>NC_137787.1:21224253-21824253 GCF_963383645.1 Muscardinus avellanarius | reverse complement strand
TATGTGTATGAATGTATATTATAGAATAAACATATGTTTCATATTAAAGTAAATATAAAATGCATTATAAATTTTGTATTTATGAGTAAATTCTCTCCCTTTCTTTCAATTGCTTCCCAACTGTCTTCTCTAATTAATACCTCTGCTTATTCTAGCTAAGGGCTTAATGTGAGTCCTACCTGCAGTCATTAGATTGAAGAGATGGAATTTTGTTTTCACATTTTTCCCTAAATGTTTCCCTTCAGAGTGCCAAATCTCTTACTATATCTGTGATATAAAAATCCTCATTGTCATTTAGTATAATCAATAGATTCTTCCTAACTATCTCCTTTGTACGAATCCCCTTAGTAATTTGTATGACATTTGAGAAGCTGTGATGGTCCCATATATTACCATAAATAAAGTTGACGACTAGAGACTCACAGATAAGCGTTGGCTCCAAGATACGCTCATTGGGTTGCCCACTAGTGCACAGGCTCCTGTCTCTGGGCACATCATGAAACGCCATTCCTCTTGTACTTCCCTCCTTCCTTCCCTCAAAGACCCTCTCAGTCCTTTCTGTGATTCTGCTCTGAAGTCCTGGCTTTGTCCTAGAAGAGCAGCGTGTCAGATCCTTTTAAAGATAGTCTTCTACATAACCAGCAAACATTTCTCCTGCCAATATTTGATGGAAATTTAGAGAATCCTGTCTTTCCCACAACCAGTGTCATTACCTCACTTTTGGAGCCAACTGAAACATAGACACAGGAGTCAGGCAATGGAAAGATCAAAAAAAGATCATTCTGGTGGTGAATATCCCTACTTTGGAAACTCTGGACTGAATGCGCCCGACTCTCTCAATACTTCTCAGATCTAGAAGCCAACCTAAGAAGGACGACTGCAGCTCGAACTGCCTCCCTATATTAGCCTTTGAGGGAACAATTAAAGCCCCAAATTCAAATCTCCCTTTATCACCCAAAGCAATTAATGTCAATATTCTTCATAATTACAAACATTATAGTCTAATAATATCTTCTCTATTTGCTAAAAATATCACTTTGCCTATACACCAGGGTTCTCAGATTCCTTAATACAGTATTCCTTCAGCATTTTCAGGCTCTTGCTGGAGTCCAGGTGGTTCCTTTAGACTCCCCAGAGTTGGGTCAATTAAACCCAACTTCACTGCAGTTTTAATCACAGTAACCAAGATATGCAAATAGCCTAAGTGTCCATTAACAGAGGAATGGATAAAGAAATTATCACACACACACACACGCACGCGCGCACACACACACGCACACACATGCACACACATGCACACACACACACACACACACACACACAATGGAATACTGTGTGACTTTTTTTTTTTTTGGTGGTAGTACTGGGGTTCCTGGAAGCCCTTCTATCTCCGGGCTACACTCCCAGACCTATTTTATATTTTTTTTATTTGGAAACAGGGTTTCTTAAGCCAGCGAGGCTGGCTCCGAACCAGCGCGATCCTCCTGTCTCCGCCTCCCAAGCGTGGGGATTACAAGCCTGCACCACCACGCCCCGGCCTGTGTGACTTTTAAAAAGAAAAACCCTACAATTTAAAACATACATGAAACCAGGCATGGTGGTGCATGCTTGTAATCTCCGCATTTGGGAGGCAGAGACAGGAGGATTGCACAGGTTCAAAGCCAGCCTCGTTAGCTTAAGAGACCCTGTTTCCAAATAAAAATATAAAAATAGGTCTGGAAGTGTAGCCCGGAGGTAGAAGGGTTTCTAGGAACCCCAGTACCACCAAATTAATTAATTAATTAATTAATTTTAAAAATAAATAAAATATAGATGAACCTGGAGAAATTATGCTAAACAAAATAAGCCAAAGAAAGAAAGAAAAATACTATATGATTTCATATATATGTTGAATGAAAAAAGCCAAATTCATAGAAGCAAAGAGTAGAATGGTGGGTACCAAGTTTGTTGGTCAAAGAGTACAAAGTTTCAGTTATATAGGATGAAAAGTTCTAGAGATCAACTGCATAGCATGGTGATGATAGTTAATAATAATACGCCACAAATGTAGAATTTGCTGAGGGTAGATCTTAAGTGTTTTTACTACATACACACAAAAGGTAACTGTAAGAAGGGATTGATGTGTCAATTATCTTGACAGTAGTTTTCAGTTCACTACATTTTATGTGTATCAGATATCGCATTGTACATATTACATATATATTTCTTATGAGAACGAATGCAAATTAAATTAAATTTCTAAAAAGTGAAGTTTTTCAGTATCCTCAATTTTAAACTTTAAAATTATTTAATAGAGAGCTGGGTGCAATGATATATGCCTATAATTCCATTATACTTTTAAGAGGCTGAGAGAAGATCAAGGTTCAAAGCCAGCATCAGCAACTTAGCAAAACCCTCAGCACCTTAGAGAGACCCTATTTCAAAATAAAAATAAAATAGGGCTGGAGGTGTAGCTCTGAAGTATAATGACCCTGGGTTCAAGCCACATACCACACAAATAATAAAATAAAATGTTAATAGGAATGGAATTTGTGTAACATAATAAAGTAGATTCAGAAAGCCCCTAGCCCTAGAGCACATATACAAATATATACATATACAATACATACATGAATGCATTTATTTCCCAGAACCCAGTTTTTACCAAAATCTAGATACATGTTACTATTTCCAAAGACCATAATATAGTGATAGATAAAAGTCAAAGGGTGCAAAAGCCAGAATACTTTGACTCACTTAAAAATCACTTGTAACTAACTTCTCACATGCATTCCTTGAAGCTAAACACTTGAATCTCCAAACTGGATCATCCATGTGGCAAAAATCTGGCCAACACAGAGTAAGTAATACAGAGGAAGTGTGAATGCATAGGCAAAAGCCTCAAGAAGGCTTTGTCCTTCTTTATGCCTATAGCACAAGGATGGGTTTGCAGGTGCAACAGTGTCCTTAGACTAGGAAGGCAAAGCCTCTGCTGAAAATGGAGAAGTTGAGAAATTGAAAGAGTCCAGGTTCCTGAGGAACCTCAGAGTTCACTGTACTAGTCCTAATCTGCTTAATTCTGGATTTCTTGTTATGTGAGAAAAGTAAATATGTCATAAAACACACAGAATCTCTATAAATGTGTAGGTCAAAAAAATTCAAAGAAAAGAGAAATCCCAGTTCCGTTCTTGCCCTACCGGGATACAGGTCAGACTGAGATGGTTACACAAAGCTTACAACCCATAACAATTACGGGAACTATCTCATCAGTAGATAAGTTTCCTCCAGGCTTGGTGGAAACATCCACCAGGGTACACTGTTAGAAGTTAAGTGGCATTCTAGTCACCAGGGCTCACTTGAAGTGTCCTTGTTTCCCCTAAGTTCCTTAATTTCTATTTTCTGTTAAGTTCCCCATTTCTTCCTTTCTCTAGTTTGTCCCTGGAAATGCTGAATTATTAGAACTATTCCTTAAGCTGATCAATCCTGCCTCTCAGAGGAAAATGTTACACATTATTATCTAATATCTACTGGGTCTTGCCAAAGATCACTTTCTAGAAGGAGCAAAGTAGGGCAAAAAGAGAAGACAGGAGTAAAAGCTGATAACCTGCCAAAGTCCAAAATAATGCATCTGGCCTTTGGCTTCTCTGTAACATTTACTAGGCACATATCTTAAGTGGCTCACACCTAGTCAGATGAACATAGTATATTCATCAGTTCTATGATACACCTTTGGATGTGACCTAAAACATATGACAAATACAGAGTTCTACAGCACCCAGAGAATAGAAAGTAACTCCTGCTCTGGATGTTTGGGCAGGCTTCATGGAGATGGCATTCTCATAGGCCACTCACCTTTTCTATCCCAGTTCAAAAACTGCAGGAGAAAAGAGAGCACAAAGAAAGTATCCAAGAAGAGGAAAGAGTGTTAGCAAAACGCAGAGGCAGAGGAGAATTGCTTTTGTCTGGAATACTTTGAAATGTTCAGAAACATTGGGAGCAGAGTCTGAGAGTGAGTTGGAGGAAATTAGTAAAATGTCAAGCTCAGGTCAGATAATGAGGGTCTCGAATGTCAGGTGAAAATACTCCTTCCATATGAAACAGGGACAGTAGAGCAAGACAGATGGAACTGAGCTTCATGGCAGGTGGCCGGACAACTTTTCCAAACAGAGGTGATGGCAGTTGTCTCAAGAAGAGACAGAGAGGTACTGGAATAAAAAGGTGTAATTCCCAGAATCTGATTCCTGATCACATATGCTGAATCAAGGACAAGAAAGACACCAATGAGAGAGGTTCTTAACTAGATTCCTAGGAAGACAGCAAGGTCTTTAAATGAAACATACCAGGAGAAGGGAATTCACTATATTTCCAATCACAAAGAAAAGTATCAAAGCAGAAATGTCAAGCAAGCTGTTGAAAGTGATGCAACAGAGCTGAGGAGAATGGATGGCACTCAAATTAGAGACCTGAGGGGCCTCCTCATATAGGATGTAGTGGAAGTCGCAGCAGTATAATGAGTTCTAAGTGCAATTATTCTTATATCTTTAGGGGTCTAACAATTTTGTTACTTTTAAAAATACTAAAAGCTATAAATGTTTTTTATTTTATTTACTTACATAATTTTAGTACTGGTAGTTGAATCCAGAGGCATCCTACCTCTGAGCCACACTCTTGGCCATCTTTTATTATTATTTCTCTTAACTTGGAAACAAGTACTCACTAAGTCACTGAGGATCTCTTTAAGTTTCTAAAGATGTTTTTGAACCTGTGGTCCCCCTGTCTCAGCTTTTACTAATATTACAGACATATACCACGATGCCCAGCAAATGTTACTGTTAAACAAGAGACTAGTACAATATACTAATAGAAGCAAACTAATGAAAATACTATGTTTTTTAATTTAAAAAGAATTTTTCATTTGGCTTGTGGCTGTGTTTAGTATCTCATTTGTTTATTCACTCAGCATCATTTGATAAATATTTATGGACCATGTGTTATGAGCCAGGCATTGTTCCAGACATTTGAGACACAACAGAGGATACATGACCAATGATCTCTATCACCTTCTTGTTCTCATCCCCATTCCCTGGATAGGGAATGCACCACTGCATGGGTCTCCCTTAGGTGCCTTGTACACTCAACCTTTGCAAATCATGGAAGACATATTCAGCCATGACCTTAGTCTTAAGTTTACTTATCTAGTCTCTCAGTTCCTTGGTTACAAAAGGAAAAAAAAATCATACTACCTTTCAGGATGAGGAGCAGAAATGGCAAGTGAAAAAGAGCCTTCATTGTGTGCCTTGAAAGCTCATCATCAACTTTGCACACCAGCATGAAACAGGAATGGATAAGAGGCCAGACATTCTTGGTTCTAGTTTTTCTTCTGATTTCACAATTCTTAGTGATCCCTTAGACTTCCAGCTTATTATCCAAATAAATACAAAGATGAGTAGATGGGAGGATGGGAGGATGGATGGATGGATGGATGGATAGATAGATAGATGGATGGGGGATTTGCCTCAAAGCCTTCCTAAACTTTTTCAACTAAGCCACCTATAGATAAATAAATTGTGTGCCCTGAATGTAACCTCAACTATCCAGCTGCAATCAGGAAATGTCCTTGAAGCCATATCTTCATTTAATATTTCTGCAAGGGTCTTCATATTTATTTTTACCTAACCATGGCACTTAGTTAAATAATTTAACAAGAATCATTAACATTAATAATAATAATATCTATGTTTTACTGAAGACTTTTTAGGTGCTACACTGTGTGCTAAGTCTTTTTCTTATACAAGATTATTTAATATTCCAAGTTATCCTTGTCTTGGGTGTAATTCTTATTCCCATTTACTGAGAATACTGAGGTTTACAGGATTAAAACTTGCCCATGATCCTCTAGCCAGGCTATGGTTCAGGTGGGAAAAAACTAGGCAAACAGCTTCCAGATGCACATTTGGGATTTTCAGGTATGCTGTACTTCACTGTGGTACACTCTCCTCTCACTCCCTGACACCATGCTCTTTTTTGTAGATTCCCTCCCAGGGCACTGGTTTCTCCAGCCCACTAAAGGCATGATCCTCCATCTTGCTAGGGAAGAGGTAGATGAAGGAACATGGTCTTTCCCAGCACATGTTGCCCATATGCTGAATTTCTCCAAAGGTCTGTTTTACCCTGCTTTCAGCAAAGCGAGTGGTTAAGATGTTTATGGATGAGGTGTTTCTCCTGCCACTCTACTTCTGCAGGGATGATTTATTGAATGTCTCCCTAGTAGTTTGTGGAGTGAGAGGGAGTACAAGGGTTGAAGGTGGGAGTGAGATGAGGAGAATGGATGGGGGCATAGAAGGCAAGATTTATGTTCCAATAGGGAATGCCATTGGCGTACTTTACAATGGAGGTTATTCATCAAGACTGCTGGGGCTCTTGGGACATGCAGTGCTTGGAGCTGGAACATATTCCATCAACCTAATTGCTGGTGAAACTTGAGGAAGAAACAGAGAAAAAACTGGTCAGGTGTCTGCAGCATGGCTTCAAACTCTTCTGACTGCTCACAAGGTTCTCTGAGCTTATGGGCTCCTCATTTCCCCTTTCCAAATCTCCCCTCTTCCCTACTGCAACTGGTAAAATTCAATGGTTTCTCTTAACCCAAGAGATGGTGTCTCCCTGGCAGGATATTTTGTTTTCTATAAATAAAGGTGGCAGACAAACGCAATAGAGAACGAAGCCAGAGGCCTTTTCCCTCTTTCACATCAGCGTATCAGCATCCTGAGCAGTAGAAAAAAGTAAGTATGTCTCCAACTAGCATCCACTGATTGCACATTCTGTCTCAGAAGATGGAAACAGCACTGTAAAAGCTACACAGGGTCCATATGCTCCTAGAAATTAGGGTCTGATGGACATGAGAAATATGAAGCAAATCACCAGGAAATGGAGTCTCAGATGTGACAAGAGAGGTTTCAGAGTGTGGGGGATTCCCAGAACTGGAATATTTGTCCTATTCCACCCAAGAGAGTAACTTTGTAGAAGTCACCAGGAAAATGTCTCTGCCTCTGCCTCTCTGTGTTTCTCTGTTTCTCTCTCTGTTGTTTCTCTCTGTGTTGCTTTTCTTTCTTTCTTTCTCTCTCTCTCTCTCTCTCTCTCTCTCTCTCTCTCTCTCTCTCTCTCCCTCTCCTCTCTCCTCTCTCCTCTCTCCTCTCTCCTCTCTCCTCTCTCCTCTCTCCTCTCTCCTCCCTCTCTCTCTCTCTCTCTCTCTCTCTCTCTCTCTCTCTCTCTCTCTCTCTCTCTCTCTCTCACCTTTTGTCCCAGGAAAAAGTCACCATGTGATGAGACTACTTCTAGTAGCAGAATGATCTCTACTTCAATTTAAACTGTAGCCTTCAAGCTGAGTATGGTGCCATACACCTGCACTCCCAGTCCTTGGGAGGCTGAAACATAATAAAACCTTGTTTCATGGCCGGGCATGGTGGCGCACAGTTGTAATCCCCGTGCTTGGGAGGCGGAGACAGGAGGATCGTGCAGGTTCGAAGCCAGCCATGCTGGCTTAGTAGACCCTGTTTCCAAATAAAAATATAAAATAAATAGGTCTGGGAGCATAGCCTGGAGGTAGAAGGGCTTCCAGGAATCCCAGTACCAAAAGAAATTTAAAAATAATAAAATAAAATAAAACCTTGTTTCGGTATATGTTCCTATTCCCTAGTCCCTGGCCAGAATGAGCCTGCACTATGCTCCACCTATCCTCAGTACTGTTCTCTGTGACCTGGCAGTTGTAGTATCTCCTTTTCATGGGTGCCCCTCCACTCAGCCCTGCCCTAGAGAACTACATCTCCCCATTCAGCTAAGTCACACCTAAGGTTGGCCTTCTTTCTAAGTCCTCCCTCAGCTCCCTGTCCCCAGGTCCACTTCTAAGAACAAGTTCGTTTCTCTGAATCACCAAAGCACTTTATCTGGACCCTGTTTCTCTTTACTGGATCAAGTCCTCCTTGCACATCACTTCCGATCCCCCTGGACTCAGGTGCATTGGGGAGCCCTTGCCCCTTGTTCTGCCACAGCTGATGCTGAGTCCAGCAGCTCTGTGTGGGCTCTGGCCCACCACACAGAGTTGCAATCTGGCAGGGCCTTGCTTCATATCCATGCTTTGAACTTCTTGCTTGGGCATGTCCCCATTACTATGATGGGATATAGATAGTGCTTAGCAACAGTATCCAGGAGTTAATGCTCACTTGGTAGAAGCTTTTATCCACATCAGTGGCAGTCAGGAGCCAGTGAATAACATCTTCTCTGTTCTCCTTCTTCTGTCCATCATGCACTTTTCTATGGTCTTCTTATCAGTCAGACCTACGAGACTGAGACTGCACAATTAGTTGCCCTAATTGCCAGGTGATGTGCAGCCCAGTAAACACCCCCTTGTAATGGTTTTCCTTTTCTTCCTCAGATCTTTTCTCCTCTCCTGAGCTTCTACTCCCCACAAAAGAATATTTATTCAGCATGGCTAAATAAAACTCTATTGTGTATATATACCACATTTTCTTCATTAATTTATCTATTGATGGACACCTAGGTTGGTACCATAATTTGGCTATTGTGAATTGTGCTGCTTTAAACATGGGTGTGCGAGTATTGCTATAATTTGTAGTAGGAAAATGGACAGAGCTTGAGAAAATTATGCTATGTGAGATCATTATTCCAAGCGAGATTGGCTAGTCTCAGAAAGTCAAGGGGTCATCTGTTTTCTCTCATGGGTGGAATCTAGAGAGAAAATAGAAAAAATAGGAGAGAAACCAGCAGAATCATGGAAGGGGATTGGGAGAGGAAGATGAGGAGGGGATAAAGGAGAATTGATGAAGCAAGAAGTTAAAGAATGTTATGTTCATATATGAAGGTATTACTACCGTCTCACTAACACGCATGTGGGGTGGGAGGAAACAGGGGTCCAGAAGGAAATATACCAGGTGATGTGTGCACTTACATAATCAATCACTTTGAATCTCACTATGTTGCATAATTGAAATGCACCTATGAAATTATAAAAATAATTAAAATTAAATTAATGTAGTAAGCATAGAAATAAATGAGTAATTTAAGATGAAAAAGTAGTTTGTGCACCTGGCTCTGTTTTCTAGGGCATCTGTCAGTTTTTACTTTATATTATAGATTTTTATGCATGTATCTTTCTTACCATCACTAGATAACATCATTATTATGCATAAATTCTCTATTTTCCATCTCTGCACTACAGTATACCACAGGCATAGTGTTGGTGTCAGTGAAAATTCCCTTTGAAGAATATAGTGTCAATAGGGACTGATGACCCTCAACTGACACACCCAAGATGGGGGATAGGAGGGGAGTTTGTTTCTACTTTATGATCTATTCTCAGGACAACGACATTGTAATACATCGAGTTCTGAGAACTGGGGCACAATTTGACCGAGGGATATCTTATATTGTCCCAGTATAAGAATGTACATGATGATAAGGATATACAAAATAATTAGGTCAGACTCTTTATTTGAAAAAGAAGGCAGCCAGACACTAGGAACAAACCACAGGGAAAATAACTGGAGTGACTTCTCTTGAGTATAAGAAACTGTGTACAAGGCCGGGCGTGTAATCCCAGGATTCGAGAGGCTGAGACCAGAGGATCCTGGTTCGAGGACAGCCTCAGCTATTTACTGAGGCTGTCTACAACTCAGTGAGACCTTGATTCAAAATAAAGAATAAAAAATAGGGCAGGGGGTGTAGCTCGGAGGTCGAATGCCCCTGGGTTCCATCCCCAGACCCCCCCAAAAAAAAATTAAAAAAAGAAACTGTGTACAGAGGAGAAATACATGTACAGAGGAGAAAGGTACATTCAAAATGAGCTGAAGAGCAAGCTGGGACAGAGACCTAATTAGAACAGTAGAAGTTGGGATGGCATGGTCCCAGTAAAGTCTACAAGAGGAAATTCTCTCTTATCATTTATATTTTCTCTCTTATTATTTATAAACTGAAATTATCTCTTATCACCACTTACTGCTTCTAACCCAACTTTCCCAGCATCATAGTTTATTGTGGCTAGACCACTGGTGTCCATGTGTATCCTTGGAACATGCTTATATTCATACCAACAAAGGCAAGACACAGCAGTAAAATCCCTCAGTCTACATCAAGGCAGTTTCTAACAAAGACACCTGTGGAAGGAATTGAACCAATATTGACTCAGAGCTGGGCAGCTGAGACTCTCCAGTTTCCTCTCAGCCCTGTGTTTGGAAGCAAGACTGTGCACTTTGGACCATATCCCCGGGGTTCTTGGACCTCAAGAGAGTAACACTAGATCTCTTACTAATGAGGACTCAATCAGTTAATTGCAAATGAAAAGACGAGGCCACATTCATGAGGTGGTTCCTTCTGGTCATTCCAGGACTAGCTAAGCCTGCCTGCAACAAGTACCCTCTGTTGACCAAAGCCTCTCTAGGGTACCAGGTGTAGCCACAGCTTATTGGAAAGTGTGACCCATACAGAGAAAAACAAAACAGGAGATGGACAGAGAAGAGATGAGTAATTGCACCTGTCAGAAAATGAGGATAATGGTTCAGTATACACACACACGGAAGTTCTGAGCTGTATGGAGAAAATTGCCAGTAATAACATGAGGAATGATTTGTCCTCAATCTCCCCCAAAGAAGGTGGAGCTGACTCTTGGGGCCTGGTGGCCTGTATCACTTTTCAGCCAACACTATTAAAAGTGCCTGCTCACACTCAGGGTGGTTAGCACAGGCGTTACACAACCCCTGCCCTGCTGCTCATCCTGCAGATACAGGCAGCTCTCATTTTGCAGAATGCTATTTATAAAATAACCAAATCATCCCACATTGTTTCTACTGCATCCCAGAGGAAGGAGCTGGTTGCCTCACCAGTTTTTGGCCCTAAAGTGCCTCTCTGTAGATGTCTTCTCCTGCTGTCATACTGTCATGATTAAGATAAATTGTCCCAGTTCGAGTGAGTAACTCATAAAGGATGGAAAGGGTGGAGGGAAGAGGGCACTTGGATTTTCTTTCTGCTTCAATGTTTGTTCTGAAAGATCCAGAAGAATACAGGAGTGGAGCACAGGAATTTAAAGTGTGGAACATGTAATAAAGGAGATGGAGTGAAAAGGCTATTATGGGCTCCATGTTTATCTTCAGCTCAGTGACTTTCGGGAGAGCATGCACTTGGCTGGGAATCCTGGAGGATGTGACTGCTCTCTGCCAGTTGGAGGGCCTCAATCTGAACTCTCAAAACTGCAGCTGACCTCGTTCAGCCCTGTCTACCTAAATAACAAGGCCAGGATACCTCCTCTTGACAGGCTCATACACATATTCTAGATGTATGTATTGGAATCTCCAAAGGTCATTGTGGATGGAGAATCCATATATAACCAAGAGAGAAACTGAGTAAGAAAAAGAAATATATAACCACTAAAGACTGTAGCAAAAAGGAAATAAATATTATTTATAGAACAGCTTTTCCCTGCCAGGTCCTAGTGCAAAGGTTTATTCTTTCTGAGCTTTTTTTTTTCCCCAAGGCTCAGGTTCACATATCTCCTCTGACTGTATTTCCCTGGTCCTGAGACCCCCTTCTCCCTGGCAAGCCCCTCAGACTTCTTTGTTGACAAAGTGGGCCTGGAGGAAACAGCACAGGCAGTTTGGAGAGTATTTGTGGAATATTTATAGAGTCCTCATCCAAAACCCATGACCACTGTTCTTATTCCAAATTGAAAACATCCATCATCTATGCTTTTTTCCCCATCTTAGCACCTTAACAAAATAAAGACTTGGCAAGGAAGAAAAGGTAAAGCTTTGCTGACTCTGTGCATTTGGTAGAAATAAGGTTATCATGATCCACTGGGAAATAAATTAGAGCACTATAAGACTGAAGCACACAACACTCAGCCTAGAGCGTGGTGTATTCAATACCCACTGGCAAACCAATGAATGAACTTGGCTGTAAATTCCATCAATTAAACAGTTCTGTGGCCATGATAGACTACCACTTTCTGGACATCTGAGCTTATCCCCAGCTAACCGAGAAGCTAGCCTATTTCTAGTTTAAGTATTGCTCTTTCTGTTCCCAAATTCTGTATATGGCTAGGGACTGTTTGAACCCTCCTTGTACTACATCTACATCTTGGGTTGGAAGAACCTTGAACACTCAGTTTGTTCTTTCGGCCTGAACCTAATACCTTATCTGAAACTCTGAACTCTAATGATTCTAGGCAAGGGGTACCATACTTGATTTTACCCAACCTAGGCTATGGGTAGAGAAGTTTGCAGTAACTCCTTACCCAAACTTTAATTCATCTATACTCTTTGTATCCCTTAGTCCCTGATGTGATTTGAATGTGTCTCTCTCCCAAATTCAGGAATCAACACTTAACAGCCAATGTGATAGTGTTAGGAAAATGTGACTTTTAAGAGGTAATTCAGCAAGAGGACTCCTCATGTTTATAAGTGGGATTAAGGCCCTTATAAAAAGAAGCTGCACAAAGTGCTCTGCCTGCTTGGCTTTCTGCCTTCTGCCATTGGAGGACACAGTGCTCCTCCCTCTAGAGGACACAACTAGGCGCCATCTTGGATGCAGAAAGTAGCCCTCAACAGAGAAACAAACCTGTTGGCTCTAGTTTTCAACTTTTGAACTGTTAGAAATGCATTTGTTTTTATAAATTACCAAGTTACAGGTTTTTTATTATAATAACCTCAAATGGACTAGGACAGCCCCATATATACAACACGTCACAAAGTGATCAATAGTAATTCACATCTATTGCCTCCTTGAGAAGTCTATTTTAGAAGAGTATCTGGTTTCATTCTTTCATTATAGACAAGATACTTTTTTATCCTCAAACAAGGAACATTATCATAATTCTGTCATCTCCATGATTTGATATTTTTATGATTGTATTTCTCTTACCTAAACTATGTTTACTAGTTCATTTTTTCTCTTGCTCTCTTTCTCTTTCATAATTATACCTCAAACCATGTGAACTTAAGTCAATTCAATTTTTTCCAGAGTAACATGAATGGACAAGAAGGTAACATTGATCGATGAGAAGCCTGATCTGAGGACTCAGAACCTAGATAGTGTCAGTTCCTATTTTCCCACATCCTTACCTTGACCATCCCTCTTTAGGCTCCAAATTTTTCTTATTATTAACTAGAGAAAATAAAACCAAGGAACATTAAGGTCCATTCTAGTCCTGTTCTCCATTTTTTTTATGGATATGGAATCTGAGGCTCAAGGAGGTTAAAGTAATCTGCCAAAGTCACAAAGCCAGAAAAGCCCAGCCACTCCTTCCAAATCTGCTCCAGGTTTCAACGCTCCTTCCAGAATCACCCAGTCACCCCAATTTCCACAGAACCATTAGACTTCTGACTGCAGTTGAAAAAAGAATTTTAGCAACAATCTTTGCTCATGATCAACCCAAGCTTCCCTGCAGTGGAAAATCAAGGGGATGCTGAAGCAGGTAGGATGACCAAGGTATTTCCAGAGAAATAAAATCTCAGAAAAGAGGCCACCATCATCCAGTTGTGCCACAGCAAGCCCAAGGTAATCTGGGTGCTTTGCTTTGTTTTGTTGCTCTTTGTTGACCTTTCACCCCTCATTGTGTTTCCATTTAGTGTTCTGTGGGAAAGAGAAGGTCAAGGATCTGGAAAGGCAGGGAAGATAGTTTATTGGTCAGAACTTGGCACCACCTCATGTTGCTGCTTCATCAGTATGCCTGGCCTGTCAGTTGGAGATAGGTATTCACCTCCTGGCTCCTCTTGGGCTCTATAAATTCATGCTTTTTAAATTTTACAGAGCAGTTTATGGGCTGCAAAGAGGGGATTCTGGGGAATCTGTTGTTAGGGGCTGCACTGAGCAATGAACCATCTTCTTGGTATTCTTTAGCTTTACTCCCCATGTGAGTCTTGTAAATGTGTATTTAGACCCCTGGGAGAGACAGGAAAGGGGGTCAGGGCAAGGCATCAAAGAGCAGAATTATTGTGAAGAGAACTTCAGGAAATCTGAGACATTTGTCTGTCTCTAATCAACTTGGTTATTTGGAAGCCAGAGAACATTCCAGCAGATCATGCTCACACTGAACAGCACAGCCTGTGAGAATAAGGGTCATATGCAACCTGATTATTTAAAGTAGAGTTTCTCAGCTTCTCTAATAGTTCCTATTTTGAGAAGAGTGGATGGGGGTGTGGTAGGATCTGAAAAACTTGATTAATTGATTTCTCTAATTCTCAAACTCCCCAAAGAACAGCCTACACTACACACAACATCCACACAGCAGCCAGACAGTTGCTTATAAATGGTAACTGGCAGAACCTGTACAAGACATGAGAAGCAAAGAATCAGAGGTAATGGAGAAAAATGTTATCAGTAGATTAATTGAGCATGGGTCAGGGTATATTGCTAGAATTTTATCTACTGATAGAGTGAAGTTTGGGGGAAAAAAGGACTAGACATTTTTTCCAAGTATCCATATCTTTTTAAAGCATAAGAACCCAACTATAATGAAAAGTTAGAAAAACTGAACAACTCCTCCTCCTCCTCCTCCTCCTCCTCCTCCTCCTCCTCCTCCTCCTCCTTCTTCTTCTTCTTCTTTTTCTTTTCTCCTCTTCCTCCTCCTACTACTACTACTTCATCATCATTATCATCATCATCATCATCATCACCACCACCACCACCATCATCACCGTGCCTTTTAGTGAACATTTATTAAAAGGTTATTAGATGTCAGGTATCTTTTGAGTGTTTCACATACGTGAACTCATGTCTTACTCATGAGATAGGACTATTATTATCTATCTCATACAGATAAGGAGAATAGAAGGGGTCTCTCTTCTATTTCCTACAAATGGGTGGAAAAAGGAAACCTCAACTTCTTCAAGGTCTAATATCAGCCTGTGCAAGCTAGAAAGCAAAGGCTCAGAGACTGTTAGCTCCTATTCAGATTTCCCACTTTGTAAGTGTGTGTGTGTGTGTGTGTGTGTGTGTGTGTGTGTGTGTTACTGAGAATGGAACCCAAGAGCTTTCTACCTCTGTGCTACACTCCCAGACCTAGTTTTATATTTTATTTGGAAACAGGTTCTCACTACATTGCTGAGAGCCTCACCAAGTAGTTGAGCCTGGCTTTGAACCTATGCAATCCTCCTGTCTCAGCCTCCCAAATACTGTCATTACAAACATGCACCACCATGCCCAGCTGTAATTTCTATTTTTAACTTAAATGTATTAACTGTGCAGACACGTAGTGTTGTGTGTCATATTATAATATATGCACCACCAAATCCAGCCTTCCTTTATCCACTTTTTCCAACCTCTAGTAATTACTATTCTATATCCAAGTCCCAGTTTTTCCTTTCTCCCTAAGAATAAGTGGGTTAATGCTAAGTTTGGAGGCTTCAATGGGAAAGAGAAGGGGAAAATGTCTTTTAGAAAATAAAATTAAACCACTGATTCCACAGTGAATTGAGAAATATCATGATTATGAGGCTTTGAATTGGTGACTGTTCTTTGTTTTCTTCATTGTTTAGCTTGGGAAGACTTTTGGGGAAGCCCCAGTTTATGCATTGAATCCTCTATCCATACTCCATCTTCACACAACCCTGACCTCTTAGGAAGGTATTCTCCTGAGTGGAACTAGAGAGAACTGTGGAGGGGAGGGAAAGTGGCCTCATGGGCATGGCCTTAGGTCAATGTCTCCAAAGCACCACCAAGAGCAACTGTCCACTCAGCCTGACAGGACACAGGAGGTGTGACACCGCTTCTCTACAGTTCTTTGCTCTTGTGTTGTGTTTCCCTTGTTTTTTTTTTTTTTTATTAAGTATCACATACCAGAGGGGTGGTGGAGATGTTTTATGCCTAAGGAAGACGAGAAAGGAGGGAAAAAAAACTATTACCATAAAAAGCAAACTGGAAAAACCAGAACTGGAAAAAGTCTACTAGGGAAACATAAAATGTGATTAAACCAATTTAGATTTTTCTGGGAAGAGGTGTATGAGGGGGTGGATGGTGATGCTAATAAACAGTGCGTCCTTGGACTCTCCAAAAGAGCAGAAAACCAGACACCTTCCAAGGGCAGGGTTGATGTATTTAGAGAAATAACACCCTGGGATTGTCACAGGCAGCCCTTGCTGTATAGACAGCAAATTATGGTGCCAGAATTCATGTATTTGCAAATCAATTTGCAAATCCCTTGGATTATCAAGCATTTTATTTGTCTTTAGAGTAGACCAGCCCTATACACCATAAACATGTCACTCGGGCATTAAATTCTGGGCTCTGCTTTTCGTTTACTTAGTATGATGCCTGCTGAGGCAGCCAACCTCTTGTTCACTTTCTTTAGCAGAGCCTGAAGGCAGTTAGGCAGTTATTATCTCCAGTGGCTTAAAGAGGAAATTAACATTCTCTCTCTCTTCTCTCTTCTCTCTTCTCTCTTCTCTCTTCTCTCTCTTCTCTCTCTTCTCTCTTTTCTCTCTCTCTCTCTCTCATCTCTATCTCTATCTCTCTCTTTATCAATCTCTCTCCCATCTCTCTCTTCTCTAATCCCCCTCTCTTTCTCTCTCATTCTTTCTATTGTTCTTTCTCTTTCTCTTCTCTATTGTTGTAGTGAGGACTGAATTCAGATTGTACCTCCGAGCTACACCCCCAGACCTTTTCATTTTTTGTTTTGAAACAGGATCTTGCAAGGTTACCAGGAGTCTTGCTAAATTACTGATGCTGGCCTTAAACTTTAATTCTTCCTCTCTACCTCCCTAGTACTGGGATTATAGGCCTGCACCATCATACCTGACCATCAGTCTCTCTTTCCTCCTCAGATTTGAATATAGATGGCCTGATGTTGTGAGCAAAGGAACAAATCCCTGGAGATGTCCATATCTTAATCCTGGAACCCATGATTCTGTAGCCTTACACATCAAAAGGGACTTTGTAGATGTGACTACATTGTGTTCTTGAGATGGGAAGATGCTCCTGGATTATCCAGGTGGGTCCAGTGTAATCATATGTGTCCCTAAAAGATGGAAGAGTAAGACAGAAGAGGCAGAGAGGAGCCACAACTATGGAAACAGAGGCCAGTTATCACCACCTCAGGAAGCCTGCTTTTCTTCCTGTAAGGGAGCAACTCTCTCCACTGCAGCCTCTTTTCCCCATGCACTTCCCTTCATAGCAGTTACCACCGTGACAGCTGTAGATGGTCATTCCATTCAGGTTTGTGTCTTTTTCTAGCACACATGAAGACAGGAACCATGCCAGGTTTTGCTTCCTTCTGAATTCCCAGCACACAGCAGGTGCTCAATAAATATTTGTTGAATAAATGAGCAAGTGAAAGGGAGAACAGACTCTCAACCTCCTACGGTGCTAAGTATTCTTTACTGTGGGTGGAAGCACAGCAGTCCACGAAGTTCCCCACTGGCTTACTCTTTGCTTCTTGCTTTCATATCTTGCTCAGACCAGAATATTTATCTTCCCATATGGCCCTAATACATTTCTGATGAGAGAACAGCAGTATCTATAACTCCAATCAATGGCTCAAGGAGTTGTGGGGATGGAAAATTTCCTTTCTCTATGTTATGATTTGTATTCTGATTATTCTGATTTTAACTACTGACCTTATGGCCCCACCGTGTACAATGATCTCCATTGTTGGATGGGAGGTCTCCTGTTGCCTTCCTCTTCCCTGAATGTGAAAGACCATCCTCTTATTCAAAGACAGAGGCCCAAGCCCAGTTTTGCAATCCCCAGAGGAATCTGATTTTCAAGTCATCAGAACAAACTAAATTGCCTGTATTTGTTTACAGAGGAAGTTGTGAAAGCGATTACAAAAACTAAACAAGTTGTAAATACTGAAAAAATAGGTACCTTCCATTTGATCAATTCTTGCATACAAACTACACACCAAATTCTGAAATAAGATTGAGAGATACTGCCTTTTGCTGGACTCTGCTGTTACTCAGCAGTTACTCCTGTCTACAGAGCACACTTAGAACATATACATAGTTGACTCCCACAGCTCGCCTGGGAGGGAAATCAGGTGTTTCTCAGTTCCTTAAATACTCAAGTCAAGGTAATTGCTCACCCTATTTATTTATTTATTTTCCTTTGCCCTTTATTTTCCTGTGCCCTTTATGTTGTCCAATACATAGTAGGCCTGGATAAGTATTTTTTGAGGCAGTAAATAAAATCTGGCTTCTTTCAAAAAGAGATATTTTCTTTCTTCCTTCTTTTCCTTCTTTCTTTCCTTTCTCCTTTATTATTATTTTTTCTTCTTCTTTCTTACTATGGACTGGACCCAGGGGTACTCTAACCTCTGAGCTACACCACCAGCCCTTTTTATTTTATTTTTTTTTTAATTTTGAAACAGGATCTCACTAAGCTGCTGTGGCTGGCCCCAAATCCTCAATCCTCCTACTCAGCTTCCCAAGCACTGGGATGACAGGCATATGCCACCATGCCTCTCTCAAAAGGTATATTTTTTAATTGACTTGTTCAACATTATGCAGTTGGTAAATAAAGAGTCTTGGGTTTGCAACCCAGCCATCCAATCCCAAGGTCAGTAGTCCTTCCTCTCTGCAGCCCATGAGTAAGCTCTTGAAGAAGGATGAGAGACGGTGAGGACACACGGCCCCATGTAAACTGTGGATGCATGGCAAGGAAATTAAGTCTCTTCAGACAAAGAAGAGTGAGCACAGAAGACAGCAATAAAGCTTTGAGTTTTCTCGGTCAAGCAGCAGAAAGAATGTAAGGAGACGATGAACACAAGTTTTCAGTGATGGATGCTTGCAATCTTCTCCCCGCCCCAGATGTAGCCAATAAACCAGGGAGAACCTCACTAGCCAAGCAAGTTGGTACACCCCTGACATGGCATCCAGTCTGATCCAAGGAATTTAATAGCCCTCAGGATGTTTAAAGAAGCAAAAATCTTGAGGATACGTATTCCTGGCCCATTAAAGGAAGGTTATTTAAAAATATTTAACATTTCTTTATTAAAGGCAAGCAGGCAGGATATGAGTTCTCTATAAACTTTCCAAGGAGAGACATTCTGGCATTGTGAATGGAGAAACGATTGCCTTGTGCAGCAACCAAGTCTTGCCTGTTTCACGTTACAGGTGGCTGCGCATGACATGTTTTGCTTACAGGACCAAATGCAGATGGATGAGCTTTTGAACATTAAAGTTGTAGCTGGATTTTTTTTCTGCGTCATTACTATGCCAGTTTGGAGGAAGCTCATGGCTAATCCTTAGGGCAGGATTTTCCAAAGCGTGCACTGTGTTATAGGCAGGGATTCTCAGTGCCCCTCAAATAATACTGCAAGGATGTCAGCTGGGGCCTCCCTGCACTTCAGAATAAGGCTTCCTCTACAATTTCAGGGCCTGGGGTAAGAGTGCCAATGGAGTTTTCTTCTGCCCTCTTTTTCTTCCCTCCCCAGGTTCCATCAATCCCAGTAGGGGCTCCCATGTATGAATGTGGACATCGTTGGATACAGATTCCAACATCTGTTGACACTTTTGCAAACAAAGCTCTTTTAGCTACTTAACTAGCCCCACGGTATACATATCGGTGCACTAGAACACCTTGCAGAGGAAGGACTTAGGCAAAAGGCCTGTGCAAGCCTAAGAGGCCAGCTTAGGGCCATTTGAACAGGAATCCAAGGTCCAATGAACCCAGAAGGATTTAGGTTCCAGACACATTTATCCCCTGATTCCATAAACTCATTGCCCCATGGGGATGAATGCCTCTGAAGGTGGTCCTACAAAAGAGCTTCTGAGGTCCTAGTGGAGAAGGGCCCTACTGACCTAGGTTTGAGGTAATGATAATCATATTTGGATGAACTTGATTAGAACTCCCCAAAGCCCACGGTTCCCCACATACATCTGTCATTTTCTCAGGACATGTGTATCACAGTCCTTTCCTCTAGCTCGCAATCAGCTGCATACCGCCTCCTCACACTCCACACCAACCCAACCTAACGTGCTACCACGTCCTGAACTTTTAGAAAAAAAATTCTCATCTCTAGCATTTTCTTTTTAGTTGACTGCATACTGAAGACTTGAGTGTTAAACAGCTCTTTGTTTTCTTCTAATTTGTTAATTGTACTTCTTTAGAAATATACTTTTATTGGCCCATTGTAGTCGCACATCATAATGTAGTTCAGAGTGAGAGTGACATACACACATACTGTATTTGGTGAGCTTTTCCCTGTTAAAAGGCTCTTTGTGTCTCTGCCTCCCCCTCCCTCTGAGGAGCAAGACAAATTATTTTCTATCATCACAGAAAAAATGTGGAGTGGATGATTTTTTTAGGGCCTAAATTTTTCCCTGGGATTCCACTATCCAAACAGGATGATTTATCAAGGCCTAAGAGAGATTATGGCAAACAAAAGGTTCCCTTCAATGTGAGTATATATAATTGTCTTACACAGGCATCTGTGCACAAACACCAAAGTTCAGTAGAAGAGATATACACAGGTATAGCTCTGTGTATACAATACACAGGTTCAGCTGAGGAATACTAACAGCAAAACAATAGTCGAAGTTCCCCTGGGCTGCCTCTTGCTCTGTCCTCAGGCCTCACTGTGGAGTTTTCCTTGGACACCAGATCTCTTTCTTGAAGTGTATCTACACCATCACCCAACTGCTGCTTTTATTCAGGTTAGCTAAAATTTCCATTCCCTGCAAAAAATGCTGAAGTCAGTTTTTCACCTTTTTTTTTTTTTCTTAAAATTGGGAAACCGAGACTTAGAGAAGGTTTGGTTTTCCCAAGGTCAAACTCTTTTAAGCCCTCAGCCACAACTAAAACCTAACATATATGCCCTCTGTCAGTACTCTTTCCCACCAATTCATCCAAACCACAAGTTCATTAGGTGCCAGGTAGATTACATTATGGTTCAGCAAATATCTGCCTCCTCTCTTCCTGGACTGTACCTATTGATACTACACCTCACCACAAGAAGAACATGCCTTGAAGAGCATCGCGGTTCAGAGATGGTCCAAGTGTGTTCCCCAGAGGTTCATGTGCTGATCTTCAGGATTGCAATGTTAGGAAGTAGGACCTTAAGAGGTGAGACCTAGTGCAAGGTAATAGGTCACTGGGGGTCCTGCCCTAGGAAGAAACTAATGTGGTCCTCATGGGACCCAGTTAGTTTCCACAAGAGTAGACTGTAATTTAAAAGAGCAAAACCAGACCCTTCTTGGTCTCTGGCTTCCAGTGTCTCCATGTGGTCTCTCTGCACATGCTTCTACCAGGCTGCCATTTCCCATCTGGTCCTCAAACAAATGCAGCCACTTGATCTTGGGCTTTTGGCCTCTGAAACTAAAAGCTAAATAAATCTCTTTTTTTTTTATAAGTTACCCATCCTAAAGAATTTTCTATAGAAATAGAAAACAGATGAATAAACTAAGCTAATGGTCCACGGAGACCAAGAAGCCCATATAGTACACCCAAACTTAGTATACAGCTGGCGCCAGGCCCTGTTAAGCCCAGTTTAGATCAGCAGAACTCCAGCCAACTTGCAGACACATGAGTAAGAAACAAATGAAAATATACATTTGCATATAACTGGGTCGTGGCATAATTTCCACACAGAACTTTTATATATATATAGCTTTTATACAGGTACGCAATCTGCCTTCCAAGGTACCACAAGCAACAGTTTCACCAAATGCATCTCCACAAAATAACATGATTAACCAAAAAGTTTCATCACTGCCTGACACTTAGCTGAATCCAGTGTCACACACTTTAGGCTTTCTATTGCACTCCACTTCTGGTACCAATATTTATATTAGTCAGCTTTACTCATTTAAGTACAGCAACAAACCCCCCTCCAAGTCTTGGTGTCTTGCAGCAACAAAGTTTTATTTCTCACTGACCTTTATGTTGGCTGCTCTTTTCTATGGGTCTTCATTCCCAGATCCAGGCTGGAGGGAAAACCCCTTCCTAGGTCACTATTCTTACGAAAGAAGGAAATGAGCCTAAGGTGATGATGCCTTTTAAAGATTCTCAGATGTGGCCTGCGTCATTTCTGCTCACATTCTATCATCAGATGCAATTCACAAGACTAGAGGTGACCTATGGGGTGGAAGACAATCCTCCCAAATAAGCAGAAATTAACTAATTGGGAACAATAAGGCCACAATACTCACCCATAGCAGGCTCCTCCTCACCCTTCCAGAAGTGGCTCAAAATGTCATCTCCTTCACTCTCTCTCTCTGCTTTCTGTTCTATATCATTACAACATTCAGACATACTTAATACTTTCAGGATAATATGTTATTTTCCACACTGGTTAGTGAGCCCTGGGAGGGCAGGGATTGTCTCTTATTCTATTTTCTAACCACTTAGTACAGTCCCTGGAGCTTGGTATATTGCTCTACTAGTGATTACTTTGTATAAAAGTTATATAATAATGCTCTGAGGAATATAGTAATCTGAGGGATAATAGGAGACATCTATACAGGGATAGAGGGAGGAAGACCAGAAACAGACCTTAAACTTGAGATGTATGAACATAATAGATATGCAGAAAGAAATATAGAGCAGGCAGCTGCATTTATAGCCCCAGAGTTTTTTAGACATGTCCAGAATAGAGATATAAACTTGGCAGTCATCAACACATAGATGGTGTTTAACACTGACACTTGGTGACATTACCTAGGGAGAAAATAGATAATGAAAAGATGTTCATAGATATGTTTCCTATTTTTCATTTCTCAGTTTCTTATCTGCTTAAAGACTGTAAATCATACTCAACTTTTTCCTTAGACAGGCTCCAGGATAGGCTTTTAATGGGTTTCTGGAGAATCAACCAACCTATGGGTGACCATAGCTTTCCCATGGGAATGGGAATATATATTTATCCCAAAACTCCAGTTTGGTCATCTTTGTTCTCTTGGGCTTACTTCTGCAGAGGGCTGGGTTATATTCTTAGGGGGACCTTCAAAGGGTGTTTCCTCTCACCCTTGCACTCCTGCTGTGTGTCATCCTTACTAGATATCTTCTCACTCCCTTCCCACCCACCCCCCATCCATCATGTCTGCAGAATGTTTAACTTGAGTGAGTAATGAGGGCTAGGCAAAAGGTCATAACTAGTATGGAACAGAATTTTTGAATGCAGGTATCTATCAGTGAAGATTCCATATTCAATCTGAGCCATTGAGCTGCCTTGAACACAAGAAATCCTTGAGAGCTGAAGGAAAAAGATACTCATACTTTGCTTAGAAACACACACACACACACACACACACACACACACACTATATATCTGTACCTGTGTAGACACAGATATATTTGGAATTAAAAGAAACTGTGGTACATAGTTTCCTGTATTCTTGAGTAGGAGATGATGAATAATACAATCTAATCATTCTTTATACATTTATTTTATGTCCACTCTGTGCCTAGTATTGTGTCAAGAATTTTTAATTTTCCTCAAATTAATGTTTATCTTTCTAAATTTTTAAGCATTCATAATCTTAGTAGTTGCCAACTCTCTGGTGATGCAAAGCAGACATTCTCTCACCTGCCACCCTGTTCCTTAGGCATCACCCAGTAAAACCTAATAGCCAGCCTACAAAACATAAGTGCCAGGACTCAATTCCTGCTAAGGATCTGTGCTCCTGGGTAACTAAGGGAGGGGGTAGGATCGTCTTCCCTAGAGGTCCTTAAGAGTAGAAAAGACTTAAACTTTTTCTTTTTTCCATACTGGTGATGGAACCCAGGGGCATTCTACCTCTGTGCTACACCCCAGCCCTATTTTTTATTCTTTTTCTTGAAACAGGGTCTCACTGAGTTGCAAAGGGCCTCATTAAGTAGCCGAGGCTGCCTGTGAACCACGATATTTCTGTCTCAACCTCCCAAATTCTGGGATTACAAGCTTGTGCCGCCACACCTGTTGAAAAGACTTGAGCTTTTGCCAAGTCATCACTACATTATCCTTCATAAAGGTGGATAAGATACATACTGCTACAGATTCATGTCCTCCAAAGATCTCAGTGTTGAAGCCCTAATCACCAATGTGAGGAGATTTGGAAGTGGGGCCTTTGAGATATTATTAAGATCAACAATAGTTATTTTGAGATGTTATTAAGACCAACAGTGCTCGTGATGGGATCAGTGTTCTTCTAAGAAGAAAAAGGAGAGCCTTCTTCCTCTCTCTCTGCTCTCAGCTGAATGAGGATACAGCCAGGAGGAGAGCACTGACTCACCAGAACCCAACCATGACCCCAGGCATCCGGCTCCCAGAGCTGTGAGAAATGAGTGTTCCTTGCTTAAGCCACCCAGGCTATAGTATTGAGTTTCAGCAGCCTGATCTGACCCAAACACACAAATAAGTGCATATGAAACAAGGAATAAGGTATTTTTAAATCTTGTAGGCTTACTAGTTTGCATGGTATTTTCTCATGCATTATTTATTTGATCTTTGCAATATTTTTTCTTATTTCACAAATGAAATTGAGGCTGAGAAACTTTCAATATTTATTGATGATTACATTATTAGTGCAATGTCAAATATGGGAAATAAGAACTAGCTTTTTTTCTTTTCTTTTTTGGTACTGGAGCTTGAACCAGAGATGGTCTACCTCTGAGCTAGACTCCAGACTTACTTTATTTTTATTTTGAAACAGAGTCTGACTAAGTTGCTGAGACCTATGACTCTCCTGTCTCAGCCTTCCAAGTACTAGGATTACAGGCAGGCACCTAGCAAAACTCTTCTAATATAGTAGACTTTCTCGAAATTTAGCACTGACTTAACAGGTTCAAAAATCTCTCCAAGTCTTTAGGACCTTTGGGGGAAAAGACCCCTCTGTCAGTAATCCAAGACCCCGGCTCCTTAAGAGGAATTAGGTCCTGGCACTCATGTTTGCTAAGCTTAGCTGTTGGTTTTGGCCAACCAATGCCTAAGGGAGGGGTGGCAGGTGAGGGAATGTGTCTGCTTTGCAGCTCTTGCCATCCCTGGAGAGCTGGTATTTTCAAAAGGAAAGCTTGGTTCTCAGAAACACTATTGATAATGAGGTTGCTCATTTTTAAAATGCTGTAACCAGATATTCTAGGAAAACAGACCTGGTTCCAGGAGTGCAGCTGTGGTGTTTGGGGTGAAGGTTGTTTAAGATGAGCTTTCAGCTGGACTGCCAACCTTGTCACTGCATTACAGCAAGGCAGCACCCAGGCCATGGTATTCAGGGAGAAGTCTCAGGGCTCCTTGGAGCCCAAGACAGTTGTCAGAAATTCTGAACCTGGCACCTAGTCAAGTGAACTTTTTACCTTCTGGGAGAACATGTGTGCATGTGTGCGTATGTGCGTGCGCGCGCGCGTGCGTGTGCGTGTGTGTGTGTGTGTGTGTGTGTGTGTGTGTGTGTAATTGGGGAAAAAATCAATAAAATCAATCCAGGAATTACATGAAATCCCCTCTAAATGAAGACAGGCCTGGAGCAGAGTGTACATGCATTTGGACTGAAGGGAAAAATCTGGGCCAATGGAAAACAGGATGGCACAGAGCAATTTTTCAACCTTGGTACAAATGCAATTTTCCAGGATGCAGGGTTTTGCTATGTGTGTCTCTCAGAGAGAAGGAAGAGAGTTAAAATGCAAAGAGTCCTACCGCATGGACAAAACCCAACCTCTGCTTAAAGAGCCACGGTCAGCACTGGGAGGCTATCAGAGGCCATCTGGGCCAAACCCTGTCTCCTGGGCCACATTCTTCTCAAGAGGCCTCTATTTTCTTGCTATTGAATGATAAGGGAAATAAAGGAATGAGTGTTAATTGTATCTAATTATATACTGGGCACTTCACTGAATATATATTTGGAATCACACAGTATGGCAATAGCTAACACCTTAGGGAAAGCCTTCTGGGTGCAGGGCTGGGTCGAAGTGTTGTACAGACGTTGACTTATTTTTAATTCTCACCATGGCTCCAAGTGGTGGTTTGTGGTAAGTAGCCTCACTTTACAAATGAGAAGAGAGAAGCACAGAGAATACTTGGCATACAAATAAAGGTATTAGTGCTAGGATTCTGCCCTGGCTGGCTGACTGACTCCAGACACCTCCTCCTTTCCTCCAGCTAAAACCCTAGCCTGCATCCATCTAAGTGACGGCCTGCTTGACCCCAGCCTGGACACAAGGACCCTCACTGCAACTGTTTCAAAGTGGTTTCCTTCCTCTTCTCCCCTTTAGTATCCCCTCTATCAAGTAGAACCAAAGGCAGTCAGCCTTAAAGGCTGCATCTTTTCACATTTCTGTGGGGTTTAAAACCTGCCAATCCTTAAAAGTTCACCAAGTCTAATGAATCAGTTGGTGTTTGGTGGTGTATCCCTGGAAATTAAAGTATGTTGTACACAACACTTCTATGTGGTCTGGGTTCTGCTTTTATTTGGTATTTAATATTTTACACAATCTAATTTGATAGTGTTTCTTTGAGAACCATGAATGTCTACTGGTAAAATGATGACCCAATTCTCAAAGAGATGATGATGGGCTGTTTTCGGGGTGACAGAGACAGAGTGTCAGCAGGACTGAGATGTGGTTCCCCTGGTCGCTGTCTTCTAAGAAATCCTCTGGGCTTGAGTTAAAGAAGAAAATATCTCTTTGAAATGCAAACCTGAGTCTAGTAACCCTCAGGTTGCAACGTTCCTGGACCTTTCTTAGCCCTTTAAGATCTTCTCACTCTCTCACCAGCCTTGCTACTCCCCACACCTGTGCCCTGGAGACCCCAGGGATAGAATCTCAGCAGCATGACTTAACCTTACACATACTGATTTCCAGATACTTTCTAGAATGTAGCAACCCATCCTCTATCTGGCTACCTCCCACTAATCTTTCAGAACACCATCATCTCCCCTAGAATGGATGCTTTGCTCTGAGAGTGGCTAAGAGGTCAGGTCTCCTTCCCGGAAGCTCTCTTCATATCCTGTGTATCACAGCACTACCCATCACCTCTCATGAATTGCAGCCATCCTCATAGCACTGTAATTCCTTTAGAGTGGATGCCACTCTTGCTGCATAGTAGATCCTCAACAATGCTTGATGAGTAAAAGAACTATTTTTATAAACCCATTGCTTCAGTAGTTAGGGCTTCAAAGGGGACATGGTATGTGGACCCCCTTGTAAAACACCCCATAGATTAAATACAATATTTACAGTAATACACAAGGAGGAGATCCAGTAAACTAACTAAAATGCATAATTGTAGTCTATTCTTTGTTCTTATTTTAGTTTTTCAGATTTGACAGATTTTTGTGGGAGTGTTGCTTTGAAGAAATGTGGTACAATGGTCAGCACATAAAAATAAATAAATAAGTAATTTTAAGTGTTTAGAAGGCAAAAACTGGGACTAATCATGAACCACACCAAGGTCCATTGTGTGTACATTGTGTATTTAAAATAGTGGATGTCCAAACATTTGTCAAACATTGCCTCATTCTATAAATAAGCTACATATGTCTATGTCTAGATTTAGATAGGTAAGTAAATAGTAGATATCTACAAATTCAGATACAGATAGATATTTGTTACAAGTAACAATCTAGAAGAAAGTCTTGAACTTAGTTTAAACCTTAAAAACAGAGATAATAATTAGCAAACTCATGAATCAGTGGTGTCTATTTAATTTCTAGCAGGCATAATCATTACATATTTGTTTTAAAAAAAAGTTCTCATAGAGCTTAGATTTAAATTTCAATAGATCTGCTAACTTTTGGAGTTTACCCTGGCCCATTTATTATTTCTATTGGTTTGATTCCATATTTGCTTATGGTTTATTTTTATTTTTGCCTTTACATGTATAATGTTTGTATAACCATGAGGAGAGGCACCAAGGAAAGAAGACTGGATCCAGATAGGAGGGGGCTAGAAAGTTGTCACATCATTCTTTCTAGAAGCAGGAAATTAAAAGTAGAAAAGTGTGTGTGTGTGTGTGTGTGTGTGTGTGTGTGTGTGTGTGTGTGTGTTTGTGTAAAGGAAGAAACACCAGGATCAGTCAGCCCAGATTCCCCCTCCCTGTGCCCGCCTAGCCTTAGAATTCTGTCTGGAATACCACTGGCATGCACTTCTTATACACCAAGCCTCGTGACCTTGGCTGGTACCCACATCTAAACTGCATCCATGGCATTCAGATTGCTTATTTGGTACTGGGGTAGATGATTGGGGACAGGTAGGAATTAAAGGATGAGAAAGGAAAAATTTGTCGCAAACTGCAAAAGGTAAATTTCCTGCCAGGTGGCTTCCAAATCATCCAGCAACTTTACTCAAGTCTTTGAAGTCTAGAGCCAAACAGTTCCAAAACTGTAATATTTATCCTGCAGTCTCCAAAAACAAAATTTGACTATGTTCCTTAAAGTCAATCTCACCAGCATTTCAGGATGACAGATGGGAGAGGCTAAAAAAGAGCCGTAGAACGACCTGGAACACTTTGGTAAGCATTTGTTATCGTTGGTTCTCTAGTTGGTGCTCTCGCTCTCACTCTCGCTCTCGCTCCCCCCATCTATCTCTATCTACACACACACAGTCAATACACACACACACAAACACACTTTTTGTTGTTTTTCTTTAAGCCTTACTCTACTTTTTTCAAGCCCCTCCCACAATCCAATTATCTACTGGAGTTTTCATTACATATGTCAAAAACTCACCCTGGAACAGCAATAGATAATTCTCTAGTTTGTATTCCTTTAACCTGGTAGTCCAACTTCCTCATATAAATCCATGGAATAAGAAATAATGATGTTAGAGATTAAATTCTGGATGTGTCGTGAGGGTAGAGACAACTTACATAAACAATGATGAAAATTGTGAAGAATAAGAAAATGAGATGTTAAACATGACTCCCAAGTGTTTGGACCTGAACAACTGGAATGAGAGATTCCTTCTTTTGTCCTCTTCTGTACTTTTATTAATATTTATATTATAAAACATTCACCTCGCCGGGCACGGTGGTGTATGCTTATAATCCCCGCGCTTTGGAGGCGAAGACAGGAGGATCGCACAGGTTCGAAGCCAGCCTCACTAGCTTAAGAGACCCTGTTTCCATTAAAAACATTAAAATAGGTCTGGGAGTGTAGCCCAGAGGTAGAAGGGTTCTATCCCCAGTACCACCAAAAAATAAAATAAAATAAAATAAATAAAATAAATAAAACATTCACCTCAATTATGCATGGGACATTCTCTTCCACTAGTTGCACTGTTTCTTAATTGTCAAGGATCTTAATATTCTGATACATGCACCATTTATAAACATCTTTGCATTCAATTTTTAAAATGTTATTTTTGTCCTCCAGTTCATGTATGGGATCCTTGAGTGGTTCATGGATTCAAGATGAAAAGACCTAGGCACTAGATTTATCTTATTTTTAATACATTATTATTATTGTTGAATACCTAGGATTTTAAAACATCAAATGTACAACAATGACCCCAAATACCTAGACTCTATTCATGAGTATTGCTCTCTAATGTAAGAAATATACAAGATGCTAGTTAACAGAGAAATAAGTAAATAATTGTAATCTGTGAAGGAAGCTATGGAGAAAACATAAAGCAGGAGATGACATGACCTGCTATAGTAGGGTATAGTATAACAGGCACTGACTTTGGAACAAAGGCCATCTGGGTCCAATAAACAGAGAAGATTTGAGAAAAGAGTTGGTTGTAGATATGATGAAAATGATAGAGGGTAATGGACTAGTTGGAGGTTAGCAATATAGGAATCCAGCTACGACTCCAAAGGCTGCTGAGACAATGGGAAGAGGTGGTACCACCTCTACTGAGAAAAGTGGGACTATTTGGGAGCTAGATGCAAAGAAGGGATGGCTTCAGGTGTGTTGTTAGTGGAAGTAAGAGCCTGTTCTACTGGAGATGCCGACTAAGAGAGCGAGAGGGAATAAAGTACCACAATCCTCCCATTCTCCCACTCTCTGCTTTTCTACCAGTGCCGTCCTTCACTGACCACATCTGTCCAGAGCCATTCCCTGCAACTCAGGGCAGAGCACAAGAGGAGCTGAGATGGATGAGAGAGTAACTGGGTAAGTGAATGACACATAGAGGAACCCAACTAGGGACACCTTAAGAAACTTAACTTTTAAGTTGATACTGGATGAACCAGAAGGTGAATCAAGAGGTGAAAAGGTAAGCGTCTCAAGGCAAAGTGATTGCAACAGAATGTTTTGGAGGTGTTAAAGGACTCTTCCACTTTGGGGGAAGCATGACCTCACTGAAGACCATACTGGCAATTACTAGCACATTCTACTCGATCACAATCAAAGTAAAAGGTTAGCCTATGACTTTCCTCTTCCATAATTATGGGCCAGGTGGGATATCATAATGGAAGAAAGTCTCAGACTAAATTCCACTGCTGCCCAAATAATTATCAGTAGCAACACCAAAAGGCAGTCATGCAACCTCCTCTGTCCTTTAGAGTACCCCATAAGTACCTTGCTGCAGTGTGAACCCTGAAGCAGATGCAACCAGTCTTACAGAAAGATTGGTGGCCAGCATTCTCTTGTGTGGAGGCACACCAGTAGGGTTCTAGATCAAAGCAGTCACATAGAAAGCTCTGGAAAAGCTGGGCGTGGTGGTACATACTTAATCCCAGCATTTGGGAGGCTGAGACAGAGGATCACAGTTCGCAGAAGGCCTCAGCTACTTAGCGAGGCCCTTTGCAACTCAGTGAGGCCCTGTTTCAAAAATAAAAAGACTAAAAATTAGGGCTGGGGATGTAGCTTGGAGGTACTATACAACTAATCATATGTCTTTCACTTAATCAATAAACTAATTAATATACCTTCTAGTACAGATGTAGAAGTTATTATTTAAAGCACTTTCTGAAGCCATTTCTGGAAAGTGGATTCTTTATTAGGGAAATTTACTTATTTATTTATTCATTCATTTATTTATTGTGGTACTATGAGTGGAACCCAGAGGCTTTCTACCTCCGGGCTATACTCCCAGCCCTATTTTATATTTATTTGGAAACAGGGTCTCACTAAGTTGCTGAAAGCCTCACTAAGTAGCTGAGGCTGGTTTCAACCCTGCGCAATCCTCCTGTCTCGGCCTCCCAAGCGCAGGGATTACAAGCGTGTGCCACCACGCCCGGGCTCTATTAGAGAAATTTTAAAATAACCTTACTGCTCATAGAGCATAGATGGAAATTCAACTGCACACTCGGTTAACAAGTGTATCACAAATGTTTATACAGAGGATACTACAGTTAGGTATAGACAATGAAAGAGGGGATGGTAGGCACCCATTACAGCTGGAGCTTTCCTGTAGAGCAGAGAGTAGATTGAGAAGAGGTTGCAGGCATGGGATAGGGATTAATCTCATAGGCCATACTAAAGAGTTTGCATCTAATTGGAGCTGCATTGGCAGGCTTTAAACAGAGAAATAATCTGCGTTGGATTGTAGAGCTCATGCAGGCTTTGTGAAGAATGGATTATCAGGTCATTCAAGGAGTCTGAGTGAGGTAATGGCATCAACCCAGCCCACAGGTAGTACAAATGGAGAGAAGGGAGTGGAGACAGAAACTCAGAAACAATGATTGATGAGAGTCTGAAGTGGGAGATGGTGATCAAGGATGGATAACTGATTTGCAGTGAATCTACCTAGCCATATATGTTTTATTCAGATGGGAGAGACTTAAGAGAGGAAAAAGTTGGATGCAGAAATTGAAAAAGGAGGTAGAAGAAGGAGGTAGAAGAAACATTTTATATGTTTTAATTTTATGACAGAAAGGCAAAGTACACATAAGTTGATCTTATTTAACTGTGCCCACCTGTGTGGTCTTGGTTGGTGCTTTTTACATGCCTAGGACATTGAAAAGAGCAAATCTGCTCTTATTTTTTGTCACTTATCACAGTATTTAACTTCTCTTCAGAGAGAGAAGCATTTCAATTCCAGATGGTGACCCAAATCATCAAAGATAAGATAAACCAACAGAATAGCATATTTTGGACATAAATAAATCTTCAGGCCTTGGACATGACTTGGTAAAATGATGCCATTAAGAAATTAGAAGTCAAACAAGCTCAGTGAATGCAGTTTGAAGTCTGGATAAAAAGGATGCGTCCTAGGAATCCCCATGTCTCTGAGATGGACAAGTGGCCTTTCATTCCATTTGACGTTCCATGAATGCATACGCTCTTTGCAACTCAGATATATGACACTATTGCAAATGGTATCATAGTTCCCTTGTGTGGAAAATGTAGGGATCACAATGGATGACCCCAAAGGACTTGAAAAATCTCTGTATGGATGCTTCTCTTCTGCAATTATACAGAGGATGATTATATAATCTGAGGGCTGGTGATATATCAGAACCAGTTGTGGTAACCTCTCTGGCTACTCCCTCATGAAACCAGTTGAACAGCACCAGGCTTAAGTGCAAATCTAATGACAGCTGGGGAAACATGCAAAGATCTCTACCAAAGAACTATTTCTACAAAGGAAGGAAAGCTATTCTTGCCACCACCCAGAAAAATGTCATTTTTCTTCCTTCTTTGTATTACATGAATGAAAGAGATAATAGCTATAAAGAGATAAAGAGATAATAGCTATATTATTTAATTTATAATTAAATTAAGCTCATTTTAATTTTTCAAGAAATAAAAAACCAAAAGAGGCCTACCAAAAGCCTCAAAAGTAAATTTAAAATTGTTTAACTATCTATGGAGCTGGGCATGTTGATGGATGCCTGTAATACCAGTACTTGGGAGGCTGAGACAGGAGGATCACAGGTTCAAGACCAGCCTCACCAACTTCCCAATACTTTCAGCAACCTTGCAAAACTCTGTTTAAAAAAATAATAAAAATGGTGTGTGTGTAGCTTGGAGGTAAAACAACCTGGGTTCAATCCTCAGCATCATAGAAAAGAACAAAACTATCCATGCTATATCTCATAAATTAATAGCAGATTTTTCCAAAGTTGTTTTCACATATTAAATTATATATACTAGTTTTTATCTGGGAAGGAAATAGCATGAATTCATTACCAGAAAGAACCTAAGTTACTTTCAACTAAAGAAAGAAACATTTACTATAAACACAAGATGCATATTTATAAAGTCCAGAATATTCCCCAAACATGTAATTATAGTCTCTCATTAAATCGTGAATCAATCTATAGTTATAATTGAGTACAATTTGGTCCTGAGCCTCCTAGCAGCCAATGCAAAACAAAACAGAATCAGCTATAAAATACAAATTACAATAAAGGAGGCATATAATATTGGAAGGACAACAATAAAATAATTTGCGTAAATAGTGTGACACTGTGGAGAGCAAAGAGTGATCCAGTAACAGTTACCAAGTCACACGAAGCAGGAGCTGTGATTTCATATGGAGTGCTCTTCACCAAAAGTCAAGGCCATCGGATTAAAACACAATTCAGTGAAGAGTTAGGGCAACACAGGCCTTGAGAAAGATAAAAACAGACCTAGAATGCACTATCTGATATGAAACCCTGAGCCACAGAAACATGAAATGTGAGTCATCTAAATGGAGAGAGTATACAACACACACCAAATTTTGAAGCCTTTGTGCAAGAAAAAAAGAGGGGAACTATTATCTTTTATGTCAGGTATGTATTGAAATTATAATATGTTGGATGTATACAGCTGAATAAAACAGAATATTAAAATTAATTTCTGCCAGGCGTGGTGGGACACAACTATAATTCTAGTACTCAGGAGGCTGAGAGAGGATTGTAGGTTCAAGGCCAGCCAGGGCAACTTAGAGAGACCCTCTGTGACTTACCAAGACCCCATTTCAAAATAAAAAAGGCTGAGAGTTGCGGGTTGGAGGTAGAATCTTGGATTCAATCCTTAGTACCAAAACAACTCTAATAATTTATTTCACTTGACCATTTTACTTTTTATTGTCGTGATCACAAGAGAATTTAAAATGCTATGTGTGTTGGAGCCGGGCGTGGTGGCGCACGCTTGTAATCCCTGCTCTTGGGAGGCGGAGACAGGAGGATTGCACAGGTTTGGAGCTAGCCACACTGGCTTAAGAGACCCTGTTTTCAATTAAAATATAAAAAATAGGTCTGGGAGTGTAGCCCAGAGATAGAAGGGTTTCCAGGAACCCCAGTACCACCAATAAATAAATAAATAAATAGATAAATAAATAAATAAATAAATAATGCTATGTGTGGCTAGCAGATGTGTCTTGTGGTATGTTACCACTGAATGAAACCAACTCCAGAAGAATCTTGGCACTTCACGTGGACTTGCTGCTTTTTTTCCCTGCCACCCTTCTCTCCATCCATGAACCAAAAGACTCTACTACCTGGCTCCAGGCTTACACAGTCTGGCTTATACAAAAGGCCCAGCCAGCCTTCCTCTCCACTTCTCTGCTCAGCAGCCCACCTTTGGGGTTGAAAGTGGGGAAATATTCTTGCTCCTAAGAGTCCTGCTATGAGGTCTGCCTGCAATTCCTGAAGTCTGCAGCTGTTCTCTCTGCCTTGGGTAACTCTAGTATTCTGTGAATTTAGTGTCTCAAGACAGATAATTCCGGCCCTGGTGGAACAGTTAGCAGGAGGATGGGCGCAGGAGGTGGCTGTTTACAGAAGACAGGGGTCGAACACTGCACAAGGACTTTGTTTAAAATTCTTTTTGTAACCACACAGCCCTCTGTTTGGGTTTGCTGCCCTCATTAAATAAATATCTGGAGAGTTTTCATGGATCATCCCAGATACATGTGACTGAGGTCTTTAAGATAATGACTCACACTCTGGAGTTAAGCTCAGTGGATTCCCAAGTCAGCTGCTATGGAGTATCTAAGGGTGATGAACAGAGCCAGGGAAGGACGTGATAAAACTCTTTCCAACCACACCAAGGGAAGGTACCCACAGAAAGTTACATGCAAGGTTCCTCCTCAGTAGCATCTACACAGATTTCTGATGGGCCCAGTTCAGGTCAGCAAGAAGGCACAGGGAGGGAAACAAGCAAGACACAAAGATGTGAAAGGGCTGAATCAGGGGAACAAGGACATCTTGTTAACTTGAAATGTGCCTGAGACTCAACCACATGGCTAGAATGAACATGTGCCAATTATGTCTGAATAGCACAGCAACAATAAATTTGTGTTTTGTTTTAATGAAATACTTTGAAATGCTGAGGATGTAGGAGTATTTGGAGATCAAAATTTGACCCTCAGCAAATTTAAGGCACTCTTAACTCAATTTTTACTTAAGGGAGAAATTTAAGATAGAAAAAATAGAGAAAATAATATTCAGGGTAAAAGGACTCACTTCTAATTTTCAAACTTAATGTTTAGGGTAGTTTTAAGTTTACAGAAAAAGTAAACAGCAAGTACAAAGACCTCCCATATACTTCCTGTGTCCCCCTCACATAAGCATTTTTCCCTATTTTTTAACATCTTTGCATTAGTGTTATCATTGATATGCCAATTCAATGCATTGTTATTAACTAAGGTTTATATTTACTCTTTGTATTGTGAATTTCTATGAGTTTTTGCAAATGAACAACTTCATATATTCACCATTACAATAGTATTGAGAATAGCTTCACTGCCCTAAAAATTCTGTGTTTTGACTGTTCATCTCTCCGTCCCTCCAGCTTCTAGCAACCATCAATCCTTTTACTATCTCTATAGTTTTGCCTTTTCCATAATGTCATAGAGTTGGAATCATAACGTGTACAGCCTTTTCAGACCATCTTAACAATATGCATTTGAGGTTCCTCTAGGAGAATTTTATTATTATTATTATCATCATCATCATCATCATCATCATCATTATATTATTATTTTATTCCAGGAGTTATACCCAGGAGTTCTCTATACTGAGCTACAGTACCAGGCCTGTTGTCATTGCTGTTGCTGTTGTTTTTATTTTAAGACAAGGTCTTATTAAGTTGCCCAGGCTAGCCTCAAATTTGTGATTCTCCCCACCTCAGCCTCCCAAATAACTGGGATTACAGACATACACCATTACACCTCTCTGTTTTTTAAAACATTAAGTAAACCACACCTTCTGTGAGAAATGAAAATAAATAAAAGGAAGATTTTTATTTTGGAACATTGGTCTTTGATCTATCTGAGAGATATGAAAGACAAACTGGCTTTAGTAGAGGAGAGCACAAGACAACAGAAATGATGTTCAGGTAAGGAGTAAGAACATGGGCATATATAACACACACGCACACACACACACACATACACACACCTAGGATAAGACTAGGGTTGAGGGAGAGATAACCTTGAGTTTTTCTACAAAGACAGGCTTAATGATGTTTGAACCATAAAAGGAATGTTGTCCATTTTCCCCTTAGAAGACAATATAACCCAATTTTCCAATATGAGGGCAGGCATAATTTCTCCCAAGGGCATGAATATGATACCACCCCATTTAGATTTATCATTTCATTGTGGTTTTTATTGTCTAATTTAATTCAATGTCCAGTCGTTGTCTCAAAAGTGTGACTTATTCCTTCAATGGGTCAAACTGGTTATTTTCCTACAGAGTGTTTTTTCACTGCCATCTTTTATTTAGAATCCCATATTCTAATTCATTTCATTACAGAGGTTAAAATAGAGAAAGATCTATTTTTTAAAACCCCAAAGAAACAAATGTGAAAACATAATATCTTCTCAAATAGAATTTAACTCAGGATTTCTCATGCTCAATGACCTTTACCAGGTGATTTCAACTGGAGGTACACTGTGAAGAAGAAAATATGGGCTGAAGAGTCAGTGCGGCCCAAGAGTAGGAAGTGCTGTGACTCAGGCCCTGGACACTTATCCTACCACTAATAGCTGTTCATTCTTGAAGATGATAATCCTCAAAAGAGGGTCATCTGGTAAACAATGGTGCCTCTGTTATGTACCTGAATGTCCAGGGTCACCGAGGGTGTAGGCCAATTGAGGACCAGGACCGAGGAATATCATCTGAATGGTGCCATTGTTCATGCTCCAGCCAACTGCATCCTTCAACAAGCAGTCCAGGAGAAAACTTCACACTCTGGGTGGTCTCTGCCTAGGTGCTCCAGCAACACACTCAGGCCTTCTCTTAAAAACACACTCAGGAAGCCATGGACAGAAGAATAAAGCATTTTCCAACTTTTAGGGTAGAAAGAAGCAAGCCATCATGCTAAATGTCACCAGAAAAATAAAATCTCCTGGCAATGTGAGATGGAAAAAATATAACTCATCAGACCTATACCAGGAAGAGTATGGTAAATGCTCAGAAGGAAGATCAAGTCACCTAGGGGCGAAGATATGAGACCTTCCTCCCTTTGTAAGCATTGGGCTCAGGTAACCCTGGATATTTGACAGCTACAGAAGACAAGCCCATTTGACTGCAGGCTTTTTGTTTGTTGAGTGGGTTATCCACAATTGGGGGCCACAGTGGAATTATAAAAGACAATAGAAAAGGGGCTGAGGGACCCTATCTTGGGTCCTTTCTTTTTCCTCTCTTATTACTCAGTCTCTTTAACTGTGAATGAGTATTTGAAGGAGTATTTTGAGTATTCAAGTATTCATTTTCCTAAAATGCCCTAATCTAGGATGAAGCCCAGGACTCACATCAAGATGCATATCTGTCTCATCTCTCTTCTCTCTCTTCCCTCTCCTCTCCTTTCCTCTTCCCTCCCCTCTTCTCTCCTCTATTCTCCTCCTCCCTCTCCCTTCCCACTCCTCTCTCCCCCCCTCCTCCTCCCTCTCCCTCTTTTTCTCTGTGGTATAGCAGATAGAACCCAGAGGAATTCTAAACTACACTCCCTAACCCCTTTTCAATTTTTTTTGTTTTGTTTTTAAACAGAGTCTCTCTTAGATTGCTGAGAGTTTTGCTAAGTTACTGAGGCTGGTGTCCTCCAATCTGAGGAGGATCATAACCCTAAATCCTGGGATTACAGGCATGCATCACCATGACTGGTTAAGATATAATTTTTTTAAAGGTAACATTGTCGCCCACCCCTCCCCGTGCGAGTGTCTCCCTCTCCCTCTCGCTCCCTCTCTCTCTCTCCCTCTCTCTCTCTTTTGTGAGTTATAGCAACCGTTGCCTTGTGAATCAAGCGCCATAGTCACCGTAGTCCTGGCGACTGTTACCCATCAACAACAACTACTCCTCTCCTCCTCCTCCTCTTCCTCCTCCTCCTCCTCCCCACCACCACCATCTCCATCACCCACCAACAACACCACAATAATCCACAGCCAAGTACTCCTCAGTAGCTGAAGCAAATAAAACTTCAGATACTTAGAAAGCTGTGTCTTAATCAACAAAAAAAATACATACCAGGAACCAAAACAAATCCTGGTACCTCGGGGGAACTCTGAACTTGAAGAAGAAGAACATAGACCCGGACACCGGACCAGCTGCAAACGCTGATCGGCGGCCGCGGGCTGCTTTCGCGGGCCTGCGGAGCTGCCTGCCCGATAGCCCTGTTAGTCCCGCAGCAAGATAATCCGGGACTGAAAACAGCGAGCAGCTCCCACGTCAGAATTCTGTGTACCCACCAGCGACTGGATCACAACAGCATAGAGACTCCCACGAATCCTGAACCAAGGAAGACAGGTACCCGCGGGCAACGGGAAGTGTGGACCCTAGTGTGCGCTGCACTCCAACCCCCCAGCACGCCCAAGCCTCAGACCCGAGCACTCCCCTCTGCGCACCTTGTCGGCGCCCCGGTTCCCTGCTAGCAGTCATTGCCTGCCCCACTCTCTCCACTAAATTGGAGCCTACCTGGGTGGCTAGCCCCCCCCCCCCCCGCCACCTTGCCAGAGACTGCCTTCAAGGCTGCGAAAGCCCTGTGTAAACCGGAAATCTCCTTGGGGCACCCCCAGTTTCTACGTCCAGCGGGAGGCAGAGGTCTTTACTGGGCACCACGCACTGGATCCTTGAGCACCTATCCTGCACTCCTGGCCCACCGCTGGGTGTTCCCACCCTCCTGCTAGCCAGAGGCTTAATTCTAAGCGAGAACGAGAACTCAGCTCAATACACCTTGGAAGAGCATACCAGCAGCAACAGACAGCTGCATCCACTCACTCCTGGGTCCAGTAAAAGCAGCACACCCAGCCTGCACCCTTGGAATAGGCAGAGCTCTGGCAGCAAGCGTGGGCACCCAGGAACCAGCACCCATTTGCCCAGGGTACATCTTGGGACCACACCGGCTAACCCAGCTGGAATTTCCAGAGACACAGGAAAATCCATCGGGCCACAATATCTGCACAGGACCTCAGGGGGAGGTTCTAATTATACCTTGGCCATGCTCCACCCGTGTCGTAGGGAAGCACAGGCTGGAGTCTAGGGTGGTGAGTGCAGAGGTACTGACCACAGGTTAGAATTTCGCAGAACCTGTGAATTGTACAGAATCAAATAAAAGTGAAACCAGACATCCGGACACATAAACCTAAAGCAGCTAAAGGAGAGAAGGTGTCCAAACACCCAGAGTGACCTAAGAAGATAAAAAAATAGAGTACAAAGAAAACTAAGAGACATTGGATGGTATTATGAAAGTTACTAAAGCAATCACATACACACATATTATATAGGCCTGACCCCATATGCGTAAATAAGGAGGACTGTTTATTTTACTTTTAATGTGGATGTTTTGTTTTATATTGCTTTTACAGTGCTTTTGTTTTGGTATGGTTATTGCTGTGTTATTTTTTTTTCTTTCAACCCATACTTCTCTTACTTTCACATGTTGTTTTTTATATATATATATTGGATAGTTTGCCTTATTTTTTTATTTCACACAGCTGCTAGCTCCTTTTATTTTATTCTTGTTCTTTTGTCCTCTTTCTTCCTCTTTCCTTCCTTTATTTTCATTCTCCTCCTTTGATTGGTCTTCCTCCCTATTTCTAGGATTACATAATAGTCTTGGTATCTTGTGTGGATTTTTTTTTTCTATTCTTTTTTTGTGTCTGTCTGCTCCTTCCATCACCCCTATTTACAAACCTTCCCACACTAACCCTACATACTTTTCCCCCCCAAAACTTTTCCACATAATATACCTCCTGGTCTAATACTCTAAGTATCTCTTACATTCATAATTACTCCACGAACGACAAGAGTCCTAGTAGTTAACTCTCTCTCATTCCTAGCAAGATTTCACCTTACGATACTCAAAGTCTTTCTCAACCTAAACATATCCTCTACCTAATCTGACTCCTTTACTAATCACCCCAGCTCCTCCCACATCACCCACCCTCAACACTGGAAAGGCTCTGCTGACTAGCCGATACCCCAACTCCTAATATTAAGATTTGACTAAGCATAATACTCAAGAACGATGGGTAGAAACCAGAAAAACAGGACAGAGAACGCTACAAATATGAGAACCAGGAATTACGAAGAGACAGCAGAAATCACGAATACTGACCTACTAGAAATGCAAGAAGGGGAGTTCAGAATCTTGTTGTTCAATATGATGAAAGGATTCAAAACAAGTATAGAGGAGGTTAAAGGTGAATTAGAAACACTAAAAAAGAATCAGAAAGAGGTCTGGAATGAAATGAAAGAGGCAATAAGTGAAATGAAGACAGCAATTGAAAGAAACTCTGGAAGATTAGATGAAATGGAAAACAGAATATCAATATTAGAAGACAGTACATCCCAAACCGAAAACACAGTCAGCGATATACAGAAATCTTTACAGCAACAAAACCTAAACATCCAGCAATTATGGGATAATATGAAGCGCCCTAATCTACGGATAATAGGCATTGAGGAAGGGATAGAGGTACAGACCAAGGGCATCTGTAATATCTTCAAGGAAATAATCTCAGAGAATTTTCCAAATTTGGAAAGAGACTTCGATCTTCAAGTCCAGGAGGCATACAGAACTCCACTGAGACAGGACCAAAGAAAGACCACTCCACGCCACATAATAACCAAAATGACCAATATAGAGGCCAAGGAAGGAATCTTAAAAGCAGCGAGGACAAAAGGACGGGTGACATATAGAGGCAAAACAATAAGAATCACCCCAGACTATACAACCCAGGTCTTGAATGCTAGGAGAGACTGGTATGACGTGATTCAGACCCTGGAAGAAAACAACTTCCAACCAAGGCTCATCTACCCAGCAAAACTACTATTCAAGATCAATGGTGAATCCAAAGTCTTTCACGATAAACAGAATCTCAAAAAATTCATGAATTCAAAGCCAACACTAGAGAAAATTCTTAAAGAAATAAACCATAAGGAAGAAAAAAGAAGCAGACTTCAGAATCAGAGAAGAGAGGAAGTTAATAAGTGGGCCACTTAAGTAAAGAAGAAAGATCACACCACCCAAGAGTAGACAGAACACAAAATGGCAGAAAACAAAAATCATATATCAATAATATCTCTTAATGTCAAAGGACTTAACTCACCAATCAAAAGACATAGATTGGCAATGTGGATTAGGAAACATAATCCAAATATATGCTGTCTGCAAGAAACACACCTCACAGCCAAAGACATTCACAGGCTGAAGGTGAAAGGATGGAAAAAGATATACCATGCCACCAGTGACCAAAAAAGAGCAGGGGTAGCAACCCTAATATCCAACAAAACAGACTTTAAACTAAAACACATCAAAAGAGACAAATCAGGGCACCTCCTTTTACTAAAAGGAACACTATACCAAGAAGATATAATGATAGTAAATATTTATGCCCCAAATATGGGTGCAACCACATTTGTAAAACAAACCCTTCTGGACATAAGATCCCAAGTAGACCCAAATACAATAATTCTGGGAGACTTTAATACGCCTCTCACACCACTGGATCGATCTTCAAGGCAAAAGATGAGTAAAGACGTTTTAGAACTAAGGGAAACCATAAACCAATTGGACCTAATAGACATTTTCAGAGTATTTCAACCAGGAACTACAGAATACACTTTCTTCTCAGCAGCCCATGGAACCTTCTCCAAAATTGATCACATCCTGGGACACAAAGAAAATACCAGCAAATTCAAAAAATGTAATATAATTCCTTGCATCTTTTCAGACCACAACGGAATAAAAGTAGAAATCAACAACAGGAAACTCGAAAGAAAGTATTCAAATTCATGGAGAATGAATGATACACTATTGAATGACGAATGGGTAAGAGCAGAAATTAGGGAAGAAATAAAGAAATTTATGGAAACAAACGAAAACAGAGACACAACCTACCAAAACCTATGGGACACCATGAAGGCAGTACTAAGAGGAAAGTTTATTGCATTGAGTGCCCACATAAAAAGGACGGAGAACCACCAAGTAAAGAACCTAATGACACAGCTCAAGGATCTAGAAATTCTGCAACAGTCTATTCCCAAAGCCAGCAGAAGGCAAGAAATCATCAAAATTAGAGCAGAAATAAATGAAATAGAGAACAAAAAAACAATTCAGAGAATCAATAAAACAAAAAGTTGGTTCTTTGAAAAGATTAATAGAATTGATAAACCCCTGGCCAACCTAACCAAAAGAAAAAGAGAATCAACTCAAATTATCAAAATTAGAAATGAAAAAGGAGATATCACCACAGATAGTGAAGAAATTCAAAATATTATCAGAAACTACTTTAAAAATTTATACTCCAATAGACTTGAAAACCTGGAAGAAATTGATAGATTTCTAAGCACAGTTAACCTTCCTACACTTAGCCAAGAGGACATAGCAAGCCTAAACCAACCAATAACAACCAAAGAAATAGAAATGGCAATAAAAATTCTTCCACCAAAGAAAAGCCCAGGCCCAGATGGGTTCCCAGCTGAATTCTACAAAACCTTCAGTGAACAACTAATACCAATACTGCATAACATGTTCCGGGAAATTGAAAGAGATGGAACTCTTCCAAATTCCTTCTATGCGGCCAGTATCACATTAATCCCCAAACCAAATAAAGATACCTCAAGAAAGGAAAACTACAGACCAATATCCTTAATGAACATAGATGCAAAAATTCTAAACAAAATACTAGCTATACGCATTCAAAACTATATCAAGAAAATAATACATCATGACCAAGTCGGTTTCATCCCAGAAAAACAAGGCTGGTTCAACATACGCAAATCAATACATGTTATTCACCACATAAATAGAACCAAGAACAAAAACCACATCATCATAGCAATAGATGCTGAAAAAGCATTCGACAAAATCCAACACCCATTTATGTTAAAAACACTGCAAAAAATTGGGATAGAAGGAAAGTACTTCAACATCATTAAGGCAATATACTGCAAACCCAAAGCCAACATTATATTGAATGGGGAAAAACTGCAAGAATTTCCGCTACAGTCAGGAACAAGACAAGGATGCCCACTATCACCACTCCTTTTCAATATAGTCCTTGAGACTCTTGCTGCAGCAATCAGACAAGAGAAGGAAATCAAAGGAATTCACATAGGAAGAGAGGAATTAAAATTATCCTTATTCGCAGATGACATGATCCTTTATCTGGAAGACCCAAAGAACTCAACCAAAAGACTTCTGGAGCTGATTGACAAATTCAGCAAAGTCGCAGGTTACAAAATCAACCTAAAGAAATCAGTGGCTTTTCTTTATGCCAACAACGAATCCACAATGAAAGAAATAAAAACAACAATTCCATTCACTATAACCTCAAAACCAATAAAATACCTAGGAATAAACCTAACCCAAGATGTAAAAGACCTCTACAACAAAAACTATAAAACATTAAAGAAAGAAATTGAAGAAGACCTTGGAAGATGGAAAGATCTCCCGTGCTCATGGATAGGCAGAATAAATATCATCAAAATGGCCATTCTGCCAAAACTGATCTATAGGTTCAATGCAATTCCCATTAAAATACCAGTGACATTCTTCAGAGACCTAGAAAAATCAATCATGAATTTCATATGGAGAAAGAAAAGACCTAGAATAGCCAAAGCAATTCTCAATAACAAGAAACACGCAGGAGGCATTACAATCCCAGACTTCAAACTATACTATAGAGCAATAGTAGTAAAAACAGCATGGTACTGGCACAAAAACAGATATACTGACCAGTGGATTAGAATAGAAGATACAGAAACAAACCCACACATCTTTAGTCAATTAATCTTTGACAAAGGGGCCAAACACATACGCTGGAGAAAAGACAGCCTTTTCAACAAGTGGTGCTGGGAGAACTGGCTAACCATTTGTAAAAAGATGAATCTAAACCCCTATATCTCACCAAACACAGGAATCAACTCAAGATGGATCAAAGACTTAGAAATTAGACCTGAGACTGTGAAGCTAGTAGAGGAAAGCATAGGTTCAACACTACAACATATTGGCACAGGCAGTAACTTTCTCAACAAAACCTCCAAAGCTCAGGAAATTAAAGCAAGAATAAACAAGTGGGATAACATCAAACTAAAAAGTTTCTTCTCATCAAAGGAAACTATCAATAACCTAAAGAGGAAGCCTACAGAATGGGAAAGGATCTTTACCAGCCACCATTCTGATAGGGGGCTAATATCCAGAGTATACAAAGAGCTCAAAAGACTCTACACTAGCAAAACAAACAACCCAATCAAGAAATGGGCAAATGAACTAAATAGACACTTCACAAAAGAAGAGATACAAAGGGCTAATAGATACATGAAAAGATGTTCTTCATCACTGGCCATCAGGGAGATGCAAATCAAAACTACACTGAGATTCCATCTAACCCCAGTCAGAGTAGCAAGCATAAAGAAATCAAATAACAACAAATGCTGGCGAGGATGTGGGGAAAGAGGAACTCTTTTACACTGTTGGTGGGAATGCAAACTAGTTCAACCACTATGGAGATCTGTGTGGAGATTCCTAAGAAAGGTGGGAATAGATCCACCATATGATCCAGCTATACCACTCCTGGGTATCTTTCCAAAGGGGTTGAATTCAGAGAACTACAGCAACATATGCATACCTATGTTCATAGCAGCACAATTTGTAATAGCCAAAATATGGAACCAACCCAGATCACCATCAACAGATGAATGGATAGCAAAACTATGGGAAATACACACAATGGAATTCTATTCAGCCATAAAGAAGAACAAAATTATATCATTTGAAAGAAGATGGAAAGCCCTGGAGAACATTATGTTAAGTGAGATCAGCCAAGCACAGAAGAAGAAGATACATATGTTTCCTCTAATATGCCCAAACTAGGAAACACAAAGAATACCAGAGGGACTCCAGATATTGAAGGGGAAATACTAGCTAAGTTTGGATGGTAAGATAGGAGAGGAGGAAGGCCGGTCTCGATTAATAAGGGTCTACACTTGAACATGTGTAAAATTATGAATAAGACATGGTTAACCTGGACAACCATTGGTGTGTGTGTGGGGGGAAATGTGGGCGGGGGGGAAGGCACCAAATATAGTGTAAATGTATACTATTTATGTTCAATAAAAAAATTGTTATATAAAAAAAAAATAAATAAAGGTAACATTGTCTGGTGCAGGTAATAGCAACCTAAAGTCAACCAGCTTGCTTATTCTAGTCAATCTATTTAGAATTTTTCTTTCTTTCCACCATATCTACCAGTCTAAACTCTACCTTTCTTTCAGTTCTAGCTCAAAGGAATCTCCTCTATCTCCTAGCAAGCCTGATTTGGGATTAATTTATTCCTTTTTACACTCATAGTTACTTATAGGTAGAAATAAAGTATCATGAGCCTCTCTAACAAAGTATGATGTGATGTCACTAGAATACAAGTTTGTGGACATCAGACATGTTTTCTTTTTTGTCTTTGAAAAAGACTCACACTGGGTACCATGGGCCACAAAAAGGAAGTAGTAGATAAATGTTTTTTGTACTCTTTGCTATTAAGGGCCAACCTAAATTGCCATCAATTTTCTAAACTCACCCTCTAGGAGTAAAACCATGGGCTACTCCTATATAACTCAGGTCATCCTCTGAGCAGCCAAGGTATGGTATGGGGACTCCAGGATTCCTGGCTGTAAAGGATGTCTATCTTTGAATTGTGGAGGTCATGTGTGGCCAGCACCCATCTATCTTCTACTGTTAACAGTGATGTGGGTGTCTTCTCTTACTGGGTTCTTCTCCAGTGGATTTCAGTGAATGAAGTCCAAGGACTAATGAGAGTATAGAAATATAAAAGTTTAAGTCAAGGAAAGACAGAAGACAAAACAGCTCCCCACACAAGAGGAGAGGTCTCTGAAAGAGTAATCATTGAAGTTCTTGGGAAGCCAGCTTTTATGCCTTCTAGTAATCCCCCATCTGCTTTTTTTTTTTTTTTTTTTAATGGTACTGGGAATGGAACCCAGGGACATTCTATCTCCAAGTGACACCTCAGCCTTATTTTCTTTTCATTCTTTATTTTTAAACAGGGTTTCACTGAGTTGCAAAGGGCTTCACTAAGTAGCTGAGGCTGGCAATTGTTATGGTTTGTAGGAACTGTTCCTGGGGACTCTTAGGCTCCCGGAAGCTGTTCCCATAGCCGCGAGTTCTTGTTCAGAACTAGTAGATATAACACTAGTCCTAACTCTTCTAAAAACTTAAATGAGTTAATTATTTTATTTAAGTTTTTTGTTTTGTTTTGAAACAGAATCTCTCTTAGATTGCTCTCTTAGGTTATTACAAAGATAGAAATAAAGGAGATAGTTTACAGCCCTATACTATCCCAGGATAGTATAGGGGAGTGACCTTGAATGAGGTCACTGGAGTTCAAAATTCAAAACAGCTTTTATAGATACATAGTTCCCCATCTTGCTCTACTATGTAATCCTTTGACCTAGGTGTAAGTCCACCCCTTAACTCCATGCAGGCCCCTTTTGTGATAATTATGCAGATTTCTGGCCTGGAAAGTAAGTCTAGGTCTCTTTGTTAGGACCAAAATGATCCACAAGGTCAGGGGCCACCCCCTTTCACAAAGGTCAGTACCCTCCTCCCACATTCTTGGAGAATTCTTAGCTTCTTGCTAGATATCACTTATTATGCAAACTTGTTTTTAGAATGTGAAAGTCCTGGGTCCCAATTCCTCTATCCACTTGCTAATTACTTTTAGTGAGAGTACTTTGTATTTAGAACAGCTACCTGAGTACCTGGCAGTAACCAGGTCCTAGCTAGTTTTCTTTTTAAAGATCTATACTCCACTTTCGATAAACAGTTTAAAAATATATATATATATATATATATATATATATATATACATACATACATACACACACACACTAATATCAAACCTTCTTTTTCTAATATTTTTAGGCCATTCCCTAATACTGGTACAGCTGTAAACTGCGATCCTCCTGTCTCAGCCCCCCAAATGCTGGAATTACGTGCACCAACAGGCCTAGCTCCCATCTGCTCTTTTGTGATTGGTCAGAAGTGGGTCTCAGGGGCTCAGTGTCCTTAGTCCAATTTCAATGCTTAATTTGAATTGTTATTTCATGAGCTGGTGGCTCAGATCTCCTGGTGCTACTTGTCCACTCACCTCCTCCATCCTTGTCTATACAGGCTGTCCTCAAAACTCAGCCCACAGAAGGAGCTGAAGTTTTGTTTTGATTTCAATAATCCTTGCCTTTTCATTGTTACCCTCACATCTTTATTAACCTTCCTTGTTTTTGTTCTTTATACAGATGGCCTCCTTTAACCACCCTGTTTCCAGGTCCTCAGTCCTGACTCAAAAAAATTTTGCTTTAGGGAACATTTTTCCCCACTCTTAATCCAAGTTGCTCTGACAAGGCTAAATCTACATTGTTGTAGAAGTAGTGAAATGATCCAGACCTACCCATTGAGCCAGGTGTTGCTTTTGAGATGGCCACATGATGCAAGCTGAATTGAGAAGCCACAACTCTATGACTTTTTTTTTAAAACTCTTGAAAAGGAGGGGCTCTGTTTCTGTGTTTTCTAAGCTCTGACTGTGATTCTAGGGTTGTCAACAATCATGGTGTCACCTCTGGCCCCAAGCTCACCTGCATATAATCCTAACAGAAGAAGTAGAGAGCTGACATATGGTGATATTGTGGCGGATAAAGTTGGCCAGATAAAATATAGAAAGCATTAGGGGCATTAAAAAATTTAAAAATTGTTCATCACTTATCTGACATTTAAATTTAACTGAATGTCCTGTATGTACTTTTATTTGCTAAATCTGGCAATCTGAGCAGCAGGTAGTCTTGGTGACTGGGTCTTGGCTACTGCCTTTGAACCTCTGCATTCATCTGGCACCTTGGACCTCGCAGTTTGTGAAACACAACTTCCTGTGTTTTTTTTTAAATTAGTTTGGACTGGTTTCCTGTGAATTTGCAACCTAAAAACCCACCAGTTATGGAAGAGTTCTGCCATCTTCTAGAAAAGTCAATGTTCTCTTCAAAAAGATAATATCCTTACAAAAAAAAACTATAGGTCAGAGAGACAGATAACAAGACAGCATCCTGCTGTCTGGGGCATGAAAGGCACTTAAAAGGGGTAATACTTTGCATCTGAAGGGAGCAGAAAAACATTAGGGACGATGCACCCCAGACTAGAATGGAAACCCTGGGGACCATAAGCTGCATAGGCCAGGGTCAAAAATGAGTGGTCATTACCAGTGCAACACACTCCACGCATTCCTTCATGTCCAAGAGAAGCTCGTCTTAAAGATTATGCCCCAACTCTTAACTTCTGGGCTATTTACCATGAACGAGAACAGACTCATAAACTCCAAGTGATGGAAAGAAGCCAAAATATTCTTGTGGTTTGAGAGGATAGAGGAAAGAAGGGGAGGGGAGGAAGGAGAAAGATCCATTTCAAAACAGCCCCTGTCACTTGCCACCCCCACCTGGGGGAAGGACAAACTGAGGGCAGTCTTGGGTGGGAGAGCAAACAGAAAAGTGTCTCTCTGGCACCTGGAAGCCAGCAATCTGATCCCAGCGCCCCAGAAACCAGCTGGAGGACAAAGCCTTGTGGGGGTGGGGAGGGTTGTGAGTTGTGTGGATTCCAAAGCCTTCTGGCCCTGCCCAGTCTCCAGGCTCCAGAGGGTCAGGTCACTGCAAACAAACAGTAGGGGGAAGGCTGCTGGAGAAATGACAAGGATATTTGCAAATTGAGGAGCTTCTGCCCTTCAGATTGGGCAGGGACTTTGAAGATCCCCTTTCCTTGGTTTTCTGACTTGCTAGCCAAGGTCTGTGTGCTGGGGTTCTGGGTCTGGCACTCATTGAAATTCAATTGGCAATCGATCATTTTTCTGGTTTTCTTGCAAAGGGTTTTAAGAAAAATAGCTCAACGGGATAATATTCCATTCTTATTTGGGGCAACAGGAAACTGACATGTGGCTCTCCTTCCATCACACTGGATACAAATGCAGAGGAAGACAGCACTAAGGGCCATCACTAACTTCCAAGTCTGTCATCATTTGCCTTTCCAGAAGGTCGGATGGCAACCCCTTGGTCAACACTGGCAAGCTGTCTTTGCAATTCCCTACAACAAGCCAGATGGATTGACACACATCTGTAATTCCAGTATCTGAGAGGCTGAGTTAGGAGGATTGCAGGTTCAAGGCCAACCTCAGCAATTTATTGAGATCCTGTTTAAAAATAAAAAATGAAAAGGGCTGTAGCCCAGAGGTAGAATGTCCCTCATTTAATCCCCAGTACCAAAAACACAATGAAATCAAAATGTTTTTGTTGCAGTGGTGGAAATGATAATACCAAGTCCCCAACTAAGAAGAGGTCACTGAGGCTCGCACTCATTCTAAGATGCTTCAGTCAAGTTTAGAAGCAAGTTCAGAAAAATTTCACAATTATTGAATTTTTATCATTCCTTTCTCCCTTTCTCTCTCTCCCTTTTTTTTTTTTTTTTTTTTTTTTTTTTTTTTTTTTTTTTTTTTTGGTGGTACCGGGGTTCCTGGAAACCCTTCTACCTCCAGGCTACACTCCCAGACACCTATTTTTTATATTTTTATTTGGAAACTGAGTCTCTTAAGCCAGTGAGGCTGGCTTCGAACCTGCATGATCCTTCTATCTCCACCTCCCAAGCACAGTGATTACAAGTGTGTGCCACCACACCTAGCTTTATCATTCCTTTCTAGAAAAAATTCCAGGTGTGTGTGTGTGTGTGTGTGTGTGTGTGTGTGTGTGTGGTGTTAGGGATTAAATCCAGGTCTTCACTTATGTAAAGCACACACTACCACTTAGCTACTGCCCAGCCCCCTCCCAATCATTTATGCATGCAGACACATATACAACCATGTTATAGCACTTTTTTCATATTCACATATGATCTTTTTGACTGGATTATTTCCAAGTTTCCTCTTTTAAATTAAAAACATGCTAGCTGATATATTAAAAATATACATCGTAATGAGGTACCTTGTGACGTTTTGTTATATATATGATGGGGTGTGTCCATACAGCACCTAAGGAGATTCGGCCTGAGCGGCCTATGGCCTAAGGCAAAACTTTAAGTAAAGTGATTCAGCAGAAAAGGGACAAAGATGGCGCCTGGAGGAAGCTAGGAAGGCGTGGTTTCCCCATTCACTATGGGTGGGGAGACTGAGCGGTTTTTCCCTTTCTACCTTTAAAGGAGCTTTCCGCACACATGAATGGCTCATGTACTGGCCTGGGATTGGCTGTACACTATATGCTAGTGATCTTTATCCCGGATAGGCTAGGCTATTTCTCATGGAAATTCCCCTCGTGGCTTGGTGCTATATAAAGGATGGCTTGGAGAGAAATAAATGAGATCTCGCTTGACTTGACTCCCGGCTCGTGGGTTTGTGTTCGAGTCGTCGGTACTCATCATCTCGCCAAGCCCCGTCAGCTGTCGGGCTGGATTCCCGACAATATATATACATTGTTTAATCAGGTTAAACATACCAAACGCCTGGAACATTTATCACATTTCCATGTTGGAAACCTTCTAAATCCTTTCCACTAGGTTTTGAGATACACAGTATACAATCATTACCTATCATCACCCAATTGTACCATAGCACACTAGAACTTCTTATTCCTAACTGCAACTTAATACTCATTGGCAGGATAGTTTTAAAAGCTCCAAAAGCAAAATATGCTTTAACCTTTTTAGTGCTATCTGAACATATGCGTACAAATTAGAAGCCATGTTCGTCCCTGCATCCATTTTCACTACCCCTCAAGACAAAGACCCACTAACTAGTCAACAAACACTGATGAAATGTGTGGTATGTATTGAATTCCAGGAGTCAAAGACCACATAAGATGCAGCCATTAACTTACACATTAATGGTGAATGCAGATGCAGGGATGAAGTATCTGAATAAAATGTGGCAACGGACATGATGAAGACAGGCATGGGTTCCTATAGATCCCAAAATGTGCTACAGAGAGCAGAAACACAGCTGGAGCTCAGAACTTCCAGGAAAACATGCTGGGGGCAGTGGCAACTTGTTAAATAGTTGTAAGGACACTTAACATGAGCTCTTAATACATTTCTAAGTGTACAGTACAATACTATTGAGTATAGGTACAGTGTTCTACAGCCGATTGCTAGAACATGTTCATCTTGCTTAACCAAAACTTTCTGCTCATTGTCTAATAACTCCCCATCTCCTTCTCCCCCAACCCCTGGAAGCCAGAAGTCCACCCTTTGATTCCATAATTTTGACTATCCATGCCTGGTATAAGTGGCATCTGATTTGTGCAAATGCATACATGTCCACGTGTGGTTCTTTGGACTCTCCTGCAAACCAGTTGTAACAGCTTATTGGTTCCCTCATTAGCTGCTGAGCAATATGAAATCTTTGACATGTGTTCATTTTACAAAGTCTAAGAGTTATTATTTCCCTATTTAAAGATGGATTGACTAAAGAAAAATCACTTCATCTCAGCGTTCCCAGATATCACCAAAATCGATTTTCCTCAAAATGACAAAAAAAAAAAAATATCTTTTTGTTCAGCACCATCGCATAGTTATTCTCTAAACTCTTGTCCTCTTGAAGAGAGGCTCTTTCCTAGCCCTTTCATCCTCCTTCCATTTTCCTCCCTGCAAACTCAGGCAAACAATCTTCATCTCTTTTCTGGAAAATTAAATTTCCATAAACGCCGATACTCATCCCTATTAAAGTATGACCAGGAGATAAGCGTTAATGTGTGTCCTTTCCGATGTGGTTTTTCTAGCATGTTGCCTGGGAACAAAGCCTTAGACTTGAGGGGAAAAAAATTTCTAACAGTTGTGATTTCTGGGAGAAAAATAACAGCTCATTTTATAGCAAAGAATAAAGGCTTTTTAGAAGCTCTGAAATATATACATGGCTCCTGCCTATAATCGCTCTAGTTCAGAGGCTCAGATAAGAGGATCATAGGTTCAAGACCAGCACACACACACACACACACACACACACACACTCATATATGTGCATATGTATATGTATATATTTCATATTTTGAAGTGATGACCACCACCAAATAAACAGAGCAGGTTACTTACCAAGGCAGCAAATCTGAGTTATGGAGAACAACTCTGAAGGACAGGTCCTTTGCACAAGCAGAATATTATCTGTGTTTTAAATAATCAAATCACAGATACACTGTAGAATAAAACCCATGTGCAGAAAATGTAAAACCCAATGATATTGTGTTACTGGCAACAGCTAGTGTTTTGTTGTGAGTGTGAGAATGTGAGGAAGGCCATATTGGCTTTCTGTTGCTGCCCACTCTGGTGGAGAAGATGCCAAATTTTCAAAAAGCTATGCTGACACTCCTACCCTGGGGGATTATGATCTGACATTTTTAAACTTCAGAGTTTTTACACTGAGCATGTGGAGGAAAAGATAAAGAGTACTTATTAATTAATTTATTTATTTTTCTGGGCCCGAATCCACAGGCATTCTATCTCTGAACTATACTACCAGTCCTTTTTGTTTTTAATTTTGAAATATGGTCTCTTATGCTGGCTACAACACTCACTAGATTGCTGAGAGGATCTCACTAAATCACTGAGACTGGTCTCAAACCTGTGATCCTTCTATCTCAGCCTCCCAAGTACTGAGATTACAGATACAAGCCACATGCCCAGCTGACAGGCAAAACTTCTGAGAAAGAGCAGATGGGGCCAGGAACAGGCAAGGATCTCCCAGGTACTTTTACTGCTATTAAGCAGCTCACTCCCTCTGCTTTGGGGGCTGGATCCAGAAGCCCTCATAGTGTGGTAGCACTGTGAACCAGAATTGCCATTACCTTGTCCCCCAGTTTAAACAGGACAATTGGTATATAATGAGACTTCCAAGAGTATGAGGCCATAGCCAATTGGTTGCTGTCCACTCTGCAGTCTTTGCTATGATGAGCTCTAGCCAACAAGAACTTGGGCTCAAGAAGCTACAAACCCATCACACTCCACTTCTACTCTTATCCCTTTCACCTGGCTCTGCTGGCCCCTTCCACAGACTTCATGCAGGGCTGTCAGCCCTTGGGAAAGAGCCAAGCATTCCTTCACGTGGGACTGCTTCCCTCACCGGGCATTTAGTGCTAGAGATGATCTACCTTTTAGAACTCACCAGCTGGTCATTGCAAAGAACATATGACTTCCGTGTGATTCAACCAGTACCCTTCTTCTCCTCTTCCCTCATACTCTGACTGCCAAATATGGACAGAGCTAATTTCTCACTTCTGAAACTCATGTGATTATGAGTCACCTTTAAATGACACCACCTGAAAGTGACTTAGCCCCATTCCATCAGAGGGCAGACCAACAGATGGTTGATTGGGGTTGTGTCAGAGTCAGTCTTAGAACACAGAGCTGGATGTATTAGCTCCAGGAATACACCATCTCATTTAATGCATTCATCTGAGATTCTGTTTCTAGTTCCTATTATTTATCAATCAAATGAGGTAACTTAGAATGATACATATAAAAGTGGTATACAAATGATAATTTAGAAAATAATGGACATAATAAAAAAAAGTAATATAGATCTTATAAGGAATTTCTATTATACACTGGTCCAGTGTTAGAAGCCCAGGGAAGGTTAGAAATTTGTCCACAAACACTGAGATATGTCTGATTCAAAAGCCCCTCTTTTGGCAGCGCAGCTATGCATGACCCAAGATATTTACTTGGAGTGTACACCATGATATATGACCTAATGCCCTTTTATTATGTTCTGTCTCGTTTAATATGCCTTTATAATTTTTTTTAAAAACTCTACAGTGTCCCCACACAAGCTCCTTTATGTATGTCCATACTTCAGAAGAAACAATTGCCACTAAGGAGTAAATGATTCAATGGCCAGGCAGGTAGTGGCATTGTATGAGTCAGAAAAAGCAAGGGTCTTGCCCACAAGGCATTTATACCCCATCAACTCCTTTGCCTTTAGAATCACTTCCTGTCAAATGCTACCCATTTTATAGACTGTGCCATTCCAAGTAAGCCCCACCAGCTCTGAGTCTTCATATCCCAACCAGGCTGAAACAGTGGGTGTCTAATTATTATTTTTATTGCTTCATGTATGTCAACATGATGATAGATGTTTTTAAATTCCTTAGGTCATATAATGCATCGGTACACACAGGTGAAATAGTGTCACCATTCCACTGATGTGAACACTGAGACCAGCAGAGATGGAACCTGGAAAAATCTAAATCCTTTATCAGAGTCACTAGCCAATGTGTAAATTGCAATGAAGAGCCTCTTTTCCACCACAGCTAAGAGGTGACAAAATGTATATCTTGGTCATTTGCCAACCTCTTTGACCTGAACACCCTCATGGTTATTGGAAGAGGGTTCCACATTATTGTGGTTGCTGAAGCAGGTTGAACAACATTTTTATCCCTCTCTAACAAGGCTGATGTCAGTTCTCCGGGTGGTGTTCTGTGGTATGTGTTAAGGCTAGATCCCATATCTTTTAGGCATATATTATTTCACTACGTAATTCTTAGGCTTAAAGGAATTTCAGGGGTCATTTAATAAAATAACATGTGTTGAGTCCTTTCATCTTTAGAACACTTCTTAATGTCTAAGCATTGGTTCATTTGATCCTCACCACTATTCATCCCAGAAATTGTTCTTAACTTGAAGAGTATGATAAGGATTTGCTGAGAAAATACATAAGCACTTAGCACAATGCTGCCTGGCACATAATATTTGCCCAATAAATGTTGCCTGTTATAACTATTAGCTCTTGAAATTGGTAGGCAATGTGGTTCTTGTTGCATCATACACTCAAGGATTTTCAGAAGATGGAGAATCCCAGGTGTTCTTTGAGATCATTTTGCCTTAATCTGGCCATTTCTTTTGTTTTATCTCATTTGTTTATTTTATTTGCTCATATCCAGGTTGGAGGTAAATCGAATGTGCTTTTGCACATTCCCTTGTTAGACTTGTGTTAGGAGCAGGTGGTAAGTCTCCAACCCTGAAAAGCGGGGAAGGTCCAGTGTCTTCATGGCTGACAGATCTGAGAAGCTGAGATTGGAGACTGCTTAGTTGCCCATGACTGCCTTTGGAATGTTCACCCAATAGCTTTATAGAGTGGGGTCAGGTCAAGCAGAAAATCTGTTAGAAGGAGCCCTCCCCAGGAGCCAGGACACTGGAGTTAAAATCTTCATCTTCTTCCACTGAGTTCCTGAAGATGGTAGGCAAGCTGATCAAAATTACCTGCATCTGCTTTCCTCCTGTGTGTTGCAAAAGCTTCACTGCACATAGCTGCAGGAACTGTTGAGGAGATGTGTGCTGGAGATATTTATTTCCAGTCAATTTAAATATTTGGCTAGTCACAGAGTAAACAAGATTATAAATTAACCTTGGCAGTTAACCCCAAAAGAAAGTCAAAAAAATCCTTGGAGCCTGAGCTTGAAGGTCATTCTCTGATGATCATCTGGACTAACGGGTGCTTTCAGGCACTGTCTCCATCCTGAGCATTACGTATCTGGAGGCTCCAGACTTCAGGGACTCCAGGCACAGCAGAGGATGATTCATCAGAGTCCTCCCTCCTCCGGTCCTCCGAGGGGATCCAGGATGAACTCAATGGCAAAATGGGTCATTTGAGCCCAGAAAGGAGATGACAGCTGCCCTGGAAGGGCGTTAGGACCTAGCCCAATATAAAAGTCTGGTGGGGTAATTACTGAGATGAGACTTGACTTATTCTGAACAGTTTTCCAGTTGCTGTGAATACGAGGCTACTGCCTTGCCCTGGGAATCTATAGCTCTCTATGCATACCGGAAAACCATCCTCAGGAAAGCACCACAGTAAGAGCTCACAGCTAGTTATTTATGTAGAAACTGTACACACATATGGCCCCCAGTGAAAGATGCACTCTCTCTGAGCAGAAGATCTGAGAGAAGAAAGGAAGTGTATGGGAACATTTTTCTGTCTGTGTGTACTTGTGTCTGTCACACACACACACACACACACACACCCCTCACCGAATTCAAGGAGATATTTATATAAGAAACCAATACTAGTTTAGAGATGTAGGAAAACCTAAAGGAGTGTGTGGTTGTTTTCATGACTCACCACCAATTACCCATCCTGCCAACTGTGACGTGACCTGGTGGGATATGTGCAGGGTTGTGACTTGAGCATTGTTCCCCCTGAAATCATATTCTAACCCACAGTACTGCAGAATATGGCCTTATGTGGAAACAGGGTGCTTACAGAGATAATCGAGTTAAAATGAGGTCATTAGTGTGAGCCTTAATAAACTACGACTCGTAGCCTCACAAAAGGACCTGCTTGGAGGGACGACAATGTGAAGAGCAATGTAGAGATAATTGCCCTCAGTGAGCCAAAGAGAGACCTGGGGGAGACCCTCCTCTCGGAGCCCTCAGGAGCCATCCTGCAGACACCCTGACTTGTAGCTTATGGAACTGGGAGATGATAAAGTTCTGCTCGTAAGCTGCCCGTTTGTGGCCTTTGGTTATGGCAGCAGTATGGATGGAAACACCATGTCTTCAAGCCAGCAGGAGTTGGCTCCTGCAATTTAAAACATGTCTACTTTTTTTTATGCAAACACCTGAGCATCACTTAAGAGAGCTCCGGGCCTCCAGAACCGAGCTGAGCAATATCGATGGAGAAGCTTTCAAGACATCGCCTCCTAATTAATTCTCCAACATGTGCTTTTTTAAGCCAGGAACATAGTGAACAATGCTTTACCCTGGAAACTGCCGTGGGCTTTATTCCTTTGCTGTGAATCCATCCTATGCTCATATGCATACAGATGACTGAACATTATTTTCCAACCAGTTATGAGCTCCGAATCAAGGTTCCTAACATAAGGAAGGATGGAGATGCTCTGATTCTACCCTCTCAGGATAGTTGATGCACAGGGACATAAAGAGAAAAACTGACTAACATGAAAAAACACTCAGCTGGCTGATATACCTGGCCAGTGACTTAATTCCCAGTGTGAGGTCGGCCCTCTGCACCACGTTGGTTTTTCTTCAAAGAAACATTTGTGTCTGAGTGGATGGGGTGAAGGATAAGGGGAGATTGAACCCAAGGGCATTCTACCTCCAAGTTTTATCCCCAGCCTTTTTTATTTTGAAAAAGGGCCTCACTAAGTTGCAGAGGCTAGCCTCTAACCTACAATGCTTCTGTCTCAGCCTCCCAACTTCTGGGATCACAGGTGTGTGCCACTACACTCAGATCAAAAACAACTGTTAATATGGGACATCAGACGACATTCTCCCTTACTTTATATAGTGTTATCTCCATTTACTCCTCTGTTTGGTGGGCAGGGGAAAAGATAGGTCCTTGCCATAGAATGAGGGCCTTTGAGATCATCTGACTCCTTGACAATATTTATGTCAAGTGGTTTGCCAACCTCTGATAAAACACTTGCAGATGGGACACTTACTACTTCATTTCAGACAGCTCTAAAGATTAGAAATTCCTTGACATCAAACCAAAAACATGCCAGACTATGGAGGGCAAAGGCTTTTGTCTTTATCTTTTAAGTCACATTTTGAGCCAATGCCCAGAGCCTTTAGTCTTCAAAGGCTCCCTGATGATTCCAGTGATGACACTCATCCCTATGACACCTCCCTTCCCCTGGAGGTCCACTGGATTACAACTTTCTTCTGGGTAGTGGAGCTTAGGGTCAGCTCAATGGACACTAAAAGTGCCCAGCCTTTGGGGCAGCAAAACATGAACAGATTGACAGCAGTGCAGTAGTGGCTTCAGTTCCAAAGACTCCACAGAGCACCTGAGTTGACGCCCTAGGTTGCTACCACAAGGAGGAACATTCTTTTCTTTGCAAGGAACAAGTCAGGTGATGGCTAAGCTACCGCCACATCTGGTCTGCTCCATCCACATCCATGTGCAGGAAGATGTGCCTGCTTCTGCTGCAGTAGTTCCCTTGAACAAGGGAGAAGGCATGCAGCAGGGAGATGGGTAGGATGGTCCTTTTACAGCTCTTCCAGCCAGAGGATTCCTTTTGGGTATCACTCTCCCTTTCTGTAATAGTTATGAACATATGGCTTTAAATACTGTAAGGGAAGCTTGATAGAGGACAGAAAACTTAATTTTATATTTCCAGCTTTGTAGGCTTGCAAAGGTCACTACACTAACTTTCACATTGTACTTCCATTGGCCTAAACAAGAAAGCTGAAATTAGAAGGATAGTTGAACTCCAAGAGTTCTATATCCTATAGGCCTGCATGCCCAAAGATACCCACTTCCAACCACTCTATCCCATTCTCAGTCAGAGGAAATCTGCTTCATGTGTTAGAGAGACTGGGTTCAAATAAAACAAAATCCTCTATTGGCCAGAGCTGCTTTGGTCTGTTACTTTTTTTTTTCCAGTACTAATCTCCAAACTATACCATAGCCCTATTTTATGTTTGTTTTTGAAAGAAAGTCTAATTGTGGATGGCCTCATTAAGTTGCATGTGATTCTCCTCTGTGTTTCAGCCTCTCAAGTACTAGGAATACAAGCATGTGCCACCAAACCTGACAAGTTTTTCAGTCTTTATTCTTGTGCTATGTTGAAAAACACACACTTATGTGTTTGCTCACATTCACAAAATCACAGAGAAGTAATTCCACATCTATACCTAAAACTGTTTTTCTTTCCCATCTCTGTATGTATCTATTTTGATATCAATATTGATATATCTCTATATTAATTTATATTTCCCATTCAGCAAGAAATTGCTTTGTAGATGAAAATTCTTTCTTACTACTTAAGATTGTTGGACATTATTCATTCCACACTAGAATAAAGAAGGAAAGAGAATCAGTCCATGGGGCCAGAATTAGCATTTAAGTAATAAATAGTGTACAAATCAAACACCTTCACAGTCTCACACTATTTAGGCCAATTTTGATACTTAAGAATATTATGCTTTTGAATACCATACTTTATTCTTAAATCAACAAATACTTTAAAAATTTCACACACTATCAAGGAAGACCTCCGTATCCAATGAATACACCTCCCAGCCAGTAGTCATGTGATTTTTCATCATAAAAACAAATACCATGTGTACATGGTTAAACATCACACAGACAAGGGCAGAAGATAGAAAATAAAAAGACTTTCTCCCGTCCTTCATTTCATTTTCAAACACTCTTCCCCTAATTTACTGCCATTAGCACACATTTCCCTTGCTTTTCTACAGAGAGGTTTACCTTCCTCACACGAGACAATGTCTATCCTCCTTTTTCATTGGTGCATCTCTTGGTGATGTACCCCTGGCTCTGGCTCCATAGTTTTAATGAGCAATCAGTACCAATTAATAAAATATCGATAAGAACACTGACTCACATGTTTCTAAGTGGTTACTGTGTGCCACTTGTTCTTCTGAGCACTTTATATGTGCATATGTATTTAATTCTCACCAAGGTCACATAAGGTATGTTGCTGAATACTTTTCATTTGTCTCCCACCATTTACCACCCAAGCTGCCCTCCCCAGTCTGCAGGAAGAGCAGCAACAGCAACCTGGCTTCTGCCTCCCAGCTACAGTAACAGCAGAAGAATGGGAGGGACAGTGGAGAACGGGGAGGAGAGGGCATTTGGTCCCTGGGTCTCCTGGATGGTGTCACTCCCTCTCTAGACTGCTGCAGGCCATGGCTCCTGTCAAGTGGTTCTTTCCCACATCTGTCTTTCTACTTACTAGAAACTTTCCCTTCTCACTCATTCCCAGCATTGGCTCCATTTTGTCAGCATGGTCTCCTTTACCATGTCCACACCTTTATAAATAGTCTTTTTCCTTAAATTATCTTTAAACAATTCATGCTGAGCATTCAATGTGTGTCCTTCTAGGACTCTGACTCATACAATATATACCATGACCCTCTGATAGCACTGAAAAGCGAAGACAAGAATTTACCTGCTTGTGCAAGGAACACAGTTCATGGTGGGACCTGGGCCCAACCCATAAACTCACTCCCCAGAGAAAATCTCCTCACCCCTGTGCTTCTTCCCTTTCTCCAGAGTAATTCATCTTAGAGGTTCAGCCACGGGTATATTCAAATGACCCTTCAGTGACAGGGCTTTGTTAATATAAACTGTCTCCAGAAATAGCCTTATATCTTGGTAAATGTATGAAATTTTATCTATAGGCATTTTATTAGCAATGCCAAGTCAATGCATATGCATAATTTTTAATTTGAGGGTATATCATCAATAAGCTGTCTTAATCAAATATACTCATTTACTATGACTCAGTCATTCCACTCTAAATAGATGTAGATAGAGTTAAACATGGATTCAGAGATAGACATAGGTATATCAAAGAACTACCAACACAGATCCATCAAGATAGAATGTTCACTGAAGCCTTTGGAGGGCTTCTGTTTTCATTTTGTTTGCACTGTTTTTTTGTTTAGGGTGGAGATGGGAAGTTCATGACAAGTGGGAGTCTATCCCTGGGGAAATGATTGAGTAGATCATAGTGTATACATAGCATAGGAGTCCATGCAGCAGTTTGAAGCAATATTAAGCATTTACTTAATAATATTGTAAATATAGTGCTTAATGAAAAAGTGAGGATACCATAATGCCATTTTTGTTAATTAAAATATATCCACCCAAACTACCTCACAATTTGGATACTGTATTACATTACGCAGTAAGATGAGTGCCCGCCTATATGAGATTGGCACAGAGGGCTAAAAGGAATGGATGAAACATTCAAAGGGGGTAGGAATAACGGCAGAGAACAATGTCAAATTTCCTTCCAGAAAGGTAATGCTATTTACATAACTACCTATAACATGAGAGTAGTCATTTTTCCATAACGTTTCCAAATATTATCAAACTTAAAAAGAATATTTTCATGTTGACTATTATCAGACTTTAATTTTTTCAGCTTAATGATTATTTCATTTGCATATTCTCATTGTAAGTGGAGTTGAGCTCATTGTATACCCTTTTATTTTCTGCAACTTTGAATTACTATTAATACCCCTTGCTCTTCAGAGAGTTGGCAGACTCACCAGGGAAGTCTTGTATCAACTGGTCGTCTACTATCCAAAGCACAAAGATATTACATGTCCAATGGTCACACCATCCAGGATGAAAATAAGTGTGGGTACCATGGTTACCTTCAAATCCTCTCTTCACTTCGGAAATCACCAATGCTTCACTGACCCCATGACCTCTCCAAACCAAGAGACCATCTGTGCTCGGTTGGTAACACCAGCTGTTTGTTCAGATCATTTCAAACTCTGTTTCAAATTCACTCACACTTAATGCATCAAAAGCACTGTTCTTTCTGAGCTGAGTTACTTAATGTTGTGGGGCTGTTTCTATGAGCCCTTCTTGTTCAGCTGGTCTTTTTTAAAAAACCTCCTCTCTCCTCTACTCCTTATAGATTTCTATTTTTTTTTTCTTTTCTCTTCTCTTCTTGGAAGAAATTGATCTTTTGCCAAAAATAAATGAAACTCTGGCTCCAAGTTCAACTCAGAATTTACTAGCTGATAAATTGGAAATGGAGAGTGGGTTGTTAAAGGGGGAGAGAGGCTTTCATTTTGGGGGCAAGTTCAAACTTGGAGTCAGAAGCTATTAAAGTGTCTGATCCGTGCTGAGTCATATGGAGGAGGGGGCCTGGGGATGATTCTGTCTCCCTGCCAGCCATTCCTTCCCTACAGGTTGATGGAGAGTCTGTAAATGAACTACAACAGGATTATAATTCAGTAGTGTTTGAAATATAACATTAGACACCTCATGCCTGACACTGAGCAAGCCATCAGCTTGGGCCAGTTGTATTCATAATACCTGAGTATGCATGATTGGAGAGCCTGATACTTACTCAACTCTCTCTTACCTTCAACCTCTAAGACCCTCCTTCCCATCACCTCTCCCCTCCAGCAGACTCTCTCAGATGTCTCCCATTCAGCAAGGTGGGAGCAGCACCATGGAAGTGGTCATAACCACAGCCTAGCTCAAGCTCAGGTAAGATGCTCACAGCACAGATGCCCTGATTCTTCTGGCTCAAGATGCAGTGCAGCAGAAGGTACAATGTGGGACCAGAAGAGACTGAAGGACCACATCAAATGGTGTGTGCCAACCACCCAAACGTAGGCCGGGCAGTGTCGATCGTTTTTTACTGTATCATCTCATTTGATCCCTATCACAGCAGATCTGAGAACTGTCATTAGCCCTAGGGTTTCAGTGAAGAAACTGAGGCCAAGAAAGGGTGGTGACTCACCCAAAGTCACCAGGAAGAGGTAAATCACTGACTCTAAATCAGTGTTCTTGCTGTCCAGTCTCATTAGTGGAAGGAAGATCAATGCTTTGGAAATGAACACCACTGCACAAAGATAACACTTCCTCTTTTTAAATCCGGTATTATTACCAACCTAGGTGCCTATCAACAGATGAATAGATTACAAAATTATGGGAAATATACACAGTGAAATTCAACTCAGCAACAAAGAAGAAAAAATTATGTCATTTTCATGAAAATGGAAGGACTTGGAGAACAGTAGGTTAAATGAGATTAGCCACTTAGAAAGTGAAGGGTCCTGGTGATGAACAGCTGGAATCCCAGTACTCAGGAGGCTGAGACAGGAGGAAATCACTCTGACCTATACAGAAGCAAGCAGTGGGTTGGATTAGGCCCTTGAGTCACAGTGTGACACCTGCTTTTGACTATTCTAGGACATTTGTAAATCTAAACTAAAATATATGTATACTTTGTTTTTATTGTTTAATCACACAAATAACACATGCTTGGCGTAAAATTAAAACCTTTCAGAAATACTCCATAGAAAATAAAAGCCATTTCCTTGCCTAAAAAAAAAAAAAAAGAAAGTGAAGGGTCTTATGTTTTCTCTAATATGCACAAACTAGGGAGTAGAAATACAAGAGGGACTCTAGATATAGGAGTAGAAACCTCAGTGGAGCAAGGGAGGTCTAAGGGAAGGGGAGGAGGAAGACTGAGGTGCATTAGTGGAAATACTACCATAAACTATATGTACTTGTGTGACTATACCAGCATCAGTCTCAGTTTTCTGTATTGGAAAGGGGGAAAATGGGGATCAGGGGGTCCCACCAAGTGCTATGTGCATGTATGTCATTGGCAACATGATTTACATTATGATGTGAAACCATAATGTACCAATAAAAGCACATTAAAAATACAACAATGAATCTGGTATTATTAACTTCCTCTACTGGGGTTATTGAGTAAAATATAAAAACATGTAATATATACCTATAGTATTTATATATAATATATAATGAAAACATATATATATATATATATACACATACATATAACAATTTTGAAAAATAAGTCAAGCATGACATTGAGAGAAATTAGCCGCTTGGTAATTGGAATTTATTCAAAAACATCTTTTGATACAGCTTTTTTGTTTCAAGCACAGGCTGAGAATCGAATTGCCCAGGTTTGAAATGTAGTTTACCACCAACTGGCTTTATGACTTTAGGAATGTGATTTAGCCTATCTTTCAGTTTCTTCGTTTGTAAAATGAAGATAATAATTGCACCTACACAGGCAATTAATAGGATCAAATGATGTATTATATATAAAAAACTTTGAGGAAGGCCAAGTACCTATTAACTGTCTGATAAAAGTAGCTTGATTTGTCATTTAGATCTTGTTATACAACTCTGTGTTGGGCAAAGGGCATTAAAGTATTCTGATCACCTCAGATAGTGGGAGGTTATTATAAATATATGTGGCATTAACAAAGTCCACAGCTGTGCAGCTGAGCCTCATGGGTCTGGAAAACCACTCCCTACCTTTTAAGCTACGGTGTCCATAACTTTGTCATATGGCCACACAGGTGTTTACATGCTTGTCTGCAAAGCAAAATTCTTTACTCCTTGTTTTCATTTTTTTTCCACTTTTTTCCTTTTGTAGGTGGCAGAGAAAGAGTGAATTGTCCTGCTCAGGCTATGGTCCATTCTACACCTGTTTGCTTATTCAGTTCCCTTTATCCCCACTCCTGGTCTTTTCTTCCACTATCTCCTAGGTAACCACTCTCATCTGTGGTTTTTTTTTGTTTGTTTGTTTTTGGGTTTTTTTGTACCTCTTGGCTTATGTGTGTTCTTAGAAAGTGTATACTTTTTAATGCATGTTATTTTTCTGACTATGAAAGGTGCGGATTTTGTAGTAATAGAGATTGGTTGTTAGCGGGGCTCGTAAGCCCCGCTTTTCTCCGTCGCCATCTTCCCGGAAGTCTCTAATGCATGTTATTTTTAACTTTTTAAAAAGTATTTTGTTAGCCAGGCGTGGTGGCCCACGCTTGTAATCCCCGTGCTTGGGAGGCAGAGACAGGAGGCTCGCTCAGGTTTGAAGCTAGCCGCGCTGGATTAAGAAACCCTGTTTCCAAATAAAAATGTATAAAATAGGTGTCTGGGAGTGTAGCCCAGAGGTAGAAGCGCTTCCAGGAACCCTAGTACGACCAAATTTTTTTTTAAAAAGTATTTTGTTATGTATCTCTCTTTCTTACTTTCTTTACCTAACTCTGTTTATAAATTCCTCCATGTTATTAGCTATTCATCCAAGATGTCCAGTCTCTCTACAGCACAGTTCTCTATGATGTAGATGCACCATATGTTGCATTGAAGGATTTCCAGATTGCCTCTAAGTTCCTGGCACCACAAATGACACTATAATGAACATCAATGGACACATCCCCTTATGAATCTGGATGAGATATTCCTGGGAAATATATATAGGGCCCACTTAAATTTGTCAATATTACATCATATTGCTCACCAGAAAGCCTGCATCTGGCAACACTCCCAGCAGCAGTATATAAATCCCAACTCCACATTTGGCTGGCATGCTACAGTTTTCCAACTCGTCTCAGCCATCGTGTTTTCACAATTCTGCTTTTTTTTTTTTTCTTTTCCTGTGGCTGCTTCTGATTTAACTACTCACCTAACCCTGCACTGTGTCTATGGCTTCTACTGCATGCTTGCTTTTTTTTTTTTTATCTTGTGTGTGTATATGTATGTGTAGTAGGAATTGAATCCAGGGTCATTCTACCTCTGAGCTATACCCCTAGTTCTGTTTTACTTTTCATTTTGAAACAGTGTCTCACTAAATTGTTAAGGACCTCATTAAGTTGCTGAGGCTGGCTTTGAACACGCAATCCTCCTATCTTAGCTTTCCAAATTCTAGGATTGCAGTTAACCAGTACTATACCAGTCTTTCTATTGCTTTTTGAACAATAGCATTTTTTTTATGATCCTATCCTCCTATCTTAGCTTTCCAAATTCCAGGATTACAGTTAACCAGTACTATACCAGTCTTTCTTTTGCTTTTTGAACAATAGCATTTTTTGACCTCCTTTTCTTCCTGTTTTACCTGCAAACACTTTGATTGGGTCCCTTGGTCATTATTCAGTCTGGCACAGTTTTGAGAGAGGCAGAATTCTTTCACTGGACCAAGCTCTTAGTATAGTCATTAGTTCAGGCATCTAACCATGAACCAAAAAATGTTTGTAGGGTCTATGTGTCACATGGAATTAACTTTACTAATCTCTAGGGAAAAGAATATCTGTCATGGACTTTTTATAGAAAAGGGCTATGGACTTGGCAAGCATTCTGAGTTTCATGAGTTATGCAATATGCACATTGATTTGATTTGGTATTTTTTAACCAAACTTTGCCATTTTGACATGAGATAACTAATTTTAAAGGAAGGGAACCAACAGGGGAAAATAACCTGCTAGCTGTCCAGTGTTCATCTTGGGTTCTGTGTTAGTTAGCTTTCCTTAACTGTTATAAAATCCCTGTGAAAGTCAACTTAAAGGGGGAAAGATTTATTTTGGCTCTTGGTTTCAACAGTTTCAGTCCATGGTCACTGTGAGCCCGTGCTGAGGTAGAATATTACAAAAGGAGCCCATGGTGGAGCAGAGCTGCTCACTTCAAGGTGGCCAAGGAACAGAAACAGAGAGAAAAGGGCCATGGACAGGATGTCCTCTTCAAGCACACACTTCTACCTGTGTTATTTCCTCCAGTTCATATACACTTATTGGGGATAAACCTGTCTTAATGCCTGGATAAAACAACTTTGTTCTTCTCATTATAAATGTCACTTCTCCAGGGAGACATTCGCTGATATATATTCTGGGATAAATTGTCCTGCCAGATGCTACCACTTTCTATTATCACACATACTACACTTTATTGTAGTTAAATGTTGTTCTGCCCTACAATATGTTTGCAGCCTAGGGATAAAAGTATATATTTCCTGTTCACTATACATTTCTGTTATTTAGCAGAATATTATACCTCTAGTCAAAAAACAGTTGTGTGGTTTTATTGGATAATAGAGAGGTGACCAGGAAACCTTCAGTTACGAGGTTTGAGAAAATGATAATTCTTATATTACTTACCTCACAGAGATTTTTAGAAATGATTTTTTTCAGATTTTAAGGATTTACAAAACTATGATAAGAGCATTAGATGAGTAAAGATCATTAGATAGCTTTGTGTCATTCATGAGAAATTTAAATACCAGCTACTTGAGTAAGAGGATAAAATAATACTCTAATAATTTCCTAAATTAAAGGCTGTCATCAACAGGATGCTAGAGATGGAAGAAATCCTGGAGTTTTCCCTTGTCTAATATGTTTTACCTGAAAATGAAATTGACTGGAAGTCAATCCAGGTGAATAGCTTGAATAGCCCATATATCAAAAGGGCTCAGAAAAAGGGTCTTCTCTAATCTTACCCTTCATACTCCCAAGCACGTGTGCCTGTGGGAGGATGCTATTCAGCAGCACAGCACGTGGTCTCTGAATGTTTCCAGCGGCCAAGCAGCCTCCTCCTTGGCAGCTGCCAAGCAGACCTTTGAGTCCAGCTTCCCACAAGCCGTCATTTCTTAGAATCATAGAATCATCAAATTCTCTAGTGTTTTGTTTTTTTACTTTTTTTTTCCCTCTGTGTCTCTCACTGACCCACTTATATTCACTGACCCATAAAGGCATAGCAGAGAGAGAGAGAAAGAGAGAGAGGGGGGGGGAGGTATCCTGGGTCAGAGCCTTCAGGTGTCATTATCTAAAACACACCACTTCCCTGGCCCTGCCATGTTAGTTGACTATAGAGTTATCTGAGTGATTCAGACTCTTGACTTCTGATTTCTAAGTAGGGTCAAGTCATTTTCAAAAACACATGGATTCCCAGTGGGAAGAATTCTCTGTAATTACATTTTTTTTCTAGTGACTACAGGAATTAGAAGCAGTGGCAAAAATAAATCCTAAGAAGGGGTCCTTTGTGCCCAGCTGTTTTAAAACAAGAATTTTTGTAAGTATTTACTCTCTCCCCAGAATGAAGCACTGAAGTGCAAAAGTTCATCCTGGGCATTGCCCACTGATTTTTTTAAATTTTTAAATTTTTTTAGAACTTCCAAGAGACTCACAAGGTTCTTATTTTTCAAGGCCCATCTGGCCATAAATTGCAATTGACATTCATTTATGAAAACAAATGACACCAGCCTCCTCCACGACATTTTGAAATGGGAGAATTAGGCAAGGCAATAAAGCAGGAATAAAATAAAAACATTCAGACCCCAAAGCTGCCGTGGCAGTGTGCCAAATGACACAAGGACCCCAAGTATCCCTACTTCAACACACTCTGTGCTTGCAAAGTTCAAGTTATTTGATCACAGGGTACAAAATTAGCTCTTTGTCACAGAGGGTGACAGAAAATTAAACACACCCAATCCTTTCTCCGTGTGACTGGTGTAACCATTCCATTTGCAGAGTTTACATAAACAGTGATGAGCACAATTAGAGGAAAGCGATTGTACCGTCAACATCAGTGGGTGATGTAGCTGATAGCTTAGTCTATTCTATCCAGTATCTGGGGGTCTTAATTATCTACCAGCTATTAACTAAGATTTGTGATGTGTAACTCCAAATAACATCAAAAAGGGTGATCAACAGGTGGTAACAACAGAGACAATTCAGATGCCTGCTGTGGCACCATTGTTCTCCAGCACAAAGACATGATATCAATATACAGTGCCAACTCAAATACCATAGGCATGAAGAGAAGAAGCTTGACAATGTGTCTGTGACTCTAGGCAAGGCACCTGGGTCTCTCTTGGTCTCCATCCCTTCAAATACTTGGACCTGATGCATCTGAGTTTTTCAGACACGAGTACTAAAGTGGAAAGAGACACATACACATATAGAAATCTCTGAAACTCAGGGAAACAATCAGCCTCACTTTAAAACTCACTTTCATTTTAAAAGGATGCATTTAGCATAAAAATTATATATGGTGGCCGAAAATAGGACTATAATCTTTTCCCTCTAGTTCCTATCTCATCAAATGAAAAGATGCAAAAGTCACAGGATCCAAATGGGAATAAAAAACAAATTAATTAGTAGGAATGTACTTAATCATTTCCTTTTAGAAAATTGTTGGAAAATAGATATTAGACCTCAAGTTTATTGGGGCCTTCTATTTCACTGACCCAAATCTTGGTCTTAGAATCCAACCCACTTTTTGGACAGCTGATCTATGGATTGCCAGACTCACTACCTGAACTGAGCTGCAAGGAAGCACTGGCCTGCCCCATATCCTGATGTAGTTGGAAAATAGAAAAAAAGATGTGTACCCTCCCCCAACTCCATCATACTAGGAGACCTAGTTCAGGGGACTTTAATATGGAGAAAAAGACATAAGACGATGAGCATGTAATTCCCCCAAGAGAACACAGAGCCAAGGAACTAAGAAATGCTCCCATGTGTAAACTGTGGTCAGCATTTAACACTGTCACCCCACCCACTATTAAATATGATTCAGTGAAAGTCCAGCCCCCACTAGACAGCTCAGTGATTTCTCCTGCCTCAGGGAGGACCAAATAAGCAGAAAGAGAAAAAGGTTGAATGTATTGTGTTCCTTCTCTGCTGGCCAAAGTGCAATGGTGGGAAGAAGAATGTAATTGTCCCTTTTCTTGGTTATCAGGAAGGATTTCCTGAGTGCGGAAGCTGAGGGAAGAAAAACATGACCATGTAAAAGAAACTTTGACAAGACTTTTCCTCAGGCTGTTAAAAACCAAGAGAGAATCACCGCATTCTGCATTCACTAGGGAGAGAGGCATCCCAAATGAGACAGTAGTCTTAATACTCTCTCTTGAATTGGATCCATCCTGGAAACTGCAGTCATAGTAAGGTACCTGATTGATCTCATCCAACAGCCTTCTTGGTTGTTCCTAAAGGATGGCTATAGGAGGCCAGGTTGTCCCTGGTCTTCTACAGGAAGGTGAAGCAATGGTCCAAGGCCTAAGAGCAGGGTCCTCGCCAATGATGAAGAGATAGAACCTTTTCCAGACTTTCCTGAATCTGACATGAGAGAAACACAAGCTGTGAATCATTCACTTGAGGAAAAAATTGGAAGAGATGATAAAAGCTCAGAGGAGCCAAGGGGGAGAAAAAATCCAGGAAAAGATTTCAAGAGATAAAGAGAACAATTCCTCAGTGAAGCAGCTTGGAGAAAACAATTTAAAGGAGGCACGTCTTTAGCCTGTCTATAACAGATGTTTACTAACTCATTATGGTACTGGAGCCAGCTGCAGCTGACTGAAGAACATTTTCCATCACAGATCCTTTGTGGTGAAAAGGAATAAAATTGAAAATAGATGGCACCAGATTGTGTCCATGATTTATCAGTTTAATCTTGTCACCAGAATCAAAGACAGCCATTCAGGGAGATGAGGGCAAAGGAAAAGGCAAAGAAATATATTTGGTATGAATCAGTTATTTGAAGTCAACTGGGAAGTTTCTTTAGAATATTAAAAAATTTTAAAAGAAAGAAGACTCCAATGATCATTTGTGGCAAACTTTCAAAAATAAAAAGTTTAATTTGGATTGGGGATATAGTACTATGGTAGAGTTCATGAGTATCATGTGTGGGGCCCTGGATTCAATCCCCATACCACATGAAACAAAAATGAAAGAAAGGAAAAGGGAGGAAAAGAGGGAAAAAAGAGAAAAAATTTACCAAGAATATAGAGCAGCATATTCTAAGAATGGAAGGTTATCTCAACAACTCAAAAGAGACTGAATTCCCAGAAAGGCAAGCCTTACTCAGAGGTCTTTTGATCTCAGGCCAAACATGGGAATCCTCTGTCTTTATGCTATGGCTTGCTTCTGAACATGGTAGTATTTGAACAGTATACTTTGCAGGTAGACCTTAGCACAAATGATCTTTCACCTTTCAGCTTCTCAAATGCTTTATTTTCCCTTCTAGCTTTTGTAATTGTTCTCCTTCCACCTAGAATGCTCTAGCATCAGATCTTGCCCTTGCTGATGCCTTTTTACTATCCCCACACTGATTTTAATGTCACCTTATCTCAGAGTTCCTCTATTATGGTCTTACCTCAAGCAAAGACAATCTATTATGTTCTATCCCATTTCTCTATTTATAAAATAGTAATGAACAAATTACTGGATTGTGATAACTACTACATTATTAGAGACAAATTCAAAAGGGATAATATTTAGATGATATTTAAAAATAAAGAAAATCAAATTTTAAGCTGGGCATGGTGGCACATGCCTGTAATCCCAGTATTTGAGAGGCTGAGATAGGAGGATCATAAGTTCACAGCCAGCCTCAGCTATTTAGTGAGGCCCTCACAACTTAATGAGACCCTGTTTCCAAAAACAATAAAAATAGCTCAGAGGTATAATGCCTCTGGGTTCAATTTCCAGTACCACATCAAAAAAATCAAACTTTGTGATATTGATGAATTATGTTTTCTAAAAACATAATGCCAATTCTCTATAAATCACCTCAAAAAGTTGGGAAAGATGAAATATTTTTCAAAACTTTTCATACTGTCAATATTTTCCTGATTTAAACATTATGCAAAGACATTATAGAAATTAACATAGCTTAACATATATATAACCATTAACATAGATATAAAATTTCTAGACAAAACTTTGCAAATTGAATCTAACAATATGCATAAAGAATATGAACCAATTAGGGTTTATTCTAGGAATGCAAGGTTGGTTTGATGTTTGACAATAAATCAATGTAATTCATTATATTAACATTTTTCTTTTTACAAAAAGCATAGGACCATACTATATGATGCAAATAAGCACTTGAAAAAAATCCACTATCTCTGAACCCCCCAAATTTTTAATTTAAAAACTATATGCTTTCAGCCAACTAGAGATAGAACTGCTCAGTCTTACTTTATGAAGAAAAACAATGCTTTTCTCCTAAATTCAGGTACAAGAAGGTGATATCTGCATTATCACCTTCTGTTCCACACTGAACTTCAGGTTCTAGTTAGGGCAATTAGGCAAGAACAATAGATAAAAACCATTTAAACTGAAAAGTAAGAAGTTATATTTTCTCTCTTTACAGACAACATGGTTGTCTAGATAGGAAATCAGATAGAGTCTATAAAAGTCCAATTGGATCTCTGTATTCTAACAATCAGCAATTTTAAATTGATACTATAATATTTACAAAAACAAAGCATGAATATATATAAATAATTTAGACAAAAATGTGAAAGTCTATTATCTATACTATACAGAGATCTCAAGAAACTCAGCACTAAGAAAACAAATGACCCAATCAAACAATGGACAAATGAACTAAATAGATACTTCATGAAAGAAGAAATTCAAATGGCCAATAAATGTATGAAAAAATGCTCAACATTATTAGCAATCAGAGACATGCAAATCAAATCTACCCTGAGATTTCACCTAACTCCAGCTAGAATGGCAATCATTCAAAACACAAACAACAACAAATACTGGTGAGGATGTGGAAAAGTGGGAACTCTAATACACTGTTGGTAGGATTGCAAATTAGTGCAACAACTTTGGAAAACTGTATGGAAGATCTTCAGAAGAATGGGAACAAACTTACCATATAATCCAACAATATCACTTTTAGGTACATATCCAAAAGAGTAGAAAACAAACTACAAAACTAATGCATGTGTATTTATGTTCATAGCTGCACAATTCACAATTGCCAAACTATGGAACCAGCCAGGATGTCCATCAACAGATGAATGGATTACAAAACTATGGTATATGTACACAAAGGAATTTTCTCAACCATAGAAAAAAACACCACAATTATATCATTTACAGGGAAATAAATGGAACAGGAGAACATTATGCTAAGTGAGATTAGTCACAAAAAAATAAGAAATCAGATGCTCTCCCAAATATGTGAAAGCAAGGGAGAAAATGGATCATAGGAAGAACTCTAGATGAAGAAGGAGATACAATAGATGAGCAAGTAAGGTAACCGAACTGAGGGGATGGGAGAGGGGAAGAGGGAAATTCTCTAATGTACATAAACATATCAAAATGAGTCTATCAGTAACCCAAACATGAAAGGATGGAAGGGGAGGGATTTGGGCAGGAATTGGGTAAGGGCTTAATTGGGTGATATGTGTATGTATGCCTCCACCATCTTGTACTACATTAAGATGCATGACTTCAATGTACCAATAAAAAGTTTTTAGAAATGTGAAAGTCTATACTTGAAAACTGCAAAATATTACTGAGAAAAAAAATTTTAAATACTTAAGTAAATGGAAAAATGCATCATGTTTGTGGTTCAGAAAATTTATATTGTTAAGATAGCAATTCTATTTTAACTATAGACTCCAGCAGATTTTTGGTAACATTTGATAAGCTAATTCTAAAAGACAGAAAACAATCAACACATGTTTCTAAAAAAAATGTTGGATGTCTAACACTCTCTGAATTTAAGACACTATTATAAGAGCTACAGAAATCAAAGCAGTGTAATATTGGCATCAAAATAAACAAAAAATCAGTGAAATAGAAGAGTTTAAAAACAGATCAACACTTATATGGGCATCTTGTTTTTGTTTTGTTTTGATCAAAGTACAAAGATGATTCAATGTCGAAAGGGTTTCAAAATAGAGGTGCTGAAACATTTGGATGTCCACATGCCAAAGAATATTCTTCAATCTATATCTCACGTCATAACAAAAATTAACTCAAAATGAGTTGTGGAACATAAAATACAAACTATAAAACTTATAGAAGACAACGTATAAGGAAACCTTTGTGAACTTGGATAAGGCAAAAACTTCTTAGGTAGTACCCCAAAACATTATCTGAAAAGGACCAAATGTATACATTGAACATCATCAAAATTAAAAACTTTGATCTTCAGCTATCACTGTAAAAAGAATTAAAAGAGAAAACACAGCCTGGGACAAAATTTTGTAAAGAATAAACTGATTAAAGAACTATGTCCAGAATTTACAAAGAACTTTCAAAATTCAATGAATATATAAAAACCCAATTAAAATGGACAAGAAATTTGAGGAGATATTCACTAGAGAAAATGTATAGCTAGCAAATAAGCACTTGGAAAGTTGTTCAATACCAGATTGTTAGATAAATGTAAATTAAACTACAATGAGAAAGCACTATGTATTTACTGGAATGGCTAACATTTCCTACAGCAACCAAGCACTGGCAAAAGTATGGAGCAAATGGAATCTCAAGTATCACTGTGAGTATAGCCATGTTAAAAAAAGTTTGCAAATTTCTTTTTTTTTCACTTTTAAAAAATGTATGTATTTTTAATGCATTGTAGACTCACAGCATAATGTAGTTCAGAGCGATAGAATATACATGTACACAGCACTTGATAAGCTTCCCCCCAGCTCCCTCCTTTCTCTCTCCTCTTCCCCATATATGATACTATAATTGGAATTGGTAATTTTACACATGCACATAAGGTCAGTAGAAGTGTTTCCTTCAGTGATTCTTCTTCCTCCTACCACCACCCTCACCTAGACTCCATTCATTCTCCTCCATTATCTAAGGTCCCTTTTTTAGCCTGATTGCTCCTTAGCTTCAACATATGAGAAAAAATCATATGACCCTTCACTTTCTGTGACTAGCTAATCTTACTTAACATAATGTTCTTCAAATCCATCTATCCATCTATTTTCCTGCAAATTAAATAAATTTGTTTTCCTTTATTTTGAGTACAATTCCGTGTGTGTGTGTGTGTGTGTGTGTGTGTGTGTGTGTGTGTGTGTTTTGTAATACATTTACCTGTTGATGGACACCTATGTTGGTCTCATAATTTGGCTATTTGTGAATTGTTCTTCTATCAACATGGATCTGCATGTATCACCATAACATTCTGATTCCAATCCCTTTGGAAAGATACCCAAGAGTGGTATAGCTGAAATATATGGTAGATCCATTCCCAGTTCTGAGGAACCTCCACACTGATCACCGTAGCAGCTGAACTAATTTCCAATCCTACCAACAGTGTATAAGAGTTCCTATTTCTCACACCCTTTCAAGCATTTATTGTTATTTGAATTCTTGATGATTGCCATTCTAATTAAGATTAGATGAAATTGCAGTGTAGTTTTGATCTGCATCTTTCTAATTGCTAATGATTTAAAGATTTTTCATGTTTATTGGCTATTTGTATATTTTCTTATGTCAAGTGTCTATTTAGTTCAATTTCCCATTTATTGACTGGGTTATTATTTTAGTGTTAAATCATTTAAGTTCTTTATATATTATAGATACTAATCCTCTATTAGAGGAGTATCTGCAAGGATCTTCTATTCTGTAGGCTATCTCTTTAGACTATTAATGGGTTCTTTTGCTGAACAAAAATTTTAATTGAAGGCCATATCATTTATTAATTCTTATTTTAATTTCCTGAGATTTGGGGGTCTTATTGAGGAAGTTTCTACCAATGACTATATGTTAGAGTATTGGCCCTTTACCCCTTTCTAGTAATTTCAAAGTCTCTGGTCTAATTTCCAAGCTTTTGATTCATCCTGAGTTGACTCTTGCATAGGGTGAGAGGTTGGGGTTTAATTCCATTTTTATACAAATAGATAATCAATTTTCCCAACACAATTTGTTGAAAAGGCTATCTTTTCCCCAATGTATGTTTTTGGCACCTTTGTCGAAAATCAGTTGGCTATAAGTGTATGAATTTGTTTCTGTATCTTCTATTCTGTTCCATTGGAGTATGTGGTGTGTGTGTGTGTGTGTGTGTGTGTGTGTGTGTGTGTGTTTCTGTGCCAATATCAAACTATTTTTTTATTACTATATCTCTGTAGGTCTTATAGTAGCTCCTGCATGGTTTTTATTGCTGAGAATTGCTTTTGCTATTCTGGGTCTTTTATTTTTTATATGAAATTTAGGATGGATTTTTCTAGATCTGTAAATAATGACATTGGTATTTTAACAGGGATTGCATTCAATCTGTAAACAATTTTTAGTAGAATGGCCAATTTGATAATATTTATTGTGCCTATCCAAGAGCATGGAAGATCTTTCCATCTTCTAAGATCTTCTTCAATTTCTTTCTTTAGTATTTTATAATTTCATTATACAAGTATTTTACCTCCTTGGTTAGGTTTATTCTTAGGGGTTTTGTATTCTGAATTTCTTTTTCAATAAATTTATGGTTAGAATAGAGAAAAGCTACTGACTTTTGTAAATTGATATTATATCTCACTACTTTGCAAACTTTGTTAATTAGCTCTCAAAGTCTTTTACTTGATTTGGGAGGGGGGTCTTCCAAGTATATAATCATGTCATCTGCATTACAGATAATTTTAGTTATTCTTTTCCTATTTGTATTTCTTTGATCTCCTTTTCCTGCCAAATTTGTTTGGCTAGAGTTTTTAATATTCCATTGAAAAGGAGTGGTGATAGTGGGCATCTTTGGCTTGTTCTTTATTTTGAAAGGAATTCTTATGGTTTTTTTCCTCATCCAATATGAAATTGGCTTTTTGTCTATTATATATTGTCTTTATGATGTTGAGGTAGATTATTTTCTGATTATCTTTGGTGTTTTTAACATGAACAGGTATTGAATTTCTTCTATTGAGATGATCATGTAATTTTTGTTTTTAGTTTTATTAATGTGGTAAATTACATATATGATTTGCATATGTTGAAGCAGCCTCATCCCTGGAATAAAATCAACTTGGTCATCATGTACAATTTTCTTGATATGATTTTGAATGTGTAGTACAAGTATTTTGTTTTGAGTTTTTTTCATTTATGTTTATCAAGAATATTGGTCTATAATTTTCTTTTCTTGAAGTATCTTTATTTGGTTTGGGTGTTACAGTGACCCTTACTTCATAGAAGAACTATGAAGGAATTGTATCGCTTTCTATTTCATGGAAGAATTTGTAAAGGATTGAGTTTAGTTTTCTATAGTTTTGTATAAGTCACCTGGGAATCCATCTGGATCTGGACTTTTCTTTGATGTGGCAAATGAACTACATTTTGAAGTGTGACTATAATGCACCAATAAAAGTATATTAAAAATAAATAATGCACTCACCATATAATTCAGCAATCCTACTCCTAGGTAAAATAACAACTTAGGGTCACACAAAGAATTTCTACAAAGATATTTTTTAAAGTTTGACTTATTATTGTACAAAATCATAAACTACCCAGAAGTCTTTCAACAGATAAATAGTTAAACAAGATATGGCATATTTTATACATATAAAAGTATTCTACTCTCTAATAAAAAATGGAAAATTCCCCTTTGTACTGATGAATCTCAAAATAAGTATGTTGATTTAATGAAGCCAGACCTCACACAAAAGATGAAAAAGATGTAGCAAGGCAGATTAAACATTCCTAACCGATCATCACTGGCCAGGATCTGTTTTCCAGATTTTTTTCTTATACTTTACAGTCCCTATTCTCCCCTCCAAATCAATTGACTGTCCTCATTCCCTGTCCCTTCAAACTAAGTGGAAAGTGACAGTTGGAATTCTCACCCCAGATCCATAAACCTAAATGAATGGGAGAAGGAGTTGAAGACAGCCTTCTGGCAGCTCAGAGATACCTCTGAGGAAACAGAGATTCTAGATAATCCTATGATAATTCAATAATGCCAACTTGTCCGTTTTTATTGGTACCATGCTTCTTAAGGAGTAAAGGGTATATGGAGAGAGACAGTGAAGGTAAGATGAACAAAGAAGATGGTTGGGGTAGACAGAATGGTAGCTTCTCTATTTCTCCTTTCCTGAACTGTTTTATTGAAAATAAAGAGTTCTGAGAAAGTTTAGTCATGCCTTTCCAGTTTTGCCCATCGCTGGACTCCCTCTGGGTTACCACTGCCAAATATTTGAGCATTTTTGAGAGATTATTTTCTGTAGAAATATGGCCAAGAATTTCAGAGAATATACAAGTTTCTAAGAAGCTAGGCTCTAGTAAAGGATTCAATGTGAGTGGAAAAGAATATTTTAAACAAGTCTGGTACTAAGAATGTAGCTATATTCAAGAGTGATTAACAGTATTTAAAAATTAGTAAGAGAGATAGCAATGGTTAGAGAAAGTTTATTTTAAAGATAAAACAGATTAAACTTCTGACATGTTGGTAGAAGACCAGCCTTTTTCAACTGAATTACTATACTTCTCTTTTTATCTTTTTTCTTTTATTCCTATTTTCATTTTGATTTTGTACACAGAATGGTATCCCATTAGTCTTACAGATAGACAAACAGACTCAATCATGCGCCCTAGATTCCATCTACCACTTGGTGACAGTGTAGCCCAAATGGAAGAGTGGTGGCCAAAGGTCCTGAAGGATACAAAGTTACAAAAATAACTCATCATCTATATTTCCTCATTTCCTTCTTGCCCATCTGTGATTCAATATGCATTTCTCTTCACTTAATGACCAGAACCTTTCACTTATCATACATTGAGCACACCTCTGAGAATGAAGGTTATCACTTCTCATCTAACCCTTTCACCTACAAGCACATAACTGTTTCCTACTGTGTAAGATTTCACCCTAGTGTGTTCATTGGGCCTGACATTCCTACACATCAGACATTCTGAATTCAGGGTCTTTCCATGATTTTATAAATTTTCCAGGATTTTATAAATGATACTGAGTTAAGATTCCTAAGAAAATGTTTTCTTTTTCTGCTAATCTGTGGTTTTAAAACTTTGCTAGACCATGCCCTCTATAAAGCCACTACAAGAGAAGGGATACAGAAGAGAAAATTAGAAAAAGCAAGTGAATGTTTAAGAACATTCAGGGGTCCTTGTAACATTTGGAGAAAGAATGTTGGAATTAGAAAAGACCTTGAAAAATGTGGTCTAATTCTTGCCAATTTCACCAGTTGTGGAGTTAGCCAAGAGAGCCTGGATACGCCTTTACACACTCTCTGAGCTATATTCAGTAATATATCCAGGTCTGAGACCCTGGTGTACTGATACCTTTCTTCTCTGTCATTTGAATGATCATATCTTCTTCATTGGAAATGAAGTATTTCCGATCATATTGCCTAGATGTTTTTTCATTCTTTTAGTACAAATAGAAAAACACAAGTTTGTGTCCAACTGAGGTTAGGTCTGCTCCAAAAGGCCCCTAGGAAAGGCCCAAAGGCAGTCATACAAATTCCATCAGCTTTGAACCCCCAAAGGAGTAAATCTCTCAGGAGACATAAGCACTAGTCATTGGTTTTCTTTTTTTCTAGAGAAATGTCTTCTCTCTCAAGCACTAGGGCTTTATTGGGCCCCCAAACCCCAACCAACCCTCAGCCTCAGCTCTGGAAAGGTGTATACTTAGAGATCCAGCACTTGATGTTGCTGGCTAAGGGGCAAAGAGATTCATTCATCATGAAAATTTTCCTAAGGAAAAGGAGTGCATTTATCTTAATTCTCTCCTTATGTTTACACAGTGCTTCTCTTGAGACTTACTCTTTTCTTTAATGAAATAAGAAAAAGAGGAAGAAAAGAAAATCTTTGAATAACATACTATGTAGCTTCCTATCTTAGGATCATAGATTCTAAACTAAACCCCTTTCAAAAGTTTGAGACCAGAGAAATTTAGGTTTACATTACCTCACGTAACCAGAATTTTGTGATCAGACCATTTCCTGGTATTATTCTCCTTCCCCGTAGGCCCACTTGTTCCAGCCCGTTAGATATTCTTGGGAGACTGTCTAAGGTTTGCATCACTTCTAAGGACATTAGTTGAACTCTGAAAAAGGCAGGTTAAAGGATAATTGAGGAAAAATAAGAGCAAATAGGAGCTAGAATGAGTAAAAGAAATTTAAGTTATACAACTGGCAAGGGTTTGCCAAGGAGGGCTTCTAGTGCTAGGACATATGTTAAGATATCCATGAATAACTTAATATTTAGATCGAGCCAGGGGAATAATAAAATAAAAATTTTAAAAATGAATTAAAGAGCTACTGATTTGATTTAGTTTCCAATCTGCAAACACTCTGAGATGCAGATTGAGAGACAGTTACAAACTTTCTGAAGAGATGTTTTCTAATTCACTGTGTCATCCTTCCTTTTGGCTTTTGTTACTCTTAATCTCAAACATGGTAATACACTCATGTCCTAAACCTGTTTTGTGGATGTTCATGTCCAGCGTTTTTATTTCCTGTTCAAAGTCTATCTTCAGATCTTTCTAAGTCCTTTTACAACTTCCATTCAACATTGTAATGGAGGATCTAGCCAGGGAAGAAAGAAATAGACATTTAATAATATTATAATAAATGAGACATATATATAAAGGAAGATGTGAAACTATTTTCAGAGGGCATATATATATATATATATATATATATATATATATATATTCCTAAGGAGCTCACTTAAAATCTATTAAAACTGGCAAATGCATTTATCAAAGCTGCAGGATACAAGGTCAATATTTTAAAGTCACTGAATTTCTGTATCCTGGCAATGAAAATTTTGAAAATGAAATGAAGAAATAAATTGTGCTTATAATAATATTTAAAAGAACAAAAACATAGGAATACATATAATAAAAGAATTATAGAACATATGCCAAAAATTATAAGACATGATTGAAAGAAATTAAAAATCTAAACAAGTAGAAAACAGTCCATTTTCATGGATCAGATGACAGGTTTCTAAGGTGACTATTCTCTCCAACTTGATCTACAGATACAAGACTATTTCTATCAAGATATCAGTTGCATTTTCACAGAAACTGACAAGCTTATCTTCACATTCATGTAGAAATTAAAGAGACCTGAAAAAACTAGAGCAAACTTGAACATAAGAATAAAGTTAGAGAATTTATAACTCCCAATTCCAAAACTTACTACAAACTTACAATAACAAAGAAAGTATGGTACTGACACAAGGATAAACACATAGATCAATGAAATCAATTTCAAAAATAAAACACTTTTATAATCAATTCATGTTCAGAAGAATGTGGAGAAAACTCAATGGGGGAAAATGGTTTTGGTGGAGGAACAACTGGATATATACATGCAAAATAATGAATTTGGAATTTTACCACACAGAACACACAAGCGTTGACTAAAAAGGATCCTAAACCTAAATATAAGAACTGAAGCACTAAAACTATTAGAAGAAAACATAGACATAAGTATTCATGCTATGGGCTTAAGCAATGGTATCTTTAATACAACATCAAAACCATAAGCAACAAGAGAAAAATATATAAATTGGATTTGAAATTGAAATTTTTCATTCTCAAGTAATACCGTCAAGCCCAATATGGTAGTACACACCTATAATCCTAGTATTTGGGAGGCTAACACAGAAATATCAAAGTCTCAAGGCTAATGTCAGCAATTTAGTGAGGTCCTCCTCAACTTAGTGAGATCCTGTTTCAAAAATAAATCTATATATATATATATATATATATATGGCTGAGTTGTAGCTCAGATGTAGAATGTCTCTTGGTTCAATCTGCATTACCACAAAAATAGAGAAATAATAAAAATATTAATAAAATGAAAGGAAAAGCTTCATAGTAGAGCAAATAATTGCAAGTCATATATTTGAAAGGGATTTCTATCTGGAATATTCAAAGAATTTTTATAGCTCAATAATAAAAGAAAAATTTTAAAATCTGCAAAGAATTTAAATAGAAATTTCTTGTGAAAGATATAAAATAGCCAATAAGTGCATGTAAGGATGCTTAGCACCACTAGTCATAAAAAACAAAAACAAAACCACATTGCACTATCATTTCACACTCACAGAAATGTCTATAATCAATGATGGATGACAACAAGTGTTAGTAAAAATGTAGGAAAATACAAATTCTCATACTTTGCCAGAGAGAATGTAAAGTGCTGCAGCCAATTTGCAAAAACATTTTAAAAGCCTTTAAATATTAAACATGGGCCTACCATATTACCAAGCAATTTTACTTTAAGGTAAATAGGTAAAAAATTAAAACATATCCACACAAAAACTTGTATATAAGTGTTCGTAGAAATATTGCTCATAATATCCAAAATGTAGAAATAATTCAAATATCAATTGATGGATAGCTGACAAAAATGCCTATCCGTATAATTGAAAATTACTTTTAAGTTAAAAAATGAAGTATTTGTACATGCTACAAGATGTATATACCTTGAAAACATTATGCTAAGTGAAAGAAACCAGTCCCACATTTCACCTACATGAATTTCTCAGAATTGGAAGATCCACAGAAATAAAAAGCCAACTAATGATGACCTACGGTGTGTTTGTGGGAGAGACAATGAAAAGGAATAGGGGTAGCTGGTCAGTGATAATCATGGCTGAAGGAGGCAACAGAAATGGTCTGAAATTAGATCATGGGGTCGTTTTTCACAACGCTATGAATATTCTGAGAGGCACTGAGTTTGAATTTCAAAAAGGTGAATTGTATGGTAGAAGAATTATATTTCAATAAAGCTGCTTAATATGTATTATTGGAGAACATCTTTCCTATAAGACCATAATTTAGTGATATTTACTATACTTCTTTGGAAATGATTGTTTGCATTGCCACCATTTTCTACCCACTGAATTCTACCTCTACTGAGTTATAAAATAACTTTAATAACAATTCAGTCAGAGGAGAACATCTCAATGTAATGAGGTAATCCTCAGAAGACTACTAAAATCCGAGGTAATCCTCAGATTTCTATTAAAAGTATACTTAGTCTTGACCATTTCTAGGTCTTGGGCCATTTTCCTTGAAAATCCCAGAGTATTCTCACCACAGGACTTGCCAGTTCTATTCCTTCCACATTAAAACCTTTTCACACATATCTTAACCTGGCTCATTTCTTGCTTCATTTCAATTTCTACTCAACAATTACCCTCCCAAAGAGAGCTTCCCTAAACACATGCATTAGTTACCTATGGCTTTTTGACAAATTATCCTCTAAAGATGTGGCTTCAAACAACTAAAATATCCATTGTCTCACAGTTTCCTCAGTTCAGGAATCCAGGGTCAGCTTATTGGGGTGGTCTGGTCCAGGTCTCCTCCTTCCAGAATGCTGGAAGGGCTGCACAAATCTGCAGGCTTCATTGGGGTGGGGTGTCTGTCTCCTAGACGGTGTTCCTCTATGCTGTTGGCAGGAGTTCTCCATCACCTGCCATATAAACCTCAGTCCAGAGTGCTCACTATTACATGATGGAATCCACTTGCTAGTGAACCTCTTTAAAACAGCTTTAGTATACTCGCAATGTGACAGCTAACTTCTCTCAAAGCAAGCAATCAGTGACAGAGTGACTCTTTTTATTCAGCCTTCATGGTCACATGCCATCATGGCTACTTTACATGTTAAAATAAGTCACTAAACCCAGCCCAGACTCCAGGAGAGAGCAATTAGGCTTATCTTTCAAGGGGAGGGTTAAAGAATTCTTGGAAGACATGTTTTAAAATCCCATAACACCTCCCCACACATACACATCTTCTTGTCTGGCATGCTATCTTGCTTTATTCAATTTTTGTTTTCTTCATAGCATTAATATTATTCTACTACATATTTACATGCCAATGATTGCTTTCTCTACTCTAAGTTAATACCTATGAAAGTGGGATTATTGCATTAGTCCACACTGAATACTCAGCACCTAGCATAGTACCAGGCACATAGCAGCTCAATTACACTTTGTTTTCTAATTAGATGAATATATGGATGAAGTTACAAGTTACAGGAGTAGACCCAGGCTTGGAAACTAGTAATTATGACTCCTAATATATTTTCCCATATTTTATCTTAGAGGAATTATAATAGTTGCATATAAGTCAATAGTTATTGTAGGTGAAAAAAGGGAATCTTAGTAGTCTTCCATGAAGTCACTCCAATTAAGGCCTCTTTCACTCTCCCCAGACCCAAAACAAACCCCAATGACCAAAATTAGGGAAAGTGTTTCTCTGCTCCATACCTGAAAATAAAATCTCTGCCATCTTCTAAGCGAGCATGGGGCCTGGTGGATGAGATATGCCTTCTAGCCCCTTATTTCCTTTAATAGTGTAAAGCTTAAGTAGGCTGGAGCGCATGGTTTAATGCAAGCATCACATCCAGGTTTAGGAATAAGAGACCTTGCATGCTGCCTTTCTCATTCACTCTTATTTATTCAGGATAAGCAGCATTTCTGAAGCCAAATGTCAATGTTCCTTGCTCTAGAGAATATGGAAATCCTCAGGCAATTAGGAAACAGACAGTAATGGAAACCTCACAGGATTGTGGGAGCACACCACCAATTTGCCAAAAACCTTATTTTCCATACCTGTAAAAAGGCAGGGTGGAGTTGGGGAGGCTATAGATAACTTCAAATTCCTATTCAGATTATACTATTTAATGAAGTTCAGAGACACCTTAATAAGTGTGTTTGCTTGCTTGTTTGTTGTACTTGGAGTGGAACCCAAGAGTGTTCTACCTCTCTGTGTATGCGTGGTACTAGGATTGAACCAAGAGGTGGTCTACTTCTGAGCTATACTCCCAGCTCTTTTTATTCTTTATATTGAAACAAGGTCTCACTAATTCACTGTGGCTGGTCTCAAACCTGCAATCTTCTTGTCTCAGTCTCCTCTTTCTCCTAGCCAGTGCGGATTCAAGAATGGCAACTCTTAAAACATAGAGAGAGTGGTGTATACCAAGGACCATCATGAGGTCACCACACCACATAAGGTGCACCATTTCCCCTCTGTGCCTTTCAGTGAAGCAGCAGCTCCTTCTCCGCCTCTTCCTCCTCCTCCTCTTCCTCTTCTTTTTCTTCCTCCTCTTTCTCCTCCTCCTCCTTTTTCTCCTCATTCTACTTCTCTGCCGCCTCCTCTTCTTCTCCTTCTCCTTCTCCTTCATTTTCTCTCTATTTTGTGTGATCCTGAGGATCAAACCCATAGGTATTTCTACCTCTGAGCTACACCCCCAACACTTTTTATTTTGAAACATGGTCTCACAAAGTTATTGCATGCTGATCTCAACTCTGTGATCCTTCTGTCCTAGCCTCCTGGAATTATAGATATGTGCCACCATTCCAGGCTTCAGAGAAGTTTCTGAATGAAGACCAAAAGAGCCCTGGTCTTTAGGGAAACCTTAAATCTTAGGAGTGGCCTTACTAATCCTGGTGTCCCAGCTGGCAGGGCTGGCAGTGTGTGTGCTGGGGGACATGGACAGGAGTTCATATTGTCCTCTTCTTTGCAGGGGTAGCACATGTCTTAAGACTTTCCATCTGTGTGCCTCTGCAGAGTCAAGGAGCAACACCCTCAAAACCACACCGAGGACGGATGATCAACAGATGAGAAAGAGGAACACAAAGCTATTCTGTTGAGGTCCTGGCCCCGGGCCACAGCCCTGACATGAGCGCAGAAGGAAAGGACATGGCATGGTGCTGTCGCCCACAGGAATGTCTGAGAAATCATAACCTGGCTACAGGCTTGGATCTAAGCATTGACACACTTCAATTAAAAGGTCTTTCAGCAAGTTGAGGAAGAGGAAGAATGACATTAAATATTAGGAGATGGGAAATGAGGACAGAAAGTTCAGTTTTTCACTTTGGGCCCTATCACATGTGTAAGCTGGCAAATTACAGATCAGAACTCAGAAAGGTCTCAGAAAGGTTGTTCAAGGGTCCCCTAAGACAAAGAAATAGCAAAGAGAGGTGAAGAGAGATTTCTCAATCCTATGGTGGGAAGATCACATCATTATTATGGTTATGGTTGCAGGCAGGAATTAACAGGACTGAAGAGATCTATCAATGACATTTAGTGATTATTAAGGAGGGGTACACTAATGATGAACTCCTAGATTTTTGGCTTGGAAGACTGGGTACATTTTGGTCTCACTTATTAAGATGAAAGACGTCAGAGAGGGAGCCAGCTAAAACTTTGAGACTGGTCTCATTTGAGAAGAAAATTTTGGCTGAGTACAATGGCACACACCTGTAATCTCAAGTGAGAGACTGAGACAGGAGGATGACAGGTTCGAGACCAGCCTTAGTAAATTAGTGCAAGACCCCCAGCAACTTAGCAAGAACCTATTTTTTAATTAAATAAATAAAAAAGGGTGAGGTGAAGCTCAAAGTTTAAATGTCCCAGAAAGAAAGAGAGAGAGAGAGAGAGAGAGAGAGAGAGAGAGAGAGAGAGAGAAAGAGAGAGAGAGAGAGAGAGAGAGATGTGTGGGGAATGAGGACAAAATGTATGTGTGTGTGTGTGTGTGTGTGTGTGTGTGTGTGCACACATGCACATTTGGAGAGAGAAAAATTAAGTTATAAAATCTAATAATCATGTGAGCTTGGCACTCAGGGTCAGGTTTTTTGGTTATTTTGTTTTTATTTATTTTATTTTATGTTCAGTCTGGAGACTGAACTCAGAAGCATGTTCCTTCATCTACATAAGAAGGAGGAGAGTGAGCTGGTATCACAAGACTCCAGCCTTTTCTAATATTCGGTTCTAAGTGTAATAAAAGCAAGTAGGTAATGCTCAGCAGACATATTGTGACATTGGACAAACGTGCTACAGGGCACCTGGGGGGGAATTTGCCACTTGCTGGTGTGTGTTATTTTTAAAGTAAATGAATGTGTTTCAAGATTTTTCGACAATCTACTCTTATGTAATCAGAGGCTAACTTACTGTTTTTAATATTTCTCTTTTTATACTTTTTGGTACATTGCAGTTATACATCATAATGATACATCACAATGACAGGAATATACATGCACATAGCACTTGGTGCGTTTCTCTCCAGATCCTTCTCCCCCCAACACACATACCTCCTATTTTTTTTTTTTTTTTTGGTGGTACTGGGGTTCCTGGAAGCCCTTCTACCTCTGGGCTACACTCCCAGACCTATTTTTATATTTTTATTTGGAAACAGGGCCTCTTAAGCTAGTGCGGCTGGCTTCTAACTTGCGTGATCCTCCTGTCTCTGCCTCCCAAGCGCGGAGATTACAAGCATGCGCCACCACGCCCAGCGGTACCTCCTATTTTTAACATTTAGTAAATGCAGAGGCCCTGTCTCATTCATTTTTTACCTTCCCTGTGTTTGGTGTCAAGCAGTGGCATAACACATGTCCCATGGATGCCTTCCAGGGTCCTGAAGCTAACTCTATCACAAATCCAAGCACACCAGTCTCAAGTGTTTAGCATAACAGGTTTGGAGACCAAACATCCCACTCCTTCTTCTTCTCTTGGGAGGCTATTTTCCCTGATTTCCCCACCCTCCTTTTACTGGCTTCCCCACGTTCCTGCTTCTCCAAAACATTTTAAGAATGAATAGGCATGCTTAATGCTACCTGTTCATTTTTTTTCCAAACTGAAAAGTTATGCAAAGAATGCAGAATAGCATACAAGTATGCATTGATCTCAAGCAGTCAGAGCTGCCCTAACATCTTATTCCCATAATTTTCCACAGTGCAAACTTTCCACAGTGTTTCCAGGTGGGCTGTATGGTGGTCAGTGTTCCTCAGTTTATTGCGTGTCCTGCCTGGCCAGCTCTTCAGAGCTATGGAAAACGAGAAAGTACAGTCTGCCACCTCAGTCCTACGGACTGCCAAGGGCTCGTAGAAATTCTCCAGCATCTGAGCCTGGTGCTTAAAATGGTCTGTTCTTTATGATGTGGGGCTATAATGCACTAATAAAAGCACATTATAAAATTGAAATTAAGTTACTAAAGAAAAAATGGTCTGTTTTGCCAACTTCTTGGCTTCACCTCAGTGATCTTGCCTGCCTCGGTAGGGCATGCTCACAACAAGCTCAGAAGTAGTGGGGTCTTAGGGGGAAAGGAGGCCCAAATGCTTCATGTTCCTTCTTGCCCTCCCCGAAACAATGAACTGGGCTCTAACACTTGGTTTGGAGAAGAATGTTGTCCTGAAGCCATTTGGCAAGACAGAGGAAATGTCTTTTCATATCCCTCTTTCCTTGGGAGTATGAGGCCAAGAGACACTTATGTTTGTTTCACAAAAAGGAGATGACTGTGATTTCTATAGACACCTTGTTATAGAGCAGTCAAGGGGAAAGCATTAAAAAACCAGGATGATTCTTCTGCTTCTACCCTGCACTCAAGGGGACTTGTCTATGGTCCAACTTCTGAGGTCTCTCTTCTCATATTGGCATATTGGGGCAGGGATTAAGAATCATACATCTATTTTCAACTTAGTAAGGTCAAAAAGAGACTTTAGGAAGGAGTATTGAAAGTTTGAACAGCATGGACATGAAAATTATAAACAAAAAATTGTCCGTGAACAGACTATTGACTGGAGTTTACTGGTTGATTTGTTCATCTAGTTAGAGGCCTGCGATTTAGCCAAATGTTTCTACACTAATTCGACCCAAAGTACACAATCTAAACTCTTCTGTATCTCTTTTCCTTATTTTTCTCATTTCTATAAGATATAGTAATACTTCAGTACATAATTGCATATCAAATAAAACAAAATTGGGAGAGGTAGCACCTAACCAAAATTTGAGTCCTTGGTCTGGGACTTAGAATACACAAAGCAAAAATCCCGCTAAATACTTTTATAATACTCTAGAGTATTATGTAAAATATGGTAGTGCCAATGAGAAACTCAGGTAAGCCTTAGGAATTTCTTGTCCTGGCTGACTTCACCTGGGTGCGGGCAGAACACCCCTGGCGGATCACTTGGGTGGTCACACTTTTGCTAGCACAATGTGTGAGTGGCTGATCCCTGTCTGGGGTACATGTGTCCTGGAGGCAGGTCTTGTCATTCTGAAGATACCATCATTCAGTCTATACACTCTTTTTATCTTTGTAAATTTATACCTGTTAATCTTTTGCTCTATCCTGAAAGGAAACCCCTAATTTTGTGATGGAACAAAATTAGGTAACTAGAGTATTCACTAAATTACCAGTAAGATACACGATAGGGTATGGGTTAGGTTGATGTTTGGTGGAAAAGAAAGGGCAGATGGTCCAGAAGAGAGAAGGCCCAGAGGAAAGTAGATCAGATACAAATAAAGCATGGGCTTCTACTTTATGTCTTAGGTTTCAAACAAGTGAGATTTTTCTGCTTTGCATCCCAAACTCAGGTAATGAGAGGAGAAAGTAGTGTAACTTAGACAGGTCTGCCAGTTTGGCTTCCCATCATAAAATCTTGCTAGCTAAGCCACTTTAGACCACTTTAGACCACAAAGGTGTCAAATAATTGGATCTATTCTTATATTACTTCTCATCCTTTTATATAACACATAGCAAGTAACTTCTCTCTGGAATTTTCCATCTGTAAAATTATGTTATACCTAAGAATTGACCTACAACAGGGTAAGGGAGTAAATTTTAGCACTCCAACACCCTGGTGTTGCTCTCTGGTTGCTCAACCTAAGGGCCATGATGTCCAACTCTTCAGTCATAGACCAGTTTGTGTAGCTACAACTTCCTGCTGTGCCTCCAGCCCAAGGCCAGGAAATCTCCCTTCTGTTCTTTTTGACTCTTGTTATGAGGCGTTTAGGCAATAGAGGGGGACTACTGACCCAAAGGCTTTGTGAGAATCAGATTTCAGTTCAGTAACACCAGATAATGAGCATCTATTGATGGATGAAGACTAGTGTCTGAAAAAGATAGGACGAAGAGGCAGAGAGAAAGTAACATAAGATGACAGCAGAGAATAGACCCCAAAGTGTCCAGGGACCCAGGCAGAGGGGCCAGCTATGTACAGATCCCTATAGTTAGGAGCTGGCACCAGGACACAAATTTAGGGGCAGCCCACGAGGACCCTCTGTGGCCTGGCAGCCAAGTTCATGCCAGTTCTCCAAGTGTAGGAACTGAGATGTTCAGGCTATGGAAGAACAGCTGGCAGAACCCCCAGGTTCCCCAGACTTCACCACTGTCCCTGGTAGGCTGGCTAATCCCGCCTCATGCCTTTCCCTCTCCTAACTCTCACAAAGGGGATGCCAACCTGTCTGCTTTGTCTGGGAGACTTCCGCAGTGTTTCTGAGAAATGCTGGCGATGAAGAAGTCCCTCCAGGCCTTTGTATCCCCGGGTTCACTTCAGCTACAGAAAGGACCTTGTTCTCTGGCCTTGAAAGACAACCCGCCCACTAGCCTCCCCATGGGGAAAAGAGCTAGACTGGCACACACCACGCACCCTCCTTCTCTCGAAGCCTGCCCAGCGGGGGCTAGAGCACCCACCTGAGGCTGTGAAGCACTAGCACTATTCTATTCAGAAGTAAGGAAGAATGTGAGCTTTCTCAGCACTGTACACTGTGTTTCTGCTGAGTCACATCCAGGTTACCTCGTTCGCCTTTCTCCTTCCCTCACTACTTCTGCTCCCTGGTCTGGTCTCCTTTCCCTTGAACTTTAATATCACAGTGTCTCCTGGAAACAGATGCCCTGAGACACTGCTACACACACACACACACACACACACACACACACACACACACACACAGCAATAGAAAAGTAGTTAAAGTAGTTAGCATTTCATTACTTCTCTGAACACTGCTTAATTTGCTTTTCCTTTTACCAAAATATTGTTAAAATTGTATAAAACAATAGTCTTTGTTTTAAAAATTATATATAAAAACAAAATTAAATAGCTCAAAAAACATTGTAAAGATCACCTCAATAGTCTGACATTAAAATAGCCCTTATCACTCTCGGGAATGAATCATTCCTGTCATTTCTCAATGTATGTAGGTAAGTACAATTTTACAAATACTCGATTGCTAAAAGTTTTTTTTTTAATTCAATGTTAAGTTTGCTTAAATCTAAACTAAGACTGTTCTGAACTTTTTTAATACCAGAAAAAATATTTCTTTAGCACATGAGATTTAACTCTTAAAAGAATTATTTTTGTTTGTAAAACTTAAGACATGGGAATTAATATTAATCTACCTCTTATTTATTTTAAACCCTGATTTTTAAGGTTACAACTTATATATCATGTGTCTTTAAGCTAGGACCTTCAAGAATAAAAATTAGAACTCACCAGATGTTTTAACTATACTTTGCACTCCAACTTCAAAGCTTTGAATGGTCCTTGCTATAGATGATAGATCACTATAGATCCCCATCTCCTGGAAAAACTATACGATAAGAGAAAATAGATGGAAAAGTTAAGGAAGAGACGAGGAGGACCAGACCTCTGGAGAAAATTCTTTTCAAACAAGGTAGTCAGGCTTTCTGCTTACTTCCCTTTTATTTTGGCAATGACAGTGTATTAACTAGCTTTAGGTAGGTTTCTAGAAAATTAATCTTCCTAATACAACCTGCCCTATACCATGATAACTCTATTTAAGTGACCATCAATTTACTCATGCCTGTTCTTATAGAATAACTTTAAAGTGGAGGATAAGTAAGTATAATACTTTTTAAACTATGAGACATGTATCAGAGCAATATTGAGTTCAAAACACCTTAGCTTCACAGCCATTCCAACCCATACTCACATTTCTTTCCTAACAATTCAGGACTCCAATAAGACAGGCCAAGGCTTCTTATTAAAATGCCAACTCTTCTGTTTTTTAGCATTTTACATCGCACACTCCCTGACCATCATACTTGCTTACCCCAGGAGAACTCTCTCTCTTTCATCCCTTCCATTTTATCTTGCCATCTTGGTCCCTTATCTATCTCTCTTCTCCCTTTCTCCACCCCCCACCCCATGCTTGGCAGTTGTCAGGAGTCTTGGCTGCATGCAGCCCCCTCTCAAGAATGAGCTTGTCTGTCTCTTTATAGAGAGCGCAGGAGGGGAGATGAGCAGACAGAATCCAGATGTTCTGCCCAAAACACAGAGAGGCAGGGAGGCCCAGCCATGCTGATGGCTTGTGAATAGTCACACCAGCTTTGGGACTTAGTCCCTGGAAGAGATGGGAATAGTAGGTAGTGAACAGATTGTTTAAAACCTTATTATCTTTTTCCTGTTGATTTCTCTACTTCTAGGAGTAGAGAAGAAGAAATGTCCACTTAAATATGTGGTGATGGTACATCTTTTAATTAGTGTCCCCAAATATCCTGCAGGGCAGACTTGCTCAGCATTGTCTAGCATGAAATCAAGATCTTGGACCGAGGTTTCTTTGTTAATAATGTTGGGTCTGTTTGTGTCTGAGTGTTAGGGCTTTGGATAGGGGTTAAATGGAGGATTGAAGGGGGAGAACAAAAAGAAGAAAAGCATGCATCAGGTGTCTTTTCAGATATAGCATTTGGAAATATTTTATCCAATTCTATTAGTAACTTTTAACTCTGTTTACATTGTCTTTGGATATACAATATTTTCTTTTATTTTTTAGGGAGTTTGTATATTCTTCTGTTGCCTGTGCCATTGAAATCATATCCAAGAAATCACTGCCAATTTCAATGTTGTGAGGTTTTATGACCCAGATTTTCTCCTAAAAGTTTATAGTCTTAAGATTTATATTTAGGTCTTTTATCTATTTTGAGTTAATACTTGTATATGGGATTAGGTAAAGGTCCAATTTTATTCTTTTCCATGTAATTATTATTTTTCAACAATATTTAGTTAAAAGATTATTATTTCCACCACCAAATGTTCGTGGAAACCTTGTCAAAAATAACTTGACAATATAGGGAAGAATTTAGCTCTAGGCTTGTATTTAACTCCAATGGTCTATATATCTGCCTTTAGAACAGTACTACACTGTTTCAATTATTGTAGCTTTATATGGTTTGAAATCAGAAAATATATATCTGCTAGCTTTGTTCTTTTTCAAGATCGTTTTGGGTATCTAGAATTCATATTCCATATTAGGATAGATTTTTTTTCTGAAAAATAAATATATAAATATATGATAGTTTCACCTAAAAAAACAGAAAAAAATATGCTCTAGTAAGAAAGAAAGCAAAAAGAAATATTGAAATGCTATCTTTAAATCATCAAACACTTGGTATCAGACAAATGAAACTGTTATGTGAGATTACCATTTTTAATTTTGGATAAATTGCTATAATACTAGATGTCAACCACTAAGCCAAGCATGGGAAGGAGGGATGGGGAGAGAATGGGGTGGGGATCGGGTGGGGGCTGACTGGGCGATGTGTGCATGTATGTCTACAAAAGTTTGTATCCCACTATGATGTATGAATACAGTGCACCAATAAAATAAAATTAAAAAAAAAGAAAAAAAAAAAAAAAAAAATTAGTGCAAACAAACCCAGCAAAGAAACATCTGTGAAGAGTGTACAGGCTGTGAGCCCAGCTGCAGAGAGAGGCTTTGCCCGCAGGGGCTGCGTAGCAACAGAGTTCTGATTGGCCAGAACTGTGCAAAGAGTAGGCCTATAGCAAAGAGCTTTGAGCTGTGCTTCTACAGGCACCAAATTGTAACAGGTCTATACAGGCCCTGCAAAGAGAGCTCTAGAGAGCCTCAGGCAGCTGTTGGCTAGCAGCCCTTGTGAGTTTCAACAGCCACCTAGCTCTACAGCCCTCTGCCTCCCTGAATTCACATTACACCTGTGCCCTCATTGATCATAAACTCTTAGAGACAAGGTCTTACCAACAGAAACCATGCAGTTAAAGAGAGTCTCTGAGAGAAAACGGGGTTAGGAATCAGATTTCTGAGCTCTAGTTGTATACTAGACATTAATTACTGTGTATCCACAACTATTGGTGGGGGAGGGGTTACTGTCTGCTAGACCCTAGGTACATGCTGCATGATAAGAATTCATAACCCTTCCTAACAGCCAAGAAGAAAAACACAAGTATAATCCCACTTTTCAGATAAAGGATCTGAGCCCAAGAGTGGTCCAGGGACATGTAGCCCATGACTGTGTGTGTGGCACATCTGGATGCCCAGTTATTTGATGGTTGAGAGCAGTTCAGAGCCCACTGGAAGTTAGGCTGGTTCACAAGCAACAAAGTCTTTCAGCCAATTTTGGCTTGAAATTAAAGTGTTAGGTTGAGCCAATGGTTTCTATAATTAAAAATAAAATGCCATAAAAAAAATAGTGGAAAGAATCTGGTTCCCCTTCCCCCAGGGGGAAATTGAGAGGTGTGATAGCTTAACAAATGAATGCAGTACTTTAAAACAGTTTACAATGAATGAACTTGATCTCTATGCATAAAAAGAACAAATCTCAAAGCATATTATTAACTAAAAAGTTGTTGTAAAACATCAATTCAATTTTATGTCATTTAGGAAAGGATTTGAATATAAACAAAAGTAATATTAATAATTTCAGATATACAAACCTGTTTGAAGCTAATAAATGGACAGGAATGATAGACAAAAAATTATTGCTAGTGATTGTTTCTGGAGAGAACAGAAGATCCTAGAATGGGGAAGAGTAGCAAAATAGCTTTCAACTTTGACAGTAAGGTCATATATATACACTCAATCTGAAACCTAAATGACAAAACGCAAACATTTTAAATATAGGTGGTTTTTTTTAAAATATGTTTATTGTATTATTCTCTTGGCTTTCCTGAATTAAAAGAACACAGAAAGGTCTTTCCTGGGGGCATCTTTCTCATCATGTCAGCCGGCTATATGATATTAGAGATTAACCCATAGTGTGGCTTCTCCTAGGAATATCCTGTAAGATGGTTGAGGATAGTATGTGATGGAGATGTTTATGCTATTTTAAATGAAAAGACAGCAGGAACAGATAGGGTGTGGTGGTACACACGTATAACCCCAGTACTTGGGAGGTTAAGAGAGGTGCATCCCAGGTTCGTGGCCAGCTTTAGCACTTTAGTGAGACCCTCAGTAACCTAGAAAGAACTCTTTTCAAAAAAAAAAAAAGGGTGGAGATGCAGGCCAGAGGTAAAATTACCCCTGGATTAAATCCTCAGTACTACAAGAAAAACAAAAATGCAGGTACAGTCAAGAGACCTGCATTTTAGAAAGAGAAGAAACTGGCAGGAAGCTTTGTAGTCAAAGCTATTCTTCCTTCCTTTTCTTTCCCTTCTCAGCCAGAAAACAGCCTTTATTAAGCTTCCTTTCTGTATGGGGCTCCCAGTTACCCTCAATGCTAATGTAATTACCACATTTTTGTTACATTCTTCAGAAGTCAAGTCCACTTATCAGTGGAAACAAGTTCTCATTTCTTGTACCCCATTTGCCTTTCTGCTTCAGGAAATGGGGGGTCAAATCACATCTCAGGTGGAAAGTGAGTAAAGGAGCATTGCACCCATACCCCATCCTGCAAACAGAAGAGAAGGGAAACTATTGTGTGTCCCAAGTTTGATCCTGGGAAAGAGACAGAGCAGGGTCAAGACGTCAGACTTACATGTTCTTATTTCTTCCCCTAGACCAGAAAAAGGCACAGTAGACATTTCCAAGTACATATGAAAGAAACCGGAGAACATTTACGATAGGTGATCAGGAGCCCTCTTCCTCAACCACAGCTAAGAAAGAACTAGGAACCTCTTGAAAGAGCTACACACAAAGCCACTGTCAATGGCTTAAGTGACAGTGTAACAGAGCAGCAAACCCTACATTGTGCCCCTTGGCCCCCCACCAGTGAGCACTATACCCAGAAACTCACAAGTTCTCCACAGAAAAGTCCAGAAGATTTCGAGAGGGCCCCAGATTATAAATATACCATATCGCCCCAATACCATCAGAGACCAGAGGTCACCAGTCCTGGGAATGGACCAGACATCTACCCAGTGGACACTAGTAGAAATCCATGCAATATCAGGTTGGCTCAGAACCTTGTCTTATTTTCTCCTATTGTGGAGTAGTTTTAGCCTTCCTTAACCTCAGGTATCATCTTGGAAAGAGCAGGGAAGGAAGGAACTTCCTAAAGACTCACAGTACCTTTGAGATAAATATTATTTGACTGGAAGAGATTGAAATATCATTAACTGACAAGGTTGTCATCCCATGAGCCAGTGCTACTGAGGCTCTTATTAACTCATCCATGGGAAAAACTTAAATCTACTTAAAACTTAAATCTATATTTTCTTTGTATATCTGAATGCAGAGAAATCTATCAGTGACCTTGAAATACAGTTCAGTTTTGTTCTTTGACATAAGAATAAACATCAGTGATTATAATCAAGGGAAACACATAGAAGGGAGAGTTTTGGAGGACTTTTTTAACTAGGAATTTAAATATCCATGTTCATTTTAGTACCCCTTTAAATATTTGTTCAGTTTCTGTGAACTCGCACACACACACACACACACACACACACACACACATACACTATTGTGGCTTAAAATGCTGTGGTAGAATGCAGATAGCTTAAATTTAGAATAGGATATGTGGTAAGTAAAAAGGTAAATGAAAGGCTTTTAATGTAAAAATATGCACATATCCATGTGCAGGATCCACAAATGAACCAAACGTAAGCTTTGACTTTAACCCATAGGGCAGCTACCTGCACTAGAGGATCATCAAGGGCCTGAGTCTACAATGTGGGCAGGCAGTTAATGAGTTTAGCATCCATCATCCCTGGCTTATTGGATAGCCCTATAATTCTGTACTGTAATAAAATATGAAGTAGGGCTAAAAAAGAAGCTTAGCTATAAGTTATTGAAGTGTTCTTCATTTTCCTGGTCTGATGGGCTCTCTCTTGCAGGTGTAGGAAGACCGCTCATAGGGGATACACTTTTCAGATTGAGTGGTCTACTTGTGGGGAAGGAGGAGTCACTGTCCCAGCCAGCTGCAGCAGGGGAGGTAAGAAAGCACACCATCTAGTCCTGCCCCCTTCCCTGACCTGGGCAGCAGCAGCGTTTCTTAGTTCTCTCTGACCCGCGGGCTGTCCTAAACTGAACTCCTCTCAGCTCCATCCCACTGCTCATCTGCTCCCTGCAGAGTGAGCCTGCCCCCACTGGCTAGGCCTTCTCTGCCTTATTTGGTTTAAATGACTTCTTTGAACTTTGGTCTCATTATTTTTGGATAGTCATTTGGTCTGGAAGATTTTCTTTCCACGGGTTCCTTCTGTTCTCCTTTTCACTCTCTTGGATCTGCTTCCCAAGGCCTCTTTTTTTTTTTATAGTTTCTTTTGGGTGGTTTTTATTACCTTCATGCATCTCATCTGAGTAGGGAGAAGCTCCAAGAGCATTGTCATCTCCCCCTGGATTCTTGCTTGTGTGGTTGTTACTAAAGCTCTTCAGTTTAAAGGGCTGGGGAAAATCTGCTTCTCTAGCAGCTCATGACCCAGTTCACAGTATGCCTTTCCCGGTATGATACAAGAAACCCAGCCCAGCTGTCATCCTGGGCTGCTGCAACCTACTCCCTGCTCTCAGGGACAAAACCATAGCTCTGGGGATATATAACGCTAAAGATATCATGACAGTATTTCTTTCTCTCCCCTGATAACAAGAGTCTTATTCGATAATTGAACTACTTTGGATGCTTTAAGCTGCAAGTAACAGGAAACTATACATCTCAACTGACTTGAATAAAAAATTATAAAGAGAAAGAAAGGAAGAAAGGAAGAAAAGAAAGAAAGAAAGCATTTTCCATAACAGAAGTGCTTGGGTAGAGCAATTCCATGATTGGTTAATTCAGAGCTGATTGACATCATCAAGGCCCATGTTCTTCCCACTTGTTTGCTCTGTCATCCGCCCTGTGTGGGCTCCTCCTTGGGCTAGCTAACCTACTGGCATAACGTGGGTACCATATGCTTACCCATTGATATGGTATGAATGTCTGTACCCCCCAGTCTCATATATTGAAATCTAACCCCCACTATGAGGATGGAAAGAGGTGGTGGCCTTTGGGAAGTGACTAGGTCCTTATGAAGAAGGCTGAGTCCTCATGGAGTAGTTCCAGAGAATGGCCCTGCCTTTTCCACCATGTGAGGGAACTGTGAGAAGGTGCCATCTTCCAACCAGAAGGCTGGTGATCATCAGACACTGCCAAATTGCTGGTGCCTTGATCTTAGACTTCCCAGTCTTCAACACTGTGAGAAATGAATTTCTGTTGTTTATAAGGTATGTCCTTCATAGAACTTCATTATCAGAGCCCAACAAACTATGACACCCAGATACCACAGAGTCCAACATCTATTTCCACACTGACAGGCCTCTCACAGAAAGCTTCGCATACCATTTCTCTCACATCTGATTAGCCAGACTATGTGACCTACCTATGTCCAAGCCAACCCTAGCAAGAACAGCCCATTATGGGCTCAGATCATCAGAAGTAAGCCTCTTAGGTTGAAGATGGGTCTCCATCCATCCCAAAGTCTGTGGCTTCACAGTAGAAGGAAGATGCCTAAATAAACTCAGCACACAATTAAAAAGGAGTGAAGAGCCAGGCATGGTGCTACACACCTATAATCCTAATACTCGGAAGGATGAGACAGGAGGATCACAGGTTCAAGGCTAGCTTCAAAATTTAGCAAGACCCTTAGCAACTTAATGAGACCCTGTTTCAAAATTTAAAAAAAAAAATTGGGATGGAGGTATAGCTCAGAGATAAAACATCCCTGGGTTCAATTGCCACACACCCAACAAAAAGGAGGGAAGGATAAATATGTCAGTAGATGAACTCCAAAAGAATTGTCATCTTTATCCCAGATTCCTGCTACTCTGGTCATTAGAGAATTTCTTTAGCTAAAGACCTAGGGAACTACCCCTCTGCTGCCTTATAAGAAGAAATCTAGAAAGACTGCTACCACAAAGTCTTTCAATTTTGCTAAATCACTGTACTTCTTTACAGTAATTCAGTATTTTCTATTTTCTGATGCCTCTCTATTTCTGTTGTCTCCCAGGGATGCACAATAATGTAGCAGTTAAGTAAGTACTTGACCTTAGGGTTAGTCCTGGATTGGAGGCCCAGCTCTCCCATTTACTAGCTGTGAACTGCCAGCACTTCACTTTGTGTCTCTGGACCTTTGCTTTCTCACTCAAAATAGTAATAAATAATAGCAACCACTTACATAGTGATTACTATATGCCAGCTAGCATTTACAGTTATCAACACATTTAATCTGCACAACAATGCCAAGAGATACACATCATTATTACTGCTATCTTTAAAATGATGAAATTGGGGAGCAGAGAAGTTATGTGAGCTACCATTATCATATAGCTAGATAGAAGCAAAGCTGTAATCTAACTCCATGATCGTCTATCGTCCAAACCACTGCACCATACTGATTCAGCATGGTGGCTTCCGCATTAAAAAAAAAATACTTGAAGGAAGGGAAATGGGGATGGGTAGGCAGGGGGTGGGGGGCACCAAGTACTGTGTGCATGCATGTCACTGTCAACATGATTTACATTGTGATGTGAGGCTATGATGCACCAATAAAAGCAAAAATAGACATATACCAAAGGGTCTGATCTCATATGCAGTGAAAGAAATAAATATTAAAGCAATAGTAAAAAGAAAATACTTTAGATAAATACTAAGTTAAAATCCTGCTCAGGGACTTCAAGTCTGTTTAAGTCAGCTCCATAACTGAGAGAATTAAACAGCCCCTTACTGGTTCTCCTTTAGATCACATCTTTCTTTGTTCAACATCTTGTCCTAGAGCTCAGCTCTTGGTTTCCCCCATGAGTACAGAGATACATGTTCTACAGATTCCACCTCTGTGACCTTCCAAGTCCCTCCTCAGGTCTAAGTCAGGTCTAAGGAATTCTCCCATCGAAATAAATTCATACTGGCTTTAATCTTTGCAAGATTAAAGTGTTCTCATTCTCCCCCCTCCCTCCCTTCCTCCCTCCCTCTCCTTCCCTCTCCCTCCCTCTCCCTCCCTCTTTCTCCCTTCTCTCTTTTTCTCTCTCTTTCTTTCTCTTTTTTCTCTCTCTTTGTCCTATTTCTTATATCTAGAAAACTTTAGAGACAAAGAAAAAACATGCACCATCATACACACACACACACACACACACACACACACACACACACACATATTGGCAGTACTGGGGATGATGTAACTCAGGGGCATTCCTACCTCCTAGCTACACTCCTAACCCTATTTTCATTCTTTATTTTAAAGCAGCATTTCACTAAGTTGCGGAGGGCCTCTTTAAGTACCTGAGGCTGTTCTCAAACTCATGATTCTCCTTATCTTAGCCTCCCAAGTACTGGATTACAAGTGTACATCACCATGCCCAGCTTGTATAGACACGGTTTGGTTTTTTTGTTGTTGTTGTTGTTGTTGTTTTGTTGTTGTTATTGTTTTGGTGGTACTGGGGTTCCTGGAAACCCTTCTACCTCCGGGCTACACTCCCAGACCTATTTGTATACTTTTTATTTTGGAAACAGGGTCTCTTAAGCCAGCGCGGATGGCTTCGAACCTGTGTGATCCTCCTGTCTCTGCCTCCCAAGAGCGGGAATTACAAGCGTGCGCCACCACGCCTGGCTATAGACATTTTTAAACTGTTAATATTATCCTATATGTTTCAAGCCTTTTACAAAGTCCTTTTCCCCCTTCTCTGTAATAACTTCTTTCCTAAAGATATGTTTTTCCCCTGCCCAAGTTTTTTTCTTTTTGTAAGTTCTTAGTACATTTTTATACGAAAAGGCTTACTATTGCTTTGTGTGTTTAGTAATTTTAAAGATAAAGAGGATTATAATGTATTTAATATTCTGATACTTGCTTTTTTAAAATATCAGTTGATTTTCACATATTTTGTGCTTTCTCTTTTCGTGCTTCTTTTTTTAAGACCATTCTTTCCTTGCCTTTTTTTATATTATAGAAATTTAGAGATTCTCACTATTGCCACCACTTTTCAAAGAGCTAAGTTGTTTTTATTCTATTTCAGTGGTTACTCAAATTTTAAATATATTCACATACATAATTTTTTTTGGCTAAATTCCTAATGTATTCATTATTTAGCATCCCCTTAGAAAAGACAAAGATCATAGGACTGATTTAACTATTAAACTGAGTATTCCCTATCACCAGTATTCTTTAATTTAGACTCTAGCACCATTTTTTGGCTTTTTTATTATTTATATAATTTTTTATTTATTAGTGCACTATAGTCTCACATCAAAATGTGGGTCATGTTGACAATGACATATATTCACACAGTACTTAGTGCCCCCTCCCCCTGCTTACCCTTTTCCCTCCCTCCCAGTACTGGGTGTCCAGGTTAACAATGTTATATTCACATGTATACACATATTCAAATGTAGCTTTTCCATTAATTAACATCAGCCTTCTTCCTGCCCTACCCCTCCTTTCTGGTTTTGCTGAGGCTTTCCCTCCATTATCTGGAGGCCCTCTGGTGTCCCTAATACTCCTAGCTTGAGCATATTAGAGAAAATATATGTCCCTTCTCTTTCTGTACTTGGCTAATCTCACTTAATATAATGTTCTCCAGGTCTTTCATTCCTCTTGCAAATGACATGATTTTGTTCTTTTTTTTTTCAGTCAATAATTAGTGTACATTCCTGAACTACTTCACAATTATTTTTATCTTTGCTTCCAGTTGCTCTTTCCATTTTTGCTTTTCTTTCTTTAGAACTAAATACATGATTCCATGAATAGTAACTATCTTTGGTCTTTATATAACTAAATGTCTTTGGTCTTTATATAACTAAATGTGTCCTTGTTTTGTTCTCACAACTGAACAATAGTTTAGCTGGGTATGGAATTCTAAGTTGATTTATTTTTCCTCTCTCAGTGCTATGAAGATAGTATCTCATTTATATTTGGCAGTCTAATATGGTTGGAGGTAACTCTTTTGTCAATGTAATTGTTATTCCTCTGTGGATAACTGTCCTTTACTTCTGATAGTTTTTAATGTTTACATTTTATTCTTCATTTTATACAGCTCATAGTAGCATAAATAGTTCAGAGTTTATTTTTTATTTGTTCTATTTGCACTTTATGTGTACTTTCACCTAAGGATTAATGACTTTAACTCTGGCAACTTATTTATATTTTTCTTCTCAGAGCTAAATAAAATGTCTTTGGAAGCTTCTCTGTGCAGTTTTCATGCCTCTTAAGTGTGCATCACATGTTTGCATGCATATGTAGGCATATATATGGATATATAAAATACATATAATATATATAAATTTTATATACATTAATTTTACATATATATAAAATTTCTCTTACTATTTGTTGTTTATATATTTCTGAGTTATAATTTTCCACCATAATAGAATTCTCCAGAGAATTAGAATTACTAAGATATGTGTATATAAAGATATTTGCTGTAAGGGGCTGTGAAGAATGTTAAATCCAAGTCTACAGCGAGGATTAACAGGCCCAGGAGAAGTAATGTTGCAGATGAAGTCAGAAGGCATTGTAAAGAATTACTCTTACTTGAGAAAGGAGGAGCCCTTCTGTTATATTCAGGCCCTCAACTGATTTGATGAGGCCATTCACATTGTAGAGGATAATCTGCTTTACCAAATAAAATGTTAATTTCACCTAAAATATCCATGCAGAAACACTCAGAATAATATTTGACTAAAGGTCACCTCATTGCCCAGCCAAACTGACACAAAAAGTTAATTATAACACCCATTTACATATTATTTTTTCACTGTTTGACCTAAGCTTTAGTTTAAAGTTTATTCCATTTATGAATATTTTAATGATTATATTATTAGGACAGCTTACTATTGTTATTTTAACTATTCTTTTATATGTACTATTTTCCTATGTCTTATCATTTCATGTTTGTTCTTAAACATTTTATTATAGTTTATCTCTTACCAATTGTAAGCAGACTTATTTTCATACTATTTCAGGTTGCTCTATTATTTTAATTTTATCTAAGTTCTTGGTCACTTATTCTTTCATTATGTGCTCCTCTTATTTGTATGTGTTCAAATTTTTGGTTTACAGTTTCACCACTTTGTATGAGTTCAAGATATATATAAGGGCCATCCGGGGTTTCCATCTTGGTGTGATATTAGAATTATCACAGACTAAATCTTTAAGCCAGCAGTCATCTTTACCTAGGCTTTTATCAGGCATCACCCTGCCTCCTGTGGCCCACAGTTTTATGTAAGCCAGAGACTCAGGTTGCAACATTTTCCTCAATTCTCTTTATGATTTTATAGCAAAGACAGAAATGGTGTTTTCCACACCCCATATAACACCACTGGAACTGAATGTGCAGTAGCCTCTACTTGCTTTAGCCATCTGTGGTCCCCTGTGGCTGGAGAGTCAGCCATATCTACATGTCTATCTAGACTTTTATTTATTATTGTGAGGTATCATAAGTAGAGTGAAGGCCTCAAGGTGGGATCCACCAAGAGCATTTTCACTAAAGTTTCCCTGTTTCTCTTCAAACTCTATTATAGCTTCTCTATATTCTTGGCATTCAGTCCATATTATTGATGTTGCCTGGAGCCCTCTGATGAAACCAGGGTGTGTAATTGTCCTTCTTTTCTGTTCAAGTCCTCAAGAAGAAACCAATCACATACAACTGGGGTGAATGGAAATAGTTTAATTAAAGGGTTACTCATAAGAGTGTGGTCAAAATTCTGATGTGGACATCAGAAAGGATTGATGAAATTCTCAAGACTAGTAACAACAGGAAGCCATTGATACCTCTAAGACTAGAAAAGCTCCCAGAAGCAACCAAAAGGACTAGCAGAGAGCTCAGGCTGTGCTATGGTATAGAGCTGCCTGCGGTCAAAAGGGGGTGGGGGGGGTGTCCACTGCTAAACCTCAGCCTGGCAAAGAGAGAGCCAAGAGAATACACCCAATTTCTCTCTTCTCCCACCCTCCCATCCCTGCTGTGCTTCCCTTTGGCCAAACCAGAGGGTCCCCTTATCATAGGGAAGAAAAATTGGCTTCTTCAGGTGAAGAGGAGGGTAGAAAAGGTAAGAGTGGCTGGATGTGGTCAACAGAGAAGACCCAGGATGGGAATATACCATGACTGAACACTTCCCAGGTCACCTCCATCTTAAAATACATAATCTTCCTTTTCAATGTCCCCCTTTCAGCTGCTGTGTTTTGTTCTTTCAGTTTCATAGTCATTTCTTGAAGGACTTGCTTAAAGGCAGTGTCTGCACTTTATTCCCATCCACTTCTACACCATCATCCAGTTTCTGACCTTACAACTCTTGAAATTTCTTTCCTGGAAGTTTCTGATTTCCTGATGAATTATAAACCCAGTCCAAGCTTTTTAATCCTTACTATCTTTGCCAAAGCACATCTTTCCTAAAAGCCCCTCCCTTCTTGTTTTCTAGTATTCTCTTCCAGTTCCTCTCTCCTGGGGCTGCAGGAGAAGCACCTATGAAGACCAGCTATCTGGGCTGAAGGGTCAACCTGTGTGACAGCCAGGACTTCTTGATTCCTGTCACTAGCTATACTTTGGCAATTAAAATGTTAACCTCATCGAGAAATATCTCTATAGAAACACCCAGAATTTTTGACCAAATATATGGGCACCTTATGGCCCAGTCAAATAAATCCACAAAATTAATCATCATGTCCATTTACATACTCTCATTTCTACTTTTTTTAAGGCAGAATATGTAACGAGCAGGACTTCTTATTTGCTATCAGTGATTGAATGCCAGACTATATCTACAAAGCCACTCTTTAGAATAGAAAAGCTGAAGTTATTTGGAAAGAATGTAACTTTCCACAGTGAAGACATGCAGAAATCCTGTTAGAGGTATCTGCTTTCAGAAACACTTAAGTCTCAGCCTTCCATGGACACTATTTTCATTGGGTATGACCCCTTCCCCCCAAACCACTCCCTCTCTTCTCTGGAGCCTCAGTGTGCAGCACAGAGCAACATGGGCTGACAGCTTTCCCCCCAGCAGGATGGCAAAACCCTGGGGCCTCAAGCAGAGGGCCATCGGTGAGGCCTGTCCTGACAGGCTGCAATCCTACATGGAGAGGCGAGAAGAGAAAAGTGGGGTGGAAGAGGAAGAGGTGCTGAAGACTGAGCAGGCAGGTGGAATTCAGAGTCTTTTTTTTCCAAATTAAAGAGATGTTTTCTCTGCCAGGACTTCTGGGCTCTGATACAGCAGTAAGTCAAATACCAGCATTCATCTTGCAAATGGGAAGCACTTCCTCACCTTGGAGCACAGACAGATGCAGTTGAGAGGCCCAGTGGAAAAAGCTGAGCATGGCTGGGCTGCCACACGGGCCTTCGCCTCTACAGCTCCTCGATTTCCCTCCCCGGGAGGACTTGACAAATATGCAAGGCTAAGAGCCTGTCCAAGGAATGCAGCAGTCTCAGCCATTCATTACCCAGGCTCAAAACCACCGGGGCAGGAAAAGCAGACAAAAAGCTGGGTAGGACCCGTCTCCGGTGAGGTTTGGAAACAGGAGATGCCCCTGACTGAGCAGGCTGAATTGATGTGGTCTGGCCTAGGGGCAAGGGAATGGACAAAATGACCATCCCAGGTCTCAGCCAGCCCAGTGGGTCTATGAAAAGAGCCATTTGATTCATTCTCGGGCTCTACCCAAATGATTCTGAAATATTCCTAGATAGTTGCCAGGAGAGTCAATGGTGGGTGAAACAAAGACCCAGAAGCCAAGAGTCTGGGCTTCCAAGCCATTTCCTTCAGCCTTCTTTATGTGTTGGCCTTCATGTTTTCTGGCTGAGGCCTCCTCTCTAATAGACTGTAAGACCCCTGAGGATTGAGGTACTTTTCCCTTCTGCCCCTTCCTCTACCTCCTGTTCCCTCCTGCTAACTGTGCTGGGCTGCCTCACAGAGAAGATTTGCGGGTAGACTCAGATCATTTCTCTGAGTTGCAACTTGTCAGCCTCAGAGCCGTGGAGAGGAAAAGCAGGAGCCAGGATGGCAAGAATGACAAGGAGGAATAATCCTGGAATCTTGATTACTCATTTATGGTCTTCCAATTTGTACCCTACTCTGATGCCCACAAAATAGAGAGTAAATTATTTAAACAAAATATAGAGAAATTGCCTGCCCCCAGACCCAGAAAAAAATCTTAAAAAAAAAAAATTTCTTACCTGTAAGAAAATTCCACCAAACAGGAAAGTTGAATGGGGACCCAACTTCATATGTACTCTTACCTGGACACATTTGGGTCCTGTGGAGGTGGCTGTGTTCAGACAGATATATTGGACAGACAGTGGGGATTAGTGAGGTAAGGAGAAAGAGAGGGAGAGAGTCAAATTTGTGTGTGTGTGTGTGTGTGTGTGTGTGTGTGTGTGTGTGATGGTGCATGTTTTTTCTTTGTCTCTAAAGTTTTCTAGATATAAGAAATAGGACAGAGAGAGAGAAAAAAGAGAAAAAGAGAGAAGGGAGAAAGAGGGAGGGAGGGAAAGAGGGAGGGAGAAGAAGGAAGACAGGGAGGGAGGGAGGGAGAGAGAGAGGGAGAGAGAGAGAGAGGGAGAGAGAGAGAGAGAGAGAGAGAGAGAGAGAGAGAGAGAGAGAGAGAGAGAGAAGGAAAAGTCTTTCAGAAGAAGAAGTTTTGAGTAAGAATTTATGAATGAGGAAGAAATTCTTCTAGATGTAGAGAGCCTAGAAATAATGAGATGTGGGTACATAATAAAATTGGGATAGAGAGTTGAGATGGTCAGAAGGGGAAGCCCTTAAAGCTCAAGATGAGAAAGGAGACTAGATTGAATACAGTAGCAAAGGGACATAGACAGCCAATTTGGAAACTCATCCAAATATCTGTGCAGGCATGAAGAAGCTGTGATCTCTCTAGCTCTCAAGGAAAATCACAGGGTCTTCTCTTATGCCCATGGGTTTCCAGTGTAGACGGATGGGGGAAGGGGGATGCTTTCCCAGAAAAACTCAGAAGTCAGGCAGAGTTGGGATTAGCAGCCAGTGAGTAAATGCATGTATCTCCCATAAAGCCTTTTAGAAAGAGGCCCCCTGTCCTAGAAATAGAACCACTCTGACTTGGAATGGATGTAAATGAACGTGACTTAACATCTGTGGATTATCCACTGCCACATCAAGGGTGTAGGCCCTCTTTTGTTGTTTTGGGCTCCCCATGAGGGTTTGCCCATAGTGCTTTGGGACTGCCGTACACCTCAGTGCAGGCAGCTCATAATGTAGACCTAGCTAATTTCAAGTCCATTTTTCAATCCACTTTTATATTTTCACAGTCTAACAAATGATTTTTAATGTATGTCCTGGAACACCCAAGAACTCGTCTCTGCTCTAGAAGAGATGCTTGAATTTCTACAAGAAAAAAGAAAGAGAGAAACTAAAGGGGAAAATATCCAAATGTGATTGTTTAGTTGGTGTTCAATACTGTGAAGAAAATAAAGCATCCAGACCAAGCCAGGAAGGGAGTGGCAGCCAGAGGGGGACAGAGAGCACAGCTGGGGAGCACGGGCTCTCTGAGGAGTTGATGTCTGTGCTCACCAGGAGTGGCATCTAGACCAAAGGCAGAGGCAGAAGGAGAGCCTTCTCCACAGAGGAAGAAGTACATTTAACCTCATCTCTGATGCCAAGACTTATCAGAAGGGAATTGATATGTTCAGAGTGAAAGATGTGGCTGAGATGCTTCATACAGAGATAAAAATGGAGGTTAGAAAAGTAAGGTGTCCGACACTGGAATGGGCTTAACAGAGGTCAAGATGATGAGAGGGAGACAAAGAGAAATGGACAGCCGGCAAGCAGCGTGTTTCCTGTGAGTGTCTCTCCTAGTTAATTAGTATGTGCTCACAGAGCCTGTAAGTGCGTGGCCACCAAGCTCACGTCTGAATGCTGCTCTGGGGCCCTGAGCAGTGGTTGAATCTGTCTCTAAGCAAGTAATTTAGAGAAGCAGCAGAAAAGCCCGGTGAGCAAGCACCTGAGGCTTCCCACCCTCCCAGCTACTGATGGCTGCCTGTGTTGTCAGGGTCTGTCTCTCCACAGGATGGCCAGAGCCTCAAGGCACCTGGCTGTGCTCAGCGTGTCCACAATGGCTACATAAAGCAAGAACAGGGATTCTTTACACAGCCTCAACCTTTGTTATCATTTCAAATCTAGGAAATAGGAAGATGACTGGCACTGAATGCTGGACTAACTTTTAAGATTTCTGAGCCCCAGTCCTGATTTTCCCATTAATTTCCATATTACTTTGCCTTGGGGAATATATATATATATATTCCTCATATATAAAATTAGGGTACTGGATCCTGATTTCTAAAGATCTTTCAGTTCAAGCGATTGGCCGGTCTTTTTAAAATATGGAATGTAACCAGGCATGGTAATACAGGCCTGTAGTCCCAGTACTTGGGATGCTGAGACAGGAGGATTGTAGGGTCAAGGTCAGCCTCAGCAACTTATCAAGACTCTCAAGTACCTAGTGAGACCCTGTTTCAAAATAAAATATATAAAGGACTGGGGTGTAGCTTGAATGTAGAATGCCTCTGGGTTAGGTTTTTAGTAGCAAACAAATAAATAAAATATATAAAGTGTATAATTAGAGTAGAAACATGAGAATCTTTAGCAGCTACAGCAGAGCAATATCAAAATTCAAATGAACTGGTTATGGTGGCACACACTTGTAATCCCAGTATTTAGGAGGCTGAGACAGGAGGATCATGGTTGCAGACCAGCCTCAGCTACTTAGTGAGGCCCTTTGCATCTCAGTGAGACCCTGTTTCAAAATAAAAATTTCTGGGTTCCATCCCTACTACTGAAAAAAAAAATCAAATGAAAATTGTATTGACTAAAGATCACTTTGGGTAGTATGGTCATTTTAGTAGTCTTTCAATCTATGAACATGGGATAAATTTCCATTTTATTATTTCCTCTATAATTTCTTTAAACAGTATTTCACAATTTTTATTGTAGAGTCTTTGACTTCCTTGTTTAAATTTGCTCCTAATTTTTTAAATTTTAAAGCTATTGTGAATGTTGCTCTCTTAATTTCTTTTTCAGCTGTTTATTATTGGTGTATAAAAATGCTACTTTTTTGTATATTGACTTTTTATCCTGCAACTTATACAATGGAATATTATTCAGTCATAAAAAGATAATGAACTGTCATTTTCATTGGCATGAAAAGAATTTGAGGTTGTTATGTTAAATAAAATAAGCCAGATACAGAAAGATAAATACCACATGTTCTCAATCATTTGTGGAAGTTAACAAGTCAATCTTATGGAACAGAATGGTGGTCACTTGAAACTGGAAAGGGCAGGAGTAGGAGAAATGGAAAGAAATTCAACAAAGGGCACCAAAACACAGAATGAAAGAATTACTTTGGGTTCCTCTTTAACATAGTACGATAAGTGTAAGTTAAAACAATCTATGATGTTTTTCAAAGTGACTAGAACAATATATTTCCAAAACATAAAAATGATTAACATTTGAAGAGATGAAAATGTTTATTCCTCTTATTTGATTGTTCCACATTGTATACATATATTGAATTACCATAATGTACCCCATAAAGATGTACAAACATTATATCTCAATACAAATAATTTTTAAAAGATAAAAACAAAATCAAATGAATCAGGGAGTTCTGATACTTTGCTGGGCAAGTATTTGGTTACACGTAACAGAAAATGTAACAAACAATAGCTTATATTTAGAGGAGGTTATTTTTATTTCATAACAATACATTGAATTTCTCGAACTCTGGATTCTACACTGAATATGGGAGAAGAAAAGTTGGACTGGGGTGCTTATATTGTGAGTGAGTGTACCTGAGGGATAAGAGAAAAGTGATAACTTCAGAAGTGTCACTTAGCAGAGGCGTGAAAGTCAAGAGAACAATCGTGGTTAGCAAAGGGACTATGAGCTTCCATGTCAGAGGGACAGTTTCAGGAAGTAAAAACATGGTGTGCGCAGCCTTCAGAAAGAATGCTGAAATGTAGTGAGGGAAGAGAGGAAAATAATGATTACTCGTCTGGACTTAGGTCCTTTCTTAGCATGCCCTAAAACCCCCCTCCTTCCTCCCTACCCAACAAATCCTATCTAGAAGAGGTAGACATGGAGAGAAAAAAGGAGCCCCTATCAGGGACAGTCTGTCCAGAGGGAGGATACCCAGACAGTATATGGCAGAGCTGGGAAGGAAAGAACTGTGGTAGAACTGAATATCTCAAAGGGGAAAATGTTAGGATGGCAAATTTGTAAATAGTCTGGAAGCAAGAGAATCTACTCTCTTGTCTACCAGGAACACAAAATTACCCAGAACCTGCTTATATTCTGCCAGTGGTGGTGTCTCTGTGCTCCAAGAAAGCTCTTGAACACCAGCCTTTTCCCTTTCATGATGGATTTGAACAGCTATTTCTCCTGTAAGTGTCTTATTTTAGCTTTGCTCTCTTGGGATCTTCACGTGACAGCCCCATTTGAATGCCAACAATCTCATGTATTTTAAGAGACCTTCAAACAGTGTAGATTTTGTAGATTTTGTAGAAATTGTTAGCCCACTGGACTATGTGCTACATTGGGATAAAACTTCAGTTCATTTACTATGTTGATTTTCAATGATAAAACAAGGCCTGCCACGTGTAGGTGCCTAATGACTGTTTCTTGAATGTTCAATATGAGCAGAAGCAGCAGAAAGTATTTAAGTAACACTCCAGCATGACAATTAGTGACATCCTTCACTGACAAGCTCAATTAACTGCTAGAGTCCAGGTAAAGTTTCTGTCCACTGGAGGTTAGGAGAGGAAAACAATGGATCTCCCTCTTCATGGTCTAGTGTCATGGTAACCTTACCACTCACAGAATTCATGATTCAAATGGATTCTCACAGTTAGGGTCCCAGCATTCCAGTATTAAATTATGAAGTTTTGGGGGAGACCCAAAAGACAGCCACACTTGCCTTCTGGAGGCTGAAATAGCTTCAGGGTATCTCAGAATCTAGCTCTTGTTTCCCCATAGCCCTTTCCCCTCTGCCACTTGCTAGTGCTTGTCCACAAATGCTTTGTCCCTGACTCATTTAGTGAGGCAGAAAGGGGTCAAGAGAAGGAAGGAGCCATGAGTCCCAGGTTGCCAGTGACTGGGCAACTCAGAAGAAAACAAAGTCCAGGCAAATAATCATAATCATTTCCCCCAGTGCTCTTGCTCCCCCTATTCCTCAGGGAAACAAAGTGGAGTTGAAGTGAAACATCTGTTTTGTTTTGAACAGATTTCATTTGTCTTTTTCCCCCTCTCCATTTTAACCCCCTCTCTGCCATGAGAAAACTTACCACTACCACCTAATTTAATCATTCTCCTCAAGGACAAACAAAGACCAGTCTCCTTATAGGATATGTGATTTGTCCTTCTTCCTCCCTTTGGCTACCATGTGTCTAAACTGAGCTCAGAGCATCAAATGATGTCTTCCAACTTTATTTACTCAACAATCATCTACTGAGCGCTAAGTACAGGCCCAGCACTTCCTACTTGATGAAGACAGGATGTCTTGTTGATACAAGACATGCATGGTCCTTTTAGAGCTTATATTACAATATAACAAAGAAGAAAATCAGTAAATAAAATTGTCATGATTTTCAGTAAGTACCCAAAAGTCAAAAATTCATTTATCATAAAAATAATAATAGAAAGAGAGTCACAGAAGGTCACAGAAGATCGAGAAAGTTCTTTCCACAGAGAGGGCATTAAGTTGAGACACTGGGGACGACAAGGAGACAACTGTGGAAATAAGTGAGTGAAGAGGATTTTGAGAAGAAAACAATCATGTCTTTAAAAGACAGAGCAGTACAATGTGTTTTCTAAAAATTATATAACAAAGTATTTCTTAAACTACATTGACATAAAACTTTGTGAGCAGAGCAGAAAAAAGGAACACAAGGAGCTCACAAGGAAAGGCAGAGGCCAGGGTAGGCAAGCACTTCATCCTGGAGAGCTTAAATTTTCCTCTAGATGTATTTGGAAAAAAGATTTGAAGAGCTCTGGGCAAAGTCATGAAGACCCTGAATTACATTCCTAGGGCCATACTGTAGTGACTCAGAGACTTACCCAATTTCTTTCCCCAACCTCCATTCTCCATGATCAAAGGGAATTAAGATCATGTTTAATTATTTCATAGATTATTCACTCCTCTGATAGGGACAAAAGTTCAAATTTGTCCATTTGGCAAATTCTGAGCAACTGGAAACTTTGGCCAATGGTCATCACTCAACAAAAAATCAAAATTTTTAATTATTGTGAGAAATGTCAAGGATTCAGCCTCTCCCTGTCCCCCATGACTGTGAATAATCCCCAATTTTTATAGGAAAGTGCAAGCTTTCTTAGGCCAAGGGATGTTTGCCAGATATTTCTACTTTGGGTGGTTATAAAAAAAAGTTATACCTAATAACATCTCAGACCTCTCAGGGTTGGACACTCTCACTACACCCAGATGTGCAGAGAAAATGTAGCTTTTTCACATCTCTATAATTGACATGATCTTCCCCACATGCTCACATGTGCTGGGAGAAGAAAGAAAACTGAGTCCAAATGGGTAATTTCAGTCCAATACAATGATTTTAACAATGTTTTCAGATAAATGCTCATCTCTTCAGACTTTATTACTCTCCCACCCTTTCCTTTCCCAATGTGGTTTCTAGGTACATGGCAGTATGTCCTCAAACAGTGGGGAAAGAAGTGGCCTTTATAGCCACATGGTGCCTTCTAATCAATGCTATTCAGTATGACTATTGAGGAAGAGGATTCTATCCTGGCCAGTCTCCTGACATTGACTATTGAGGGCCTTGGCTGACACAGTGCATGGTCTGATTGTTCCTTTGGTTTGGCAGTAGCCCAACAGCCCTCCAATGGTTGACCCAGGAGGGTTGGCCCTGCCTCCCATGTGGTTACAGATGGTGCTCAGTACTCGGTGAGCCCTCAGTGGCTAACCTGGGTGATCCTTTCCATAGTTACAAGGCCTCTTTAGCTCTAGCCAAAAGTCAACTCCTCGAACCCCTCAGTGAGCCCCATTTCAACCTCTTAGCTAACTTCCCATGCCTAGATCTATACACTGCCCATATCACATGGAACCCAGGCAGTGTCAGAGAACAAAATCGTTTCCCTCCTTCTCCCATGCCATGGAGCCCATCAGTTTTACTTTGATGTGGCCACCAACCACTTTTTAGGTGAGCCCCTCCAAGAGGAAAAGATGTTTCCTAGCCTTCAAATTTCATTTGAGATAGATATTTTAAATGTTTCCTAAGTGTTCTTCCTACAAACTATCCCATCTCCTCTTTGACATTGTTTTTTTGTTCCCCTGTCTTCATTCTTTTCCCCATAACCTCTTGAAGTACAAACATGGGTAGCGTTTGTGCTGGTCATTTTTCTGTATTATCTACTCCTTTTACTCTAGTTATTAAACTCAAATAAAACAGGATTCCTTACATGCATGTCTCCTTTTTTATCATCATTTGTGGCATGGTTTTGAATGATTAATGGAGTCCACAAGGAGAAACTCTTTGATCTTGATCTTGGAAGTGTTTTCTTTTAAATTAAAATTTACAATGTCTATCCTCTTTCTTGAGATCCAAAAGCACTATCAGATATGGAGTAAAAAATATTTTTCAAATAGCACATGTAGGGTTTCAATATGAATATTGCTATTGAAAAAGTTTAAAAGACTTTATGGCAATATCATAGCATATAAACACTATATTATTGAAAATTTCAAAAGGAAAGTGATATTATAAGGCAGGGTGGGTCAGAGAAAAGGTGAAATAAGATGATTAGAGACTGAATCTATTATTAAATACTGGAGAAATCGAGACTCTAGTTTTTTCAGTGGTGTAATAGAGATTTAATATGTTGTTCAAAGTAATAAATAGATCTAATGGAGGGAATGATAGAAATAAGCTATATTTCTCATCTCTAATAGTATCAAATGATACTATTTTTAAACATTTTAAAATCAGAGGTAAAAACATGTTTTTACACATATGGAAATAAATCACAAAAATCTAAAAATAAAAATTTCTCTGAATGTTTATATCTAAGTGGGGCTGGTGTGGGGAGAATTTTTTTTTACTTTCTGATTTTTGTTTTGTACATTTTTATGCATGTAATATCTGATCTGGGTCCCAAAGATTGATGTTTCACAAGAGATAGGAAGTGGGTGTTGGTAATGTTGGTGTGAAGATGTCCCCAGACATGGAGGACCAGCTATGATCATGTACAGCCTCACTGAAGTGGCCAGAATAAGAAAGAAACAGGTTGGGCACAGAAGCTGCCAGTCTCAAGACAGACTCTAGGGGTGCACTATTAGGAGACAGTCTTACAAAGAGGCCCATCTGGGTCAGTGGAATTGAGCCACCTGGAGGGAGGTGAGTCAGTGTGAGAAGGGTGGGAACTGCAGATAGACAACAGCATCCAGGCATGGGTCAGGTCCACCCCACCTCCATTATGAAGAATCAGGTTGGAAGCTGTAGGCAGAGGCACCACAAAATCCATCCAGACCAGGTGATAGCAAAGACCAAGAAGATAAACAAATCTGGACAAAATCTCAATTCTATAACTTGGACTCCCCAGTGGCTATGACCTAAGCACCACATGGGTGCCTGGCACTCCTTCTTAGATATAGAAAGGAGCTAAAGAAATTTCAGAAAAGACATTTCAGAGACTAGGAGAAAAGGTGTTGATGTCCGATGTCCAAAGAAATAGCAAGAGCCAAGGCATAGAGCAGGGACAGCACCAAAATGAAGGACGTGGATATAATGTAAATATAAGCAAAGTGCTAAGAGAACAAAGCCCATTGTAAAGAATGTTGTATTATTACTTTATTTAGCTCTCTGCATTATTAGTCCCTTCTGCTTTTTGTTATTCCTCAAACCCTTAGGGAGCAAGGCAATGTCCCTCACTAAAGGAGGTTCATCACATTGGGAATTCTGCTGATTCTTAATAATGCAAGAATGAGTCTATCTGAACCAAAAGGAGAAGAGCACAATTTGAATCTCCTCAGCTGACTATGGTGTGCCTTCTCAGGCCTATGGCCACTCTCTATGAGAGCAGTCCCATATCCTGCTCAGGTGATCCATGATTTCACTGTAACCTCTTAAGTCTATGTGGGTGTGGTCACCCCAGAGTGGTTGAGATGAGCCTTAGGCTAGCTAAGTTACCCTGGCAGGTTATTTTACCATCAAATGTACATTTACACTGTTTTACTCTCCTCCACTTCAAATCTCCTCACCAGAAAAAGAAACTCACGCAAACCCCCAAGTCACTGTCTGAGGCTCAACAGGCATTTTTATGAACTGACACAGTAGAAAAGGTAAGAATATATTTATTTTCCGCCTTCTTTCTTTTCATGCACAGTGTTCAAAACACTGGTTTTCACTTGCTCATCGAGTACCAAAGACTGGGTGACCATCTTTTTTCTTTCTGCAGATATGGAACATTGTTTCTAGTAAGGGTTTGATCCTACTAAGATTTCTTTTCAAGATTATTTAGATGAACTCTAGGAGTTGTGGTAAATTTTGCTTGCACAGTAAATTGTAACTCTTGTCTAACTAGCATCAGGGATGGAGAAGTTCATCTCTTTAAATACCATTAGTGAAACTCGGTGGTCATGTATTCTTTAATTAATTTCCTAATGTACATGATGTACATTTATAAACATATCAGAGCCAGTCACTAAGCCAAACATGACAAGGAAGGAGGAGGAGAGAATGGAATGGGAATTGGGGAAGGGCTAAATGAGTGATATGTGAATGTATGCCTCTACCATCTTGTACTCCATTAAGATGGAGTATCTTCTGGATTCTGGATTGGAATATCTTCTGATTCTGTTGCAAGTTTGGTAGATATTAAGAGAATGAATAATGTGTGGGCCCAACCCCTGATAAGTTTATAAATGAGGATGAGAGAAAAAACACCTTTGTAATTTACTGCAATTAAAGCCTGGAAACAATCTGAAAGTCCAGAAATAAGGCACTACTTACCAAACAAGGAATGGCACATACAATAAGAAAAAATGTAACCATCATAAGACTGAGTTAATAAAAAATGATCTCCAAAATATATGGTAAAATTAAAAGACTAACATGCAAAATGGAAGATACAGTATGCCACCAATTGTGTACAAGAGCACTTATACTCATTCCCACTACCCCCAGCAAGAGCCCCTCATCCCACATAGTCAGTCTCTCTGTACATAGTTATGTTTTTATAGAATAAGCCTGGAAGGATTAATACACACACACACACACACACACACACACACACACACACACACACAGAGGTTACCATGTTGTATATCGTTTTTCATTGGTGCATTGCAGTCATACATCTTAACGGAGTACAAGATGGTAGAGGCATACATTCACACATCACTCATTTAGCCCTTCTCCAGTTCCCATTCCATTCTCTCTACCTCCTTTCTTGTCATGTTTGGCTTAGTGACTGGCTCTGATATGTGTATAAATGTACATCATGTACATTAGGGAATTAATTAAAGGATACATTCCCATGGTTCAAAACTCAAAAGGAATGAAGGGTTGTATGATGAAAAGTATAGCCCTATCTCTTGTGCCCATGCTCTATTCAGCATTCCTCCAAGGAGGCAAGTGATGTGATCAGTTACTTGGGTTATCTTTCTATAGATATATTCATTTATATGTGTATGTGTGTACGTATACACACATATGTACATATATCTTTTGATACATTTTTAAAACCACAGACATGTATTGATCCTTCCTATTATTTACTTATTCCTTATTATTTCTATAAAAATCTGGATAATTAAACAATGACTCATGGGAAATGAACATGCAGAGCACAAAGACATGTTAGAAGAACATGAGGAACTCAGACTCCTCCATGGGTTAAAGAATCAGAGCAGACCCTATAGAAGGAGAGGCCAGGTAAATCTGGTACTGGCAACAGTGTTCATGTTAAGCAAGACCTGCACATCAAGCTTCCCCATAAGAAAAGTCTAAAATGAGGCTAAAAATCTGGGATTTAAGGGCTAATAAATAGATAACAGGCACAGTGTCATTACTGTGAAGGAAAAACCAGAGGAAGATTCAAGGAAGAACCAGAAGTGCCCAGCCAGCTGTTGTGAATAACCCTCCACCTGGTCAAACAGAAGGAGGAAGGAAAGGGTGTGGTTGGCGGGTCATGCTCAGGACTAAACTCTTTATGAAGCTATGTCATTCAATCCTGCACTTTCAGAATTACCACTCTTGGTTTGGGCTTTTATAAGAGTTCCAGCCCTTTTTATTATTTTTTCCATCTCATTTTATTCTCCTTTTGCTTTTGGTTTCACAACATACTTTGGCCTCCTCGCCCTCTCTTTGAGCCAATTCATTGTTTCTCAAGAGAAACTGACTACAAAGCAATCCCTCTCTGGACATGAATTCTACTGGTGGGGTTTCTGCACTTGGTAACAAGTTCTCTCTGTCTCCTACAGCAAACAGAGAAATATCACTCATACCTCTGCTTTGAATAGGATTAGGAAGATGAGGATTTCAGAGATCCACTCTGTCCTGGGACAGAGGACCATCATATACCATTCAGGCTCTCATAGGTCATTTATACCCCAGCAATGTCAGGAACATGGCCTTCCATGGCTAGGCAGGGATACCTTTGAGTCATTTATATCAGGCTATATAAAAGAAAGTAGGGAGTCAGTCACTAGTTCATTCCCAAATACCTGGCAGCAGTGAGATCAGGGCTCACCCTGTGCATCTAATCCAGCTATTACCTGAGCCTGCTGCAGTGTCTTCGCCAGTCCACCACTCACCCTATTAGAAGAAGGCACCAAAAGCCACTGTTGAATGGCTGGCAATTGTTGTAAAGAGAGGTCATGTGACAAAGCTGTCTCAAGTTATTTGCAACTGAACTTGAAGAAAGCAAACTCACCCTTGAAGCTAGAGGAGACCTAGAGAAAAGGAGATACAAACTGACCTGCAAGAAACCTTAGGAATTACCTGGCCCAATCCCATCATTTTACATGTAAGGAAACTAAGTCCCAGAGCTACCAGTACAATTGCAAAACTAATTACTAAAAAATGAGAACAAGTAAATTCATTTCCATAATAGGTCTTATTCCATGAGATTCACTCATAAAAGTCTAGAACTGGAGTGGTCAGGAATGAGGGGTTTAAGATCAAAATCAGGAATTTCAGAAAATTTGAGAATAATTATACCTATTGGGAATGAGGTCAAAGAGGTCAGTGTTCCAGTTATTGATGTCTGATTTATTTCAGTAAATTGAAATAACCATACTTCTTTTCCTCCTGGGTCTGAAATATGAATGAGTCTCAATAGAGACAGCTCATCTTTGCTTCACTCAGCAGAAAGATGAGACCTGAAAATTCATGTATTCTCAATGCTGGCCATTAGCCAGAATATCAGATGGACACCATGGCCAGAGTCTTCCATGTGGCTACTCAAAACATGGTATCTTGGTTGCCAGAAGGGGAGGGAGGGAGGGAGGGAGGGAGGGAGGGAGGGAGAGAGAGAGAGAGAGAGAGAGAGAGAGAGAGAGAGAGAGAGAGAGAGCGCGCGCCAAGAAAAAGTTAAATGGTTTTATCTGGCCCCACTCTTGATGTCACATAGCATAATATATGCCACATCCTATGTGTCAAGCAGTCACAAAGCCTAACCCATCTTCAAGGGGAGGGTAATTAGGCTCCTAATTTTGATGGAAGGATAACAAATACTTTGCACACATATTATAAAACCACCACAGATAAGTAGATCTTCAAAGCTGGTTGGGGGAGGGTAGGAGTCTTTCCAACAAAGTTTTGGGCAAGCCCTGAATCAAGATTTAAATGTAAGAGCTTCCTTGAACCAATAAGAAATTCAGGACAGAAAATCATTATTTGTATTTCTCTTGATTTCTGGAATTTACCAGTCACCCATCTCACCCCAGGTTCTATAAAAAATAGGTATCTAAAGAATTGAAAACATTGAGTTTGTTCATGTCACAAGTTCCTAAAGCTGAGAATTCAGTTATGTCCATTAGAATAATAAGTTAAGCAGCTATTGAGCCTTACAATGAGGGAAGTCTATAGGAGACACCCACTAGTTTTCAACAAACGAAAACAAGAATACTAAACTTAAGGTCCTAAAAGAGCCAAAGAACTATGGCAAAATGGCTTCCTAATAGTCTCCTGAAGAAATTCTATGGATTGCCCCTTCTCTGGCTATGTATTAGAGGTCTATAGACACAAGAATGATCTTAACCTCCTAGGTTTAATAAGGCAGTACAAAATGCTCTCTGAATTTCATAGAAAGTTGTAATTGAGGGGAACTAACTGGTCCCTGACTAACGATTTTTCTGGGTAAGCTTTCTAAGTACCTATATTCCCTACCATATAGCATTCTTCTTCAAGGATAAGGTAGAATATCTTCTGTCTGCCTTGATTAAGATGTGAAAATGCCTCATATTATCCCCTTAATCCTCCATCACAGTACCAAATACCTGGGCTCTGGGAATATAAGATGCTTAAGCCAAACAGAAGAGACAAATTTTGACAAGTGAGAAAGGCAAAGCAAAGTTACAAGATAGAAATTGTCTATATGGGAAGGGAAAGGAGAAAAAAGCAGAGTATAATGGCAGGGGGGTGTGTGGATTAGTAGAACAGTTGAAAAGTGAAAGGCTCTGACACTAAACATGGATGACCAAAATTTACTTTTGGGTGGGAGTGAGGAGCTGAATTCCCCATCTCTGAAAATCCACTGAGACTTATGATTTGTGGGCATTTTTCTTCAAAGGGACTGATGTGTTGAACAGAAATGAAAAACAAGAAGGGCAGGGGAAGAGAATCTCATCCCCTAATCTCATAAATTCTCATTCATTTTCCTCTCTCTCTCTCTCTCTCTCTCTCTCTCTCTCTCTCTCTCTCTCTCTCACACACACACACACACACACACACACACACACTCACATACACACAAATTAGGTATCTTATGCAACATACACACAAATTAGGTATCTTATTATGCAACTATTGTGCAAAAATCATATCCATTAGATTTCTCTGATTCTGGATCCTTGGAAAGCTGATGTATGTTTCATCTTTCAGAAGGCTCAGGGTCAGGCCCCTGTGAATCACAGTATCAAGATTTGAGGGGACTTTTAAGTCCATTCTGTAGATTTCCAATACAACTCTCTTAGCAGGAGTCTCATCACCTCTCAGAGGGCAGTCTTCTAAGAGGATCTGCTCTTAGAGGAATGAGCTATGGTAGACAAAGGCAAGATGTCACTCCATCAGATATGGACACTAAAATTCAAAAACAGGAAGAGATAGAGAAGTTAAAAAATAGGGAGAGATAAAAGGGGATAGAGAGAAGATACAGAGAGTGGAAGAGAAAAGAAGAATGATAGGAGAGGGAAGAGAGAAAGAGAGGAAGAAATTGGTGTGAACTGGGAAAAGGCTAAATGAGTGATGTGTGCATGAATGCCTCTACCACCTTGTACTCCATTAAAATACACCAATAAAATTTTTAAAAAATAGCATAGGCACACGTGTGTGTTCGAAAGAACAATAGAAAAAAAGAAAGGGAGGAGAGGTAAGAAAAGAAGTAAGGGTTGACACTTGAAAAATTTTCCCTTGTGTTGAAGCCACAGTAAATCAGAAGATAATGAAATTCTGTACAGATTAAACACCCATCAACAAAAAACTTGGAAGCAAATGAGGAATTAGATCACAAAACCTCAGTGTTATGTAAATTTTACTGAACAGGGAAATCAAAATGTTACCAACAATTACATTCTTCTTATAACAAAATTGATTCCGAAAATGGAAGAAAGAAGAATGGGAACACGTCTGCACATGATTAAAAGGGGAGCAGGATCATGGGTAGGGGGAGCCAGGGAGAGCGGGAGGGGTGGGCTGGCAGCGATAAATATAGAAGCATAATTTAAGAGACAGTAGGAAACGCTTTGTGTGTGTTAATTGGAAATGCATTCTAGAGGCTGCAGTTTTGTTCACCACAGATGTCACGACCTTGGGTTCCTTGAGGGAATGTGGACTCCACCCTATCCCCATGGTGAAGGGAAGAAGCCAGAAATCATGCCATTCAATGGATGAAAGAAGTTCCAGTTTACACGGTAGAAGGAGCCATTTTTTGTTGTTGTTTTTTGTTTTTCTGTTTCATTCTTTGGATGGAAGAGAGAAATACTGTGGGATTACCACAAAGCCATCCTGTTTGCTAGGGGAAGAGACTCAGAGATAGAACAATTTGAGAACAGCCACACCCCATGTTAGAGGGACAAGATGGATTCTCCTTTCTGCTCCTGGTCACCAAAGATTCTGGTGAATCAAATGAGCATTTGACCCAAAAGAAAAGGAGGTGTTAGAAACTGGCTCTGGGAAGAGAATTTCCCCTGCTTATCTGAGAGAGTGCTTTTCCCAGAGACCTGGCTCTGTGTCTCAGGATAGAAAAGAATGGATTTCACTAGCTCACCAGAAATCTCTGGTAAGCTGCAGAGTTGAAGCTTGATATACATTTGGGATGAAACTCTTAATTCTTCCTTTACTTTTCAAGATTTTGGAATTTTCAAGTTCTTCCTTCCCTTCCTTCTTTCCACTTCCCCCAAGAGGATTACAACATAAATAGGGCATTTTAGAGTCAGGGCCTCACAGATGACATGGGGCCATGGTGCCAACCCTGTTTGTATCCTAGCTTTAAGTAGAGGCAGCACATAAAGAACAAAGCATAAAGTTGATAATACACGGGCTCCCAAACCATCTCAGACCCACCAAGTCTCTGTGAGGCAATGGGAAAGACAGGAAATCTGCATTTGTAATGGCACCCAGGTTTCTCAGGTGATCATCCCAGGGCTCTCTCCAGTCAACCATTTGGAAGTCACTGAAAATGAAACTCTCTATTTTATATCAATGCAAACTAAAACTCAGGGAGGGAAGAATTGCCAAAGGCCACTCAGCACAGCTAAACTTGAATTGCTCACTTCTCAGTCCACAACCTGTTTGCTAAACCTGCAATCTCCCTCAAGCATGAATAAACCCTGAATCCTGTCTACTACCTCACTCAGCCCTGATGTGAGCTTGTTTCATCTGGGAATTCTGTGATGATGACAGCTTTGGCCATGGTGACAACCTATGTGCTTAGTGCTATTTAATAGCTATTTAATCTTTAAAACATTCCTATAGGGTAGGCACTATAGTTGAATTTAAACATAGATCAGAGAAGTTGTGTAAGTTCCTAGAGACAGAAAGACAGGCAGCTGGGATTGAAGACCAGGACAGGTAGAAGAAAGAAGTGCCTGACTTCCTCAGGACACCTCTGTGCATTTTAATATTCTGCTTTTTGTAACCCAAAACATTCTCATTGTGAGTTATCTCTCTCTTGATCTTTATGTCACCTTTTCCACCCTCCATACCTGCTTGTAGGTCTAGTAGAGGGTGGCACAGTGATCATGGAATGAGGCCAAAATAGTCAACAGGAAAAAGATTAGAGATAGGGGAAGCACTGGGTGTTCATGTAGGTCAGTGCCAAGAAGGCTTTGTAAGAATGAGCATGATAGGATGGCCAGGCATACAGCCAACTAATGTCATGCCTTCTTTTCCCCTATTCCATCCACAGGTTTCTATACAATGAAAACAAGACTTGGGTGAAAATCAAAGGAAGCATTAGCTTTATTCCCCTGCCCCAAAATATATGAGTTCTGGTTGAAAGACATGAATTGAACCTTCTTGGGTTAAGAAAGATCTATTGAAAATTTCTTTTCACCTAGCTCCCTCTCTCCTCATTTTTAAACTCAATGGTCCCACCTTGGAAAAGCTGAGCAAATTCTGAGAGAAGTGCCACTAAAGTGAACCTGGTCATGATTTCACCAACAAATGAGTCATTCTTTGTTTGAAGGGTTGGCAGGAGAGACCAGGAAACTGGTGGAGAATTTAGAGGGAGAAGCCAGAAGTAGCCTGCTAATTCTATTCCATCCTACAGGCTGAAGCAGCGGTTCCTTCTCCTATACACCAGTATGAGAAGTGGGATAACAGGTGTTGTATCCCAACACCACCAGGCCTGGTCTCTCATGTGCTCTGTGGCTGTCTCTATTGCCTAACTAACCAAGACGTGCAGCAAGTTCTCTGATCTCTACTTCCTCAGTGGAGCTGATGTGCCCTGAGCCCTTCACACTCTTCTCCATCCCCCTCTTTTAACCAAGGGAGACTCTAATGATGGACAGAGGACACACATCCCCATGAATTAGACATTCAAGCAGTACCTTTGAGAACATCTGAATCAGTTCATTCAACTTTGTTCCATGACTCCAAACAAGATGAAAAGATACAAAACATTAACCCACAGTGGAATGACATTTTCTTGGTTTTCTTTACTTGCTGAAAAAAGAGCAAGTACCCTCAAGTGGAAAGAAAAGTAGAGCAGGGAGATGGCAGAAGGCTCCCAGGGGCAAAACAGACCATCCCACCACTTGAAGTTAGATAGACCTCAGTGCAAGAAAGGTGTTGCTTATCCCTGGGGATGCCACATCTGCCTTTCCTTCAGCATCTCATGCAGGAAGCTCTTAGCTTATGATCCGCCTCTGCAGCCCCCTGGGAAAGCTGTACCATGAGCATTTGGGATCATTTTATGTTTCATAAATGGGCTTAACTCAGACTCATGAGGTAAACTGGAAGGCCTACTGGCTTTAATTATGCGGGAAAGGGAGCAGCCAGCAGCATCTCACATGGCTCAGGAGAGAGGCAGCCGGGAGAAAGTAAAAGCAAGAATTGATGTGATGTGAGTCATCCTTTTCAGGAGGAGGGGCTGACCCATGCAGCACCCCAGGGAGAAAAACCACAGTCCCTCAGCCAGACAGAATCCAAAGGAGAGTCTGGTCCCACTCCATTCCTAGGGAGGGTTTGGGAAGTTGGTCAAGTTCATTCCACTTCAGTAAGTGCAAAGTAAGGCATGTACAATTGTACACACTTGTGTGCCCAGATCCTTAATTTTTAAAAACCATAATAAAGTTACAATAGAGGTCAACAGACTCGATCCCTTTATCTCCATATTAGTTCGAAATGAGTTCTCTATGGTCTGAAACTGGAAGGTTTTGCATAAAGTTGATTCAAGGACAATTTTGATGGGACAAAGAACAAGAATCCATGGGAAAGTATGAAAAAAGGATATTGACAAAATGTTACAGAGATAAAATGAACAAAGAAATGACAACACAGACTCCCTGTGAAGACTTGGATTTGTAGAACAGTGCAAAGACACAGTAGCCAAACCCACACAGGCCCATAAAGCTGGCAAGGCATGGGCTCCTGTTACTTGCTATGACAGAGGCTGCTCATTGTGCTTCAATATCTTCCCACTTTCTTCCTTAATAATACAAATGCTAGCTAAGTAGATTGCTATTCATAATAAAAATGGAAATTTCCAGCCTCCTGCAAGTGTGACCCTGGGACTAATTTCTTGTTGGTAAGATTCACACTCATTGTCAAATGAAAGCCCCTTGAAATAGAGGCAGATGACATTCTCCCTTATCTTCTTCTTTATCATCCCTCTCTCCACCTGCTGTCTTAAATATAGATGGCACCATCTTGGGCCATGATGACAAGGGACACATTCCAGGGATGATACAGTGATGAGCTCTGTGGAGCCTTAGTCATCAAGAATGTCACAGAGCAGAATTATCACACCTGTCTGAGAAGGCTTATCTTCAAACCTTGTGTTTCATCTCTGAGAGAGACAGCCTACACCCTGCAATGTGTGACCTTATATTTGGAGCCAGCTTTGTTTGCAGATGACAAAATAAAATAAAAGCAAATATAACTGTCATTTAGATTGAATACAATTTTATTTTTTTCATATAAACAAAGATCTGCCTTCTGTATCCCAAGTCTTTTTTTCTTCTATATAAGTAAAAACCATCATCAGATAACATAGTCAATCCTCTCTTTACAGAAAAAAATTATCTCAACTGAGCCCTTTATGATGGCACACCTTCTTTCCCCCCTGTGTCCCTTTATTGTCTCCTTGGTATCTGCCCACCAAGTCTTTCCCTCCCTTGTTTTGAGTCGAACAATGTAGATCTAATTCTGGGGCAGAAAGTGCCTAAGTCAAAGCAAAGCTCCAGAAAGTCTACAGAATCAGCCATATGACCTGAATATAGGTCCAGAAAACTAACAGAGGAACAGGCTGGCTTAAAACCAGCTCAACACCCAGCTCTCTTATCATGACCCTAAAGGCAGGGCAGCCCTAAGAAGAGAGAGGTGTAGTGGGCCTCCAACAGCTGAGTGTAAGCTGACACACTTGAGCGGTTGCAGGCCCCAGGCCAGGATGCAAAGCAACCCCCAGCTGCCTCCCAACCCTGATCATCTGGGATCGCCCACCCCTACGCATTTTCATTACCTAACCCAAAGACCTCCTGAGGCAAATAAACTTCTCCATGTAGGGTGAAGTTATTGAAGCGAAAAATAATAAAATTTCATGAGCGTGTTTCAATTTTCACTTGTGTTTATAGCCAAAGGTGTTTTTTATTTTAATAATCGCTGCTGGAACAAGGGCAAGCCACATGCTGCTAACTTGTTAAAGGTAAAGGGAGGGAAGAGAGAGAGTCAATGAAAGCAAGAAGGTAGAGAGCCTGTGCTTGGCTGTATGGTTCCCACAGCTCAGCTCTAACCTTCCCAGTTCTGAAACCCACCCTTAAAACCTTAGTGATAGAGAAAGGGAATAAAAATTATCTGGACCATGTTCTGTTGACAGTTTTTCCTAGACTCATTTTTAGCCATGACAATCCAGCAGTGTGTTGTAGTGGTGTGTTTGTGTAGAGACATCAGTGTACTGGGGTCCCATTTCATGATGCAGAATGTGTCAAAGGGAAGGAATTTGGAGGAACCAGGCTCCTTCCAGTTGGACATCAACTTGACTGTTGTTTTCAGCTCACTTTTATTTGGCAGAATTCCTGCTTGCTTTTAAATGTCAAAAAAGGTTAAGAAGCCTTTGAAATCTGCAAGAGATTGCCGAGACTTCTAAGGAGAATATCCACCCTATAAGGCATAAATTGATTACTCCTCCCCACCTTTGATGGTGCTTTTCAGCAGGGACATGACCATCAGAAGACTCAAAGACAAGGATTAAAGGGAATGCTCCTTTGTGTGCCTGAGTATTTTACTCCAGAATGAGTGAACCTAGAAACGTTCAAATATCATATTTCTCTCTTTCTCATCTGTCTTGACTCACATTTTCCCAAATCATGTAGTTTCAAGAGAAAATATTGTGGCTGAGAGAGTATTGGCATCCCTTTCCTTGACCTTAACTCTAAACCTTGCTGGAATAGTGAGGGACTCAAGGCCTGAACATGACCATGAAGGCTAGTCTCTGTCTAGAAGGCATACTTTACCATCATATGTAACTATTACATATGGACAGGGTGAATGGTCACCAGTTCTCCGTGACTGAATAGACTTTCTATTGTGATATATGCCATCGTGAAGACCACCAGCAAAGGTCTATGGGAAATATACCTTTTAGGAGTAGATTATGGGCAGGGCGAAGAAGAATGATAACAACTCAACTCATAATTTTAAATGCTATTGTGATGAAATAATAAGTCATAAAGAATTATTTTAAGAATCCTTCACATTTCCCAAGGCAGAGACAAAGTTTAGGTACTCACAGAGGAAGGAAGCCCATCAGAACCTCAGGCCAGGTATCTATATGAGTATCCTCTGAGCCCCCTCTGAACATTTGGCTTTCAGTGGCCATCCATCCAAACAGACTACTGCTAAGTTGTCCTTTGGTCCTGTCACCTGCCTGGTTAGGCCCAGGGGCTTCCTTTGCTATATTTGTGGACAAAGCTCCTATTCTGCTGTCTATACAAACATTTATTCCCTGGGATCCTATGTAAGCAGCAGGGATTGTATTTCTAGTACCCACCAGAGGTAAAATCTCATCACTTCTGTTTTCATTTTCTTCCCCACCTCTAGCTGAGGGAGTATTATTTTCTAGGATGCTCCTTCCAGGCATTTTCTTTGCTTTTTTACTCTTTGTCTTAAGTTCTCTCATATTCTCATTCATTCTCTCTCTCTCTCTCTCTCTCTCTCTCTCTCTCTCTCTCTCTCTCTCTCTCTCTCTCCTTCTCCCCCTCCCTCCCTCCCTCCCTCCCTCTCCCTCTCCCTCTGTAGGATTTAAAGACTAGAGCTACAGAGCTACAAATAGCCTTTTGTTTCTATTCTCTGGCACTACCTTAGCCCTACCTTACCCATGCCAACACAAGTTCTACAGGGTGGATAAGCTAAACTACTGGAGGGTAGAAATCAGTTACTATCTTCAAATTCTTCTATTATGTATATAAACATACAGAAAAGGAGGTGATGAGATTTTGATACTCCTATCATTGAGACAATGACTATAGAAAATTGTCATTTTTAGCTTTTAGAAAACAATAAGATAATTAATCTGAGCTGTATAACTGCTTTCTGTCTCTTCAACTGTTCCTTCCAAATCTGGGACACATCTATGTGTTTAATAAACTATAGCAACACTAGAGTTAAAAGGACCCGTATTTTTTCATGCAGGCCCTAGAACACAGGACCAATGAGACCTGCCCTGAAGTAACCTCAGGAGGACTACCCACAAGAACTTCCCAGGCCTCCACTGCAGGGTTCAAGCCACACCATTGTCCCAGGAGAAGAAGGTAGTATGCCCAGGCTGGGTGGTCAACATCAAGACCAAAGGGAGGAGGGTGTGGTGGTGGTGTGACTCTAAGGAGCTGCCAATTTCCAAAGAGCAAGTCCCACCCCAAAGCTGCTAATCTCACAACTTGGCACCCAGATCGGGAAAGACACGAGTCAGAATAGCCTCACGAAACAATGAGGTGCCAATTTCTATCTCATCTCCTAAGTCATAATCCTCCAAGCTTCATATCACTCAAGCTAACTACACTGCCAGCCCCAGGCTGCCTTCCACCCCATTAGCTCCAACACAACCCAAGACTTCTAGCATAACATGCAGGACATATCCATAGGCAAGGCAAATCTTTATAAAATACTCAAGTATCTTAAATCTAAATATCTCTAGCTTAAGTCTCCTACTTCTAAAGTGCTTTCACTACTCCATTTCCTGGCATTCCTCCTCCCCCTAAGGTCAGAATATGGAATATTGTCATCTCTTCCAGAAGACAACTGTAGTTGAGAAGAAGTTGAATTTGGAGTCTTAAGACCTGTGTTGGGGCACAAGCTCTGTGAGTAGCTGGCTGATGCTCAGAAGGTCAGTGCTCAGTGCAGGAGAGCCCTCCATTGTCTGTTAAGGCTAAATCCATCTCTGATCTCAGAGTGAGCCTATCAGTAATTTATACCTCCAACACTTATTTCTTCTAGATTACGGCTCCCAACTTTTTCAAAGTGTGAATACCACCTTTTAAACCGAGCAAGTGCATAAACTACTATCTCATGATGAAAAGAGTACATAAGAAACCAAAGCAATATCTATTCAGAAAACCCTTAAATATGGCTTTTATTAATTGCAGCAATATCTGCTTCATTCAAAATTCATAATACTCAGGGAATGGTGAAAAATGTCTGTAATCCCAATTCTTGGGAGGCTGGGATAGGAGGGTCACAGGTTTGAGACCAGCTACTACAAATTAGGAAGACCCACAGCAACTTAGCAAGACTTTGTCTCAAAAAGTAAAAGGCTAGGGTGTAGCTCAGAGGTAGAATGCCCCAGGTTCAATCTCTGGTACAGGAAAAAATCATAATACATGTATCTGCAAAGTATATCATTTATTCAGTTTGTGACAATAGTTTGTTTAAAAAGCAGATTCCTGAGACCCATCCCCAGAAACTCTGTAGGTTTGGAAGTACAATTCTAAAATCTGCTTTTTCACTTCTAGTGGTGTGTGTGTGTGTGTGTGTGTGTGTGTGTGTGTGTGTGTGTGTGTGTTTTAATGGAGACTGAATCCAGGACATTCTACCTCTAAACTCTTCCCCTAACCCTGTTTTATTTAATCTTTTATTTTGAAGCAAGATTTCACTAAGGGTCTTGCTAAACTGCTGAGGCTGGCCTTGGAACTTATGATCCTCTTGTCTCAGCCTCCCAGTCACTGGAATTAGAGGCATGTCCCACCATGCCTGCCTCCAGTGTGATTTTTTCTTAAATAATGGTCATCTACTAACTATTCTTGAGAAACACTGTCCCATGAGATTCTTACTTGTATTATCTGTCTATTTACCATACTAGCTCTTCATAATTAATTAAATAGGATCTTAATTTTGGGGCTGTTAATACTTTGTATTTGCTTTGCTCATCTGCCTTCAATGTTTTGTAAAGTATATGAAGGTAACCATTATGAAGGTCCATGAGAAATACTGATTTGATGGCCATCAGACTGGAGAGGTGTTAAAAGATGGGATTTAGTGCTTTTTGAGTGTCCAGTAAAGAACAGATTTCCAAATGCCTCTGTCTTTCACAGCAAATGCTTAAAGCTTGCAATCACTATTTCTAGCCCTGCAAAGAGAAGTTGAAGGAGATTTGTGTTCCTTCTCACTGGCTCTACACCAGTTTTATGAAGCCAGTTTTGCCAGTTATTCCTTAATTGTCTGTCATCCAAATCATACAATCCAGAGATCCATAATTGAACAACTCATAAAGTACTAAAAGTGAAGTTGCCTTTCTACAATAAACATGGGGGTGACCACAGTGTCACTGTCATTAGTTTGGGCAAGGCCTCATCCATCTGAGAGTCCAATTAAAGAATGCAGTTAATTTCAGAAACGATTTTTATTGAAAAGGAGATTTTCCTCTTTCAATAATGCCATGGAATTTCCAACCTTATTATTAAGAGATCTGATAAATCAAAGAGGCTGGGTTTCTGGCTTCACATAGTTCCTACATTCTTAGAGTGTTGTATCCTTTTAGAATCAATCAAGTCTAAGTCCCACACTGACTCCAATTCCTATGTTATATTGGGTATCTGTGAAACAGCAAAAATCTGCTTCCCTAGCCCAAGTTTCCATTAACTTAGAAACAGAGTTATTAATTTATATTTCCCTTGACAAACTGGTTTAACTTACAGGGGAAAGGCGTCTCGGGAACTTGGACAAACTTGAGAGGAGAAGTAAATTAGAGGTTAGATAAAATTCAGCCTTCTTACTTCAGCCAGGTTCTGACATCTCCAGTTACTATAAACAATTGGGATTTTGAAAGTGTTGAAAAATTACACTGACAATCTTCCTCATAGGAGAAAGGGATTACAGCACCATTTCTGATCCTTGTTCTGCTCGGTAGTAATATGGCTATACAAGAGAGCTTTAGCCCCAGAGAAGGACACCACACTACTGTTCCACAGGACCTCGGGAAAGGATAGAGGATAGTAGATGGTTCAGTAATTGTCATTTGTCTTTGCACTCCTATTGTGAGATGTGCAGGGAATCCATAGACTAGTAGGTAAATCTCCTGGATATTTTCTCTGCCTGCCTGCCTGTCTCTGTCTGTCTGTCTCTCTCTCTCTCTCTCTCTCTCTCTCTCTCTCTCTCTCCTGCCTTCCCTTCCATTCTCTCTCTCCCTTCCTCCCCTTGCCCCACCTCCACACATACAGACACCCCACTAAAGGAAAAGGTGAATTTTTACCCTACTCTGCAGCATCTGGGGCTGCCTACCTGGTGCCAGAAATTATATAGACAAAAATATCAAAGATAAGAGTCAGATAAAATGTTAATAAAAGGTTTTCCATTCAGATATAGATGTCCCAAAACATCTTTTTGTATTACCTTTGCTTCTGATAAAAAAAATAAAACTACTATTTATTTTTTCCAAAATATCAAACCAAAGAAAGGGTATCAATTAGCCTGAACTTGGCTATCATGGTTGAGGTATAATTCTTGATGCTCTTTCTTTTTGCAAAATAGCAATGGTCATCTTCTGTCCTAATTTTCTAACTTGAAGAAATCCACTTCACCCTAGAAAAGCTCCTATACAAAAATATTTAAGAACTCCTCAAATAAAACTAACTCAAATGATGATAATGTGTTTTTCTTGCCTGTGGTTTTGGTCATCTGTACCTCCCTTAAAGCCTTGGTTTCCCCAAGAAGACTAGATCTCCAAGGCCTCTTCCAACTAGGATCACATACGAGTCTGTACACCTGTGCTTCTCCACCCCACTGCACACACAGCTCCTATCTTTGCCCTGTGGTAAGATCTTGACTTCTCCTTCTTTCTTCCTGGCTTCCATATGAAGGCCCCCATACTGTCAGATGAAAGAATAAGGAGAGATATTTCAAATAAGAATCTAGCTATTATTTGGGTTACTGCTTCCTGGTTGAGAGTGCATTTTAAATATCTTCATTTAAAAAAGACCCAATGAGACTTCATCATCAGTCGAGTTGCTAGAAGAAAAAAAAGGAAGGGGAAGTTAGACTTTCTCCCAGAGGCCTTTATTTTACCTAGAAAAGTCCATTTCATAAAAAAGATGGGAGTCATATTTCAGAACCATTAGAAGAGAACAAAGGAGGGAAGAAACACTGGTAGGAATCACAGTTCAAGGGATAATTGGAGTGAACGATCTTCTGTTCAGGCTATGCAGGGAGAAAAAGAACTGAGGTGGTCATGAATAGTGAGTATGTATCCAGCAGGTGCCAATCTTGGGAGACATACCATTGCCTCTCATGCTGTCTGAAATGCCTTTCAACACAGCCCCCAGGAGCTGTCCTCGTTGATCTGTGGGCAGGAGGTTGAGCCTCCTTGCTATCCACTAGGCTCCACTTAGCAAATTCTGATCAATTAGAAAAGAGCAGTAGAACTTCTCTGATATTTTGAGGGTGATGACATGAACAGTTAACCTAATGCCTAATTACCAATACCTACATCTGAGATAGAGATTCATGAACCATGGCTCACCTCAAATACTAAGGGTTCACAGCAGTATGAGGCTCTTCTCTTCCCTTCCCTTCCCTTCCCTTCCCTTCCCTTCCCTTCCCTTCCCTTCCCTTCCCTTCCCTTCTCTCTCTCTCTCTCTCTCTCTCTCTCTCTCTCTCTCTCTCTCTCTCTCTCTCTCTCTCTCTCCCCTACTCCAGACAGAAGTCACCCTTCCAACCCATCCAGGTTCCATCAAGATATCTTAAGGTAGCATGGAGCTCCTTCTTCTTGAATATGCTTCATTGTTAGGCAGTTCTCTTAAAATGTGTTTCCTTGGGATAAGGAGAAAGTTATCTCTCTGCATCTTGTACCCATAAAACATACTTAAGTTCTCTGGTGTTGAGTATTTAGGTCAGATGGGAGACTTGAGAGAGAAACCCAGTTTACTAACTACACTGGAGTCATTTCAATTCCTACTGAAATTCAGTAAGGTTAGTTCCAAAGCCCGGGATAGCCCCTTAACTGGGAAAGTGGCCAGAAATGTGAGAATTATAAGATCAGGAACCAAGAACAACCAAGAAGACCTCAACGGTCAATAATATTATAAAAAGTGGGGGGTGGAAAAACTTATCTGTAGGGTCATTTCTATTATCCTCAAGTATAATTTCTCTCAATCTTTTCTTAATACCGATAACAGGGCTAGTCTATATCAGAAGCTCAATAAATACATATGGAATTAATGAATCTTTAATCAGAATCTTGACAATAAATTTAGGTTAATAGCATCACTTGATTATTTATGCAATCAACATTTATTAATAACCACCTATGTGCTAGACACTGTGATAAACACTGGAGAGTTCACAGATAAATTTGACAGGAGCTAAAAGCTCAGATTCTGGTGGGATAGGCAAGATATTTACCTAAATATCCAGAATACCTGAGAAAATATCAAGATAAGACTAAGACTCAGTGGTCACTAAATATAGGAAGATACTATGAACATAGTTTAAAAGTGTCATCTTAAAAAAAAATAAAATAAATAAAAATAAATAAAAAATAAAAGTGTCATCTTGTGAAAGGACTCCTTTCACCTAGTGCTACTATTAAACTTGAAGCTCAATATTTCCTCCTCAATTACACGAACTCAGTCTGTTCAAACTAAAATTTTTAGGCATGAATTTCAAGTCAGAGGTAGAGGTGAACTTTTCCAAGGAGGGTCCTCGATTAAGGCTGTTTCTCTACTTCCTGGAGAGATCTCCAGTGACATTCCTCTGGACGGCCCACCCTACCGTAAATTTCTCCCTGGCAGCTCACGGTCTTCTTCCTGGATTTGCAACTGTGAATCTCATACCTGGCTGCAGCCAAGAGATTTCAGGAAATGTTGCTTTGGAAACACATCTTTAAAATGAAAACAGATAAAGCAGCTGGCAGTGGAGCCAAGGAAAACTCCACCCCTTCTAAAAAGCAAGCAATTTGTTGGCTCTAGAAAGCTACCTGCTATTAACCACCACCACATCCTCTCATAAATTCACTAACACACAGAGACACGTGTGCACACATACACATAGCAACGGGGTGGAAGACCATACTCACAAAACCCTGAAGAACCTTTGCCTACTTTTTTTTTTGGAGGGGTCTATGGCCTTGAGAGCCTGCAGCATAGAAGGCTTGGGTTCTACACATCCTCCTGGAAAAGCCTTTCAATGGCATCCTCCTCCACACTGTAGACAAGCTGAACCAAAAGATCAAGATAAGACTAAGACTAAGTGGTCACTAAATAAAGCAAGTTGTAGGCACTTCTAAATTAGATAATATACCATTTAGCAATTTTCATTTAAAAGCAATGAGAGTTTTATTTCCAGCTAAGTCAAAGGAAAAAAGAAAGATGCTGGTGTAGGATGATTTTGTTGATGAGGGTGGCCTTAGGAAGTTGACCCTACTTTGCAGGAGGCAACTGAACCCTACCAGGAAATGTCATTTAAATAATATTTCCTGGCCTGGTTGTAACACATTCCAATTTATAAAATGCTTTCACCAGACTGGGCTCATGTGAGCCCCACAAAAAAAAAGTGTAGTTGACCAGGATTATCATCATTGTTGCATGCAAATGAAGAAACTATAGCTAGCAGACAATGGGCGACTTGCTCAAATGCATGCAGAGAGGAAGTTGTTTAGCCAGAACCAGCCCCTGATCTCACTGTGTTGTATCCAAGATTCTATTCACACTTACATGCATGGTACGTCCATAGGGACTCATGACTGCTCATGATCTGAACACAAAATAATTTAAATCTATTGGGATGTAGGCTCCTGTGATCATATTATATAGTTGGGTGTTTGGGAGTCTTATCTCCATAAGTCAAATCATCCCCAAATCACAAAACCAAATAACATAATGTTTTCAAGGGTTGAACAGTATCACAGCTCTTAAAGAGCACTAGAGTGGTCACCAGAGCAGTATACAGAGGCCTAACTCAGAATCCTATCTAGAGATCTCCCAGCTCACTAGTGTTTGCCACCACTGCTCATGACAGCAAGGATAAGTTTCTCTTTTTCTGTTCTCTCTTCTCTGCCACCTCTCTATCTTTCCCTTCCTCCCTGTCTTCTCCCTCACTCCCCCACCATGCCTCCTGCACATCCCCATCACATGCCATCCACATTCTCATGGTCACATTCTCACATCTGGCTTTCTGTGTTTGATGCTCTAGAGGGGCACAGACTGAAGGTTGAGTGGGAAGCACTATGTAATTCTGACATCTTTTGAGAAGCTGGGATGACTGGCTCAGGGCTTCAATTCTAGAAGAATGTTGGTATAAACTTCCCACAGAATGGTCACAGTTCTCTAAAACATCACTAGAACCAGTGGTTTATCAAAGCCTAAAATGGAGGCTCACAATCCAGATCAGGAGGAAATCTTCCGACATTTCCTGAGTTTTTAAGACATTGGAATTATTACAACATGATTAAACTAACCCACAGCGGGAACATGAGCAAACTAAATAGTGGAGTGTATCCAGCTCTCCATATCCACAGGATCCATATCCATGGTTTAACCAACTATGGATTGCAATTTTTTAAATTGCATCCATACTAAATATGAATAGACTTTTTTTCTCGTCCTTATTTCCTAAACAGTACAGTGTATCAACTAGTCACATAACATTTATTCTAGCTTTGGTAAATAGCCTAGAGATTATTTAAAGTACATAGGAGAATATTAATAAATTATGTTAAAATGATGCAAATATATGAGGTATTGTACATCCATGTATTTTGGTATCCATGGGATATACTGGAACCGATCCTCTGTAGATACAGAGGAACAACTGTATTTACCAAAAGGTCCATGTGGTGATAGCCCCAGGAGAAGATGAGCCTTAAGAGCAGGATTAAACCCCAAAGAATTCAAGTGCCAGAGACCACTGAAACTACCCTCCCCAAAAACCTGCTGCCCTGATCTGCCTCTGAAAATATCTCAGGTAGAAGAAAGCCAAGAAGCAATGTTTTTATTCTTTTTTTTTCCTATGGTAGTATTTTATTAATGAATTTAAGTCTTCCTCCAGTCCTACCTTTCTATCTCCTTTTTTTTAATTTATTTTTTATTGGTGCCATGTATTCATACATCATAGTGGTATAAAGAAAATACTTTTGTAGACATACATGCACATCTCGCCCAGTTAGCCCCTACCACGATCCCCACCCCATTCCCTCCCCATCCCTCCTTCCCACGCTTGGCTTACTGGTTGACATCTAGTATTATAGCAATTTATACAATATTAACATTGATAATCTCACATAACAGTTTCATTTGTCTGGTACCAAACTTTTGATGACTTAAATTAGTTTGTGAGTTCTACATTGCCTGTACCTGCTACTAAATGGTGATAGTCTGCTTCACAAGTGGTAAACTCTTCAATAGAAAACTCTAATATATCTTTGGCAATCTGGTATAGTACATGGTTTCTCAAAATATAATCCATGAATGAGGAGAAGACAAGAAAAAGAATGTCTTATGTCTCTTTTAGATGATAAATCTTATATATTTCAATAAAACATGGTGGACCCTCATTCCTGAGATCCACTTTATGCAGCGACAGCAAAATTGTCAGCATCTTCATTTTTGGAATGTAGGCTTCACCATAAAGTGGATTTGGTGGCCAAACTCAAGAGAATTATTTTGGTTCATAAATTAAATCTTAACTCTAGAACTCTAAGAAATCAATATGACTAATGGTACCCTTTAAGATATTAGATATCCATTTGAGAATGTTCTTAGTTGCTATGATGGTGACTTGACTATTTTTTGTTAGATTCCGTGTCAGTCCTTGTTCTACCCTGTTAAGAATCAGAGAGACAGACCTCTACCATCTATATCTCCTAAATGCCCGTTTCATTTGGATTTTGATTAACTTTGGCCAATGGGAGGCCTCCATAGAACACTGGAAGAAAGAAAAATGCCATGTGTTCCTCATTCCATCTGCTTTTAGAGAAATGGTAGCAGGAGCTTACTCTCTTCTGGGGTTTCACTTCCAACAGGAAGCCCATCTTTCTGCAGTCCCAGTTTCTATACTCTGCCCTAGAGGCACTTAAAGCTTCCTGATTCTCTTTTGCTTGCTTACCCATGTGCACTTTGAGCTCTATCAACATATCTGTAGCAAGTTTCTTATATTAAGGTTCCTCTCTTGACTTACCCAGCAGAAGTTATTTTCCTGCCTGAAAAATAACCAATATAGCTACCTTTTTTTTTTTTTTGCATTTTTCTCAGCTCCTACTGGTCTTCCTGATAATAGTTAATGTTGAAAGGTCTCTTGGTTCCATTTCCTAAACTAGATCATAATCTGGATGTAAGAGGAGCGTGGGCTGTAGTGTGCTGGTAAATATTTATTAATTAGTTTTCTACAATTCAAATGCTGTGATATATAGCATTTGCCAATTTCCATGGTGTAAATACTCCCACCAAGGCGGGGTTTCAGGCTACCAACACTGAAGTGGCCCAATCCCAGAATGTGTTTTCCGACAAGCTGATTGCTAAACTCTGGGAACAGTCAGAATGGCCTTGAGCATGACTGGGAAAAGCCAGAAGAAAGGTCCCAGTAAAGCTCAGATGTTTGCTCAGTGACTCAGAGTTCTGCCTCGCTGGAAAGCAGCAGGTGTCCTTGAAGAATACCAGTGTGAAAGCCTATCTAGTTCTTCAACTTTTCTTCTGTGCATTTGCTTTTATGTTTGTGTATGAAGACATCTTTGTTGCCATAACATTCTGAGACCTGCACATATAGTTACTATGTTCTAACGAAAGTCAAAGTGACAAGTGGCCCTTTCCTCACCCATGTGTGAGTTTCTCAATTAGAGTTAACCCATCTCCAAAAAGATGAACAAGTAAGAAGTGTAATGGGCCATGGTACAACATATAAAGTCATTGAATGTGGATTCCAAGAGAGATTCACAATGAACTTGAGCTGATATAGTCAGCTCACTGAATGAACAAACAGCACTAGCTGTGCACCCTGAGGCAGCTGGACAGAGAAGGGTTATTTGTGAAACTACTAAATTACTCTAACAACAACAGAGAACTTTTGGAGGCTACAAGGATGGAGAGAGGTTCAGGGAAAAGAAGAAGAAAGCCAAAGAAGTAAGCAAGGAAAGAAATGTCAAACGAGAAAATGAAGTCTTAAGACTTGTGAGGTACAGCTTACTACAAGGTAACTACAGAATCAATAGTAAAAGATCTCCTCAATACTAATGTGCTGCAGAGTTGGAGATATTTGAGGAGTGAATTAAAGAGTTGTGGGAGCTACCATAGAAAGACTGAACCATAAGTGAGTTGCAATGCTTCATTGAAGAATGATGTTAAAAAGTGCCTTAGAGATCATCTATTCCAGCATCATTATTTAACAGATGATGAAACTGAGCCTCAGAAAGGCCAGGACACCTACGAATATAGACAAAAGAACTCAGTCTGAAAATGGGGTTTCCTGATAAAGTTACTCATTCAACAAAAATTTCTTGGCACCAGAAAGTAGTTCTAAGCATGGTCCTTCTATTCAAGGGCCTTACTACCCACCAGAAGAGAGGCAGATTAAATCTCTTATCACAGCTTTTAACTATTTTTTCATGTTAACATGTTCTATAAAGGAAAAAGTATAGTATGCTTTGATACACCTTACATGAAAACCTAATTTAGACTGAGAGGTACAGGAAGGCATCTCTGAGGAACTCTAACACTGAACTAAAATGAGAATAAAGAATACAAGTCTATTAGGTAGAGTTGAGGGGAAAGAGGGTCCCAAGTTAAGGGAATTCAGATGAAGCTGTTCTGGTTGAGGGTTATTCAGATGAAGCTGTTCTATGGAGGGTTCAGATCCCTCCCCAAAAATGCCTCTGAAGTAGCATATCTTCTATGACCAGATAACCTGAAATTTGTTGAAACCCATATGCCCCAAATTAAAAGTAAGATGATAAAACATTGTAATTATGTTGTATATTGAGTTTAGTTACAAATATAAATGTGTTACTAGCTGGTATCCATATGCTTTGGAATAGAGGCTGGCAGATGTCTTGGGCCTGGGCAATGGTTCTCAGATCACTGAACACTTCTCAGTGGGAGCCACCTGCACCCTGAAAGTCTCACCCCAAAATAGAGTCCTTGCTCATTTTTATAGAGAAAACCAACATATACAACCATGTACTTTTGCCAGTTAAAATACACTGGTGGTATCCCTATACCTTCTCTTACTGATTGAGGTAGATATCACAGCTCACAAATTCCTGAGACAATGGCTCATTACCCTCTCCACCTGCTGGGATAAAAGCTGTCATTCATTTTCTTATCCCTGGGCTTTGAACTCCCTCTACCAAAACACTTTCCTCCCAAACTGATCTAATAAAGCTTAGAAGAGGCAAGAAAGCTCATTGTGCCTTCATTCTGGGCAAATCTATTCACCCAATGCTTCATAGTTTCTAATTCCATTATTCTATTATCAAATAATTAAAGCTAGGTATATCTCCATAGTTTTTCCTTGACCTCTCCAGCCCTTAAACTTGGACAAAGCAAATACTACCAAAGATCCTAGATGGCCTTGCTACAAAAATTAGGGTAAGTTTCATTTTCTTCAACTCTAAATCAGATGAATATATGCTGGCCCTTGAAGTGATGTGTCTGACTACAAGTAAGAAAAAATAACACATATGTAAATGCTCTGGACTTCTCTCTGTAGCATCATCTGGAGAACCTGGTGTCATAACCCTGTAGATAGGTTGTGAAGTCTTTTGTGAGAAATGTCTTTTTTCTAGGAGGCTAGAAGTCCAGCCCACTAATATCTTCTGATTCTGGGCATGTTGTCTGAGTGCCTTCAGACTCAATTTCTCTTCTTTGTGAAATGGGATAAGTCATCCTATCTCAACTGGCACCATAAAGACAATTCCTAGAACAGTTTTGTGCAGTATATTCAATTCAATATGGAACTACCCCAACTAAAGGAAAGTATCTCTTGTTGTTTTCATTTTAAATCAAGTAGGGAAAATTAACAAACATATGTATACAACTTACGCTATTTCTTTTTGGCATGTGGCATGACTGAATTTTGATGTCAAGGATAAATTATTTTATCAGTAGTTTTTAAATGTGCTGAGTCTTTTTTTATGAATTCAAGAGGCTGAATGGATGGGAATTCCCAGGATCTCAAGAGAAGAGCTTAATTCCTTTCCCAGGCTTCCCCACCCTACCCAATGTCACTTGCCATTGAGATTAACCTTGGTGGAGCCAAACTCTGGAAGTGTGAGAGCTTTTTCAGGATGTCAGAAAGTGAAGACTGTGTATGACTCAAGAGGGACACACATCTGAGTCACAGATGAAGAGTGAAATTGCAAAATGCCCCGGGAAGAAAAAGCACAGATATTATACTTCCCTAACTCACTCTTCTAAAATAGGAATACATTTCTTCTGACCCTTGGGACATTCAGCATCCCACTCACAAACTCTCCTCCCTTGGGATCCTCTCTGGTTTCAGTTAATCAAATATTCTGGAATCCTGCCCTCTCCTATCCCAAATTAGAGGACTTGCTAGTTTGATGTGAAAGGTGCTGGTTCCAGGGTTCCCAATGGCTCCCTGCTATATTTAATGTCCTGCCCCTTAGTGTATTTGGCAGGTCCCAGAATTCTGTTTTCTTGTGTTCCTTTCCATTTTTTTCATTGTAAGCCCCTCCTCCATCAAATAAACCTTAACTTGGGTTTAAGACCTTCCTGGAAGATGATTCTATAGCCTCCCTTTCTAGACCTTCCCAACTCCCACTTTCATTTAAATGAGAGAATCACTAAAGGGCTCCTTGTCCTTGCCCCCCAGCAGACCCTCATAAATCCACAGTGAGGTTTTTTTTAATTAAAGCATCCAAATAATTAATGATCAACTCCATTTGTGCCATTGAAAACTCAAATGTCACACGGTTGAAAAGACCCAACCAAATAATTCAGTGTACCCTATAAAGCTTTAAAAAAGCAGAGCCCAAGAGGCCTGCATGACTGGTTTCTGTTCTGTCTGAAAAGCTTGGTTGGATTTTTGGGCACTTGATTGGATTCCAGGAATAATGTGCCCTGAGCACAAAGGGCTCTTTTGATGTGTCTGTGCCATAGCTCCTCCCCCTTCCCTCCTCACTTTACCTGGGATACACATTCTCCTTGTCTCCTAAGTTGGAAAAAATAACCCATGGAAGAGAGGAAAAAACAGCAGAGGGAAAAATCAAGGGTGGGGGTGGGGTGGAATTCTGCAGTTCCCAGTCTGAGTTTGGTTACTAAAGTCTGGTTATTCCAGAAGGAAGAGAAGAAGTAGAATTTATACAATGTCTATGATCAGACCAGAAAATTGTAACAAAAAGATGCCTTTTGCATGAAAGTGGTCCTTTGAGTTACAGGTAATGAGGAAGTCTCCAAGGAAGGACTGACAACTTTCAGAGTCAGAAACATAGCAAATTACCAACCTTGGAGATCAACATGGGTTTACATGCCTAATTTGAGCAGAGAAGCTCATAGATGGTGAGGCCAGTCTGTTGATGTGTCACGGGCACTAAAATTTCTGGAGAAAACTGCAGAGCCAGGTAAATGCCAATACTGTATAAGCACTGACCTGGGAGACCAGTTAAACCCATACATCTTGTCTTAGATTGTGGTAGGGGTGCTTAGATTGGCAGCAGAGGGCAGCAAGCTGGTGTGGTAAAAGGCTAGTCCAGGTCTTTCTCTACTAACTTAAAAAGACTGTTATATCCCTCAAGTCTCACTTTTCCTATTTGCAAAAAGATGAACTTGTTCTACACCATAATCAGTGCTGTGATTCTATGTCAAAACTCTATTGCTTCCTGCTAAATCAATCCCATGATAACAATCTACTTATTTGGGTCTCCTCTGGTTCATTTCAATAATGTTTAATGAGTGTCTATATAGAGATTATACACATGTTTATTGATAAATTTATCACAGATATTTGGTATCTCTGATGCTATTGTAAGTGATATATTTTTAATTATTTGCTGTTGATCTATTGAAATATAGTTGATTTTGTGTATTGAACTCATAAAAACCTCACTGAGTTCATTTATTAATTATCATAATTTTTCTATGGATTTTCAGTTTGACTTCTCATCATCACTGTTCAGCAGGTGAGATCTCAGGGAAGACAATTGGCATACTTTTTAAGTTTCTTGGGTAACAAGCAATAGAAGTGACTCTGGCTAACTTTGAAGTAAGGTAGAATATATTTAAAGGCTTTGAGATGCAAGTCATAGAAAAAAATAAACTTCTAGACCTCAGTAAAAGACAGGGACCAGAATAGTCTTAGGGACACATACTTTGTTTGTCTTAAAATGAGATCAAGATTTCACTTCTCTCAAAAGAATTATTCAAAGAGCAAGTCTTGTCCCTCTTTGGGTCTAGGCTTTGGTCATGTTTCCAGTTGACTGAGAGTCCCACTAAAACAGAGATAATATTTAAAAAGTGGTACTCCAAAGAAAGTTTAAGGTGCAGTTATAAGAAGGAGAATTGATACCAGAGATGCAAAAGAACACCTGGCCACTGTGTCTGGTCGATCATTAGATCTTTCTGTTCTTCACCCATCTTATCAGGTGTACAGATTAGCACTTAAGGTTTTGGTGGTAATAATGGTGATGTAGAAGGATACCTTTTCAGACAGCCCTATCTTCCTATCTAGCCATCAAAAGCATTTGAGTTCACTGTCAATGACCCATGTTACTCATTTAGACATGAAAGCAGATCATTTGCTTAGCCTGGCTTCCCTCAGCTTCAGTCCACCTCCCTTTCCCATTAATAGGCACAGTGCTGTTGAAATAGGTTTGATTAATAACCAAATACATCTGTGTTCTATCTTGTTTTCTTGTCTCTATCTTCTTTCTCTTTCGAAGGGTGGTGGTGTGTTTACTTTGCTGCGGTTACTTTGGGATAAGAGACCTCATATTTATCCTGATACAATCAGTAACTACACTGAATTCTCTCTGCTTGTTGAACTGCTGACTCTGGGCTTGAGTACACATCATGTATAAAATATGTTTGTGGGTTTCCTAGGTGTTTTTAATCCATAAGAAAATGGATCTGGGTCATGGCGATCAATTTTCTTAAGGGAAGAATTATAGTGAAAATGAAGTGAGGTTAAAAGTCTCCTATCTTGGCTATCACTCATCCCCATCTTTATTTATTGCCCTCTCTGGTTTTCATTAGCATGCTGACAAGCAGAGCTATAGACATTTTCATCCACACTCCAACTACTGCCCTGATTTCATTTCCAAGTTATGAAACCTAATCTAAACCTTGGAGGGGAAACTACAAACTGTAACTTTAAATTTCAGTTTACAGAGTCCCTCAGGATGGTGCCAGGAATTGAGTGGGGAGGGGTCCAAGGGAATTAGAAACCAAACTACCACCTCCTTTTTCTTTTAAAAGGATCTTAGGACATTTGAAACAAAACTCATAAAGTACCATTTTCACAATATCCCAACTGAGAAGAATTACAAGGGAACATCCCCTAGCCCCCTCTGAAAACTGCTTTATAACTAATTGCAGACAGGAGGAGGTGTCTCTTATACTTCAAGAGCACTTGAAGGATATTTCACAACTCCACTTGGTCACCTGTTTCAAAATATAAGAAATTGATGCCAGGAAAATTTTTCTCATATTCAAACACCAGTTCTTTCTTCAATTCAGAACATTTGGATAATTAAAGTATAACGTTTCAGTACTGGAAAAGGCTTTAAATACCATTTAGTCTAGAGGTTACAACTGGTGACCCAGAGATTGAGACATATTTTACTAGGGCCACAGAAAGTTTAATTTCTGAGTTTTTGTATTAGCTGCCAGTAACTAGATATTAAGATAGTTCCTTTGTTAAAAAGGCATATTGCTGGTATCTCTAAGAAAACTCAGATGACCTGAAAACACTGTGGCTCTCATTCCCATGACAGAATTTTTTTTTGTGTGTGGTATTTGGGATGGAACCCAGGGGCATTCTACCTCCAAGCGACACCCCCCAGCCCTAATTTTTATTCTTTATTTTGAAACAGGGTCTCACTGAGTTGCAGAGGGCCTCACTAAGTAGCTGTGGCTATCTGCGAATCGCGATCCTCCTGTCTCAGCCTACCAAATTCTGGGATTCAAGCGTGTGCCACCATGCCTGCCTCAGAAATCTTAATTGAGTGTTCCTCTCTAGGTTGGAGTCATAAAGGAAAAAAATTCCAGTTTATCACAGAATCCCCCAGGTTCACTTACCTCATTTACCCTAAGTGACTAGTTCTAATTGGCATCTTAAATTTGCAATGCCTGCTATTTACTGACGTAGAAATGATCTGAGATGACCAGCAGGTCATTGGCTCATACTTCCTGGTCCATGGTAAAGCACTGCTTTCAGATCCTAGCTATGCTGACCCAAGGTGACTAACGAAGAAAATTATACAAGGTGGGGAACTGGCATGAAAGTCAAAGCCTATAATTTTCAGTGGTCCTGTCACTTTTTGTGGTCCTATGGCCAGCTCAGAATACTGATAGAGCTGTCCCCCATGAAATACAAAGGAAGACAATTGACTGACCATGAAGAGCAAAAAGTTTCCAAGGGAAAGTTTCTTAGGTCCATTTTTATGTTGCAGTGGTGTGTGTGAGTGTGAGTGTGTGTATGTGTGTGTGAGAGAGAGAGAGGAAGAGAGAGTTTTTGAACAGTGATTCTCATTGATTCTAGTAGACAAAAAGAAGAACTAAGGTGATATGTCCATTTTCTACTCTGGAATATTGTCTGTAGAAAACATAGAGGGGACTTAGAGGAAACCTGCAGGAAATAAGGGGGCATTTTACCTATCGATAAAATTAAAAAGAAAGATTTTTATTTAAGTTTCTGTTTATAAAAGGCTAAAAAGATCAAAGACCAATTTGGTAAACATAAAAGTCAAATGGCCTATTCCTCAGGAAATTGCTCAAACTACTTCTTTGGTACCGTGTAGACACAATCTAAAATGATCTTTGAGTCTCTGAAGAGAGGAGTGAGCAGTGGGCAGAGTGAGAATTCTGTGTTAACCCTCTTCAAAAAGAATGAACAAAAATAGGTTAAACATGAAAGGAACATTTGCAGATCCTAAGTACCTGGCCACTGAAATCAACTGGGGCTTTGAACAGGTCACTATTATGAGGTCAAGACAGCTTGAGGATTAAGTGCATCAGTCGCAACCACCAGTTGATTCCACCAAGTATAGACCAAACCTTTGAAATGGTTTCTGGCTGTGAGTTTGGCTCAATATAGTGGAAAGTGGCCAAAAGAGGCCTTTCAGTTTCTTTCCTGTAGCTCTCCACTCATAGCCAAGAAGGGTTGGAGAAGAAACCTTTTTTCCCTAAGAGGAGACACGTGACTTGAGCTTGAGATAGTAGAATTTAGTTGGAATTGGATTTTAAATCCCTCCAATTCCACCAAGGAGACGTTCCAAATTGCATTCAGATGGAGAGTAGCTTATGCTAGTTGGAAACTGGTGAAGACAAACTAAGCCAAGAGATGTTTCTCATGGTCAACTTATTTTTAATAAGCTTGGTAGCCTTGATGGGTATTACAAAATAAGCTGAATTATATCCATTCCCCCAGAGCTCACCAATGTGGAGACACTTGACTATCGCTTCTTCCTCCTCAAACTTCCTCTTTTAGAAAAATTACAAATAAATTCAAAGACCATGCGGAAGGAGCAATTTAGTAGCCAGTAGCCTTAATAAAATCATATACTGTTGACTTTTCCTCCCTATTAATCATAAAGCCTCCTTAGAGAATTTCTTTCCTTGGATGGTGAGAACTTTTCTAAAGAAACAAGAGGAATCCCATATTAGAAAACATAATACAAAACAGGGATAACATCACAGATCACTGGAGAAAAATGCTTAGATAATTCATTATTAATATGTATAAGATATTGTATTTCTACACATCCTCTTACACAAAATAGTATTTAATGTTAAATTCATAGACATAGGGAAAAAAAAACCTAAAACCTTTTAGAAGTCACAGCATATTTTTAAAACCGTGACATAGAACACTATCTTTCAAATCTTTAACAAAAAGGAAATTTACAAGCAACAACTTTTAAAAAGATTGATGGAAAGCCAGACATGGTGGCACATGCTTATAATCCCAGAATTTGGGAGGCTGAGACCAGAGGATCACGGTTTGCGGACAGCCTCAGCTACTTAGTGAGGCCCTCCGCAACTCAGTGAGACCCGGTTTCAAAATAAAAGAATAAAAAAATTGGGCAGGGGTATAGCTCGGAGGTCAAATGCCTCTGGGTTCCATCCCTAGACCGGCAAAAAAAAAAAAAAAAAAAAAGATATGAAATCATCTGTGCTAAAATACAAAACATATGCAAAAAAAGATTGCTGCAAAAAATTTTAAAAGATGAGTAATAGACTAGCAGAAAAATATGCAGATATATAACTAGCAAAATATTAGTATTTAGAGTATACATTCTCTAAAAATTAATAAAAGAAAATAACCATTGAAAGGTCTAAATGCATGTAATTGGAGTCCCAGAAAGGAAGGAGAAAGATATGAGACCCAAATTATTTTTTGTTGAAATAATGGCCAAAACTTCCCAAATATGGTGAAAAACAAATTTGAGAAGCTCATCAAACTCCAATCATAAGTTTTATAAATTCAAAAAAAGCCACATAAAGCTCCATTGTAACCAAGCTGCTTAACACTATCACTAAAGAACATTATTTCTTCTTTTTATTTCATTGGTACATTGCAGTTATATATCATAATGAGGTTTAATGTGTTAAACACATGTGTACAGCTCTTCACACATTTTCTTCCACACCCTACCCTCCTCCTACCTCCTTCCTCTCCACACAAGTTAGTGAGATTGGTAATAATACCTTCACATACTACCGTAGCATTATTTGAACCGTTTTCTTCCCCAGCTCTCCCTCTTCCTTCTCCCTAACTCACCCTTTACCTATTCAATTACTCTGCAGATCGATCTTCATGTTATTTAAAGTCCCTTGAGTTTTATTTTCTCTCTACTTTCAAGAATGTGAGAAGACATATCACTCTTGACTTTATGAAACTTAAAACAGTAAATTAAAATGGCATATTACATATATATAAATGGTATATTACATATATAAATGATTCAAATGACAATGGAGTCTCATCAGGAACCATGGAGATGAGGAAACCGTAGAACAGTATCTTTAGAGTTCTAAGAAGAAAATAAAAAGCAACCCAAACTCTTCTATTCAACAACAAAAAAATTCTAGTGGAGAAAAATCTAAGGATTCATTGCTAGAAGACTTGCACTACAAAAAAAAATGCTAAGTTTCTTAAAGCTGCAAGGATGAGATACTAAAGTAGGAAAAAATAAAGTATCAAAATAGTAAACATCTAATGTATGTAAGTCAAGGTTCAACAAAAAGAATGAAGGTATATATATATATATATATATATATATATATATATATTCATTCTCCTAACATGTATGTATATGTGTGTATGAGTGTATAAGTATGTTTCATATATATGAATATATATATATATATATATATATATATATATATGGAGAAAGAGAATCATGACAAAGAATGATCTGACTAAGGCAAATAATCAAGAATGGCAGAAAATGAAGGGGCAAGAACTCTACAGGTTTGGAGTCTCTGAGCTCAGGGGAAGCTTTAGCTTCTTTTAAAGGTCTCACACCGGACACTCGCCCTTTTGAGTAATTTAAAGTAACTAGTAATGATATGAGGCTTTAATCACATGTATTCAATTTCTCCATGGCAGCAGCTAGGTCAGTGTTTAACTGAATAGGACTGTTATTAGTTTAGCCAAGTTGACATATCAAACAGTCATCACATCTAGGTCAATATAAAACACTACTTTAGCCGGGCATGGTGGCGCACGCTTGTAATCCCCACGCTTGGGAGGCGGAGACAGGAGGATCGCGCTGGTTCGAAGCCATCCTTGCTGGCTTAAGAGACCCTGTTTCCAAAAATAAAAAAAATAGGTCTGGGAGTGTAGCCCGGATATAGAAGGGCTTCCAGGAACCCCAGTACCACCAAAAAAAAAAAAATAGTAGACCCAAATTTAACCATATTACTAATTACAATATTAATGGCCTAAACATTAAAAGGAAGATATTTAACAACCCAAACATTCCATTCCTAGGTGTAGGCCTAGGAAAACTCACACATGTGCTCAGGGAACATGTATCACAGATCCCCAAATTGACTGGCTTACCGCCCTTTTATCAGGAAAAAATCACCGCCTCCCTGGACACTTTCACCTCCCTTTTATTTTTATTCAATGGTCCCCAGTTGTATCTGAGGCTAATCTGCCCACCTGGATCATCCCAACATCCCCCTGCAGGATGGTATCACCGACTTTGGGAACCTATGGATAATAATAATCATTGAAGAATTGTTTGCAATAGAAAATGTTGGAGGCAAACTAAACACGCACCAAGGGGAGAATATATATATGTATATATAATTTTTTTTGGTGGTACTGGGGTTCCTGGAAGCCCTTCTACCTCTGGGCTACACTCCCAGACCTATTTTATATTTTTGAAACAGGGTCTCTTACGCCAGGGTCTCGTGCGCCACCACGCCCGGCTGAGAATGTATTTTTTAAAGTTTGCATCTTTTAAAACATGGAATTCAAAAACCAAGTTAATATAAAAAAAGATATATGTTCAGTAGAAATAAATCCTTAAAATTAAATCAAGTTGCAGAAAGATACACAAATGATGCCATTTATCTAAACACTTAAAATACAAAAATATTGCTATATATAATATAAGAATACAGAAGAGAGAGCCACCATGTAAAGACAGACATGAGAACAATAACTACCAAAATCAAGCACTGTTGTCTCTACTGAGAAATTGGGAAATGAGAACAAACACCATCCCAAGGGATTTCAACCATATTTGCAATGTTTATCTTCAGGTGGTTGGGGTAAACATGGGTATTTGCTAGAATGTACATTTATATATGTATATAGAATGCCTTTATATATGTCTGAAGTATTCGGTACTTTGAAATTTTAAAAAGAAACCAAAGTCTCAACTATGGCTACTTGGAAAAAAAAAATGGAGGCTTCAGTCATAATGAGGGGCCAGCCGCCTTTGCCGAATGCCCTCAACTGTTTTGACTTCTGGAGGGGCGGGCCATGATTACAGCTGCTATTAGGTGACTCACCATAATTATGTTTTGTTGAAATTGAATTTATTGAAGCATGAATCATTCTGCCCAAGTCCTACCTAATTGCTCCAACACTGTGGACGAGAAGGATGGTGGAGGAGTTTTTTATGCAGGTCATTATAAGAAGGAACGTGTGCATGCGTGTGTGCGTGCTTGCATGTGTGTGTGAGAGAGAGTGTGTGTGGGCTTGTGTGCGTGTGCAGGCCAACACACACTGCCATGCTCACCTGGCAAAAAGCCTGCAGCACTGCCCGATCTATTGTGATGACACGAGGTTGGCAAGAAATCTTCCCATGTTTAACTGTGGTTCCTTCTGTCTCCCACCCCTACTCAGATTGTGAGCAACTCACCATTTGGCTATTTGGCTCCCTGGAGGTCTCTGCGCTTTAAACAGCAGCCCCTCTAGGAGCTGCTAACTTTCAGACTGGATCCTTTGTCTCCCAGATCAGCTGTCCTGCTCAGCAGGAGACAAGGATACCTGGCACACTAATTTCAAATAACATGGGTACTCAGGAAGGCAAACAGAAAACCCAGAGTGTAATGAGATCCAGAGTCTCCCTTACTGCCCATCATGTTTAAGAGGAGTGGAAAGAGATGATGATTCTGGGTGCCTCCACTCCAGGACTCTTGCACAGGAAAAAAGGTTAGAGCCTTTCTCCTCGGTCTCTGCCAGCAGGTGAAGATGAGGCACCCTCAAGCCCCTTGGTCACTGTTTTGCTATAGGGCACAAGGAATTGCATAGAATGGACTTTGTTTAGAACAGGTAGACGATAGATAGGCTAAATATGAGAACAAGCTTGTCAGTCTGCGCTGTACAAAGTTCACCATCTTTTTCATTTGGTTTTTAGAGTACTTTTGGTTTTTAGAGTACTTTTTTCATTTGGTTTGTAGAGTACTTTTTCATTTGCTATAGCAAAGTTCACCATCTTTTTCGTTTGGTTTTTAGAGTACTAAGGATTGAACCCCAGGGCATTTTATTTTTGAGTTACACTCCAGCCCTACTATTATTATTATTATTATTATTATTATTATTATTATTATTAATTTCCCTTTGATTTGTTTTGAAACAGGGTCTCACTAGGTTCCTGAGAGTCTCACTATATTGCTAAGGCTGTCTTCAAGCCTCTGACTATCCTGCCTCAGCCTCCCAAGGGATGGTATTAGTAATAAGAGTGACCACTTTTTTTAAATCACTTACCAGGTGGCTTTCTAACCACTTTACACATTTTGACTCATTTAATCTTGATCACCCTGTGGAGTAGATATCTTTATTAGTCATGCACTGCGGTTGAGGGAACTGAGGCACAGGAGGGGTTAAGTAACCTGCTCACATTAGTGTAGCTATAAGGGGCAGAAGCGCAGCTTCTAACCCAGGCTGCACCCAGACTCTTGTTTTATTCATCTCTCTCTACATGTCTTGAATATAGCAAGCATTGTGTTGGAGGCTTTTCAAAATCATCTGGCTTAACCTCAACGTAAATCCCATTTGACAGATGAGATAACTAAGGTAAGAGAGGTAAAGTAACTTGCAAACATTGCAAGAGTAAACAGCACGATGAGCATCTGGAGCTAGTCACTCATTTAGCCCTTCCCCAGTTCCCGCCCCAATCCCTCTCCCCTCCCTCCTTCTCATGTTTGGTTTAGTGACTGACTTTGATATGTTTGTGAATGTATATCATGTACATTAAGGAATTTCCCTCTTCCTTCTATCCCCCTCAGTTATATCACCTTATTTGCTCCTCTCTGGTTTCTCTTTCTTTGTCTAGAGTTCCTCCTCGGACCCTTTTTCTACCTAGCATGGTAGAAAAACACTATTTGCAGTCAGAAACTCTGGATAAGCTATGGCTCTGATATTGGTGGCCAGTGTTAAGTCATATCTTTTTAGACTTTCGATTCCCAACAAAACAAAACAAAAGTCATAAAAGCTTTAGTCTTCTTTTGAGCATAATATAAAATATCACCTTTGAAGTGCCTCATATGGCTCTGGTCCTTTTTGAAAACTTAATGAATGTCGTGTTATTGCACTTAAATTGGAGAGGGAATATTCAGAATCCTTGAGGACCTTAGTTTGATCTTATACCCCGAGTTGACCATTGAACCTTTTTATAACTGTGATTTCCATTTCTGTCCTCTTTTCTTTTTTTCCAACCTCTTGGCTTGGCATCATTACATCACCTAACAAGTCTATTATCCAGCTTACCATCTAGAAGACAGGATAGTAGCAAGTACTTTCCATCTCTGCATTTTATGAACACTCTTATCTCAGCCCAACTTTGACCTCTCCCAGGTTGGCCCCGATTCACTGGAAAGCAATGTATGGAGCAGAGAGTGCAGCCATTTGTGCACCTGCTGATGGCTTCTGAGTCCGGTTCCGCTCATGTTATGGGTCACGACACTTGCCATCCTGCTCACCTCCTTCTTTAAATTTATTTCATCTTAAATTCCCCTATTACTCTTTCCCAATTCGTCTTTCCTTTCTCTAATATCCTCTTGCTTCTCTAATTCCTCTTCTCACTTGGACCATTGAACCACATATATTCAATACATACTCATCTGCTTAATTTCTGAGACTAGAATAGTGGCCAGATACTCCCTATTTGGAAAAATTTCTGGAAAGAAAATGGTCCTATTAATGTGAATCTGATTGCTTAAAGCTATGTTTAACCTTTGGCTCGTAAAGTAAGCTTAGATCTGAATATTAAGAACACCAAAATATTCTCATTCTGTATCTGTAGAAGGTGTTATGGAAATTTAGAGTAAAAGAAGACCTAACATGAATGTTTTATATGTTTTATTAATATATTTAAAATGAAATAATGAAGCATGAATCACTTTTTAGTGAATAGGTAGAAAATAAAAGGAAATCCCAACAAACAGAAGAAAATAACAAGAAAAGGTGAGAAGTCAGAGATGACGATGACCTTGAAAATGTAACTTGCTTTCTGAGCAAAAGGAAGAAAATCTAATTTCAAAACATATTACACAACTGTAATAACAAAGATGGCACAGGGCTATTATGAAAACAATTCAGCACATAGACCAATGGAGCAAAATAAAGAATTCAGAAATCAATCCACATACTTATAGACAACTGCTTTCCAACAAAAGCACCAAGGACATACATTGAAGAAAAGAAAGTATCTTCAACAAATGCATTGTGCTGGGAAAATTCAATGTCCGCACATAGAAGAAAAAAAACTACATTTCTGTCTCTCATTACATTAAAAAATCAACTCAAAATGAATCAAAGACCTAAATGTAAGATTCACACTAAGAAAGAACTAGAAGAAAATCTAGGGTAAACACAAAGATATTAACATAAGCAAAGATTTTTTTAAGTAAGACTGAAAAGCAAAACTGGAAAATGGGATTATATAAAATTAAAAACTCTGCACAGAAAAGAATATAGTCAATAGAGTTAAGAGGCAACGTGCAGGATAGGAGACAATATTTGCAATCTATCAATTCAACAAACATTTTAACATACACACACAATTCAACAGCAAAAACAAATTAATAAATAATCCAATTAAAAGTGAGAAATTGATCTAAATAGACATTTCTCAAAAATGCATACAAATGAAGCTGGGCATGGTGGCACACACTTGTAATCCTAGTACTTGGGAAGCTGAGAGAGGAGGAATGCAGTTCGCCCCCAGCCTCAGCTACCTAGTGAGGCCCGCTGCAACTTAGTGAGACCCTGTTTCAAAATAAAAATTAAAAAATAGGGCTGAGGATGTAGCTTGGAGATAGGATGTTCCTGGGGTCCAGTCCCAGTACCACAAAAAAATGCAGACATATTGTTAAGTATATTTAAAAAAAATCTCAACCTCACTAACCATCAGAGAAATGCAAATCAAAACCACAATAAGGTATCATCTTATACCAGTTAGAATGGTTAGTATCATAAAGACAAAAAATAATGAATGCTAGGAAGGATTTGGAAAGACAAAGGAAAAGGTTCTCCTTTGGGAAACCTGATGGTGTAAATTCACAGAACCAACCACTACAGATGACTTTCTGAGCAGTCCCACTACTGTATATATTCAATGGAAATCAAATCATCATGTCAAAGAGATACCTGCACTCTCATGTTCATTGTAGCAGCATTTACAGTACCCAAGATACGAGATTAGCCAAGGTGTCCATTAGCAGATAAATGGATAAAGAAAATATGATGTCTATGTACATTCTGGGATATTATTCAGCCATAAGAGATGAAATCCTGTGTTTTGTGGGAACATGGATGGAACTAGAGGACACTGTGTTAAGTAAAATAAGCCAGGAATGGGAAAACAAATGTCTCGTGTTTCAAATCATTTATGCAAGTTAGGAAAGTTGACTTCCTGGAAGAAGAGAGTAAAAGAGTGGTCACTGAAACTAAAAAGAGAAAAGGAGAGGAGAGAAAGGGTCTTCTAAAGAGGGTACCAAAAAGACATAAAGGAGGAATTAACTCGATAAGGTTCTATAGTACAGTAAGTTAACTATAGCCCACACTGATTTATGATATATTTCAAAATAACCACAAAATAAGTCTTATATTTCCCAGCACATAAAATAATAAATGTTCAAAAAGATAAAAACATTAATTACCCTGATTTCATCATTACATATTATATTCCTGTATCAAATTTTTGTACTACATTCCACAAATGTTTGCAAGTGTCAATTAAAATTTAAAAGTTAACTTGATGAGGTTTCATCAGCACTATCCTAATCATAGCAGAGGCGTACTTTTCTTAGAAAGTGGACTAGGGATTTAGGGCAGCTTCACCTATTTATATTATCTAAACTGCAATAATTTTAAAATGCATACCAATAAGCATACAACTCCAAAATACATCTTTGGTACTGATATTGTTTCTTTCTTTTTGTGTGTGTGTGGCACTGGGGGGTGGAACCCAGGGGCTTTCTACCTCCTGACTATACTCTCAGACATATTTTCTATTTTATTTGGAAACAGGGTCTCACTAAGTTGCTGAGAGCCTCACTAAGTAGCTGAGGCTGGCTTCGAACCCGTGCGATCCTCCTGTCTTAGCCTCCCAAGCGCTGGGATTACAAGCGTGCACCACCACGCCCGGCTGATATTGTTTCTTAAGACATCATCTCTGCTTTTCTTCACCTCATCTTCTTCCTCTCTCTGAAGCAATGTTGCCTCAGTCCTCCTAATTAGCAGGCCCATAACTTCAAGGAATCTGCTCTGTCCTGTACACTCCTTTCAACGCCATATCTAAACCCTACCAACACATGAGAAAGTGACTATCGTGGATTCAGATATGATCAGCATGGTGCCTGCAATACACGACATGAAACTTCAGATAATCCACCTGTAAAAAGGAAGAGTAAATTTCAATCCTTACTTTTGTCACTAAATTGGCCAAAACAGATTAGGTTGATGAAACTACCTATTCTCATCTGGTTGTCGGTAGGACTTCTAGACTCAGCCAAGGTTTCTTAGGATTTTTTCTCCATTCTAACTCCATAGCTCATTGCTCCTATTTCTTCAGCCACAGGTGCTTTAAGCAGGCTCCTGACTTATATTCTTATTCCCCTCTCTTCCTCTTTAAAAGCTGTCATCTAATTACTTGGATTCCAAAAAAAAAAACTGACCTATATTTTCACCATTTGTTGGTCTTTCCTCAAATTAACAAATAATTATTAATATGTGGACAATATGTAAACTTAATACAAAGAAAATATTTTTGACCTAAATATATGAGATGTGTTGGATCTTGGTAAATAAAGATCTTTGCCTCATGAGCACATGTACTTGAGCAGACATTGGGTGAGGTTGGTGGGTTGAGGAAACTTTGCATCATATTTGGGGGAAAGACTACTAATATCCTACTGAGGGCCACCTGGGAATTTGGAGTGATCTGCACCAGAGACTAGGAGATCGAAGGACTTGGATTCAAGGAGATAGGAAGTCACCTCCATATACCCATGAGCATGTGTTTGTAGACAATCACCTCTACAAGTGATTGAGAGGCAAGAGGGGAACTGGCTGGATTTGCTGAGACATCTTGAATAATTTTTTGAACATTTGGGGTTTGGCAAATAAATGACTGGTATCCCATGTACCTTTGTCCCTTCATTTAAAAGGCATGTGTATTGAAAAGGAAATATAATCCTTATGTTTCTGATTCACTCACATTTAACCTATCAAAACCCAACTGGGTGGGAACCATTGAATGTCCTGTCCACAAGCATTCTGAACCTTGTGTAATAAATCACTTGGTGCTGCATTTTCTTTTAATCTCAGAAACCACAATGAGAGACTATTTTGGGTGGCTTTAGGTTGGGGAGTGGGATGGGAGTTTGATTTTGCCTTCAGATTTTGCCACAGCCAACAAATTCTAACTTTGTTCAGACACATTTGCCATGACTTGTGTTTAGCTTTTGCCAATAACCTGAGGTTCAGAGACCACAAAGTTTTGTGAAAAGTCAACAAATATAGACTGAGATCCAGCTCTGAATCTGAATGCTGTGTGTGTTCCTGGCATGGGGCCTTAATGCCCTCACCAGTGGTGAGTCCCCCCCACCTTCCTCTGGTAAGACAGTCTAAGTGCAGAGGAGACACTGCTTATGAAGGGCAGCAAAGAAGGAAGGAAACAGAATCCTGGAAAGGCAAAGAAAGTACTATAACTTAGACACTGGCACCGTGGATTATGGGAGCATGCTGATGATGTCTGAAGCCCACACAATTTATATGTTCACTAGAACATGCATCTTTAGACTCCTTTAAACCTAGTGTGAGAATAGAGATCACACTTGGCCACTGAATTTCCTATACCAGTCATCAGAAGATGAAAGAAGAATCGTAATTAATATGCCATAAGTTATTATCCAAAACTATTTTCTTCTCTTTAACAATCATGGGCAAATTCAAACATTTTTTTCTGCCTGGGCTTGAATATCATCACCAACATATAGGAGACAAAGGCAGAGAACAATTTCTGTATAACCCACCCTCTCCAAGTTTCTTGCCCAACTGGATAAATGGTAGGAGAAGAAGCCAGGTAACAGTTAACCTGTCTACAAGTAACCAGGACCTAGCTGCCTCCCTGCAGCTCAAGCCAGGGTTTAGCATTTCCTGACTCGTGCCTTGCCACAATCTTTACCTGGATTTTCATTACAAATCAGAGTATTCAGAAACACTGTTCCTGGAACTCACGGTCTTTCTTGCTCCTCCAAGGCACCTGTGTCCTTCCTCTGGAGTCCCACAGCAGCCTATGGGGTTGAGAAGAAAGTTTCCATCATTACCTCTGTGTTATTTATGCTTCTTCATAACCTATAAATAACATAAATAACCCTACTATAAATTACCTGGCTATTAATCATTCACTAATTCAGAGACTCACAAAGGTACAATTTTCAGAAGTACCAGGGCTTTTATTCATTCTCCCTGGTATCTGAGCAATTTGGACCAATTAAAGAGAAAGGCCTGATTTTTTCTTGGCAATTTTCAAAAAAATATATAGAGAGAAAGAGAGATAGATATAGATATCATTGTAATCCAAAATAAAAAAAAGAAAACTTAAAAAAGTAAATTTCTGACTTGGAAGAGACTACCTACCTGACTAGAATTAAAATGAGTTGCAGTGAACACAAAGAATATGAGTTTCCACCATCATTATCCCTGACCTGAGATCTTTATCCTGAATTGCTTCCTGCCAGGGGAGCTATGGTAGAAGGGGTACTTAGGGTTTCAAAATCCAGTGAACCTGGGCTCAAATCACAGCTCTGTTTTTTTAATTGTACATTTATTTATTTATTTATTTATTTATTTATTTATTTATTTATTTTGGTATTGGAAATTGAGCCAGAGACATTCTACCTCCAAGCTATATCCCCATTCCTTTTTTTTTTTTTAAACAGGGACTCACTAGGTTGCTGAGGGACTCACTAAGTTACTGAGGCTGGTCTCGAGCCTGAAGTCCTACTGTCTGTCTCAGCCTAGCAAGTGCTAGGATTGTAGGAGTATCCCTCATCTTTAAAAGCAAGATTTGCCACCTATAAAATAGGAAAAGTAATATCTTCTCAGAGGATTGTCATGAAAATCAAGTGGACTATATGTTGAAAGTACCTAGTATAAAACTGACAGACTGGAAGGTAAAAAAAAAATAATAGTTATAAAATACCACATTCACAAATCATGCTACTTTTCCTAGAATTTTCATTAGTGGCCCCTTTGAGTTAAAGATCGAGAATTACTATTAAAAGTCAAATATGTTACTTAGAAAAAATCATTTCTTCTAATGGTGACCATTTTGGTAAAAATTAGTGTGTCACTGAGCTCTCGACGACAAGAAAGACATGAGAGAAGTATGTTTTAATAGGTAGAAGGAAAAGGAAAAAATGGGAGCATGGAATGGTGGAAAAGGAGACGCAAGTGAGCACTAACTGTTGAGGCTCCACAAAGTAAGGATGCCAAGTGGGTGGGGGTCAGAGGAGAGGAAAACGCAGAAGAAACGAGAAGCTCTACATAAGGAGGATTTTGCCAGTTTTGCCTGGGACCCCGCTCGCTATTTATGTTTGTATCACTAATATGCCACCTCTCAGAGGGCACCGGCTGTGTCTTCAACAACTCTGCCTGGAGCCTGGTTGCTTCACGAGGCTCCTTGCACGTCCATTGCTATTGACATGACAGGAGTGAGATGGATGCTGTGGGATGACCCAGGGGCTTGATGGAATTTCAAGACATTCATGACCAATAAACAGCATTTCCAGTCCTCACCAAGCAGAGTTTTCATGTACGCTTCATTGCTAATACTGAGCGATAGAGTCCCTGTTCAGAAACCTTACATCAGTCACAGAATATAAGGTGGCTGGTAAATCCCACTACCTAAATGGTGAGTATGGTCACACACACCTGCCTCATCAGGCTGGAGAGAGGAGGTGATGGGCCTGGATAAGTGGTATGTCAGTGATTGTTTTCTGGAACCTGATAAATTTTCCAGCCATATTAAACTTCCACCTTTCTCAAAACTTGCACAGTGCTAGAATATTCTGGGGAAGGGTCATGAGGGCATTTATCAAAAACATTTACTTGCAAATGTTTTGGTTATGGATGCTGTCTGAGACTATGTTTAACAGTTGGTGAAGACAATGGGCTATTAAAAAGCTTTAAAGAAAAATGTAGGCAGTGAGAGGTCTACAGAGCTTGGAGAATCTATAACATTTCTGAAAATATAGAGGACTATATCTATACACATAGGATACGTGCATGCTCAAGAAAGACTCGAGAAGGCCCTGGGTGAATTTGAGGCTCTGTGCAAGCAAGAAATCCATGGAAACAATCCAAATAACTATCATTTGATAAATGGATAAACAACTATGGTATATCCATACAGTGGGATATTGTTTATCTTCAACTAGAATGAAGTACTGATATATGCCCCCACATGGATGAACCTTAAAACAGTATATAAATTGAAAGGAGAAAGATAAGCAGCATATGATCTGTTCACATGAATATTCCAGAATAAGAAAATCCATAGAGACAGAAGGTAGATTCATGTTTTGCACAAGCTGGGGAAGGGGACCATGGGACTGATGAAAGGTGTGGTTTCTCTCTTGTACAAGATGTTCTCCATGCTTCTGCTGGCATCATCTTCTCTTTGTCCTTTTCCTTCTCCTCCTCTCTCTTTTTCTTTTTTATTTTTCTTTTTGTGATACAGGGGGTTAAACTCAGAGGCATTTCACCTCTGAGCTACATGCCCACCACTTTTTCTTTTTTATTTTGAAACAGGGTCTTGCTAGGTTGCTTGAGAGTCTTGCTAAGTTGCTGAGGCTGGTCCTGAACCTACAATCCTCCTTTCTTGGCTTCCCAAGTACTGGGATCACAGATGTGCACTAACACACTTGGATTCCAGTTTCTTTTAAAGAAACCTACTCCATTTTATTGTTCCTCTCACAAACCTTCCCTCGACTCCTCCTTGACTACGGAATATTTTCCAAGCTCATTTTTTTTTCTTCTTTTTTGTGGTACTGGGGATTGAACCCGGGGCATTCTCCTACCAAGCTCTGCCTCCAACCCTATCTTTCATTTTTTATTTTGAAACAAGGTCTCACTAAGTTGCAGAGGGCCTCACTCAGTAGCTGAGGCTGGCTGCAAACCTGCAATCCCCCTATCTTGGCCTCCCAATTACTGAGATTATAAACCTGTGCCAACACGCCCCATATTCCCAGCTCTTGAGTAAGGCATTCAAAGCCTTTATCAGCTCACTTTTGGGATAAGAAAAATGTTCTGGAATTTAATAATACTAACAGTTGTGGAACATTGTGAGTAGACCAAAAGCCACAATTCAGTGAAGTATGCAATTCAGCATACTTCAAAGTAGTAAATTTTATGTTATGTGAATTATATCTCAAATTTTTAAAATGTAGAGGTGAGGGAGTTGAGGTTACTTCTCCCATCTCTCACCTTTCATTCAGGCCTCTCTGGCAGCAGGCATATTCTCCCTTGTATGAGTTTCCTCTAGGCAATCTCTTCTTCAGAACTTCAATTCACAGTCAAGTCCAGTGGCATTATTTCCCCTCCTTGGCCCTGGATCTAAAAGTGGTAATGGTTTCCCACCATCACTGTTCTCTGGGTGCCCTGATTTCTTTGTCTCCTTTACTAATTTGACACTACTGGAAGCAGTCCCTTCATTAAAGAAACAAGCCACCTCAGTGAGCCCTGTTCCCTGAAGGATTCTGCCTGATACACAGATATCCCCCTGTGATAGTGAAACCATGTGCTTTGAGATGCTGAGGCTCTGGAGTGAGCTCCTAGGAGAGATGGATATATAACCATAGGATGCTCACAGAATGTCGGTGTTTTCTAATATCATAGTCCTGATCCCACTGCTATTCTTTACTCTGGGAAAATTTCATTTCCCATAATGGCTTCAGCTATCACCTCTGTACCTATGACTACTCAGCTGAGGAATTTTGTCTGTAAACAGATTCCTAATTTCTACATGAAATTTTATAATGATGTGATTAAGCTTTCCTTGTGAATGTCTAATAAATGACTCAATAGAAACACTTTTCTGTATTTCAGTGGATGGCACCATCATCCATTCATTTATTCAAATTAGACTATTTAACATTATCTTCACATTCACTCTCATTATTCAAAGATATTTAAAATCCTATCTATATTTCAGACGTTTTTTGTGGTACTGGGGCTCCTGGAAGCCCTTCTACTTCCAGGATATACTCCCAGACCTATTTTATACTTTTTTTTAAATTTGGAAACAGGGTATCTTAAGCCAGCGAGGCTGGCTTCAAACCTGCACAATCCTCCTGTCTCTGCCCCCCAAGCACAGGGATTACAAGTGTGCGCCACCACACCCGGGTATATTTCAGACATTTTGCTAATTAAAAGGAGAAACATGTATAGTGTATGATCTACTTGCATAAAATATTCAGACTAGTAGGATATGTGGAGTAAATCTTTCAATTATCCTGCTTATATCATCTTATGTTTAGTGTGTGTGTGTGTGTGTGTGTGTGTGTGTGTGTGTGTGTGTAGGGGAGTAACTTGCAATTGAACCTAGAAGCAGTCTACCACTGAGTTACACCTCCAGCCATTTTTAGTATTTATTTTGAAACAGGCTCTCACTAGGTTGCCGTGAGTCTTGTTAACTTGCTGACACTGGCCCTGGACCTGCGATCCTCTTGTCTTAAACTTTCCTGTATTTTGTTCATACTTCTAGACAGACTTTATGCTGGTAGTTTCTTCATTGACCAGGACTTTCTCCATGTTTCTGTCTTCTTTTTAAGAAGCCAATTTGATAGCATCACCCCTCTGCAAAAATCTTTCTTTAATTCTTACCTTTTTACAGAATAAACCCCAAACTCTTTGTCAGGCATTCACCATCTTCATAAGCCAAATGCAGCTCATCTTCTTCACTTTCCACGAGTCTGTATACACACTACATACAATTCTCCAATCCCTAAACAAGTTCTTCTCTTTCATATCTCTATGGTTTGTACATATTGCTTCTGTATATGAAAGCTCCAATGTTGCTTATTAATCTAATGAAATATTCATCCTCTAGGTCTGAAACAATTCATCTACTCACTCAACAAGTCATGGAGAAGACAAAATGTGCTAAGAACCATATTTGGTGTATAATGTTGATCAAAATAGACCTGGCCTCTGCTTCCACAGGACCCAATGTCTAGTGGAGAAGTCAATGTTAACTCAATAATTTCTTAAATCTCTGGACAACCATAATTATAAGTGTTGTGAAGGAAAACTATAGGGTACAATATCAGGTTCTATCTGAAGACCACTAAAACCCCCCACACTAAGATTATTTGTTCTCTGAACTCCCCCAAGCACTATTTCTAATTGCTATTTTATCCTATCTGTCCTAGCAGAATTTGAAATAGACATTGGGCCATATTTTAATCTTTAGAATCTGACAACATTTTTGTTTTGACATAGGTGAATATACATAAAGGATGAATATACATAAAGGATGTATATACATAAAGGATGTATATACATAAAGGATGACTAAGTGGATAAATATATGAAATAATCAGGTTTAGACAACGAACTTACTCTGAAATTACCCTGTAAATTGTAACAGCAATAACCCTATGAGTTTTCACTGATTCCAAAGGTTTTGTTTTTTTTTTTTTACTAGCCTACAAATTGTCACAGTTTTCGAAGGAAACATATCACAAGAAATTGTGTTCATGGATTCATTGTTTCATAGAGTCATTATTAGGCCATTTCCCCACGAAAACCCCTCAAAGAGTTTTCCTTTTCATCTGGAGTGAAATATGTGCAATAAAACATGAACATCCATAAATCTAGAAAGGCTGCATTGAGCATCCGTGTGGCACTCACCTATGGATCTGCATTGAGCATCCGTTGGGCACTCGCCTATGGATCTGCATTGAGCATCCGTGGGGCACTCGCCTATGGATCTGCATTGAGCATCCGTGGGGCACTCGCCTATGGATCATTGTCTTTGGAGGCATGGACCACCCCATATGTGGGATTTTTTTGTTTTGTTAATAATTCTTTAGACATCTCTTATTCATCTATTTTCCACATTTTGTGTGTGTTTAATTTTTCATATGAACCATTGGGATGAAAGTTGTAGACATCATGGCACTCCATTTCTAAATATTTCTAAATTATTCTAAATATAAATATTTTTAAATTATTTTTAATAATTTATCTTCTAAAATCAAGGATAGTTTTCTACATATATATAGTACTTTGTCACTTAAGAAATTTAATTTTGATGGCATATTATCTAATATCTATCAAATATTCTCAATTATAACCATGTCTTTTATAACTTTTTAAAAATCAAATATCAAATATAGTATCCTAGATTACAATTATTGGTCATGTCTGTTTATTCTTAATTAGCAAGTTCTTCACTTTTTCCTCTTTCTTTAGAGTAAGATTTTTGTAATACCCAGGCCAGTTCTTTATAGTCCGTCCCACAAATTTTCATTTTTAGAATGATTTTCTTATTATTGTTCATTTTTGTTTAAAAATAAATACCATGCATATTTATCATGTATAACATGTTGTTTTGAAATATAAATATATTGGAATGGCTAACTTGAGCTAATTAACGTTTCCATCATGTATCACATATATACCATTTTTATAATAAGAACACCTAAAATCTACTGGCAAAAATTTTCAAGAATATAATACATTGTAATTTACTGTCTTCAATATATTGCACAATAGATCTTTAAAATTTATTCCTTCTTGCTATTTAAGATTTTGTGTGCTTTGGCCAACATCATTTCAAAACCTCTCTAGGCCCTGGAAGCAAACAATCTGTTTTCTACTTTTATGAGTCAAACTTTTTTAGATTCCACATATAAAGTCCATCATGCAGTATTTGCCTTTCTTGATTGGGTTATTTCACTTATGTAATGTCCTCCGGGTTCAACCATGTTGCTACAAATAAAAGGATTTCTTTCTTTTTTAAGGCTGAATAGTATCTCATCTGTTGATGGATATTTGTTTCCATTACTTGGCTGTTGTGAATAATGCTGCAGTGAGAATGGAAGTGCATATGTCTCATTGACATATTAATATCATATTATCATTGCCTATGGAGATAAATACATTTAGAATTTCCTGTGGAGAATATATATATATATATATATATATATATATATATATATGTGTGTGTGTGTGTGTGTGTGTGTGTATATATGTACATATATATATATATATATATATATTCAGTGGTAGATATATACTGGATATCTACTGGATATTCTAATATATAATATATAGATATTCTATATATACACATATATAAACTGGATATAACTACTACTGGATATATAGATATATACCTATATAATAGATATTGTATAATTCTATACAATCTATAAGATATTTTGTAATTCTACTGTAATAGAATTGCCAGATCATATAGTAGTTCTGTTTTTAATTCAAAAAATCTCTATACTGTTTCCCATAATGGCTGTATTGTTTTCTCATACTTAAATTCTGATTAAATTTATTTACCATGGATACAATGTAATTTTTGAGTGTCTTTCTCAGTGTATCCCATGAGGAGGCAGATGATATCAGATTATCCCATTAGGGCAAAAGCTGTTTATTACTCTTTAAGATGCTGTTCAACAGATGCCCCCAGTATGGAGACAGCTTTTTGTTTGGAGTCAGTAAGTGCTGTGTGATGTTAAACTGCATGAATACCTGACAACCTTTCATAAAAATGTCAGCATCCACTGTGATACTCGCCCAAATCAATCACTACATCAGCAGTGACAAAATGTTGTTTTCCAGTTCTATCATCCCTTCTTCTACATGCTGCTAATATTCTGTACAAGAGAATCTTGGACTTCCCACCTGAAATTGACTTGCTTGCTGATTTATTTTAAATAACATTATTTCTTATTCAGTGTGCTGAAAGGCATTATGGCCACCATTCTTTCTGATGCCTACTTTGCCCCTAGGCTAACCAGGAGGAATTCTTCACACTGGCTTCTGTGTTTATTTCATATGCCTTTTACTTAGTGAACACTTTGCTCTCTGAATCAATACAATACTCTCCCCAAATTGTACTTTTTATTCCTCACACCCAGGATCCCTTTCATTGAACAAGAGCTAAGAAATATAAGTGTTGAAAGTAAAAGTTCATTCTGATACCTTCAAGTCCAATGCACAGAACGCCTCTCATTCCATATTCAGAGCTTCCTTTTCTTATGGTGCCTAAAAACATTCAATATTGACTCATTTCTCTAGCCTACAATTTACACAAAATACTATGTGAATTGCTATACCAACACCACAAACAACAATAAAGTTTAAATTTCTCCGCAGGTCTTTACTTCCCTCTGACTATAGCCTGCTGAGTACACACAGTCAGAACACCGTCAAGCCAGTTGACTCTTCCTGTGTGGCCATGGTATCAACCGTTGTATAATAGGGTTCATTTGTTTCTCTTTGTGTTCCAATTAGGGATTTTTGTCTTATTGTCCTATTGCTTGCTTAATTTTACTTCTTAAATATGTATGACTTCACCAGAGTTTAAAAATCAAAACTCAGTTCATCCCCCTCTGCTCTGCTCTCATTCCTAACCTATACCCATTATGCAGGCAACTAGTCCAAAAGTTTTTAGTTTATTTTATCAATGTTTTGAAAAATAAGTGTGTGTGTGTGTGTGTGTGTGTGTGTGTGTGTGTGTGTGTGTGTTTATTTTCTTTCCTTATTATGTAGGGTGGGGCGGGTACTAAGGATTGAACCTAGGGGTGCTCTACTTCTGACCTACATCCCCAGCCATGTTTTATTTTGACCAAAGGTCTCACTAGGTTATCACATGCTTGGCCTCAAACTATGATCCTCCTTGTCTCAGGACTCCACATACTGGGAATTCAGGCATGTGCCAACACACCTGGCTTCTTCACTTCCTTTCCTACACAAACGCATAGCTTAAAATATACACTCTCATGCATTTGGATTTTTTTTTTACTCAAAATATATCCTGGAAATAACACTAATCAATTAACAGAGAGCTTTCCTATTATTTCTATAGTCAAATAGTTATTTTAAGTGTGAAGGTAGCATAGTTTATACACCAATATTTTGTGCATTGGTTTCTAGTTGTTTCAGTTATTTCACTCCTACAAATCAAGCTTTGATGAATTATTTTGTGTATAAGTTTTTGTTTGGAGAAAAGCGGGGCTTAAGAGCCCCGCTAACAACAAATATCCATTACCACAAAATCAGCGCCTTTCAAAGCCAGAAAACAACATCACCAGAGAAACAAAAAAAAATCACCAGGCTCCAGAGAGAAAGCGAACTGAGAACAGAGCCACAGAGGAGATCCTCACGCCCGAGGACGCGGCAGATGCGGCAGCAGCGCCATACTGTCGGCGAATTCACAGGACGGCCACAGCAAGCCGAGGGGAGCCGCTGCGGAACAGCCAGGCGGGATTTCTCGGCGCAGAGGACACCTAAAGCTCCCAGTGTCTGAGCTCAGCACACGCTGCAGGGATTCAGAGTGGAAATCAAAACCAAGAAAAAAAAAAACGCCAGCCCAACAGCCGAGGGCGTAGCAGCGGCGCCATATTGCCACCGGCGGCAGCAGCACCGAATTCACTACAGCTACATCTGCGTACTCAAGAACAGTGAGTCAAATTGCGGGCCACAGCGGAGAAATCCCAGTACTGTACTCACTGGGACTTGACCCAGTGGGAGAGGGGCGGTGGCAGTGATATCACACCATAGGAGAACGTGCAACCTGGCACCCCCCACGGTCTAAAGCAGCCTCTATCGACTCTCTGGGTCGGAGACTCTGTGATACAACCCATTAAAGGAGTAGTGGGGTCTGAGATACTACTGACTCGAGATCCAGAGCACCTTAAGTGAAGTCATAGTGACCCGAGGGAAGAACCCAGAGAAGGCACAAACTTCCGAAATCATGGGAAAGAGGAATAATACTGGAGCAATGAATGCTCACAACCCCACAACATCAGAACCCGATAAAACAGAAAATCAGAGATTTCTAGAAGATCAAATCAGGAAAATAACTGTAGAAATAATAGAGGTGCTTCGAAAGAAACTCAGAGAGAGCCAAAAAGAGATAAAGGATGCAATTAACGAAGTAAAGGCCTCAATTCAAAGCACAAACAACCGATTAGAACACATGGAGAACAGAATCTCGCTCTTAGAAGATGATCATTCCAAAAATGAACGCATAGTTTCTAATCTAGGAAAAAATATCCGACAGCAGGAATCTGATATTGAAGAAATATGGGCCCATTTTAAGAGAGCTAACCTAAGAATAATTGGAATAGAGGAGGGAAAAGAAAGTGAAACTAAAGGGATCAACAATCTCTTCAAGGAAGTAATAGCAGAAAATTTTCCAGACATAGAGCAAGAGGTCGATACGCAGGTCCAGGAAACTTATAGAACTCCCTTTAGACAGGATCGGAGAAGAGGATCCCCACGCCACATAATTGTCAAAATGACCAATGTGGAAGCCAAGCAGAGAATCTTAAAGGCAACAAAAGTAAAGAGCCAAGTGACATTCAGAGGCAAACCAATTAGAATCACTCCAGACTTCCCAAACCAAGTCATGAGAGCCAGAAGGGCTTGGAGTAACATATTCCCAATTTTGAAAGAAAACAACTTCCAGCCAAAAATTTCCTACCCAGCAAAACTTTCTATCAAATTAGATGGAGAGATAAGAAGCTTCCATGACAAACAGAAACTGAAGGAATTTATGTCTTCAAAACCAGCACTAGAGAAAATACTCAAAGAGATTAACTACAAAGAAGAAATAGGTAACACATATCAGAACTAGAGAAACAAGATTTTCCATCCAACAGACAACTAAGATTGGTTATCTGTGGAGATTCATTATTTATGTTAGTCTGTTACCTATCTCTAAAGGGTATTGTTTGCCTTTATTGTTGTTAATTTTTAGGATTTCTAGTTGGAATACTAATATACCTTTAGATATAGCATTTGGAAATATTTTATCCCATTCTATTAGTAACTGTTAACTCTGTTTACATTGTCTTTGGATATACAATATGTTTTTTTATTTTTTAGGGAGTTTGTATACTCTTCTGTTGCCTGTGCCATTGAAATCATAACCAAGAAATCACTGCCAATTTCAATGTTGTGAGGTTTTATGACCCAGATTTTCTCCTAAAAGTTTATAGTCTTAAGATTTATATTTAGGTCTTTTATCTATTTTGAGTTAATATTTGTATATGGGATTAGGTAAGGGTCCAATTTTATTCTTTTCCATGTAATTATTATGTTTCAACAATATTTAGTTAAAAGATTATTATTTCTACCACCAAATGTTCGTGGAAACCTTGTCAAAAATAACGACAATATAGGGAAGAATTTAGGTCTAGGCTTTTATTTAACTCCAATGGTTTATATATCTGCCTTTAGAATAGTACTACACTGTTTCAATTATTGTAGCTTTATATGGTTTGAAATCAGAAAATATATATCTTCTAGCTTTGTTCTTTTTCAAGATCGATGTGGGTACCTAGAGTCCATATTCCATATTAGGATAGATTTTTTTTCTGAAAAATAAATATATAAATATATGATAGTTTCACCTAAAAAATAGAAAAAATAGATTCTCTGGTAAGAAAGAAAGCAAAAAGAAATATTGAAATGTTATCTTTAAATCATCAAAAGCTTAGTATCAGACAAATGAAACTGTTATGTGAGATTATCATTTTTAACTTTGGATAAATTGCTATAATACTAGATGTCAACTACTAAGCCAAGCATAGGAGGGGGGGATAGGGAGAGAACGGGGTGGGGATCGGGTGGGGGCTGACTGGGCGATGTGTGCATGTATGTCTACAAAAGTATGTATCCCACTATGATGTATGAATACAGTGCACCAATTAAACAAGATAAATAAAAAAAATAAAAAAATAAAATAAAATAAAATAAAAAATAAGTTTTTGTTTACTTTGTTTATGTTTGTATGTTTGTTTTGAGGTTTAGCCTCAGGATAGAATTATGAAAGTCAGATTGCTAAAATAGGGTAAATGTAGATATAATTTTGTAGATATTGATGTATTTTCCTCCAAATGTACTACACCATTAAAACCACCAAAACCAACATGTTAATCTGTGGTTCTATGTTTCCTTCTATTTGCATGGTTCACTTATTCTGTATTTGTACATGTGTGCCTGTATTATAGACAGAAGTAAATTTCCTCAAAATTCATGTGTTGAGGACATAACCTCCAATATTTCAGAATGTGACTATAGTTGGAGATGGAACATTTAGAGAGGTGAAGTTGATGCTGGACATCTAGGCCCCAAACTCTGAGAATAACTTTGTTATTTAATTTACCCAAGCTCCGGTATTTTGCTATGGAAATCCTAGGAAGATAATACAACATAATTCCCCACAATTTTATCAACAGAATGTATTATTATTAAATTTGTGGGTCTTTTCAATTTGAACAATGATAAAATATATTTTTATTCTGCTTAACTATATAGAGTATACTTGAGTATCTTTCCATGAATTTAAGGATCATTTTCCTATATTAGTGTGCAAATTCATGATTTTGGTCTTTTTTCTCAATTTTTAAAAATTGAGAATTTTTATATTTTATATATTATATTTATATTTATATTATTTATATATTTATATAATTGAGAATTTTTATATTTTAGAGAGAGAGCCATTTAACTGTGATACATGTTACAAATATTTTCTCCCAATAAATTGCTACTCATTCAATTTTATTCTTTGTTGCACAATCCTTACTTTATGTAGTATAACATCAACCTTTTCTTTTATTGCATATGAATTTTATGTCACATTCAGCAAAGCTTTCATATAATCAAGTTATAAAAAGTTAATCCATTTTTCTGTGGTTTTTTTTCTATTACTTTGTATGGTTCACTTATTCTGTGTTTTTACACTTAGGTGTAAAACTGTCCCAACACTATTAAAAAGGCCATCTTCTTCCCAGTGATTTGAAATGTCATACTTATCAGACAATAAATTTTCATGTTACTTGAATAGATTTTCTATTCTGCTCCTCTGGTCCCTCTAGTTCTGTGCCAGCACTTTATTGTGTTAACCGCCAAGTGGCTGTAGCATGTTTCCATGACTAGTGAGACCATTCTCCCCTCTTTGCTTTTCCTTTCCCCCCGCCAAGGGTTTTGCAAGTGATTCTTGTATGTTTATATTTTTACATGACTATGGAATCGATTTATTTAGCTCCATAACACAAAACACAGCCTGACACTTTTCTTGAGGTGGGGTTAAATTCATGTTAACTTGAGGATGTTGAATAGTTCCAATCCAAGAACAATACATGTCATCTTTGTCATTGTCTTCTTTTCTTCTTCTTTTCTTCTCCTTCTCCTTCTCCTTCTCCTTCTCCTTCTCCTTCTCCTTCTTCTTCTTCTTCTTGGTACTGGGAATGAAATCCAGGGGCATTCTACCTCTGAGGTAAACCTCCAGCCTATTTTTTATTCTTTACTTTGAAATAGAGTCTCACTAAGTTGTGAAGGGCCTTACTAAGTAGCTGAGGCTGCCTCTGGACAACACAAGTTTTCTTATTGTCCCTAGTCTACTTTAATGTCTTTTAGGACTATTTTTAAATTGTTCTCTTTTAGATTTTGCATATTTCTTTTTCAGCCTCACTCTTTATTTGCTGAAATTATAAATGAGCTTTTCTTCTTCCATCATATACTTGTAACTGGTTATTTTTATGTGTATAAAGACTATTGATTTTTAGAAGCTAAATTATATCCTGCTATCTTACTGAATTCTTCTTTGTTTAATTTCAGTTAGTTGAATCGCTAATTTTAGTGGCTTCACTTTCATTTCTTTGCATATAGTGATAGTTTTTCTTTACAAATCCTTATACTTTTAGCTAACTGTATTAACACCCCAATTCAATGTTAAATCTAATGAAGAATAACATCCTTAACCCTATTCTATTTCTGGTCTTAGCAAAAGTGCCTCCCATGTTTCTCAATAAAATAAGATGCTAAGTTTAGAATATATATATATATATATATATATATATATATATATATATATATATATATAGTAAAGAAATCACCCAGTTCCTGTAGCCTGTATTATTGAGTACATTTTTCTAAAATGAAGGATGACTACTATTGAAAGTCTTTATGGAGATAATCATATGATAGTTTCCTTAAATGTATAAATAAGGTGAATTATATTAATAAATGTTTTCATATTTAAACTCCTTGCTGGGTAGAAATAAGGAGCTGGGGACATGACTCAGTGATGGAGCACTTGCCTGGCATGCATGAGGTCCTGGGTTCAATACCCAGCACCAATAAACAAACAAATAAAATAAATAAATAAAATATAGTCTGGCATTGTAGTACATTCCTGTAGCCCTAATACTTAAAAGGCTGAGATAGGAGGATCTCAGGTTCATGGCCAGCCTCAGCAACTTAGCAAGACCCTGTTTCAAAATAAAAAAGAATAATTAAATAAAATCAGGCTGGGAGGTAGATATAAATAAAATGTAGGTTGGAGGTAGAATCACCCCTGGGTTCAATCCCAAACACCGCAAAGAAGAATAATACATAAAATAATAAAGTCTTTGCATTTCTACAACTCGGTATTGGTGTTTTCTTTTATTAATGTTGTGTTGGAATCATTCTGCCAGTGCTTTAGTTAATTTCTGTAACTGTATTTGCAAAGGGTAGCTTCTTGAAACAATAATGATCGTTATTATCATTAGTATTATCAATATTTATTAGGTTTGGATATTTATGCTAGACTCACTTTTTAGAAATAATTTGGAAGTTCTTCACCATTTTCCATACTCTGGAATAACTTACAAAACAATTTTGGAGCATCAAGATTATTTGGTCTGCAAGTTTGTAGAATTTTTCTATGAACTCTCTGGATCTGGTGTTTCTATATGAAGTAATCTATTAATGATTTTCTCCATCTTTTTCTAATATGAAAAATGGCTTAACCATTCTGTATCAAATAAGGTCTGTTTGGGTGGATTTCATTTTCATAGACTATAATCAGTCCCATAGTTTTCATATGTATTTTCATAGAGTTTTGCAAGTTGTGCACTTACTATTTATTTTCCTTTCGTAATTGTTATTTCTCTCTAGTTTTTTGAATTTTTTATATTCTGCTTTGCCATTTTTTGTTGATTAGGTTAGATGTTTGTGTTTTTCTTTTGCTTGTTTCCAAAAAACAGCATTTTTGTTCTTTATTAGTTCTACTCTTTTTACTTTTTTCCATCATATTAATTTCCTCCCTTGTGTTTTCTTTTTATTTACTTTGCAGTTTTAGTTTTTCTAGATTTTTAAGTCAACAAATAAATTTGTTTATTTTAATTATTTTTTATTTATTTAAGTATTTAAGAGCATGGATTTTCCTCAGATAATTACTTTAATTGTATATCATGAATTCTAATATTCATGTTTTTATTCCATTATTGCCTTTTACAAATTCTGCAGTAGTAATGAGATATTCAATCAAGAGTTGTTAGAAATTCTGATCATTTTTAATAGAGAAATATTATTATTATTAATTTTCAGATAGAACTTTTTAAAAATTTCTCATTAGTTGCTACTTCATGGCACTTCTGAATGCTTAATTTCCTATAAAACTTACAGGTTGAAATCCTAAACCCAAGGTGATGGTATTAGTTGTTTGAGAGATGATTCAGTTGCAAGGGGGCTCTACCCTTATGAAAGAGACCCCCAAAAGGATAGCCAGTCCCAGGTAGCATGTCAGGACACAGCAAATCGAGTGAACCAGAAAAAGAGTTTTCACCAGACACATAATCTTCAGGCACCTTGATCTTGGCCTCTCTAGCCTCTTGAAACATGATAAATTAATTTATGGTTTTTATAAGCCAACCAGACTACATTTGGTTGTTGTGGGGAAGATATTATAGCAGCCCGAAGAGCCTAAGACAGTGGCCCAACACGTGGTCAATTTTCATGAACATTCTGGTGCCTGGTCTAGGGGTGTCTGAGCTACAGCAACTGGGAAGAGTGTCTGGAACTGCTCAAATATCCACAATTCCATGTCTGCACCTGATCGTTTGGATTTAGCATGGATAATCCATCACCAGATTCAGGTGAAGGCAAATCAGGTTACTGATAAGTCTCTGGAACATACAAGAAGAATCTTGGGTTTAGCCAATGAGATTTTCCCCTCCCTTTTTTACTCTCAGGATACAGGAATCAAGACCATCACTATGCTGATGAACAAGGGGAACAACTAAGCCAAATAGGAGAAGACCCAAATAGACCAAATAAATAGACATGCGAGAGGCAGAGAAGACTCAGCAAGCGCTCTGTGGCCTTTGTGTCTGCCCACGATAAAGGATGAAGAACTTCGAATTTGGGAAGGCCTATAGGACAACCTGGGGGAATAGTGGTCATAACTCACCTAGAAATGTAGTATCTAAGCAACCAGGCTGGGTAACAAACAGTCAGCCTCAGCAACCAACTACAGGAGTGGCCAGTGGTGGATATATTAAAGAAATAACTAATGATGCCTGAGAAGATGAGATGGAAGAGACCCTGAATCAAGTGGGTAGTATCCTATAGGAAATCTAAAGAACATGGCCCTACAAATAGACCAGGTTATAGAAAAGACTGACACCAACAAAAGTCAAATCAACAATGCCAATGTCAGAGCAAAGAAACTCATGTGCAGCTAAAACTACTATTGTGCTTCTTTTATTTCTTCACTTCTCTAAGGCATTACCTTTTCAGATTTTGCAATTTTGGTCCCACATGTTTCTATCAGGAGATCTGATGGAAGAAGGGCCAGAGGAGTAGCAGTTCCCTATCCCCCCCGCCCCCCGTTTCTTTTGGGGGTAGACTGTTGCTCATCCTTCCTTCTAGTATTTCTTTCTCAGTTTGTCTTTTTAGGTTGGTTTTCATACATGGCATGCAGTGTTTTCATCCTCTTCACTTACTTGATCAGGTGTTGTTGTTGTTTTTTTTTTTCTTTCAAGATTGGGAAGCATTGCCAAAGACAAAGGCAGCTGTAGAGGTGGGTTTGGTTTGGGTTTGGTTTTATGATGGATGAAGGGTAAGAGATAAGAGTTTGTTACCTCAGTAAAAACCTGCAGGCCACAAAGCAAATGTTGCATAGCCATGGTAAAGATCAAGTTGGGTTTAGTTTTTAAGTTACAGAGATTTTTGTTTTGTTTTGTTTTGTTGCCAGTTAAGGCTAATGCTTGACTTTGGAGCTTTTATATACAATATTTTTGTCACGCATCACTATTTTTTTACAACCTGTGTTCCAAAGGGTAAAATTAGTTTTCTTAAAGTAAGTTCAAATTCTGAACGCTTAGTGATTCATACGTATACACAGATTGCTATTTCATATTGCACACTCAGGAATACTTTGTATAAATGAGTGACTTTATTTTCATATTATTAGTAGTATCATAGTCCAATTACAGGCCTATTAACCTCATAAATTTGTCATTTGTCTTTGAAGAAAAATATATAAATATATATGTGCATAACACGAGAATTTCTTTTTAAAGCAGGGCTTGAAATTTTTTGGAAAGGCTTGACAAAGCTTATCTCATGAATTCAGATTTACCCTAATGCTAAGAATTATATTTAGATAGGAGAAAGAAAATTAATTTTATCTCAGGTAGAAAAATAGATTGCTTTGAGTTTTATGTAGCTTTATGCACTTTAAAGTTATAATTTATTCTTACTAAAAGTTGTTTGGAAAATTAATCCTCTGGCTTAATTATTGATGGTTACACTGTCATTCTTATAGCTTTGCGTATTGTACATCCAGAATCAAGTTCATGTAGATCCTGAACAGTGTTATAGGAATGTAATCAGTGTGGGAATTTAATTGGTATTTGTCACCTTTATGTAAAAATTACCATCTGTATACTTCAAACCTATAAGTGTGGCTTGGTTTGACCAATAACTACTGCTTGATTCTTACTATCAAACATAATAACTTCTAAAAAATTTTTTTCTTGAATGTTCTATTTGTGCTTAAGAAGTGTTTTTCTTTATATTATCAAAGTTTAAGATTTGATATATGTTCATAATACATACTCTATTGGTTACACTCACTAAATCTTTATGTCCTTTTTATGTCCTTTATTTTATGTCCTTTATTTTATCATTTCTATGTGTCTATTATGCCTTTATTAGCCCTTTCAATCTTAAACATTCATTTGTGTGTGTGTGTGGGTCTGCAGATGGAACCCAAGAGCATTCAGCCTCCGAGCTACACCCCCTGCCCTATTTTTTTATTCTTTTATTTTGAAACAGGGCCTTATTAAGTTCCAGAGGTCCTCACTGAGTAGCTGAGGCTGTCCGCTAACCATGATTCTCTGGTCTCAGCCTCATGAATGCTGGGATTACAAGTGGGCGCCACCACACCTGGCTGCATTCTTAAACATTCTGAACTGCTTTATTATAGGTTTGTGTCGTATGTAGTTCATACAGTTGAATTTTGTTGTGACTTGATTTGAAAATATTTTTATAGGAGAATTATACAATTTATTACTAACCATACAAATAAACTATATCAATGTAATAATGTAATTTATAAGTCTCTACTCATATTTTGTATAAAATTGACTCTGTATTTTGTTTCCTTCCTCTGTCCATTTTATATTTCTTTTTTATAATATAGTGAATTGTGATTTTACAGAATATTGAGGCACAAGAGTGTCAGAAAAATACATCCACTGTCTCACCTTTCCCATGCATGATTCTGAGACTGGAATTGGTATTTTTGTAGACATCCATAGCACTATTTATTTTTATATTTAGGAAAGCTAACATTTTCACTCCAGTTCTTAGTTCATAGTGTGTGTGTGTGTGTGTGTGTGTGTGTGTGTGTGTGTGTGTTTACTGGGGATTGATCCCAGTCGTGTTCTACATCCGAGCTATACCCTTAGCCAGGTTTTATTATTTATTTTGAAACAGGGTCTCACTAAGTTTTAGAGATTCTCACTAAATTGCTGAGGCTGGCTATGAATCTGCCATCCACCTCTTTCAGCCTCCCATGAACTAGGATTACAAGCATACACCATCATGCCCAGCTCAGTTCTTCCCTTTTACTAATACCTATTACAAAAATGCCCTTAGTCTGTTCTCTCTTGTTCACTCTGCTACTTATTGTTTTGTCTGTTTTAAATAATATCCTTCATTTCCAACTATTATCTATGCAGCAATGCACTATTCCATTTTCTCGGGATGTAGAACACTTGTACCATCTTTCTTTGGTTGCCCTCGTTCTTTTTCACTTACAGATTTACACTGAAATACATTGAAATATATCCAGTGCTTGTATTCAGCCTATTTGCCCAAATCTCCCAGGTCCAGGTCCTATCTGGGCTGAATGATCTTATCCTATAATCCTTCAGAGATAGGGCTGAGAATGTAGTGTTCTCTGGGGTCCTCACACAGAAAACTGCTTCTTATAGTCTTAATACTTGGAGATTAGTTCACCTACATAGAAAATATTTGTATAGACTTCCTTTATTTTCTTGAGAATGTGACTGTATTGTTCTCTTATTTTATGTGAGATTGTTCTCTTATTTTATTACAAGAAATCTGATTTTCTTCCCACTGTAAGTGATTTGGTCTTTTTGCCAAGAGATCTAGAGAATTTTTTTTCTTTCTTTTTAAAATCTAATATTTTCCTACTATAGGTCTTATACTTCACCATTCCAGGTTTCTTTTCCTGCACACCCTCTATACTCTTAAACATGTGATCTAATCTTCTTGTAATTTTAGAAATTTTGTTTTTGCTTACCTTTTTAAATACTAATTTTGTCCATTGTAATAGAGACTCCTTTACAATTATTTTCTGGACTTCTTTGCTTAATTTCTTATTTTGTCCTCATCGTCTTAACTTTAATGATTTTTCTTATATCTTCAGACAAATTTGTTCAATCTTCAGATGTCTCATCTTCAGATGTCAAATCTGTTGTCCCATGGCTACTTTGTAAGTTAAGTCTTAATTTTTAAGATGATTTGTCTTTTCCTTCCTATTATCTCCTGAGTTCATTCAATCCTCATTTCATATTTTTGTTTGAAACCTTGGAACTTCTGATTTAAGGTTTTTGTCTCAAATTTCCATATGCCTACTGTAGGCTATTTATTTCGGATGGCTGTTGCATTAAAGTTTTCTTCAACTTCGTATTAGATCCTGTTAGCATTTGTATCTACTGCAATGTTTGATCCTCTTATATATTCTCAGTGTCCTCATACACATGTCGTCGGCCATTTTCTGTCCATTTTTAAATGCTTACATATACTTGCCTGTGGGTGCTCTGATAGTTGAGTGAAGGGCAGTGTTTCTTAGTGCAAGAGCACCCTCTTCTGTTGGCATGGGAAAGTGAGGTTTCTTCAATTCCCAGCCCAGAGGGGAGGGGTCATTATATCTTCTGATTTGGGGGATTCACTTTTATTTGACAGGACACTCTTACTTCATTTTCTCCCTGCACTAACAAACCTCCCACTGCACCTCCACCAAATGGCCTCCTTCCCCACCCAGAGCGAGGGCCTTCAACCTCCCCGTCCCCAGGGTGTTGTTATATTTGCTCAGGTGTAAGCTCAGTAGGAGGTTATTTTATGTTTTGGCTATCATGAACCCCCTATATCCTTTTCCTCTTTACTATACAGTTTTCTATCTGATTTTCCACTGCAGCATATTAAAGTTGCTGGATCTGAGAGTATATCTTCTTACTCAGATATAATTTGATGTTTGGAGTACTCTCTGAGCTACATTGAATGTAGGGGTGTGTATATTGTGGGGGGCAGAATGTAGAATTCCTTAGGTTCATGGAATTCTTAAGATTATTTTGATCAGAAAGGAAGTAACTTTTAGGATTATTAATATAGCCTCATTAAAGATGGTCCTTTGACTCCCAGGCCAGTTATTCCAATACCTTTCGGCAAGTCGTTTAACTTCTCTGGAACTCTGTGTTCTCTCTTAGTGAAAGAATATCTTTGTATTTTCATGAATATTTTAATATGTTTGGACTCTTCCATTTGCCTCCCATCCTTGTCTCCCCTCTTGATGTGATGCGCACAAATGAAACTGCACCTTCTTACTCAGGCCTCAGCATCACGGAGAAAACAAGCTTTGTGTTAACCAAGGCTTGGCAAAATGTAAATATAAACTTTTTCCAGGCTGTTGGAAAGAGAATTGAGGTCCTTGCTAATTTGAATTACAGCCCTCTCAGGGACAGGGGCTCGGTTGGGAGCAGTCATGTGTCTGCTTTGGGTTTCTTTTACAAGGTCAGAATGTTCCCTCTCAAACTCACAGAACTCAGCAAGTCCAGGAAGAAACCAACTGCTCTGACCACCTCCCTTCTTTGTACTCCTCAGAGGCTCAGGGTCCTCCCTCTAGACCAACTCCCACCCAATCAAATATCTCCCTTCTAGAGGAGAGCATAGTATTAAATATGCCAAAATAGGAAAGGAACTGGGGAATTGCACGGGTAAATGTGAAAACATGCAAGGTCACCATAACGACTCTTGCTCAACAATATGAATTTATGTAGTGTTCTCAGTTTTCATGTGGCTAAAATAATGATACATACCCTCCACCCATGGTGGCTAAAGAAACAATATCACAGATGATTCATTCCAGAAGGGCCCTCCAGAGGTCATCTTGGCAGTGCCCTGACTTTACATCAAAATGACTTGCCTATTACAAACAGATGCAAGTACTGAGTGGGTAGGGAGATTTTCCCACTCTTAAAGTTCCCAGGTCAAGAGATGATTCTGCCCCCTCAGTCACCTGCTCCTGGGCTCCCACCACTGTGACATTCAGGAAGCCAAGCAGATATAGACTTCCTTTATCAGTACCCAATCTCCAACGCTATTCATTCTAAAAACATATCTGTCACTCGTAGGCTTTCTATCTCTCTGCATCTGCGTCCGGAATGCTGGCTGCAGTGGTGACAAACCCATAAACACACACACACACACACACACACACACACACACACACACCACATACACACACGCGCACACACACACTTAGGCAGAATGTCAAAGGCAAGAGGAAGATGTGCTGAGTTGGAAGACAGCCTTGGAGAAGGGAGCAAGAAGCCAGAGGCAGGAAAGAACAGACTCACATCGCCTTCCGAGCACTGCAGAGCATGCAGAGCTTCTTCCTCTGCCAATCCAGACTCACTCTAGAGGCCACGAGGGCCCTTTCTGATTCTTCCCAACTTTCTCTGTGCCTTCTGTTTGCACAGGTAAACAGAATAACAAGCAGCCCTCTATTCTCTTGTTGGAATTATTTATTAGCTTTCCATTCCTTAGACCAGCTACACCAAGACCTTTTGGTATTAAGTGTAATGTGTCCAATGTGGTAAGAAGTTAGGGAAGGAACCGCTCCCTAAAAAAGTAGAAAGGGAAATCCCCTCCAGCCAGAGAGATCCAGGGAGCGTTTCACAGAGAGGGTGATATTCAGAGCCCTGAAAAAAAGTATACCAATATAAAGACCTTTGGGAACGGTATTTTAAGAAACTGTGAGTGATTAAGTTGCACTGTTACAAAATATGTATATGGGGTGGGAGGAAATATTGTCATCATAAAGGTAACTGGGCCCATATTGAGGAATATTTGGGATGCAAAGCTTCTTATGATATGAACCACATTTTCACCTCAGTTATTCTTTAATATCTCCAGGTTTGGTATCTAGAATATTCATTATATACCACAAACATGGTAATATTTGATGCATGTGATGTATAGCTTTTAAAGATGCTTCTTTACATTAGAAGACAAAAATTACCAAAAAATTCACGACTTACTGTGTGGTATATTTTATGTGTCTCACTAACTTGGAATTAACTATTCTGATAGCTTCCTGTGATCCAAAGTATTTTCCTGCCCTAAAGAAATACTGATTGGCTCAACTGAACATAAGCATGTTCATTTCCATGTAGGATTGAAAAAGCAGAAAGGTGCCTATGGAAAGAGGAATAATGTAGGTAATAAAAAACATTGAAAGTCAACCTTCAAACTGGTCATGGTGATGCACACCTGAAACCCCAATACTTGGGAAGCTGAAATAGGAGAATCCCAGTTTCAAGAACAGCCTCAGCAACTCAGTGAGGCTCTCAGCAACCTAGTGAGACCCTATTTTCAAATGAATATTAAATAGGGCTGGGAATGTAGCTTAGATATAGAATGTCCTAGATTCAATCCCCAGTACAAAAGGAAGGAAGGAAGGAAGGAAGGAAGGAAGGAAGGAAGGAAGGAAGGAAGGAAGGACGGACCAGCTTATAGAAGGATGGAAGCCCATTTATGACTTTAGAGCTAAGCTGAGCAAAAGCTAGAGCTCATTTGAACTGAAGTAGAAGAACATAATGTGGTACAACCTCATAGTTAATATAAAAAACTCAAGTACCAGGTGGAAAATAGGAGAAATAAGACTCAAATTCAAGTCTAACTGTGCAGACTTAAGCAGTTAGATCATTTATCCAAAACTCCAGGTCTTCATTTGTAAACTGGAGATATAAAGAGTAGCTACTTCTTAATGCAATTCAGATTCAATGTAATAAACATGCACAGAGCTCTAAGCACCTTCCCTGGCACATAAACAGTGCTTAATACATATCCAGTGATTGTTGTTGAGTGAAATTTTCAGTAAATATAATTCAATAAATGTTATTAATGATGAGCAATTCAATAAATGATATTGAAAAAAGAGAACATAGATGACAGTATTCTTCGTGGCTTATTTTAGTACACAAGATAAAAAGGTAAAAGCTAGAAAAGGAATCAAACATCCCAAGCAAACACAGGCTTTAGTGCAGAGGCTTGAGTGCAACTGGGCAGAATGGTGGACTTCTCTAAAGTGGCTTGCAACTGGGAGGAAAGATGTCTGTACCCTGGTCTAGACTTTGACACCAACTGATATGCAGTTTCAGGAAAGTCAAGTCACATCTCCAATCCCCAGGTGTTTTAATTCTATAGAGTAGTCTCCTTGTGCTGACTAGTCTTGGAATTTCTGTTGTTCTCCAGCTTTCTTTGTAGCTCTAATACAGAACTGAACAATGTCTAAAGATCCTGGAAACATAATAGCCCTGGAATTGCATTTCTACAGTTAGGCACAGGAATGAACTAGAGAACATCCTTTCCATCCCAAGCTCAATGAATCTAGAAAGATTGAGGTCACATTTGTTTCAAGAGGGCCTAATACAGCAATGACCTTCCACATAGAGTAGACACTCAATTGATAGAAAACCTCCAAGTTATAGTAAGTTTGACCCCTTTTGGCCCTTCCCCTCCTTTATTCCCCAAGTCAGCTTGCAAGAAAAAATAAAGCCCTTTAAAGATGCCCCTACTTTCTTCTTGCACATCCCAAGCCAACCAGAGTTGCCTAAAAAGCAATTTCATGCTTTCTTATGGGCTTAGAAAACCCTGTCTTAATCTTCTACTCTGGGCTTCAGGAGATTTTCCCATTCTGGAGCTCTTGTCCTCAAATCCTAGGAAGGGACAGACACTGGAGATTAAAAGTGATGCTCATAAAATGGGATTGGTGCCACACACTTGTAATCTCAGCATCTGGGAGGCTGAGACAGGAGGATCATGGTTCATGGCCAGCCTTAGCTACTAAGTGAGGCCCTTTCCAACACAGTGAGACCCTGTTTCAAACTAAGAATAAAAAAATAGGGCTGGGGGTATCGCTTGGAGGTAGAATGCCCCTGGGCTCCAACCCCAGTACCACAAAGAAAAAGAAAAAAACTGGTGCTCAATGAGATCTAGAACTGTAAACCAAGAGACTGTCTAAAAGGAAATTGCACTGAGCCTCAGGCCAGATGCAGAAGCCCTGTGTTTAACCAATCAGCTAACAGTCCCCCTCCCTGTACTTGAACTGGTAGGCATGACTGCCTCCTGTGTGAGTTCCAACATTATCCATCACTTTGGTCTGTATATAGTGGGACTCTGGGAGACCATCCTCTCAGATTAGAGCCATTTTGATCTAATTTCTTCTCCATCATCCCAGGGAAAATCAAGAGCCACCTCTGGCATCTAAGAAAGTTATTCTCAAATACATAAAAAGAAACTGAAGAAAATTGTGCAGGCTCTTTGCCACTCCCCAGAGCCTGCCATCTCTGACTGGGGAGTTTTCTGGCACCAGCTAGATGGCTTTCCATCACTATGACTCATAATTCCTCCCCCAAACAAGGTGGCAGTCCCTTAGACCTGTATTTTCCAGGCATAAAATTTAACAAGGACAGTTAAGTTGTATAAAGTCCACCTTACATATGGGGCATAAAGCTAAGCCTAGCCTTCGAAGATGTCTAGAATTTCTCATGTGGCTGACTGCTGGCTAGCTGACACCAATGGGGTGTGTGTGTGTGTGTGTGTGTGTGTGTGTGTGTGTGTGTGTTACTGGGGATTAAATTCAGGGGCATTCTACCTCCAGCCATATTTTTTTAATGTTTGTTTTGAAAGGAACTATCATATAGATTGATAAAAGTCTCACTACTTGTTGAGGCTGTCCTTGAACCTGCGATCCTCCTCCCAAATACTGGGATTACAGGCATGCGCCACTAGTGCCACCATGCCTAGATCCAATGATCTTTAAATCTGCCCAGAAAATGCTGGCTGTCCTGGAGATTCAGGTGGCAACCCAAATCTCCAGGCTTGAGGGTTCATGTCTCATATCTCATTTACACTTCCTGGAAAGTGTCAAAAGCTAATCCCAAATGGGCAACTGGTGGGGAAGGAGATGCCAAGGACAGTGTAGCCTCAGTCTCCTGGCATGACCCTCCCGGGGTGCCTAACACTGGGGTATCCTGAAGACAAGCGTGCTCTCGAGCTTTGGTTTCTTTTTGTACATCAGCCACTTCTTCTACATGCAGGCTGAGGGAGCATCTGCCCAGGGGCATTATACCTGCAATTCTCCTGTATCCGCCTCCCTAGTACTGTACTGGGACTGTAGACATGTGCCAGCACACCCGGCCTTTATGGCTGTCATAGCCTCTGAAGGAGCAAAGGACCCTAAAGAGGCTTGGCAGGAGGCCTCTCTCCTTACTATGATTCCAGCCCCAAGTCTTGTTTCTGCCTGGTTTCCCACTGGCTTAGTGATTAAGGTCTATTTACATGATGTATTGCCATTTCTGAAAGGAATCAAGGTTTCTAGGGCTTTGTCTGCTGAGGAAGAAGGAGAATGGAAGGGCAGCCTTCAAAGGCCGAACTCAGAACTTTTATGGTACCCAACTATCAGACAGTCTGCAGAGCATGAGGATGTCTACTGGTTTGGATTTGGGGTGTCCTCCAGTCCTCATGGAAACAAGGTGGCAATGTTGGAAATGAGGCTTTGTTGTAATCTCAGCAGTGGATGAACCCATTGTGAATTTATCTGGGTGGTCATCCAGACCAGTAGAATGTGGCTGGAGAGGGTAGATCCCTGGGGCTTTGGCCTTAGTGATTATGTATAGTTCCTCCTCCTCCTCTTCCTCCTCCTCCTCCTCTTTTCTTTCTCTTTCTCTCTCTCTGTGTCTCTCTCTCTGTGTCTCTCTCTCTCTCTCTCTCTCTCTCTCTCTCTCTTCTCTCTCTCCCTCTTCTCTCTCTCTCTCTCTCTCTCTCTCTCTCTCTCTCTCTCTCTCTCTCTCTCTCTCTCTCTCTCTCTCTCTTCCAGCCTCCATGATGTGAGAACAAAGCCTCACAGTCTCCCTCTCTCCATTTCCTGCTACTGTCACCATGCCCTGAGATATGTGGTCCCCGGCCTCAGATCTCAGACTGAACTCAAAATCTCCAAACTGTAAGCAAATAAATCTTCCTTCCTCTAAGTTGTATAGTCAGTTCTTTAGATTATAGCTGCTGGAATGCCAACAAAGACAGGGTGTTTCTCAAGGCAGGGTCATGAAGAATACAAGAAAGACATCCCCATGTCACTGGGACATGCCATTCCATGTCACTAGGGTCCTTTTAAAATTCTTTACCTTGGTATGTCACAAACTCCAAAGAAATGACATGAATTTTGCCTCTACTTCCTAATGATCTACCATTCTGTGTTCTCAGAATGAATCTGCACACTGATAAATTAAGCTAACTACAGACTTGTAAGGATTTGGTTGAGAGATAGCGGACTCTAGAAAGCTCAAAAGGAGAGGGTAAAATACATGAAATCTGGCCTGTTCAGTGAAAATCATTTCAATGCATGCCCAGTTAGTAAAAAAAGAATTCCCTGAAAGGCCAATTTGCTGAAAGCTAATTCCCAGGAAACCAGTTCTTAGAAAGATCAATTTGCTAAGTGACCAATTCACTAAATTTACTAAATTTCTGTGTTGTGTTATTTAATAGAAATATGTATCCACTTAGTTTTCTGCACATAATGGAAGCTTTTCGGCATATTCTAATTTTTAATAGAATCTTCTAGCTAATTCTGATTTATTTTGGAAGGTTTTAAATTGAAATTAAGTTTTAAATTAATTTCATTTACAATTCTACTTTTTTTTATTGGTGCACTGTATTCATACATCATAGTGGGATACAAACTTTTGTAGACATACATGCACACATCGCCCAGTCAGCCCCCACCCGATCCCCACCCCATTCTCTCCCCATCCCTCCTTCCCATGCTTGGCTTAGTGGTTGACATCTAGTATTATAGCAATTTATCCAAAATTAAAAATGATAATTTCACATAACAGTTTCATTTGTCTGATACCAAGCTTTTGATGACTTAAAGATAACATTTCAATATTTCTTTTTGCTTTCTTTCTTACCAGAGAATCTATTTTTTCTATTTTTTAGGTGAAACTATCATATATTTATATATTTATTTTTCAGGAAAAAAAATCTATCCTAATATGGAATATGGACTCTAGATACCCAAAACGATCTTGAAAAAGAACAAAGCTAGAAGATATATATTTTCTGATTTCAAACCATATAAAGCTACAATAATTAAAACAGTGTAGTACTGTTCTAAAGGCAGATATATAAACCATTGGAGTTAAATACAAGCCTAGAGCTAAATTCTTCCCTATATTATCAAGTTATTTTTGACAAGGTTTCCATGAACATTTGGTGGTGGAAATAATAATCTTTTAACTAAATATTGTTGAAAAATAATAATTACATGGAAAAGAATAAAATTGGACCCTTACCTAATCCCATATACAAGTATTAACTCAAAATAGATAAAAGACCTAAATATAAATCTTAAGACTATAAACTTTTAGAAGAAAATCTGGGTCATAAAATCTCACAACATTTAAATTGGCAGTGATTTCTTGGATATGATTTCAATGGCACAGGCAACAGAAGAGTATACAAACTCCCTAAAAAATAAAAAATAAAAATATTGTATATCCAAAGACAATGTAAACAGAGTTAAAAGTTACTAGTAGAATGGGATAAAATATTTCCAAATGCTATATCTGAAGGTATATTAATATTCTAACTAGACATCCTAAAAATTAACAACAATAAATGCAAACAATACAATTTAGAGATAGGTAAAAGACTAACGTAAATAATGAATCTCCACAGATAACCAAACCAATCTTAGTTGTCTGTTGGATGGAAAATCTTGTTTCTCTGGTTCTGGTGTGTGTTACCTATTTCTTCTTTGTAGTTAATCTCTTTGAGTATTTTCTCTAGTGCTGGTTTTGAAGACATAAATTCCTTCAGTTTCTGTTTGTCATGGAAGCTTCTTATTTCTCCATCTAATTTGATAGAAAGTTTTGCTGGGTAGGAAATTTTTGGTTGGAAGTTGTTTTCTTTCAGAGTTTGGAATATGTTACTCCAAGCCCTTCTGGCTCTCATGACTTGGTTTGGGAAGTCTGGAGTGATTCTAATTGGTTTACCTCTGAATGTCACTTGGCCCTTTGTTTTTGTTGCCTTTAATATTCTCTGCTTGGCTTCCACATTGGTCATTTTGACAATTATGTGGCGTGGGGATCCTCTTCTCCGATCCTGTCTAAAGGGAGTTCTATAAGTTTCCTGGACCTGTGTATCAACTTCTTGCTCTATGTTTGGAAAATTTTCTACTATTACTTCCTTGAAGAGATTGTTGATCCCTTTGGTTTCACTTTCTTTTCTCTCCTCTATTCCAATTATTCTTAGGTTAGCTCTCTTAAAATGGGCCCATATTTCTTCAATGTCAGATTCCTGCTGTCGGATATTTTTTCCTAGATTAGAAACTATGCGTTCATTTTTGGAATGATCATCTTCTAAGAGCGAGATTCTGTTCTCCATGTGGTCTAATTGGTTGTTCATGCTTTGAATTGAGGCCTTTACTTCATTAATTGCATCCTTTATCTGTTTTGGGCTCTCTCTGAATTCTTTTCGAAGCACCTCTATTATTTCTACAGTTATTTTCCTGATTTGATCTTCTAGAAATCTCTGATTTTCTGTTTTATCGGGTTCTGATGTTGTGGGGTTGTGGGCATTCATTGCTCCAGTGTTATTCCTCTTTCCCATGATTTTGGAAGTTTGTGCCTTCTCTGGGTTCTTCCCTTGGGTCACTATGACTTCACTTAAGGTGCTCTGGATCTCGAGTCTGTAGTATCTCTGACCCCACTACTCCTTTACTGGGTTGTATCACAGAGTCTCCGACCCAGGGAGTCGATAGAGGCTGCTTTAGACTATGGGGGGGGTGCCAGGTTGCACGTTCTCCTATGGTGTGATATCTCTGCCACTGCCACTCCCCCACTGGGTCAAGTCCCAGGGAGTACAGTACTGGGATTTCTCCTCTGTGGCCCGCAATTTGACTCACTGTTCTTGAGTACGCAGATGTAGCTGTACTGGACTCGGTGAATTCACTGCTGCTGCCACCGGTGGCAATATGGCGCCGCTGCTACGCCCTCGGCCGTGAGGCTGGCGTATTTTTTCTTCTCTGGTTTTGAGTTCCACTCTGAGTCCCTGCAGTGTGTGCTGAGCTCAGCCACTGGGAGCTTTAGATGCTCCCTGTGCCGAAAGATCCCGCCTGGCTGTTCCGCAGTGCCTCACCTCGGCTTGCCATAGCCGTCCGGAGAATTTGCCGCTGACGCCGGCAGTATGGCGCTGCTGCCGCGTCCTCGGGCGTGAGGCTGTTGTATCTCCTCTGTGGCTCTGAGCTCTGTTCTCAGTCCGCTTTCTCTCTGAAGCCTGGTGATTTTTTTGTTTCTCTGGTGATGGTGTTTTCTGGCTATGAAAGGCGTTGATTTTGTGGTAATGGAGATTGGTTGTTAGCGGGGCTCTTAAGCCCCGCTTTTCTCGGTCGCCATCTTCCCGGAACACAATTCTACTTTATTTGAATTGTTTTTTTAAGTTATTTTAGTTTTAATTCAAAGTTAATTGAAACAGACATGGTGACACACACATATAATCCTAGTACTTGGTGGGCTGAAACAGGAGGATGTCAGGTTCAAGGACAATGCATAGTAATTAAACAAGATCTTGCTTTGAAATAAAAAAAATAAAAAGGGTGTGATTGTATCTCAGAGTCAGAATGCCCCTGAATTTAATATCCAGTGCTAAGTAGGCAGGCAGGCAGGCAGGCAGGCAGGTAAGAAGGAATGAAGGAAGGAAGGAAGGAAGGAAGGAAGGAAGGGAGGGAAAAAGAAGGCAAGATAGATTAACTACATGAGGAGAGTGCTAAAAATGCAAGAAGATTGGCAAAAAACCAAAAGTGACATTTAAGAAAGGATTTCTATTTGCTTAGCTGATTTACCAAAAGGGACAATTTCACTATTATTGCAAAATATGGATTTTTCTGATCCTATTTACCAACGACCAAATTAGTAGATCTCAATTGCTCCTTTTCAAGTACACCAGATCCACATTTGGCAGGTAATGGGTTCTTCTTATCCACTTCTGTTTTTTATTGTGTTTGAATGCCATTTGCTATTTTTTAAAACATTGAATGCATTTTAGTTGTGTTTGCCAATTCCTCAAGCAGCATATCTGCTTTAATTATGTATTCTTGGCAATTCAATATTTAAACTTAATGTTATATTTATATTGAAAAGCATTGGAAATGCATCTGAATTTTAAATTAAATTTCAACTTAGAGTAAATTTTTAATATGAAGAAAATCAGACATTTACATTTAAATCTGAAAACAAAGTAAATCAGTTTTAAATTAGATCAAATTAAAATTTATATTGCAAAGCATATAAAAATCAGATGTAGTCTTCAGCCAAAAAAGTCATATATATTAGCAACATCTAAAATGTTGCCATGTGAAATGCTGAGAGTTTGATAATAGTGATAAATATGTTCCTTTATGTCACATTATTAGTAAGAAATTGAGATGTTCATATTAAATTTATTCAAAGATCTCCTGGTAAAGTGGCTAAATACTCTAATAAAATATTACAAAGTATCCAATTTGGTACATTTGGCATATTAGTCCATGAGTAAATTGATTAGTTGGCAAATTGACTTTCTAATCCTTGCTTTTCAGGAAACTGACTCCGTCCCAAGAGTATGTGAATCTGGGGAAAGAGCAAGTGTCAGAATGAAGGCTTTGGGGGAGCTGAGCAAGCTCAAGTTTTCCTGTTACATTCCTCCTGGAGGCTGTAATCAGCTCTAGCAGCAAAGCGCAGGCCCCGAGTCACTCCTGGGCAACCTCAGCAGTTCACCACATGTGAAGGGTGCGCTAAGTGGTCGTGCGGGTACCGGAATACAAGACAAGTTGCCAACTCTAAGCCCCCTTCCTTGTGAAGGAGGCTTATGAGGGAAATCAGATGCTTTAATTAACTGAAACTACTAAGCATTGCAGTGTAAGCGTGTGTGTGTGTGTGTGTGTGTGTGTGTGTGTGTGTGTGTGTGTGTCTGTCCATCCTGGCAAACAGGCAAATAACCAGTATAGATTACAAATACCAAAGAAGCTTCAAGGAGCTACAACGCAGACAGACCAGTAACTACATGGCCAAGCCATTGCACCTCCTGGAGAGAGAAGCCACTCAGCTCTCTTCTTCCCTCCACGCTGAATATACTAGCATTTTTCTCAGCTGGAGTCTTAAGTGCAATAATCCACCCACCCGTAAGTTTGGTACATCCAGATTTGGTGATGAATCAGTTCAACCTGCCAAAGGAATTGTTCCCGATCAGGAAGCCCTGAGTTGTCATCGGGACTAGGGGTCGCAGTACAGAAGCTGAACTTGCCTTTGCTCCGCCCACAGCGCCATGAGGGAAGCAGAGTGCGGAGGTGCCTGAGGTGCACTGTGCTCCCTCCCTCCCTACTCACGCGCTCTTCGCTGCTCCTCACCAGCTCTCAGAGCAGACACTCACCAACTTACATTCCTGCTCCGGACTCCTCAATGTCTCCTTTCCAGTGTCCAGTTAGCAAAGATGCGTTCATTCCTTTGCAGTGTTCCTTCCCCACAATAGCCTTCCCTGGGTCCCCAGTTACAGACCCAAGCAGCCTCTCATATACTCTGTGTCATCTGATGCTTGACTTAGCACGCCATAAATCATATGGCTCAGAAGACCAGGGACAGGTTTTACTTTCCACTATCTGTCAAGCACCTACGCAGAGAACTCAATTAGTGTTTGTCAAATAACACAATTGATAAATAATTGTACTTTCTTTGGTAAAACTGAGAGGAAAAACTGAGAGAAAAAGATTCAACTCCTAGCTCAAGGGGCATAAATAGCAAGGGCTCAACCCAGGCCTTGAACCTCACACTCTCAGGTTAACACTGTGCCGTGTTAATCGAGCACCCCTGCTGCATACTAGGCACTATAACAGCCTTTAACCTATTTAATTTTCTCGACAGCCCTGCAAAACTGTTATTGTCATTCACAATTTACAAATGAGAAAACAGAGGGTCCAAGAAGGCCAAAACCAGGAAGTACTAGAAAAGGAATTTGAACCCAATTTGTCTGACTCCAGTGCCCTTTTCTTCCCATCACTCGACTATATAATAATGATATGATCTCTATCCGCACCTCGATCCAGTCTACACATTATTCTATAATGTGCCTCCCAACCCATCTTCACCAACAAACCTGTTAATACAGGAAAAATTAGCCCTTGTGCTTTGTTGGGGTTTTTTGTTTTGTTTGTGGTATCAGGAATTGAACACAGAAACATTCTACCTCTGAGCTACATCCTCAACCCAATTTGTTGTTGTTGTTTTCATTTTAAAACAGGGTCTCACTAAATTGCTGAGGTCCTTGCTAGGTTTCTGAGGCTGGCCTCAAACCTGTGATCTTCATGTCTCAGCCTCCCAAGTACTGCAATCACAGGCATGTGCCACCAAGCTTGGCTCCATGCTTTTAATTTAATTTCATTTCATTTCATTTTATATTATTTACCACTAGTAAAGATGAGGGATTAAATGACCTATCTGAACCCACACAGCTGGTCAGTGACAAATCTTAGACATTGTCTATACTGTACCATCTGATATGGTAGTCACTTGCCACAATAACTAATTATTATTTTTTTTTTTGCAGGTCTAGAGGTGGAACCCAGGGGCATTCGACCTCTGAGCTACACCTCCTGCCCTATTTTTTATTCTTTATTTTGAAACCAGGTCTCACTAAGTTGCAGAGGGCCTCACTAAGTAGCTGAGGCTGTCTGTGAACCGCGATCCTCAGGTCTCAGCCTCCCGAATGCTGGGATTACAAGCCAAGCCCGGCACATAATAACTAATTAAATGAAGCAAATTTAGCGATCAGATCCTTAGATTCAGTAGCTCCATTTCGAGGACTCAATAGCTACCTGTGGCTAATGACCACCACACAGAAAAGCACAAATATAGGATATTTCTATTACTGCGAAAGTTCCATGGAGCAGTATTGAATGTTTACCACTGAAGAGCAGCAGCAAAAGAATTTCCCAACTGCTTATCAGAAAGGCAGAATTCAGGCCCACCCCAGATCTATGGAACCGCAATCTGCATTCTGGCAATATCTCTGGGAGATTCATGCACACAGCGAAGTTCGAGACGTACTGACTTCATTACCCCACCTTCATTTTGCAGACGAGAAACTGAAAACCAAAGGAATGAATCAACTTGGCCAAAGTCACATATGAGATTGGAAGTGGAGTTGGGGCCAGAAGCCCAGACTCAGCCTCTGCCATTCTGCCTTTGAGCTGGCATCAAGCCAGAGAGGCCTCAGGGGTGCCTAGCAGTGGAAGGTGGAATGCTAAGGGCTGCCTCCCTTCTGCACAGATAAGAGGGAGCAGCAGCTGTCTGAGGAGGAGAGTCATGCTGGTGTCAGGCAGACCTGGAGTTCTGTGAAGGGAGGAACACTGGCTTTGGACCTCTGAGCAAGCTTCAAAGCAGACAGCATAGGGCCTCCAGTGCCCTCCTAAGAGCCCAAGATTGTCACAAGAAGAGCACTGATCATGCAGTTCTCTGCTGTGTGAGAGTATGGGGACCTCCCTCTGACATCAGGGGGAGTCATCGTCACTCTGGAGCTGCCCCTCACTCTGGTTTTACAAAAAATGTTCTCTCCCAGGGCCTCCTTATCTTATCCCCAGCTAGGGATCTAGAGCCATCCATTCCTCTTCCTTTTGTCCCAAGCCCTCAGCCTCTTTCAGGAGACATGGTCACCTGGGTAAATACATCCAGCCAGACCAAAGGGATATGCAAAAAGAAGAGATAGGCTCTGGGTGTGAGATGTGCTTGGAGCTTCTGCCAGAGGTTCCCTAGCTCTCTGCAGCCTCCCTGGAGAAAATTTAGGAGCTGGAGGACAAGGCATTCCAGACTAGGGCCACCTTCCAAACTAGCTGGCTGTGTGACTCTGGAACAGCATCTCTCCTGCAAACAGAGAAAAATGAGAGGTGTGCTCTCCATCAGCACTGTCTAATACAGCAGCCAGCTACATGCGGCCATTGGGTCCTTAAATATGCCCAGTGTGCTTGGGCAGGGGATGGAGGGGGCAGGAAGAATGAACTTTTCATTTTAGTTTGTTTTTAAATAGCCACAGATGGCTAATGACCACCATATTGGACAACATAGCTTTGGATAAGTCTTTTCTTCTTTGGGGGGTCTCAGATTCCTCACTTATGAAATGAAAAGGCTAGACTAGGTAGGCCAATTCCAAATCTGAATACAACCAAGGGGACAGAGATCTTTTGTCAGCCAACATTCCATTGCTGGGGATGTCCAGCTGCTCTTCTGTCCTGGGCTACTACCTGCCCTTTCTGCTACATCACCATGGTGATGGGAAAAAAAGGTAGCTTCCATCAAATAAATACCCAAATTGTCTCTATCTCAATCTTTTCAACTTAGCTATTTTTAAAACAAACAAACATATATACCCCTGGCATATATCAGGATCTGTTGTGTTAAACCCATTTACTTATTACACAGAATTTTAACCTATATGGTGGTTTTTAAACATGGCCACAAATTCTTTGACAATTCTTTATTGAGATGCCCACATTTCTCTTCCCTTAAGTATGAGTAGGTTTGTGATATGAGGAGAATGAGGCTAGATAATGGCTAAGGAAATGTTGTATAAAGCCAGCAAGCTCCACTTGTTCACTGGGACACTCCCTCTTGAAACCGTGGATATCTGCATAAGAATTCTTACTATGCTACAGCTGTGATGTCAAAGAGATCACAAATAGATAGCCCAAGATACCCCAAATGATACACACACACCAAGCAAGGCACAGGCATATAAATTAAGAAGAGAATCCTCTATCCCTAGCTACAACTTCCATCGATTTGAATCATCCCGGCTAAGGTCCTGAACATTAAAGAGCAGAAAAGAACCATTCCCATTATGCCCCATTCTGAATTTTTGGCCCTCAGAATTTAAAGGTCATGATACAATGGTTGTTGTTCTACACTACCCTGCTTTGGAGTAATATTATTTGCAGAAAAAAATTGAAAAAACAGGATTTAACATGATGGGAGCCTTGGCATGTAAAGGCTGGGTCTCAAAAGGAAAGTCTCCAGAGGTGGGTTCCAAAAAATTGGGGTTTGAGCTGAAATGCTAGGGTTTGCACTCTGCTCTGCATCTCAGTGATTCTCTGAACCTGGGATAGCTATTTAACTTCTTTAGCTTCTGTACAACATGATACTTGTTGTGAGGATGGGATAAAGTTTATAAAACCCTTAGTAGAGTGCCTGGCATGGGGGTGGGGGAATCAGAGAATAGATCATAGCACAATGTAGCGGCTATATATGCCATCAGCTTTGCCATTATTAGTGCATGACCATGGACACAGAGTGCTTGTAAAAATGGTTTTTGGTGAGATAACTGCTAAGCCTTCTGGATTTTTAAAGATTAGAATTGATGTGAATTTAAGGGGTTGGCATGACATTTCACCACAGATCAGAAAGTAGCCATATTGTATATGAATTTGTCCCCATGGTCTGAGAGTTTGATGATAGTGTTGAGATTGTAATAAAAAACAGAATGGATGTCAAGTCCAGAATAAACTCTTCTCCAGACGATGACTTTGAGATCAAAATCCCAGCCATCGTGATCCTTCAACCTTATTGGGTCTCACATTGGGCCACCTAGTCCAGAAGGTTTCTTCTGTTTTCTCTTCTTCTGAGTTCTCTTCTAGACTTAGACCTCTATTAGAAATTACTCTGTATTTGATTCTATCACTAACTCTAGTATCTGTTATACCTTCCAAGTAAGAAGTTCTTAATGCATCCAATTTCAGTGAGATTTAAGTGATATCTCTCTTCTCTTCTCTCTCTCTCTCTCTCTCTCTCTCTCTCTCTCTCTCTCTCTCACACACACACACACACACACACACACACACACTTATCATTTCAGTTCAATCTTTATAGAAACTGGATAGAGATTATTAGAATTAAGTATTCTCTTTCTATTCACTACTGGCTCCTCGGTTACCATTTCTCTTATTACATTTCATGTACAAAAATGTCAGGAATGACAGAGAGGGATTGGAGAGAAGAGGCAAGAGGCATCGACTTCCAAAATGAGCACCATGAGAGTGGCTTCTGGACTGTCCAGCAGAGCACAAAGGTGCAACAGCCATAGCACTACTGCCCTGAAGATCTCCTTTCTCTCTTCCAAAGACTGAAATCAAGCAGGCTTCTTTAGCAAGAAGAGCCAATGGTGTGGAGAGGGAGGGAACTTTATCTCTGGAATTCCATCTTCTTGGTGGTCCAGAAAACTCGGAAAGTGGAGGGCATTCCATTGATATTCCCAGATAGATCTCAGGTACCTGACACAGCCTAGCAGCCCACACTCCTCTTCTGATTTCCCTGTCACCAGGAGCTTGGCAGTTCTAGGAACCAGAGAGAGGCTCTGGGTGGGGCAGCATCAGGGAGATGGGAGCAGTGTGGCCCAGCCCTGAAGCAGAAAGGTGAGCAGAAGGCATCTCTCCTACCAGCAGCTGGAGAGGCAGAGGTGAGGAAAAGAGGGTGTTGCAATCAAAAAATGCAAAGAAGGATTAGAGAAATTTGGCGTAATTATTTTGTCATTTTGCATTGCTCAAGATGGATACAACTTGAGGGTTAGAGTGTGAAAGAAGTAAAATAAGACAGAAATCAACACAGGGATGACCAATGTGTTTTTATTGCCTTCCCAGCTTTAGATCTTCTCTCCTTAAGAAAGGGTCTTGCAGAGAGGACAGAGCCCTCTGCACCCCAAAGGGGTTGGGTTTTGGCTTAACTTCCCTTAAGTTAGCGTCACATAATTTCTTTGAGCCTCACTTTCTCCATTGGTAAAATTAGCTGTATAACTTCAAAGAGTTATGGTGATGATTAAATAAGGCAATACAGTTGAAATGCATTCCCCAAAGTACTAGACCAGCTCAGCATTCTCTAAATGTTATTTCCCTCACCCCTCCCCTTCTCACCATGCACCTTCATGAGAGAGAACAGCCTCTCAGCAACAAAACAGCCCAAGAAAATGTCACAGGCAGAGGAGCAAGTTGCTGCAACACTAGTTGGAGGCATGTAATCATCGTGAAGTCAACCCTAATAGCTGATATTTATTTTGCACCTGTCCTTGAGGAACACTGTTCCTTTCACCTGGATGACCTCAGTCACTTCGTGAACAACTGAGCAAAAGCACCTTTTATTCCCAGCTCCAGCAGGAAAGAGGTAACCTAAGAAGGTAAGCGATTTGCCCAAAGCGATTTGCATTGAGGAGAGATAGAAGCAAGGTCAGTATATCATGGGTTATTCTTCAGTGACAACTATAATTCTCATGTGCGTCTGCCCCTGAGGAAGAGCTGGGCCCTATTCACTGGTGCTCTCCGAGGCCATCCTGCATGTGTGCACCCAGGATTCCAGGCTTACTGACAACATCTAGCTACCAAAGATTCACAAAGCTAGTGAGTCAGAGTCTTGAGGAGAATGTGCCCCAAGGCAGAAGCTCTCCAGGGATGCAATTTTCATCCACCCAAGAACCACTTCCCTCCAGCCGAGATATTAGACAACGGCATGCATCTGGAATGCCCAAGTGCTCGTAAAAGATTATTACTAAGTAAGAGTGGATGATGATAATTAATTACCCTCCATTAAAGAGAAAGTCCCTGGAGCTAAAGCATCAAAGGCAATATTTCACTGAGTTGGCAATTTCTTTGACGCTACAATAAGATGACTCCTTACCTTGCATCTTGTGTCTGTTCTTTTCTCTCAAATTCTGTCTTGAGGAATGCATCTTGACTTCGGACAACTTCTTTTAATTCCCACCTTCCTCCTCATTCCCCATCCAGTAATCATTATTATTAAAACTTCACACCAGGGCCACAGACCTATTTTTATAGCACCCTTTGATGGATTAATTCATGGTTACTCTCCTGTTTTACTAAAGTCTAAATCAAAGGAAATGCACTTAGAATGGAGACCAAAATCTCCCTTTCAGCCAACATGGAAGACTATGGAAAAATGAAGATCCAAAGAGATGATTTATCTTCTTCTCAAAGAAACCACCAGAAAAGACGGCATTAAAAAAAACCAAGAAGAGGTATTATAGTTCCAGAAGTCAAAAGACCAGATCCTATTCCACTTAAATCTTGTCTAGGAAGTACACATGCTTGTCTTTTAGAAACACATACTAAATTCATGATTCTTGAGAAATAACTTCTCCTGTCCTTTAGATTCTAATCAGTAAACTTAGGACCAGTGAAATGGTCTCTGTTCACTGAGCAAAGCTGACCTTAGAGAGAACATCTCAGAAATTTATACAGGTTAATCTGGGAAGGAATCTTGGAATGCCCATGTATAGTGAAATGGTATAGAGACTGCAGAATCAGGAGGCTGAAAGGGGTCTCTACTTTTTGGCCTTGTGATCTAGAGGCTCTCTGGCTATTAGTGTCCTTATCTGTAAGAAAAGGCAGAGAAAGAATCCTTTTTCAATGGTATTTCTTAGGAAGTTGAGAGGAGAGCACTGATATGTGTCAGCACCTCACCCAGCTTCTGGGCATGGTGCCTTCTCTCATATTATATAATCATCATCTTGCAAAGATGGGAATAGAACCATGAAGCAGGCCAAATTCCTTTGTGTCCTAGCACCCAGAAGACTGTCTGGACCTTTGTAGGCATTCAGCACATAATTGTTGAATGGATCAATGCAATCATATCTACTTTTTTGTGTTTGGGACATCCAGAATTTTGGCAAACTAGCACTGGTAACAAACCTCTGGATATATAAGAAATACTTTCTCATTTTCAAGCTGAAGAGATCTCAACAAGCCCTGGATGCTCTTTTAGGATTGGTTAATACCCAGGGCTCCACAGAAAAACACTTCACCAAATATTGTGGAAGCTTTGCAATACTAGACAGAGGCAGACCTCCATCAGCCTATTCTGAGAAGGTTTGCATGCTGCAAGGCTTTTCCCAGAATCAAGCAGCCCAACACTATCCTATTAGTTATGAAAATTATTGCTAGTGATTGGCATTGGCAAGTTCCTAATCTCAGTGTTGTAGCACAGCAAAATCTCAATTCTCACTCATTCAAAATCCAAGGTGAATTGGTAGGTGTCTCCTCCAACAAGCACCTCCGAATCCAGTTGTTTGTCCATTTCAGCCTGTGTCTTTCATGATTTCCCCATAGAGTAAAGAGAGATTGATACTACACAATGGCTCTGCGCTGACTACTGGGCCCCAAAGGGGCCCAGATTGTTTCTGGTCACATGTGACTTCCATCCAAATGCAAAAGGAGCATGTGAATGACCTGTGAGCACTAAAGGTCTCCACCAGTGCAGGGGGCTCAGGGGAGGGGTATTCTGCTGTCTCGCCATCCTGGCTGCCGAGAAGCTCTGGGTTCCCTTCCTCTACACATTAACACTGGGGATGTTAAGGGAGGCTTTTAGACAGATACTCAACACAGGGGCCCAGGGCCCTGGGACCTATTTTCTCCTTTGCTGATTTGTCATCTTTTCTCCCTTGATCAGATGGAAAATGGCTTTCAGTGGGCATTACCAATGCAATCTTATTCCTGTGGCTACTCCCCCCACACACACAACAACTGAGCTGAGAGTTAAAGACCACGGGAAACCTGGCAACTCTCTCATGTCACTATCTCTCTGGAAAGCGTAGGCCTTCTTCACTCTCTGGAATGTATGGAGACTCCAGCCACAACCTTTCTGCCAGCTTCATTGCTGTGTGCCAGGAGTGGGGGTGACTCCCATCAGCTTGACAACCCCAGGGGTCTCCATGACTTTTCAGAGAGACCACAGCCATCATGAGAAAGTCCAACTCCTGTTGACCAGGCTATGGCTCTCCAAAAGAGAGAGACTGAAGCTAGCCTGAGGCATCTAGGGAAAAGAAACATGTGCAGTTTAAAGCCCGAGGAGCTAAAGGGTAGGCCTTTCAGGCTGAGACTGTGCCAAGTTGTTTCCATGAGCATGAAGTTTCAGTAATTTCTGAATTGTCCAATCCCTTGGCTGTGGCCCAAGACACACTTCCCGTTACCTTCCCAAAGCACCCCTTCCCATCTGCAGCTCCCCTGCCTGCCTTCTATCTCTTTAGCCTCCCCCCAAAACCAGCATTTTACAGCAACAAACATATCAAGAGTCTTGTAAAAACAGAATCCAAGCAAAAGAAAAGGAGAGACCAAGCTTATTAAACTCCCCTTCAGCTGGCAGCATGGATTCTTTCAAGTCCACTGTTGGATTTCTTTGAGGTCTCAGTACGTGCTGATTTGCATGGCTGGCTTAGTGGATAGGGAGAGGAGGTAAGAAAGGCTTTGCCCTGGATAAATAAAAACCTCTTTGTTAATTAAGGAGCCACCAACGGGGCCATGGCCTATGTCAGGCAGCCTACACAGAAGGTTCGATTCTTCTGGAACTGAAAACAAGGAAATAGAAACTCCCCCACCACACTGCATAACTTTGTTCTAGGGCTGCTAAGTTATTCCCTGCTACTACATCAGCTGTGAGAGGCCTGTGAAACGTGCTATGGTTAAAATAAAACTCAAGCCCCCAAGCAGATATGTTAAAAAAAAAAAAAAAACTAAAGTGTTAGGTTGTCGAAAACAGTTCATCTTCTCCATTTCTCCCCGAAAAGGAACCTAAATCATTAATTTTCTATCCATCCTTTTTATACTTTCCTTTTCTATCCTGTTCAAAACAGCCTAATCTGAATGAAGGATATAGACAAGTCCACTTAAGATAGCTTGAGAGTGTTGATTGGAAAAGGACCTCCGGTGACATAGCCAAAGCCCTGGTCCCTACAAGACCTTGCAAATGGCTCTCCCTAGATGATACCTAATGTGGTTTTGCCAAAGACGTTGGTATGCCAAGTGTTATACCAATGACCCATAAGCACCTGCAATATCCCACTCACCCATCTGCAGCCCCGTTGCCCCTGGGCTTCCAAATCAGGTGGGCTACAAGCAGAGTTCCAGGTCCTCCTATACCACTGACAGGTTACCTCCCTGTCTGAGACATGTTTTTCTCACTTGTTAAATGCAAGGAGATTGTTAGATATTTGAGTTTAAATTTGGTCATGAGCAAGATGCTGAACATTCTATGTATTCAATCAATGACATATGAAAAAATAACATCATAAAATCACATTATTATTATGAATACTGCCACCTCCTGTTCTCTCTTTCATCCCTTGAATAGAGCCAGTCTTCCCCCCAAGGGACTTTAAACATGTCTAGTTAACCTAAAGAGTAAACTGAGGTGATTTAACTTACCTAAGAGCTATAAACATGGCATGAAGGAATACAGCACTCTGAGGTTACTGGGCCCAGATTAATGCCCTGCCTCTAAAAGACTATATATATATATATATATATATATATATATATATATATATATATTTCTGAGCAAGCTTTGTGGGGTTTTTTGTTTTGTTTTGTGGGGTTTTTTATTTTGTTTTGTGGTACTGGGGATGCAACCCAGGACCACTGTACCTCTGAGCTACACCCCTATTTTTTAGTTGTTTTTTTTTTTTTTGAAACAGGGTCTCACTGAGTTACAAAGGGCCTTACTAAGTATGAGGCTGTCCACAAACCGTGATCCTCACGTCTCTACTTCCCAAATGCTGGGATTACAAGCATGTGCCACCACGCCTGGCAAGCTTTGTGTTCTGAGCATCACAATGACTCTTCTGATTACAGGAGCATTTTGAAACTGGCTACCATACTGTTTACAGTCGTCTTCTAAAATTTGGCCACTGTTCTGCTATTAAAACCTCTGTACCATCCCAATCCCAAAACAGATTGTAGAACCTCTTATCTTTGGACAGATACCATGCTTGCCATTTTATAGCCTCACAGAAGCCAACCCCTTGAACTTTTGAGTAACAGAGAGTTACCAGTAAGTCATCAATTCTGAGCCCTTTCTCCATAGTCACAAGCAGTTGACCAAGCCCCAAGATTTCTTCCCCAGTATAGAAGGTGACCTGAACACCAAGCCTGTTGTCACAAAATCCATACATCATTGCTTCCCCTCCCTATACATGCTAACTCCACAGTAGCTATCCTAAGTCCCCTTGCAGTCTTCCTCTTTCCATATCACACCAATAGAGGGATAAGTCATAAATATATGGTCTGCTAAGGGTTCTTGTGAACATGTAAGTTGAAGATTCATGGATTTTGAGCAAGCACTGGCAAGTAAATGCTAGTATTCATGTCTGATCCTTCTAGTCTGCCAATCTACAAGCTCATTTTCCTAAACGCACAGAAGAGCATGCTGAGGCTGAGACACCAGCTTGCTGGATCCTGCTTTGGGAATTTTCATGTCTGAAGCAACCAAGATACATGGTCTATGTTCTTATACTAAGTATCTCATGAGATTTAAAATTAGTACTACCATTACAGAAATCAGTATGGAAGTTCTTCAAAAGACTAGAAATGGGCAACTGAACTGAATAGACACTTCACAAAAGAAGAGATACAAATGGCCAATAGATACATGAAAAGATGTTCAACATCATTTGCCATTAGGGAGATACAAATCAAAATTACACTGAGATTCCATCTAACCCCAATCAGAGTGTCTAGCGTAAAGAAATCAAATAACAACAAATGCTAGTGAGGATGTGGGGAAATAGGAACTCTTACACTGTGGGTTGGAGTGCAAACTAGTTCAGTTGCTATGGAGATTCCTTAGAAAACTGGAAATAGATCCACCATATGATCCAGCTATATCACTCCTGGGTATCTTTCCAAAGGGGTTGAAATCAGAGAACTATAGTAACATGTGCATACCCATGTTCATAGCAGCACAATTCATAATAGCCCAAATAAGGAACCAACCTAGGTCTCCATAAACAGATGAATGGATTGCAAAATTATGGGAAATAAACACAATGGAATTCTACTCAGCTATATAGAAGAACAAAATTATGTCATTCGCAAGAAGATGGAAAGACCTGGAGAACATTATGTTAAGTGAGATCAGCCAAGCACAGAAAGAGAAGGGACATATGTTTTCTATAATATGCCCAAACTAGGGAGTATTAGGAATACCAGAAGGACTCCAGATAATGGAGGGGAAACCTCAGCAAAGCTAGAATGGAAGGGTAGGAGATGAAGAAGGCTGAGGTTGATTAATGGAGGAGCTACATCTGAATATGTGTAAAAGTATAAATGTAGCACAATCAACTTGGGCTCTCATCGTTGGAAGGAGGGGAAGGGGAAGTAGGGGTGGGGGAGACAGCACCCAACACAGTCTGATTGTATGCCATTTTCAATGATTCACATAAATAAATATATATAGGAATGTAACAGCCATATGATCTATTTATACCACTTTAGGTTTTTGTGAGTTTTTTCCCAAAAAATTAAAGTCATCATATTATAGCAATACATGGATACCTATGTTTATAGCAGTGCAATTCACAATAGCCAAGTTGTGTAACCAGCCCTGGTATTTGTTAACAGATTAATTTATAAGAAAAATGTGATATATATATACACACAATCATACATGTGCACATACAAACAATGGAGTTTTATTCATCCATAATGAAGGATAAAATAATGTCATTTGCAAGAAAACAGATGGACCTGAAATGCATTGTGTTGAACAAAATAAACCAGACTCAGAATGGGTCAGGTTCTCTCTCACAGGTAGAAGTTAGGGAGAAAAAAAAGACCTGATTAAAATAGAAAGGAAATGAATAGAATTGAGGAAAGGGGTCAGGGGGAAGGCAAGGTGAGATATTGGGAAATAAAATTGATCAAGTGATGTAATTTCCATGTAAAAAATGTCACAATGAATTTCACTCTTATGTATAATCATAAAGTATCAATAAAAAATAAAAAACTCTTTTTAAAAAAAATGTAGCTCATAAGACTCCTTATACCCTGACATTTCCTCCCCTGACACTGAACTGGGACTACTGCGTAAGCCCAATACCAATGCAAGGTTTAAATTTTATTTTTTGTTCCCATTCTGATGGGTCTACCTCCAAATTACTCTCAAGGGTTAGATCTATCCACCCCCAAGAATTTCAGTTTTAGAATTATCAAAGAAGGTAGAGAAAAAAGGAAGGCTGTAGAAGTCAGACAAGCCTGGATTTAAATCTTGATTTAACCACTTATTAGTGGTTACTTGCTGCTAATCCTTAGCTATGCAACTTCCATGGCCAGAAAGCAGGAGAAATAATGTCTTCTACAGAGCATGCTTGAGTGTATCTATATACACTCTGCCTTAAAGAAGAGAGTGATAACAACTGCATCTCTTCAGAGCCTTCTGGGCTCTAAACCGCTCTCCAATTTTATCTTTGCCTTTTTAATATTCAAAACAACTCTCTGAAGTTTATTGTTCCAAATTTACTGATGAAGAAGTCGAAGCTCAGAGAGATTATTTAACTTGCCCAATTCACAGTAAGTGGCAGATCTTGGCACAGACTTCAAAGTTTGTCTTCTTCCTCCAAATCCCTAGCCATAGACCCCAGGCCTTTTCTTGTGTGTGGCCTTCCAAATTTGTACTTCAGTCTGCAAGACCCTCCACCTCCTGCCCTCTGTCTCCTGTTGACCTTGTCTCCCACAATTTCCCTTCCTGGGAGTGTTCCTTGCATATCATTCTCCTTGCTTTTCTTTAAATACACCAAGACCTCAGGGACTTCACACTTGGAGACACCTCGAGTATTCTCTAATTGTAAGAATCTATTATTCTATTCCAACCCTGGCCAGTGATTATGCTACCTGCCTGCCATTCTCTTAGAAATTTTACCTTCTTTTTTTTGTTTGTTTATTTGTTTTTGTTTGTTTGAACTCAGGAGCATTCTACCTCTGAACTATACTCCCAAGCTCTTTTTTATATTATAAAATAAGGTCTTGCTAAGTTGCTGAGGCTGGCTTAAATCCTGCAATTTTCCATCTTTTTTGAATGAATTTATATCTGTCTTTCTATCTTGGTCTGAAATATTTTAAGGGGTAGGCATTATGACTAATGAGGTTTTTTTTTTTTGAGAGAGAGAGAGAGAGAGAGAGAGAGAGAGAGAGAGAGAGAGAGAGAGAGAGAGAATTTGACATTTGATTTAAGTAGATGCTGATGTTTGGGACTTCTTTCTCGTGGCCCTGGTGTCTAGAATAGTGCATGGGATATGGAAGACACAATAAATTATGAGATCATTGAATTTAGAAGTTACAAGGGAACAAATACAAATTATGATGTCACCTATATCTTTTGTTCACCTCACTATGATTTATTCATATTTAAGCTACTTCTCTTTTAGTATATTTGACAACAAATGTAATTAATGCCTATATCTTGCAATTGACTAACAGCCCTAGCCATGTTTATTGGAATAAAATGCTGCTTTTTTAAAAAAGAAAATAATGAGAAGTAGCTGTTCCACTAACATACATCCCTCCAGATGGGCTTTGCCTTAGGATTTTATGATCCTTATCATGCTTTAAGTTCAAGGGAGGTCACCTCCTATCTGGTGGCTTTATTCCAGCTTTATGGATATTTATTAAAAGCTGCATCTGGTAGGCCTTCCAAAATGTCCAGAAAAAAAAAAAAAACCCTCCCACTAAAGGTAAGGAAATGAATAGCAGTATTTAAATCTCAGAGGGATTATTAAATGCAGAGAGGAAGTCAGCTGTTCTCTATCCTTTCTGAAGATGTAACAAGTGGAAAAACTGCTGAAATCGCAGCAGGCAAGATGGAAGCTACACAGGTAGAAAGCATGATTGAGATAACGGACTGGGAGGTAGTGGAAGAAGAAACAATTGAGTATGTCTTTCCTCCGCAGAATGTGAAGTTAAATGAGGCCTCGTTTGGTCTGGGCTGATGTAACCCTAGGCTACTTTAAGGCCAGATGTACTCAAGAACATTGCCCAACTCTCACAAAGTGGCTTTGAACCCCACAGGGTTCCATAAAAACATAAGTATCATTTATACAGAAGGATAAGTTTGGTCTGTTTTGTAATAAATCATTTCACATATTACTTCAGAAAGAGAAATCAAGGTATGGGGTGGAACCCAATGGCTGTGGCTAAGATTCAAACCTTATCTCTTGCTTCTTAATTTCTCATATACCCATAAGCAAAAACAAATCTTTCAAATAAAAAGACTTAGACTTCTGCTAAAAACTGACTTTCAAAGGAGCAAGGATCTTTTACAATTGTCATCATAAATGGAAACTTAGTATAGCAACCTAAATGTGTGTTATTCCCTAAAAAAAAGGGGTTTTAAAGGAGTAATCCTTTTAGTTGAATTTGTAGTGATGACAGGCCCATATTGATGTAGGAGTCAAATCTTGGCCCTAGAGTCAAGAGACTCATGTTGACTCTCACCACTAGAAAGCCATTTACTTTCCTGTACCTTTTTCTTTTTTGTTTTAGACATTGTCTTTTTTCCTCTCTTCTATAATTGCAAAATTTGGAAGTTATTTTCTCTAAATGTATCAGAAGATTAAATAGGATAATGTGGTCCATGTGCAGAGAGTGCTTTTTTCATTTTCTTTTTTTATTTATTGGTGAATTGTAATAATACATCATGATGAGGTACAGTATGATCAAGACATTCATGAACACGTTACTCATTTAGCCCTTTCTCAATTCTCACCCCATTCTCTCCCACCACCCTCCTGCTCGTCTTTGGCTTAGTAACTGACTTTGGTATGCTGTGAATGTACATCATGCACATTAGTTTGCTTACCTTTTCCCCCCTCCCATCTCTCTCACTTAGGACATCTTTTCTCATCTAAGATTTCTCCTTCTTTGTATGGAGTCCCCCCTATGTTCTATTTTCTCCCTAGCCTCTGCATATTAGGGAGACTATCTGGCTTTTCACTTTTTGTGACTGGCTAATCTCACTTAACATATATGTTCTCCAGTTCCATCCACTTATCTGAAAATGACATAATTTTCTTCTTATTTATAACTTCAAATGGCCAATAAGTTTATGAAAAAATGTTCAACATCATTAGCAATCAGAGAGATACAAATCAAAACTAGTCTTAGATTTTATCTAACCCCAATTAGAATGGCAATCAGTAAAAACACAAACAACAGCAAATACTGGTGAGGAGAAGTGGGAACTCTAATACATTGCTTGTGAGATTGCAAACTAGTGCAACCACTTTGGAAAATCCTCCTATATGGAGGATCCTCAGAAGATTAAGAATTAACCTACATATGATCCAGCAATACCACTTCTGGATATCCACCCAAAGAATAGAAACCAAACTACTAGACTAACATATGCATATCTATAGCTGTACAATTCACAGTTGCCAAACTATGGAACCATCTAAGATGTTCATCAAAATATAAATGGAATACAAAACTATGGGATAGCCAGGCGTGGTGATACGCGCTTGTAATCCCAGTACTTGGGAGGCTGAGACAGGAGGATCGCAGGTTCACAGCCAGCCTCAGCTACTTAGTGAGGACACTACTCAACATAGTGAGACCCTGTTTCAAAATAAAGAATAAAAATAGGGCTGGGGGTGTAGCTCAGAGGTAGAATGCCCCTGGGTTCCATCTCCAGTGCTGCAAAAAAAAAAATAACTATGGGATATGTACACAATGGAATTTTTCTCAGCCATAAAGAAGAAATTTATGTCCAGGTATATTGTAAATTTCAATGTCAATATTTTTTCCCAAGGAATAAGTCAAGAAAAGAAGCCATTTCCCCTCCATTCTACCTTCCGATACTCACATCTTACAAATTTCTTCCCTCAGTAACTATATGAAAAAATAAAAGTTGGCTTTATGCTTCAGCTCACCTCAAAATAAAGCCTAAACTAGTCGGGCAGATTGTTGTAGCTTTCACTATGAGTAAGAAAGAGTCGAGACCCTATCCTGGCAGCACTGTATTGGGGTGCTGTAATAACTCAGAAGGGATAGTTGTGTGTATACACCCAAGAGATTAAGTGTATGTCCAGTGGGTGTCCAGCCTCTTTGAAAGTCCCTCTATTCTCAGTGACAATAAAATATAATAATAACAACAACAACAACAACAATAAGCCACTAAGCAGGGTGTGGTGACATAGGCCTGTAATCTCAGGAGTTAGGAGGCTGAGACAGGAGGAGTACAGGTCCAAGGCCAGCTTTAACAACTTAGTGAGGCCTTCATCAACTTAGAAAGACCCTGTTTCAAAAAAAAAAAAAAAAAAAGGCTGGACGTCTAGCTCAGAGGTAGAACATCCCTGGGTTCAATCCCCAGTATCAAAAGTGGGAGCACTGGACTCTGTGATGCTATGAAATAATGTCACAAAGGAATCATAGGCATCTCTAACCAGTGTGAATCATTATGACAAGATAGGCCTCCTCAAAGTTCTGGTGCTCATACAATCCTAGGACCCTGAGGTCTGAGGCATCCAGATGTCAGCTTGAATTTCCCAATGAAAGAGTGTTGAGAAATAAGACTGGTAAACATGCTAACTTGAAGGGAACAATTGCAATATTTTCTGCAACCTGGGGAGTACAGGCTATGGGTCATACCCATGATCACTAGTGTGCCCAGGAGCATGTGGGCAGACCTACACACAGAAGACTTGAGAATTTCTGGAGATGATCTGAATAGGCAAAGTTATGCCTCCCCAGGAAGGCCCCAGGGAGACAGAATTCTGGGAGATATCTGATGGGAGATGAAAATACAGTTCAGAAGAGAACAGTTGAGAAGGGAATGATACCTGAAATAGGTCTTAGCTGAACAGAATCAGGAGGCACCAAGCTAGTCTTGACAGATGTCATCTGTTTGTATGTAGCCATGAAGCAGTGACTTGTGAGAAAGTTCAAGGCAGAGTTTGGTCCTTGGTATTTCAACCAACCCCTGTAAATAAGGTCCTTGCTTTCTCCTACTATTCACAATTTCCACCTTGTATTTGATGCTACCCTTTCTGTCTAGGATCAGCATAGCTAATGATACAATTTCTAATAAGGTGTTAAATGATAGTGATGGTTTAAAACCCAAAAATGAATGATAAATATATCTGACAGTGACATTTCATACTTTAGAATATCATCAAGAAATAAATTTGGGCAAGCAGGTGTGGTGGAACACCCTTATAATCCCAGTAATTAAGAGGCTGAGACAGGAGGACCGCAGGTTCAAGGCCAGCCTCAACAACTTAGTGAAGCCCATTATAATATAATGGTTGCTTTAATGGGTCACTCACCAGCATGTAACTACCCTGCTGGTGTGAGTCAGAGAAAACCAAGAAATGTGGACATATAGCTCACACATAAGTTGAAATTTATGAGCCACAAGAGGTGAGGAAATTTTATTTAAATCTTACTTGGTATACAGTTGGCTGGCTGGTAAAGGCCAAAGAACATAAACTGTTCAGGTAAATGACTCTGAAGTTCTGTTCCACCACTTCCAGTCCCACAGTTTACCAAGATCAACAGAGTGGAGCAGAATTGCCCTGGAGGCAGAAGGCAGGTGGCTTTCTCTGGAAGCAGAAGAGGCCTTATTCATTTTCTATTTGAGTCTAAATGCTCTCATTTGTAGAATAAGGCAGCTGATGAGGGGAGGATGCTGGGTGCATTGAAAAACCCAACATATACTGTGGAGACTGTGCCTAAATAAACTTGGACTGGAAATAATCCACATAGCAGGGAAATGGAAGACTAAACTTGCATAGCCGTGAAGAACCAAGGAGGAAATGGGAAGGAATTTGGGCAGGCTGTGAGGCAGGAGGTAATACTTGTGTGGAATGAATGGGACCATTCAAAACTCCAGATTGCCTGAGCTTCTCCTCTCCTGCTCTATAAATATATGACCATTAAGGACATCCTGGGGAACTAGTAGATGCCCAATGTACTGTTCAACTCAGAGAAGCTGATGAAAAAGTGAAATTATCACTCTCGAGATTAGTACGGAGGTTCCTCAAAAGACTAGGAATGGAACCCAGCCACTTCTCAGTACCTTTACAAAGGAATTGAAGCTAGAATACTATAGTGATACATGCATACACATGTTTATAACAACGGAGTTTACAATAGCCAAATTATGGAACCTAAGTAAGTGTTAATCAACAGAAGAATAGATAAAAACAATGTGGTACATACACACAGTGAAATTTTACTCAGCCATAAAGAACAAAATTATGTCATTTCAGCAAAATGAATGGACCCAGAGAATTTTATGCCGAGTGATACCAGTTAATCTCAGAAAGCCAGGGGTCAGATGTTCTCTCTTACATGTAGAAGCTAAGAGAAAACAGGAAGCAAAATGGTCCTCAGTCAAATAAGGAGAAAAACCAGTAGAACAGTGGAAGGGGCTGGGGGATGGAAGTGGGGAGAGAAAAAACAAAGATTGAGGAAGGGAATAGTTCAAATAGCTTACCTCCTTAATTCACTGCCAATCTAGTAACATGTATGAGAAGGGATGAAGGAGAAGACAAATAGGTATATGGAGAGAAATACACAAGTGATGTGTGTAATCAGAGAGATGCAAATCAAAACTACCCCGAGATTTCACCTAACCCCAATTATAATGTCAATCATTAAAAATACAAACAATAATAAATGCTGGTGAGGATGTAGAGAAGTAGAAACCCTGATACGTTGTTGGTGGGACTGCAAATTAGTGCATCCACTTTGTAAAACAAAACAATGGGAATGAACCTACCATATGACCCAGCTATACCACGCCTGGGTGTCTACCTGAAATAATGTAAACCAAACTACCAGACTAATGTATACATATCTATATTTATAGATGCACAGTTCTTAATTGCCAAACTATGGAACCAGCAGAGATGTCCATCGATAGATGACTGGATTACAGAATTATGGGAGATATATATACACACACAATGGAATTATACTCAGCCATAATGATAAGTGAGATTAGTCAGTCACAAAATGTGAAAGGTCAGATGTTCTCCCTCACAAGAGGAAGCTAGGGAGAAATTGGGACACAAGAGGGATTCCAGACAAAGGAAAAAATGCCTTAGTGGAGTGAAGGAGGGGACCTAACTGAGGCAGATGGGGATGAGGAGGAAGACCAGAAGAGGAAACACCCATCTCAATGGACATTACATGCATACACAAACTTATAACAGCCAATCCCTGGGCTGAGCGTGGGAAGGTTTAGAGGGAGAGGGAGTAAGATTGGAACTGGGGGAGAGCTTAACTAGTACTGTGTGCATGTATGCCTGAACTTCATCAAAATGTATGATTACAATGCACAAATAAAAAAGTGGGGAGAGAGGCTAGGGGTAAGCCAGTCATAGTGCTGCATGCTTATAATCCCAGTATTTGGGAGCCTGTCACAGGAAGATCACAGCTTCTAGGACAGCTTTACAAACATAGTGAGACTCTCAACAACCTAGCAAGGCCCTATTTTAAAAGGTGGAAAATATTTGGGGGTGTAGCCCCTGGGTCCAATCCCAAGTACCACAAAAAAGTAAACTAATGAGATCAACAAAGATCGAAGATATAAGATCAATACTCAAAATTGTATGTCTATATACTAATAGTAACTAATCAAATGTGAAAATAATAAATAATATCATTTATAGTTATAACAAAAATATAAACTACTTAGGAATAAATACAACAACTCATATACAATACCTGTACTCTGAAAACTATAAAACATAGTTAAAAGAAACTAAAGAAAACAATTCAATTAATTGTTAAATTAATTTAAATTTAATTGCTTAATTTGTTAAATTAATTCCTTGTTAATTGTTAAATTAATTGTTAAAAAATTAATAAGACAGAAAAGAGTATAGAAATAGGCCCACATATAAACATACAACTGATTTTTTTTAACAAGGTTTAAAGCCAATTTGATCAATAAAATATCCTTCAATAAATGGTACTAAAATAGTTGGATATTCACATGGAATAAAAAAAAGACCTGTGATTTGAGCTTTACACCATATACAAGAAATTAGCTTAGAGTGAAACACAGACCAAAACATAAAATGTAAAATGATAACAATTTTAGATACAGAAAGGATTTTTGTTCCTGGGTTAAACAAAGATTTATTGGATATAGTTCTAAAATAATACATGGTCTATAAAAGAGATTGAAAAGATATAGGGAATATAATAGTCATTAATAATCATATTACCCAGAGATAATCATTTGTTAGTATTTTGGTAGATCTCCTTCCAGAAATTTTTTCTTTATAGATAATGGAATTATGTTATGTAAGTTGCTTTTGTGTTTTTTTTTTTTTTTCTGTGTTGGAGATTGAATCCAGGGTCTTGAGTATGCTAGGCAAACACAACCACTGAATGACATCCTTTTCCACTGTTTTTCCTTGGTGTGTGTGTGTGTGTGTGTGTGTGTGTGTGTGTGTGTGTGTTACTGGGGATTGACCCCAGGAGCATTTTCCTCCAAGCTCCACCTCCAGGCCTTTTATTTTTTATTTTTTTATAAATAAATTTTTATTGAACATAAATGGTATATATTTAAACTATATTTGGTGCCCTCTCCCCCCCGCCCCCGTTTTCCCTTCCCCCCTCCCACCAATGGTTGTCCATGTTAACCATGTCATATTCATAATTTTACACATATTCAGATGTAGACCCTCATTAATCAAGATCAGCCTTCCTCCTCTCCTATCTTTCCATTCAAACTTTGCTGATATTTCCCCTCCGTTATCTGGAGTCCCACTGGTATCCTCTGTGTTTCCTAGTTTGGGCATATTAGAGGAAACATATGTACGTTCTCCTTCTGTGCTTGGCAGATCTCACTTAACATAATGTTCTCCAGGGCTTTCCATCTTCTTGCAAATGATATAATTTTGTTCTTCTTTATGGCTGAATAGAATTCCATTGTGTGTATTTCCCACAGTTTTTCTATCCATTCATCTGTTGATGGAGATCTGGGTTGGTTCCATATTTTGGCTATTACGAATTGTGCTGCTATGAACATAGGTATGTATATGTTGCTGTAGTTCTCTGAATTCAGCCCCTTTGGAAAGATACCCAGGAGTGGTATAGCTGGATCATATGGTGGATCTATTCCCACCTTTCTTAGGAATCTCCACACAGATCTCCATAGTGGCTGAACTAGTTCGCATTCCCACCAACAGTGTAAAAGAGTTCCTCTTTCCCCACATCCTCGCCAGCATTTGTTGTTATTTGATTTCTTTATGTTTGCCACTCTGACTGGGGTTAGATGGAATCTCAGTGTAGTTTTGATTTGCATCTCCCTGATGGTCAGTGATGTAGAACATCTTTTTATGTATCTATTGGCCCTTTGTATCTCTTCTTTTGTGAAGTGTCTATTTAGTTCATTTGCCCATTTCTTGATTGGGTTGTTTGTTCTGCTAGTGTAGAGTCTTTTGAGCTCTTTGTATATTCTAGATATTAGCCCCCTATCAGAATGGTGGCTGGTAAAGATCTTTTCCCATTCTGTGGGATTCCTCTTTAGGTTGTTGATAGTTTCCTTTGATGAGAAGAAAGCATTCGACAAAATCCAACACCCATTTATGTTAAAAACACTGCAAAAAATTGGAATAGAAGGAAAGTACTTCAACATCATTAAGGCAATATACTGTAAACCCAAAGCCAACATTATATTGAATGGGGAAAAACTGCAAGAATTTCCGCTAAAGTCAGGAACAAGACAAGGATGCCCACTATCACCACTCCTTTTCAATATAGTTCTTGAGACTCTTGCTGCAGCAATAAGGCAAGAGAAGGAAATCAAAGGAATTCACATAGGAAGAGAGGAATTAAAATTATCTTATTCACAGATGACATGATCCTTTATCTGGAAGACCCCAAAAACTCAACCAAGAGACTGCTGGAGCTGATTGACAAATTCAGCAAAGTCGCAGGATACAAAATCAACCTAAAGAAATCAGTGGCTTTTCTTTATGCCAACAATGAATCCACAATGAAAGAAACAAAGAAAACAATTCCATTCACTATAACCTCAAAACCAATAAAATACCTAGGAATAAACCTAACACAAGATGTAAAAGACCTCTACAACAAAAACTATAAAACATTAAAGAAAGAAATTGAAGAAGACCTTGGAAGATGGAAAGATCTCCCGTACTCAGGGATAGGCAGAATAAATATCATCAAAATGGCCATTCTGCCAAAACTGATCTATAGATTCAATGCAATTCCCATTAAAATACCAGTGACATTCTTCAGAGACCTAGAAAAATCAATCATGAACTTCATATGGAGAAAGAAAAGACCTAGAATAGCCAAAGCAATTCTCAGCAATAAGAAACATGCAGCAGGCATTACAATCCCAGACTTCAAACTATACTATAGAGCAATAGTAGTAAAAACAGCATGGTACTGGCACAATAACAGATATACTGACCAGTGGATTAGAATAGAAGATACAGAAACAAATCCACACATCTTTAGTCAATTAATCTTTGACAAAGGGGCCAAACTCATACGCTGGAGAAAAGACAGCGTTTTCAACAAATGGTGCTGGGAGAACTGGCTAACCATTTGTAAAATGATGAATATAAACCCCTATATCTCACCAAGCACAGAAATCAACTCAAGATGGATCAAGGACTTAGAAATTAGACCTGAGACTGTGAAGTTAGTAGAGGAAAGCATAGGTTCAACACTACAACATATTGGCACAGGCAGTAACTTTCTCAACAAAACCCCCAAAGCTCAGGATATTAAATCAAGAATAAACAAGTGGGATAGCATCAAACCTCCAGGCCTTTTAAATGTTTTGTTTTGTTTTGTTTAAGTCTCACTAGGTTGCCAAGAGTCTCACTATATTGCTGAGGCTCTGGCCTTGAACCTGTGATCCTCCTAGCTCAGCCTTCAAGTGCTGGTGTTACAGCACTATGCCTGTAGTAGTGCCACCATGCCTGGTTTACTATTTTTATGTGCTTTTTGGGGGGTGCATTATAAGTATATATCGTAGTGAGGGTCAAAGTCATACAAACAAACAAGGTCTTGGTGTGTTTCCCTTCAGGTACTTCCCCACATATAATAGTAAGATTAGTAGTGACTCCCTCATACATAGGCACAGCGTAGTTTGAACTATTTTTTTAATCAGTTCTTCTATGCCTTTAATCACTTATTCCCTCCCCCATTCTCCTCTCCTATCATATTGGTCACTCTCATTTATCTAAAATTTTCTTTGTTTCCTATTTTCTCTTTGGCTTCCACATATAAGAGAAAACATTGCCCCTTGGCTTCCTGAGACTGGCAGATCTCACTTAGCACAATGTTGTCTAGTTTCATTCATTTTCCTGCAATTTTGCAATTTTGTTCTTTATGGTTGAGTAAAATTCCAGTGTGTGTGTGTGTGTGTGTGTGTGTGTGTGTGTGTGTGTGTGTGTGTACAGGATCCAGAAAAGAAGAAAATTGACAAATTAAGCTTTATGAAAATTAGCCAGGCTTGGTGGCGCATGCTTGTAATGCCCGCACTTTGGGAGGCAGAGACAGGAGGATCACACAGGTTCGAAGCCAACCGTGCTGGCTTAAAAGACCCTGTTTCCAAATAAAAACATTAAAAATAGGTCTGGGAGTGTAGCCCAGAGGTAGAAGGGCTTCCAGGAATCCCAGTACCACAAAAAAAAACTTTATGAAAATTAAAAATCTCGACTTCCGGGAAGATGGCGACCAAGAAAAGCGGGGCTTAAGAGCCCCGCTAACAACAAATATCCATTACCACAAAATCAGTGCCTTTCAAAGCCAGAAAACAACATCACCAGAGGAAAAAAAAAAATCACCAGGCTCCAGAGAGAAAGCGGACTGAGAACAGAGCCACAGAGGAGATCCTCACGCCCGAGGACGCGGCAGACGCGGCAGCAGCGCCATACTGCCGGAGGCACCGGCGAATTCATGGGACGGCCACAGCAATCCGAGGGGAGCCGCTGCGGAACAGCCAGGCGGGATTTCTCGGCGCAGAGGACATCTAAAGCTCTCAGTGTCTGAGCTCAGCATATGCTGCAGGTATTCAGAGTGGAAATCAAAACCAAGAAAAAAAAAACGCCAGCCCAACAGCCGAGGGCGTAGCAGCGGCGCCATATTGCCACCGGCGGCAGCAGCACCGAATTCTCTACAGCTACATCTGCATACTCAAGAACAGTGAGTCAAATTGCGGGACACAGAGGAGAAATCCCAGTACTGTACTCACTGGGACTTGACCCAGTGGGAGAGGGGCGGTGGCAGTGATATCACACCATAGGAGAACGTGTAACCTGGCACCCCCCACAGTCTAAAGCAGCCTCTATCGACAATCTGGGTCGGAGACTCTGTGATACAACCCAGTAAAGGAGTAGTGGGGTCTGAGATACTACTGAATCGAGATCCAGAACACCTTAAGTGAAGTCATAGTGACCCGAGGGAAGAACCCAGAGAAGGCACAAACTTCCGAAATCATGGGAAAGAGGAATAATACTGGAGCAATGAATGCTCACAACCCCACAACATCAGAACCCAATAAAACAGAAAATCAGAGATTTCTAGAAGATCAAATCAGGAAAATAACTGTAGAAATAATAGAGGTGCTTCGAAAAGAACTGAGAGAGAGCCAAAAAGAGATAAAGGATGCAATTAATGAAGTAAAGGCCTCAATTCAAAGCACAAACAACCGATTAGAACACATGGAGAACAGAATCTCGCTCTTAGAAGATGATCATTCCAAAAATGAACGCATAGTTTCTAATCTAGGAAAAAATATCCAACGGCAGGAATCTGATATTGAAGAAATATGGGCCCATTTTAAGAGAGCTAACCTAAGAATAATTGGAATAGAGGAGGGAAAAGAAAGTGAAACCAAAGGGATCAACAATCTCTTCAAGGAAGTAATAGCAGAAAATTTTCCAGACATAGAGCAAGAGGTCGATACGCAGGTCCAGGAAACTTATAGAACTCCCTTTAGACAGGATCGGAGAAGAGGATCCCCACGCCACATAATTGTCAAAATGACCAATGTGGAAGCCAAGCAGAGAATATTAAAGGCAACAAAAACAAAGGGCCAAGTGACATTCAGAGGTAAACCAATTAGAATCACTCCAGACTTCCCAAACCAAGTCATGAGAGCTAGAAGGGCTTGGAGTAACATATTCCCAATTTTGAAAGAAAACAACTTCCAGCCAAAAATTTCCTACCCAGCAAAACTTTCTATCAAATTAGATGGAGAAATAAGAAGCTTCCATGACAAACAGAAACTGAAGGAATTTATGTCTTCAAAACCAGCACTAGAGAAAATATTCAAAGAGATTAACTACAAACAAGAAATAGGTAACACACATCAGAACTAGAGAAACAAGATTTTCCATCCAACAGACAACTGAGATTGGTTATCTGTGGAGATTCATTATTTATGTTAGTCTGTTACCTATCTCTAAAGGGTATTGTTTGCCTTTATTGTTGTTAATTTTTAGGATTTCTAGTCGGAATATTAATATACCTTCAGATATAGCATTTGGAAATATTTTATCCCATTCTATTAGTAACTGTTAACTCTGTTTACATTGTCTTTGGATATACAATATGTTTTTTATTTTTTAGGGAGTTTGTATACTCTTCTGTTGCCTGTGCCATTGAAATCATAACCAAGAAATCACTGCCAATTTCAATGTTGTGAGGTTTTATGACCCAGATTTTCTCCTAAAAGTTTATAGTCTTAAGATTTATATTTAGGTCTTTTATCTATTTTGAGTTAATATTTGTATATGGGATTAGGTAAGGGTCCAATTTTATTCTTTTCCATGTAATTATTATTTTTCAACAATATTTAGTTAAAAGATTATTATTTCTACCACCAAATGTTCGTGGAAACCTTGTCAAAAATAACTTGACAATATAGGGAAGAATTTAGGTCTAGGCTTTTATTTAACTCCAATGGTTTATATATCTGCCTTTAGAATAGTACTACACTGTTTCAATTATTGTAGCTTTATATGGTTTGAAATCAGAAAATATATATCTTCTAGCTTTGTTCTTTTTCAAGATCGTTGTGGGTACCTAGAGTCCATATTCCATATTAGGATAGATTTTTTTTTCTGAAAAATAAATATATAAATATATGATAGTTTCACCTAAAAAATAGAAAAAATAGATTCTCTGGTAAGAAAGAAAGCAAAAAGAAATATTGAAATGTTATCCTTAAGTCATCAAAAGCTTGGTATCAGACAAATGAAACTGTTATGTGAGATTATCATTTTTAATTTTGGATAAATTGCTATAATACTAGATGTCAACTACTAAGCCAAGCATAGGAGGGGGGGATAGGGAGAGAACGGGGTGGGGATCGGGTGGGCCTGACTGGGCAATGTTTGCATGTATGTCTACAAAAGTATGTATCCCACTATGATGTATGAATACAGTGCACCAATTAAAAATAAATATGAAAAAAAAATAAAAAGAAAATTAAAAATCTCTATTATTCGAAAAATACTGCTAAGAGGATACAAAAACAAATCACAGTCTTGGGAGGAGGGCTCAACTTATTTATCTATTCCAAGGAATTGTATAGTGTATATAAATAACTTTCAGTGCTCAGAATAAGAAAGTCAATAAAGAGTTTAAATGATCAAGACCTATGAAACACATTTCACCAAAGAAGAGATACAGATGGTAAATAGGCTCATGAAAAGATGTTCAATACCAACAGTTATTAGACAATGAAAAATAAAACCACAAGGATATACTACTTTATTCCCATGGGAAGGGATAAAATTACAGGCCCTTTAACCAACTAAACAATGGAGGCAACCCAGAAGAGTTTAAATTAAAAACTGAGCATATAAATTGTTGATGTGGAGCAACTGGAATTTTGACATACTTCTCATAGAAATATAAAATAGTACAATATCTCTGGAAAGCAGTTGATCAGTTTCCTAAGAAATTAAACACATGATCCAGGTACTCTATGCTTAGATATTTACCAAAGATTAATTAAAATATAAATCTAGATAAAGACTTGTATACAAATGCTCATAGTAGCTTTATCTGTAAATCCCCCAAACTGGAAATCTAAGCGTCCATTTTGCAGATGAATGAATGGATGGATGGATGGATGGATGGATGGATGGATGATGTTATATGCACACAGTGGACTGGGTGAATTCCCTGACCCTTGGAGGTCCCAGTCCTGCTCCCAGAAGATAGCACTGCCCACACCTGGCCACCTGGTACCCGCCTTAATGAGAGGTATCTACAGAGAGATGGAAATAAAGGGGATGATACCTGGGCACCATGGAGTATTCTAGAAGTATTATATTGCTAAGATAGCAAATCAACTGGTAGCTATAAGCTACTAAGAGGATTAACATCATCCCAGAAGCATGACCTTAAGAATGTCCTAAATATACCTAAAAATACCACTATGACAGGAGATCAACAAATTCTGCCCAAATCACCAGTTTATTCATGTTGGATAAATAGCAGGACAGTGGCAGTGCTTACCCCCGTTGGTAGTTGGGCTACAGAAACATCCTAAGAATTTGGGCAGAGTCCTCTTAGATTAAAACTCAAAGGAACTGGAATGTGAGAAAAAGGAAGGGGCCCACACCCACTGATGGTCTGCAGCCAGGAGCCTTTCTGACTCCTGCCAGTGACATCCCCACACCCTCAGCCTTCCTATCTCCCACCGGTCAGACAGTGCCTGGTGCCTGGTATTATCTGCTGTAACAACTTGGTTCTTACATTGAAATTCAACCCTTCATATTCATTGATTTCTTACGATACTCATTAAGTACCTGCCATGGCAAAGCATCATGTCATACCCTGGGTTTTACAGGCTGACTAAGATCTTTGGTACTTTCATGTAGGTGAAGCTTAAGAAGGAGAGAGGGACATTAAATAACTGAGCACAAGTATGATCTGATCATAATCATGGAATACAGTTAGCAATGAGAGGCTGAAGGATCGGGGGACACTTTCTGGAGAAAGTGACATCAAAGTTGAAATCTGAGGGATGATTAAGAATTACCTGGGAAACCTGGAGGAGGAAACTTCTGGATCTGGGAGCAAAGAAGGGAGTATGGATTGAAGAATTCAAAGGAAGACAAGCAGACTGGAGCAGACAGGATAACGGGTGCAGGAATGCAGGACCCAGGCAATGAGGCCTCAGTGACACCACTGAGGATTCAGGGAAAAAGAGAAGTCATTGCAGGGATTTACTTGAGCAGAGGGATTGTGTCAGATTAACACAGCATTGCCTAGCCAACCAATCTCACCAGTAAGCAATATTCGCAAAACTCGGCATGGGTTGATTTAGTATGCTTAACTTAGGGGTTAACTATTTATAAAACTTTTCTAAGATGCCTGTTTTTACTATACAATTTTGTTCAGGACAGTAGATCATACTTCCCATATTTCATCAAACTTTTCTTTCTGATTATAAAACTCCCAAGGGAACACGTGAGTGTCATACAGTCTAGAAGTCAAATTAAGGGCCTTCCTGAGCTCCAGAAGAGAGGAGCAAGCCCCACGGCCACACATCTGAGGGGGCACCAACTTGGGCAGAGAGAAAAGGGCCTGGGGTAGACTGCAGCATCTCGAGTCCTTACTCAAGTCCTAATGACTCTAGTGTGCTCCTTAGAGACTGTGGTCTGGTTTTGTTTTCTTTTTACTTGCCACGCTCCTAAAAGTCAGTCAAAAAAACGAAGCTGCTAGAGAACTCAAGTTTCTTAGGTTCCAGCCTACATCCATTATCTTGTGAGTGAGAAAGATAGAAAGGCTAAAATGGAATTGGAAGCAAGGAAGCATACTAAGGAAGTGGAAACTGAAATCTGCCAACCATGGAAAGCTAGGCAATACCCGAATTGCTTGCCACCCTACTGTTACTTTCCGTAGCTCTATCTTTGGAGTGAGAAAGCCATGCTTCGTTATACCTTGCCTGAGACCTCAAATACAGTAAGCGGTTACAAGAATGAAATCTGGGAATCCAGGGAAGATCAGTGTGGCTCAAAAGCTATTGTTTTCTTGTTGTCTTGGACATATTCCAAAGCTGTCTAGGTTGAGTCCCTCCACACTGATGAAATTACCTTATCTTTCAGAGAATTTGCCTGCATGCTGGGGTTGCTCTAAAAATTTACCAAATTCCCAGGAGATCATATTCTCTAAAGGGCCCCAGGGGACTCTTGACTCTGGGTTGTGTGGCCTTTAGCACCTGAAATAAAATGGCCTATAGTGGGTAAGGCAGAAAAGGTGACATGACAAAGACATAGAAAGTCCCCCAAAGCCAAATCCCCCAATTTCTAGCCTCACTGGAGCCTTTCACCTTGCTGAGAGCTTATCCTTGTCCTCCCTATAGGGCTAGTAAAAGTGAACCCCCTCAGCTGGCTTCCTGAGCCAGTAAGTGTTCCCTATCCCTCTCATCTCTCTCCTTTTCTTTCTTCACTCTTTCTTCTTCTTCTTCTTCTTCTTCTTCTTCTTCTTCTTCTTCTTCTTCTTCTTTTACTACTACTACTTCTTTTTCTCCTCCTCCTCCTCCTCCTCCTCCTCCTCCTCCTCCTCCTCCTCCTCCTCCTCCTCCTTCTTCTTCTTCTTCTTCTTCTTCTTCTTCTTCTTCTTCTTCTTCTTCTTCTTCTTTTCTCTCTCTCTCTCTCTCTCTCTCTCTCTCTCTCTCTCTCTCTGTTTCTCTCCCCCTTTCCTCCTGTCTCTTTTCCTCTCTTCTTCTCCTTTACCCTCTCATCTTTAACTTCACTAAAAGGAGCACATATTATGCTGCCTGGAAGTTCCCAGAACTTAGATATTGTTTCTTGAAAAGAAAGTGGGAGGGGCCAACCATGTTCCATTCCCAGAAAGAAAATAAATCATGACTCCTTCGTTACTTGGAAATCTCTGATTTGCTACCCCTGCCTTATCTCTTCACCCTTTCTAAGAGAAAAGCTTCCAGTTAAGTGTTCCTTGGGTTGTTCAGAAAAGAACAAAATGTCTATTTTTGCCTTTATCCTGAATATATTTATCAGCATTTATTTCATTCAAGTATCAGGCAGATACAGCTATGTAATCACTCTTCATCTTCCCAGATGTTGAAGGCAACCTGGGACCTGTACTTGCCATATCTCACATCTGAAAAGTAACTCAACTTTGGAACTAAGCTCAGAATGAAACCACCTTGGTGATCAAGACTTGTGTCTTTGGATTTCTCCCATCCTCTCCTGTTTCCAAGACCACAGGATTGGGATCGCATCAGAGGCTGAAAAGAGCCAAGATAAAAGTGTGAGCAAAATCAGTGATTAATCACAAATTCCTGAAAGCAAAGGGAATAGGGAAGCAATGTGTTATCACAGAAAGAGCACTGGTGAGGGAGTTTGGAGTTGCAGATTGTATTTGTAGCTTTGGTGTCTACTCCCTGCATAACAGTAGACAAGACACCTCACCCTCCAGCCTCAGACCTTTCTCCTGTGACATGAGAGTAACTGGATTGAACTTTAAAGTAACTCTGATAATAACACTCTGCAATTTCTATTATCCTGTGAGCTGGAGCGATTGGAAGGAAGCAAAGAGAAGGGCAGGAGGAGGGCATGGGGAGGGAGGTGGGCTTCAGGATAGAGCACTAGGAGAAATAACTTCTCACAGACAGCATAAGGAAGAACACCTGGAAGAGTGAGGCCAGAAAGGCTCAAAGAGGAAAATATCTTGGAAGTGAAGAAATAGATTGTGTTGGTTGAACTTGCATTTAGAGAAGATCAGAGATGACATCAAAGGGAGCCCAGTGCTAGCAAAAGAGAGAAAATGGAACTGCTTTTCTGTCTTCCCATCTACCTACTCTGAGCCCCAGGTCCCTAACCCTCTGCAAGGCAGGCTGGGAGAGCCAACTAGCTGTGGAGAAAATGTTTGTCCCAGGCTCACCAAGAAGACGAGCTTTCATCTATAAATGTTAAGTACTATGATTTGAGCGAGGCAGGAGCAGGGCCTGAGACTTCTAATCCAGTGACTAGAAAGAGCTTGCACTGAATGTAAATTCAGAATGACAAAGCAGGGTGGAATGGTGGGTGGGGTGTGGAGAGTGAGAAAGAAGAAATATAAATTATCTCTGGAGGTAATAGTTGACTGTCTGTGAGAATGTTATGACTCAAAGTTCAGAGAGCAGGAAGGACAAGGAGACATAAACTCTCAAGGGTGCAGAGGTCTACCACTGGCCTTGGGCTGGCCCATCAGTGACTCTTGCCTGGCCTCAGCCTTGCAGGACCAGCCATGACTTGTTGCTGGAAGGAGACCTGGCAGAATTTACAAGAGGAGCTAATGGGATATTCTTGGCAAGGCAAAACTATAAATGTGCAATACTTTATCTCCTGCAGTGATGTTTTAAGAAAAGGGAAGACGGGAAATGTCTACGTGAAATAGAGCCCCAGCCACTGGTCAAGGACAGTGGCCTCTCTCTGGAGCCACATCAAAGGCCCAGCTCTGTCTTCTCCTTGTAGCCATTGCAGCAGCCACCCTGGGTGCACAGCAGTTTCCTAGGAGCCAAGGAGTGAAGGAAGCACACCCACTGCTGATGCTGTCCTAGGACTGTCAGGAGGGAAAAGAGCTGGGCCTGCTGGGGAAATTGCCGTGTGTCTCCCCACTTTCTTCCTGGAAACTTCTTTACCATCCAGATTAGACGCAGGTACTTCAGTGGGACTGAAGCCTGGTTGAATTCATAGTAGAAGCACTGGAGAGGGAGTACAGGCAACTGACCTGTGGTTTGCAACCAGAGAGCTATGGCGGCTGAGGAAGGACATTTCTCTCCCCAAATTCATTTCTCCAGAAAATGAGAGGGTCAGGCTGGGAGTGGTAGCACACACTGTGATTCCAGCATTCTGGAGACTAAAACAGGAGGATCACGGTTTGTAGACAGCATCAGATACTTAGTGAGGCCCTTTGCAACTCAGTGAGACCCTGTTTCAAAAATAAAAAGAATAAAACATAAGTGCTGGGGGTATAGCTCAGAAGTAGAATGCCCCTGGGTTCCACCCCCAGTACTGCAGAAAGAAAGAAAGAAAGAAAGAAAGAAAGAAAGAAAGAAAGAAAGAAAGAAAGAAAGAAAGAAAGAAAGAAAGAAGGGGAGGGTCAAAGAGGAAGAGTATTTGTAACATTTAATGGCTGTAGAAACTGGAATAGACTTTTCAATTTCAATAGGAAAACAAAGCAATCCCTCAAGCAAGAGAAATATATTTAGAATCAGATGCAAATGCCACCCTTACTAGGCATTACCTTCTAACTGATCACACTCCTATGAATAAGACCAGCTTAGATACAAGAAAAAAAACACAAGCTAAATACCTTGAGACTGACTAAAAAGGTCTGTTTCACCCTTAAAACCATTCCTTGGTCTATAAGAAGAGACAACCCACTCTTAACTTTCCAGATGATGCTACAACTTCATCTCAGACATTTTGTTTTTCCTTTCTGTCTCATCCATGGAGACCCTTCATTGAAAATTAATACCTGAAACAAGAGCTGAAAAAGCCCATAGAAAAACCTGTAAACATTAGAAAAAGGCAACCCTTGGTCAGGACAAACAGCTTAGGGAGCCTTGTGAAGAACTAATTTCAGCCTTCATTTAATATGCATGGTTGAATGTTCCCAGGTAACCTATGCAAACTGAACAACTATACCTGAAATGCAAGGCTCAAGATCTACTCATTAATGGTAGTGGTATGTCACTGTATGCCACAGGCCCGGGTCCCCAGGATACAGACTCAAAGCTGCAGACCTGGGTTGAAAAGAATATTCTCAATATCTATATCTATCAGGAAGGGAAAAAGCAAAGCTGGGAAGAAGTAGAAATTGAACCACAATGCAGTTGCTGGCATGGATATTCCTTCTAATTTGACTAGAATTTGGAAAAGTCAGATCTGTATACATGTTGCCTACACTAGCCATAGAGATGGACTGTAATGAATTTGTATGGTGACATGTTGCCTTGACATCCTTTTTGAACATAGGTTGGACTTTCTCATATCAGAAGCAGGGCTTAGTCACCCTTGATATGGTTTCTAGTCCCTTCTCTGTTTCTCAGTGTGATCAGTGCAGAGACCTGTGTCATACAGCCTCCTCCTGTTAACCACCTCACGATAAGATAGCTAATTACAACCCCCCCCCTCTTTTTTGGTGATACTGGGGTTCCTGGAAACCCTTCTACCTTCGGCTACACTCCCAGACCTATTTTTATACTTTTATTTTTTGAAAAAGGGTCTCTTTAGCCAGGGAGGCTAGCTTCGAACCTGCGCGATCCTCCTGTCTCCGCCTCCCAAGTGCAGGGATTACAAGTGTGCGCCACCACGCCTGGCGTTACAAACAATTTGATTTACCCCATCAAACCCCACAGCCTGCATGGGCTACAAAGATATGCCACAACGATCTCCCTCAATCAAAGTATGATTCCATGGAAGCCACACCCACTTGCTCTAAACCCACCAATTAGAACTTCCTTTGGGAAGACTGTTTGCATAGTGCCCTGGAACCCAATAAAAGCATAAAGTCATTGACCTACAGGTGTCTCCTCTCCTCTCTCCTCCCTCTCCTCCTTTCTCCTCCCTCCTCCTCCTCCTCCTCCTCCTCCTCCTCCTCCTCCTCCTCCTCCTCCTCCTCTTTCTCCTCTTCTTTTTCTTCTTCTTCCTCTCTCTCTCTCTCTCTCTCTCTCTCTCTCTCTCTCTCTCTCTCTCTCTCTGTTAAGTGTGTATTCCAAACAACTCCTACCTTCCCCTTGCTCTCTCTGGGATTATATAAAGAAAAAAAACTGCTTCAACCAAAACCCATGATTCTCCCAGTCAGAGCTCTCCTGGAGAGTGACCATCCTGGTAAAAATAAATTAGACACGGGTCAGACAAGAGTTATGAGCATGTCTTCCAGCATAAACACATTTGCTGTGAGAAGAATACCCAGTCACAGGTTGGATAGCTAGGCATAGGGTCATCAGCCAGGATAAAAAAAGTACATTAATAAGCATCCCCTTGAAGCCCCATCAGGACAGAACTTACATGGAAAGACCTCAAGTCTAGTTTAGAGAAAAACAGAATATGAACTGTCCTTGCAAGGGGGGCATTGCCTTGGGAGAAAAGGACTGAGAGGCAAGGGCAAGTACTGGAGAGAACTCAGGTGTGAGTGACCAGCATCCATCGATACACACTTCAGTTGTGGTGGTTCTGGATGGTACAGGACAGAGCTTATATGTTAATGACTTCATCACTTAACAAGCTTATTCTGCACAGAGCTCTTCCCTTTGCCCTTCCAGATCCACTATCTGCCTTTCTCCACCCTGCTTTCTGTTTGGGGAGGCTGACCTGCGTAAATTACACCAGCGGGCTCCCATGCCCTCCAACTCCCACTTGGGTTTGGCCAATAGGGCCCTGGCAGAAGATCAGAGCAAGGGAGGAGAGTAAGGTCAGAGCACTAGTTTCCATGTTTCCATGCTCTCTCTTTGCTGGGTCACCTTGGGTTGGATCCTTCCCCAACTGAAGGTCAACAGCTCCTATCCAAACCCTTTCCACAGACCACTGATTCTCTTCTTCCATGTTCTGCTGACTCTTCACTATCTTCACCTGTCAACTTAGGTTGTAAACGGACTTTCTTTGCCCCACCCTTCATATTGGTAATGCTGGGACACTGTTTGATCCATGTGGTTTCTCTAAACTCAACCACACCTTCCTAAAGAGTCCTTTAGCAAGCCCTCTTTGAATTATTCTAATTTGATTTCTCCTAGGACCCAAATTAGTACTTCTATACATACTTTATCTTATTTTTCCTCTCTACCATCCCGTGAATTTGATATTCTGATCTTTGCTTTAGAGACAAAGAAACAGAGGCTGAGAACCCATAATCCCAGTTAGTAAGATGGCTCCAGACAGTTGTCTCAAATCCAACATGTCTACCTCACAATAACTACCCCCTCCCCCAAGCATTTCCCTCAGATTATTTTTTTATCCGCCACACCTCAGGGAGGAGATTAGGAAGCAGAGTTGTGGTGTCTGAGACCTCAGAATATTCTGCAATTTCATGTGAAGATTAAAAGGGTACACAGAGCAAACACACAGGACTGCTTCTTTCATATCCATCTTGGGACTGGAAAAAATGATAGGAGAAAATCCACTTAATAATTCTTGCAATAGCCATCCTTCTCGAAAACTTAAGGTTTTTTTTTTTTTCTGAATTCCCTGTCTCACTTAGGAAAGTAAGCTCTTTCAGAAATCCAAATCTGTTCTAACCAGCTGCCTGTGAGCAACTCACATGACCTTTGGGTCTTTGTTTTCTTCCTCTATATAAAGTGAGATGGGTTAACTACATGTATCCCAAGTCCCCTTCCAGGCAGTGTATCTATGAGCTGCTTGTTCTCTCTACTCCTCTTATCCCAAAAACAGACAATGCCATGTGGATAAACCCTGGTGCGATGATTGTTACTCTCATCCCTGGGAAAAAGAGAAAGGAGCTTAGATGGTGCTAGGCACAGAGACTCACTTGTTACCTCCAAAGGTCCCATCTACAGGTTTTGTGCACCTCTGCTTTTAATCGGGGAAATGGCTAACTCTGAATGAGAAAGTGAGGGTAAGTTCCATTTGCATTTCTCCCAAAGCCCCTGTGTTTGGCTGGTTCCTGGACTTCCAATCCAGTCTGGGGTGGTGTCTCCGTTTTGTTGATCAAAAGCAGATGGTTCCTCTTTGGACAAAATAACTTTTGTCCTCATTTGCCTGCACTGCCCAACGTTACTGAATCATTTAACCCAAGGACCAGCTAAGAACAGGTTCCAGATGCAGCAGATTCAGATGCTGCCACTGCTCTGCAGAGCTCCCATTTGCAGAAGAGCCACACCACCTTCCCGTTCGCCCTTTCCAAGCTCCTATCCCTACACTTTGGAGCAGGAATCAGGTACTCAGAATTGGAGTATTAGTCTAGCCATTAACTTTGGGGAAGGCACTTTCTTTCTCTGGACCTCTCGTTAATTGTTAAAATGGATGGTTGGACAGCATTATCTTTTCTAGTTCTTTCTATGGACCTATAAGAATGATTAGGTTGCAGACTAAGATGATTTGGTAGATAGAACCTTAATATGGGTTCCCCAGGAAAACGGGATCTCAGGAGAGACTATTGTGTTCATAGCTTACTGGAAGGTAAAATCCCAAGACAACAGAAAGAGCATGAGATAGAGAGGAATGGAAAGCAAAAGGGATATTTTATCCAGTGGCCAACTTTTTGTACACTACAAAGAAGCCAAAGGCTCACTCAATCATACTGGACATTTCTATACATGTGGTATAGAAAAAAAATAGACCTTTAGAAAGAAGGAAAACTAAAGATTTTATCTTCAGATCCATACCCCCCATATCCTCTATGCCCTAGGTCAAAGCTCACCTATGGAGGTGTTGTCACTCCTGCTCTTCTGGGTCCATCATTCCAACCCTTTGGGTCACCAAGGAAGCCAGATTCTTCACCCAGCAATGTGATGCTGCATCCAACATGGAAGAGGTGGGAAGAGCCTGAGAGTTCAGGTCACCCACAACTTACCCTCCTGGCAGAGGCCTATGGCTGAGTGTTTGGAAGACAGTGAAACTAGGTACAACTAAGGAGGCAGAGTAACTATACCTGGCACAGATGGGTACAGCTTGATATGATGGAAAGGTGCACCACAGGAGGGCTCAGGTAACTGCATTCAATAAATGCTTTCCAAGAAATTGGATAGAAAGGTGAGATGACTTTCCCTGATCTGAGGGACACACAGTGTGCTGGGGAGACAGACTTAGACACAATTACAACAAAGTAATCATCACATACATGACTGTGAATAATGATACTCACCTCCCTCATTCTACTTATAGGAAAGTGAAATCCAGACTAGACCAAATTTACACATAGGGTCTGTGGAAGAATAAGACCTAGAAAACCCAGGCTGTTCATTTCCATGTCAATGCTTTATTTACTGCCCCTCACTACAAGCACATAAATAATTTAGAGTTTGTTATGTTCTGAAATGAGAGTCCATTAAAAAGGCCAGGAACTGGCCCAAGCCACATTGCCTAACTCTGCTAATCAGAATGACATGTCATTGACAAGGGTGAGGGTGGGAAGGGGGGAGTGGATAATGTCAGGGAACTCTTTGTGAAGACAATCTATTTGCTAAAAGGAGCCAAGAAGGATCAGTTTAATTGAAGTTAAAGATATTTTAAGGAAGGTAAGAGCCTAGCTGGGGGTTCAGCCAAGAGGTCTTGTTCTGCCTTTGAAAATGAGAAGAGTTGAATAGGATCTCTATGGATAAGCTGATAAAAAGCCCTTTGAAGTGGACAGGGATCTTTTTATAGTCTCAGAATAACTTAGCCCAGGGTGAGGGGTGAGGGAAGAGAGCTGCTTTTATTTATAAGCCGTAGGGAAGGGTGCTCTTCCCTCCCACTGAATTTCTTCTGGCTTGGCCACGAAGAGAGATTGGCCTGGTGTCCTTGTCTATCTGAGAAAAGATAAATCTGGCAGTCCTTCACACAGAAAGTGCAGACAAAAGACCCAGGGGGAGGCCCTGGAGTTCTGGTTAATAGACATTAGAAAGAAAGGGACAGAACACAGAAGCACAGCCTCCATAAACTACCCTGGGTCATACATTGTCAAGCCCACTCGATGGATCATGTGTTATCTTTTAAAAGAATGAAGGAGAGTCACTCAGAATTGTTGTTAATGAGTAATAACAATAAAAGTTATTCTTCCAGATTGCTTACTATGTGATAGATGCTACATATGCACGCTCATGTATTTCTCTTAACAGCTCTGTAAGGTGGGTATTGTTTAAATTTTCATCCTGCATTCCACAAGATTGGGGCTCACCAACATTCAGGAAAGCTTAAGGCTTTTGTTTAAGCTTAGTGTATCAGAGGCTAGAACCTAGATAGATGAAATAAACGTTCAGGTGGCATAAGGTTACCTGTCATTACAACCCCCACTCCTGCATTACCAGCCTTCAGTTATGAATAACCGAACAGCATGATCTGATTTTCTACTCACCAAATAGTTCCCCATCTCCTTTAAAACACTGGAATATTTGACCAAAGAATAAGACTCAGCTTTCTGTAGACTCTGGATCCTGTACTACATTTGAAGAAAAAGAAGAAACAAAGAAAAGGAATTACAGTGATCAAATGCTCCAGAAATAAGATACACCAGTAGTACAACTGAAAAGTTACTTGCTACCACTCTTAATTTCCATAGAAGACAGGAATAGAGAATATGAGCCCAAATTATAGTAGAATTAAACTCAGCCTTATATGTAATTTGTCAACATCATGGGCTTCATAACACTTAAATCCGGTCTGTGCTCATATTAGTTCATTGAAATCTTAATATTTGCAGCTATCAAATGAAAGAGGTTAAAAAGTAAGTAGACTTTAAATTTTGTTTTAATTCTACCCAAACCTACCAGTATTATCTTTTGAAGATAATCATCCTCTGGGCCTCAGTTTTCTCATCTGTAAAATGAGGAGACTGGACATAGCTGATTCTAAGATATCTGCTATTATTCTCATTCTGAATCTTAGATAATAATCTTTATATTAGACCTCATAGAATCTACAGTGGAAAAGAGATTGTTAAAAGAAAGTGAGGAAGTGTGGGCACTGACATGGGCTATGAAAAGGAAAATCAGTGAAGTTTTTCAGTTATGCAACTACAAGGGACTGCCTCAGTCAGCCATGCATCCTTCCTAGCATCCTTGAGACGTCATAAAGACAGATGAACAACTGAGATCCCATGATAAGTACCCTTCCTATTACGGCTGAATCTGTCACTCTTAAAACCAAAAAATGTTACCTCTTGCCTGCCAGATAGGCAAGAGATCAGGGCACATTAGCTCCCCCCCACACATAAGTTTCTGCCTGTCGGGCCTCCACTTCTGGGCCCTCCCACCAAAATCCTCCCTACAATAGAAACACTAACAAAACGCTGTACCTAATAAAATACATAAAACTATTACGTTAATAAAAATATTTTTTAAATGTCTAAGGGCTTGGTGGTGCACACCTGCAATCCCAGAGTACTTGGAAGGCTGAGACAGGAGAATTGAAGGTTCAAGGACAGTCTCAGTAATCTAGCAAGACTGTGTTTCAAAACAAAAGATAAAAAGGGCTGGGGATGCAGCTCAGAGGTGGAATGGAACTGGGTTCAATCCCCAGTTTCATAAAAAAGTATTAATTTAAAAAAATAAATGTCTCTCTAGTTCTGATGTGTGTTACCTATTTCTTCTTTGTAGTTAATCTCTTTGAGTATTTTCTCTAGTGCTGGTTTTGAAGACATAAATTCCTTCAGTTTCTGTTTGTCATGGAAGCTTCTTATTTCTCCATCTAATTTGATAGAAAGTTTTGCTGGGTAGGAAATTTTTGGCTGGAAGTTGTTTTCTTTCAAAATTGGGAATATGTTACTCCAAGCCCTTCTAGCTCTCATGACTTGGTTTGGGAAGTCTGGAGTGATTCTAATTGGTTTGCCTCTGACTGTCACTTGGCCCTTTGCTTTTGTTGCCTTTAAGATTCTCTGCTTGGCTTTCACATTGGTCATTTTGACAATTATGTGGCATGGGGATCCTCTTCTCCGATCCTGTCTAAAGGGAGTTCTATAAGTTTCCTGGACCTGCGTATCGACCTCTTGCTCTATGTCTGGAAAATTTTCTGCTATTACTTCCTTGAAGAGATTGTTGATCCCTTTGGTTTCACTTTCTTTTCCCTCCTCTATTCCAATTATTCTTAGGTTAGCTCTCTTAAAATGGGCCCATATTTCTTCAATATCAGATTCCTGCTGTCGGATATTTTTTCCTAGATTAGAAACTATGCGTTCATTTTTGGAATGATCATCTTCTAAGAGCGAGATTCTGTTCTCCATGTGTTCTAATCGGTTGTTAGACAACTAAGATTGGTTATCTGTGGAGATTCATTATTTATGTTAGTCTGTTACCTATCTCTAAAGGGTATTGTTTGCCTTTATTGTTGTTAATTTTTAGGATTTCTAGTTGGAATATTAATATACCTTCAGATATAGCATTTGGAAATATTTTATCCCATGCTATTGGTAACTGTTAACTCTGTTTATATTGTCTTTGGATGTACAATATGTTTTTTATTTTTTAGGGAGTTTGTATACTCTTCTGTTGCCTGTGCCATTGAAATCATAACCAATAAATCACTGCCAATTTCAATGTTGTGGGGTTTTATGACCCAGATTTTCTCCTAAAAGTTTATAGTCTTAAGATTTATATTTAGGTCTTTTATCTATTTTGAGTTAATATTTGTATATGGGATTGGGTAAGGGTCCAATTTTATTCTTTTCCATGTAATTATTATTTTTCAACAATATTTAGTTAAAAGATTATTATTTCTACCACCAAATGTTCGTGGAAACCTTGTCAAAAATAACTTGACAATATAGGGAAGAATTTAGGTCTAGGCTTTTATTTAACTCCAATGGTTTATATATCTGCCTTTAGAATAGTACTACACTATTTCAATTATTGTAGCTTTATATGGTTTGAAATCAGAAAATATATATCTTCTAGCTTTGTTCTTTTTCAAGATCATTGTGGGTACCTAGAGTCCATATTCCATATTAGGATAGATTTTTTTTCTGAAAAATAAATATATAAATATATGATAGTTTCACCTAAAAAATAGAAAAAATAGATTCTCTGGTAAGAAAGAAAGCAAAAAGAAATATTGAAATGTTATCTTTAAGTCATCAAAAGCTTGGTATCAGACAAATGAAACTGTTATGTGAGATTATCATTTTTAATTTTGGATAAATTGCTATAATACTAGATGTCAACTACTAAGCCAAGCATAGGGGGGGGGATGGGGAGAGAACGGGGTGGGGATCGGGTGGGGGCTGACTGGGCAATGTGTGCATGTATGTCTACAAAGGTATGTATCCCACTATGATGTATGAATACAGTGCACCAATTAAAAAATATGAAAAAAATACAAATAAAGAATGTAATCACCCCCATAAAAAAAAATAAATGTCTAAGGAGATGGAAATGGTAACTACTCTGAATTGATCATTTGATATATGCATCAAATTATCACACCATATTCCATGAATGAGTACAAATAAAATGATAATAAAAAAAAGAAAGAAAACCATTTGGAGGAAAAGCCCTATATTGGAATTTCAGGACACATTAGAGTACAGAGTTTAGAGTTCTTTTCCTAAATTCTGGGCATAGGGCATGTGCTAATTGGCCTGGCCCTAACTATGAAGTAAACTGCCATCATCATTATTCTGTTCTCTGAAGGAGACAACCCCAGGTTAGTATTTCAAAGAAGAATGAATCATGGGAGAGTTTGAAAAGTGCCTGTTAATTATTTCTTTAAAGAAAAGTCCTAACTCTGCAAGAAAAGAGTAACACACAGCATCGACTGCCCATGAAGATGAAAGGGCCAAGTTTCCTGGGCTGCTTAGAGGGCCCAGGAACAACAAGAGTGCCGCCAGATGTTCTTCCCCAGCCCTGGTCTCACTGGCCCTGAGTCCCTGGAAGAGGAGCTTCACCCTCTCTTTCTTTTTACCTCACCATGAGGATGCTCAGGGAAGACAGGTCAGCCACAGGAAGGATTGCGGGCTTCATATTGTCATGAAGGCGGTACAGAGAGAGCTTCCAAGAATCCTAAGCAGCTCAAGCTATAGCCAGTGGCTTCTCCAGTGGCTTTTCAACATGCATGGATTTTGTTCTTTTTATTGTTGGTGCATTGTTGTCATGCATCTTAGTGGGGTACAAGATGGTAGAGGCAAGAGCTGGGCGTGGTGGCCCATGCTTTTAATCCCCGCACTTGGGAGGCAGAGACAGGAGGATCGTGCAGGTTTGAAGCCAGTCGTGCTGGCTTAAGAGACCCTGTTTCCAAATAAAAAATATAAAATAGGTCTGGGAGGGTAGCCCTGAGGTAGAAGGGTTTCCAGAAAGCCCAGTACCACACACAAAAAAATAGATGGTAGAGGCATCCATGCACATGTCACTTGTTTAGCCCTTACGCAAGTCCTGCCTCATCTCCTCCCCCTCCCTCCTCCTCCTGTTTGGCTTAGTGGTTGGCTTTTATGTGTTTGTGAATGTACATCATGTACATTAGGGAATTCCCCTCTTCTCTCTCCCCATCTCCCTCAGTTATGTTGCTTTACTTGTTCATTTATGGAGCTGGCCTCAAACTTGCAATCCTCCTGCCTCAGCCGCCTGAGTAGTTGGAATTACAGGTATGCACCACTATGCCTAGATTATAATTTATTTTTTAAAATATTTTCAAGGGGAAGACTGAGACAGAAGCATCATGGGTTCGAATAAAGCTCTCAGCAACCTAGTAAAACTGTTTCAAAACAAAAATGAAAAAGAGCTATGGGCATAGATTGGAGATAGAATGCCTCTGGGTTCAATCTCTGTACCACACACACAACCACGACCACCACCAGCAACTCTACAAATTCTCTTCAACTCCCCCTGCTTGCAAACTCAGTTGGAGAACCTTGCAGTAGGAAACAAGAAAACAGATGTGATAACCAAGCTGAGTTCCTTATGCATAAATAGGTTCTATATGGTAAGAGAATGGTCAGGGAAAAAAAAAAGATTTTTATGAGGACAAAATAGAAAGGAATAGGTATGGAGATCTCGTCATCTCAGAAGGTGAAGCCAGCCAGTCCAAGACATGGTGTTCTGGGTCAGAAATGGAACTCCTGTATTAATATAGCACGGTCAACCTGTACACTCATTGTTGGGAAGAAGGGGAAACAGAGGTAAGGGGCACCAAGCACAGTCTGAATATATGCCATTTTCAATATGATCCATGTAAAAAGAAAAAAGAAAAGAAAAGAAAAAGAAATGGAGCTCCTGACCCTGAGAATGTAAATACCCCCATGTCATAGCTAAGTGACCACAGCCCTACACATAGAGCAAGAATCCCAAGTCCTGGTCCTGCCAGTGTGGCTGCCTCATTGAGTTTGCCCTTTTTAATCTGAGTCTCAGCATTTCCATCTGTAAAATAAAAGTAAGTCTTTTTTGATCCAGCTCACCTAATGGAGATAGGACGTAAGAAATAATAGATGATAAAACTGAAAGTGTTTTGTAAATCTGGGAAGCAAAAATTAGAACATCTTGACCAGGGTCAGAGATTTGGGGGTCCGCAGCATGGAGATGCAAAATGAACCTTGGTGGCTGAGATGGGCAGAGAAAGAGGTAATGAAGGCTGAGAAACAACGACAGAAAAGAGAGCCATTATAAGCCAAAAAAGGTGTTGTGAGAAAGTAATCATTTGCATCAAGTAAATTCCCTAAGAAGTTAGACCTTATTATTTTTCCCTCCTACATATTCCCAAAAGCACAAAAGAGGTCAAACAGAGCAGGGGAAATGGCCATTAGTGAAGAAAACACATGCAATTTGCAAAATCATATATATTGATTATAATCATAATCAGCCCAGAGAGAATCATAGGGTTTGTTCAGTCTTCCCTGGTGATTGTTACGTGATACTGGGCATCATACACAACATCGCTGTGCTAGCTATGAACCAATATTTATCCAAGTCCTAAGTGGCTTGGGTTCAGAGAAGGGTAGAGTGTGAAGCTAGTTAGTCTTGGGCAGCTGACTCCAAAGGGGAATGTGAAGTTGAAGTGGGAGTGACACACCTCACAGTCAACTGTGAGGATCTCCTCCCAAAGCCTGGGCTGCCTTAGAACCGAATATACATCTAAAAGTTTGTTTCAAAAGGATCACAGCTGCCACTTAAAAAATCTGTCAGCAATAGCACCCAAAACAAATTCACTCCAATAGCAACCATCCATGGAAGACCCTATGTATAAGCGGCTGGTCTGAACCCTGAGAGGTGAAGAAATATAGATTCTCAAAGATGACAAAGACCAAAGATGACACCAAGACCCTGTTCTTCAACTTGTAGGGATGATTGGCTCTTTCATGTTGATCACTAAGCCATAACAAGAATATAAACAAAGTGCAATGGGAGCCCAGGTGAAAGTCAGTAACTGTACAGAGGAGGTCCTTCTGAAGGGGATCTGACAAGGAGGCCCTCAACATTGAGAGGTGGGAAAAGGTATTTCAAGCTGAGTGTGCAACACAAGCTAAGCTTTGGTAGCAGGAAAGTGTCATTCTGTTGGAGGAATAAATCGATGGCTTGGGACTTCCCTCTGTATTCAGTGAAGAGTCAAAAATATCTTTAAGCAAAGGCGTGGTAGTATTGATTCTGACTGTTTAGATAGAGTTTTCTGGCCAAGATAAGGAGTGGAAATGGAACGGTAGAAGACCTGAGGGAGGACATCACACTTGGAAAACTACTGTCCGCGTTCAGATGAGAACTCGCTAGAGTTTTAAAGAATGGAGAAGCACTGAAATTAAAAATATCAAAAGATAAAGGACAAATACCATATGATCTTACTTATGTGTGAAATCTAAACAATTTATCTCAGAGAGCAGTGGAGAGTAGAATAGCAGTTAGCAGAGGCTGGGAAGACTGGGGAGAGGATGGGTAGGCTGGGCAGCCAGTGCAATGCTACAGTTAGAGAGGAAAAGCAAGTTCTGGGTTCTACTGAGAGTGTCATCGATAATGTATTGCACATTTAAAGATTTTCCCTCACAAAGAAATTATATATCTAAGGTGATGAGTATGTTAGTCTGATTCTATTATAACACGATATATACATTTATCAAAACATTATTACACCCCATAAATATGGACAATTTTCATGTGTGAATTCAAAAAATATTTAAAGAGTTTCAGGGTTCTCTAGAATGTGCCAATAAAAAAACCAGAAGATATAATATTTGAGAAATTAAATGAAAATGAAATTATTTTGGATAAGTTGAGTCTGGAGTAGCAGAATATAAGGGCCTGAAGCCCAGGAGAAAAGACTCCCAAAAGCGAAGGTGGACCTTCAACAGTACCAGATTTTAAAAGTAGAAAGAAGTCGGAGAAAAGGCCTCTGATGGATTTGGGACTGAAGTGTTATCACATATGTTAAAGTATGGAGCCTCTATAAATGATTAAAATGGAGGCTGAGTTATAAAGGTGAGGGTTGAAGGAGGATACGGAAATGGAGGCACTGAGGAACCTTCCAAAAGTTTGTTCAGGAAAGAAAGCAAGAAAGCTGAGAACTAGCCTGAGGAAGAAACAGAGATAAGGCAATAATTTTAAGGGCAATAGTTTATTTGTAAAGTAAGAAAAGTTATTCAGGAATAATACCTAATATTTATTGGGCATTTACTATGTATACTATGTGGTTAAGATTAGTTAACCTCTTAGGATGAATTAGTTGACTCCCTATGGTCCATCAATAGAAACAGAGGCTTAGAGAGATCAAGCACGCATCCCAAATCCAACAGCTGCTCAGTGACAAAGATAATATTGAAAATGATCAATCTAAGAACAGGGAAAGTATTGGCCCTGGTTCAGAGTTTTCCTACTCTCTGCTCCATTCATTCCCAGGATTTAAAGCATTGTGTCTATGTAGAACATTATTTAGTGATCAACGCTGTGAATGATTCACAAATCGGCATCCCAGACACTTTGGCCTGGACACCACCAGGCATCTTCTAGGATGCCTAGGCTACCATGTTCTGACTTCTTCCTATCACACTGAATACTAAGAACTGTGTGAGAGCGACAACCCCCAGGCATCTAAACTTGCAAAAGAAAGAAATCCAAGAAGCAAAAGGAGGAAGAAGAGAAAACAGTTCCCCACAAGTACACCTTGAGATAAGGGTTGGAAGAGGCAAGGGGAGTTGTGAGGGGTGCCTACCTAAGAACTTTAATTGTCTGTAAGATTTGATAAGAACCTGTGCCAAAGAATGTGAAAGAAGAACCTGTAGCCTTGGTATTGAAACCCAAACGGTACTTTTTTTTTTTTTTTTTTTTTTTTTTTTTTGGTGGTACTAGGGTTCGTGGAAGCCCTTCTACCTCCGGGCTACATTCCCAGACCTATTTTATATATTTTTTTATTTGGAAACAGGGTCTCTTAAGCCAGCGAGGCTGGCTCTGAACCTGCGCGATCCTCCTGTTTCCTCCTCCCAAGCGCGGGGATTACAAGCATGCGCCACCTCGCCTGGCTTTAGTCCTTTTATTTTTGAAACAGGGCCTCACTGAGTTGTAAATTGCCTAGTTAAGTAGCTGAGGCTGTCCTGAACAGCAATCCTCTGGTCTCCTCCTCCTGAATGCTGGGATTACAAGAGTGTGCCGCCACGCCCAGCTAGCACATTTTTTAAATGATTGAGTGCTGTGAGTCCTAGCCCTGTGCTAGGTTGGGTGGATCATATCTTTCTTTTGGAAAGATGGTGCTAAGACATAAGATCCGTAGAAGACAGCAACATGGCACAAGAGAAGAAGAACTCAGTGAGGGCTAGAATAGCTATACTTATAGTCAGGGGAAATATGGGTCCTGAAACGAGAGTGAGGTTTTTCCAGAGGGAGCTCAGTGGCAGGGCATTCTGGGGGAAGGGGCACAGGAATGTCCTCATAGAGTTGCTAAGGAGACTGCTTCACCAGAGTGGAGAGTATGAATGAGCTTCAGGGGAGAAGTGGCTAATGAGGTAGAATTAGGGAGGAGATGAAGCTGAGGATATAGCCTTAATGGCAGAGATAATTCTCTAGATTGTGGTAGAGGAAAGGTATGTACACAGTTTGTATCAGGGATAGCAAATAAGGAAGGATCACTCAGAACCCAGGGGAGAGATGAATGGGCGCAAGTACAGAGCATTCAGAGAAGGAAGAATGACACTATCTACTATCTAATTTATAGTCTAACTAAATAGTGCTTTGGCCAAACATCACAGTTTACATCATTTCTTCATATTTATTTCCTTAATTTTTTGTATCAATCCTTTGGACATTGCTTATTTAAAGAAAAAGAAAGTCAACAAGGATGTATTCCTTTCCCAAGATCCTCAAGCCATAGAAGTGGGTAAGCTGCCTTCTGACCCCAAGTGTCCAATGGTAGCTGTCTTAATGTTGGGAATAGCACACAGATTTGTCTGTGATTTTCTGCACATGCTCTCGTGTCTGTAAAATGTCACCTGTCTAGATTATAGTCTTTCCTTCACCTACCCTATACTCATAGCCCAGAGTAACATGTGAAATAGAGATGTTTCACCAATTCATACAGGCAAAAGGTAAAGCCCTCCTACTTCCTATTTGGATTTATAGGTGAGAACACTTGGGAGAGGACCTGAAATTACCCAGACAATCGCTAGGGTCGTCATACAGTTTTCCTTGTACACATAAGTTCTCACCACCAGGGAATGGATTGGCAGATAGTTTCAAGGTTTCCCAGGACCTAGTAACTGTACCCTCCTCTGGGTGACTCAGTCATGAGATAGAGTCTAGCCAGAGCATCTAATTACACAGGCCAGGTCAGGCTCTGGTATGAAAAGCCCTGCTCACTGCCAGGCAGGCTACTACCCTCTGAGGTGTTAGAGAAGACAGCCTTGGGCAACAGGCTGAGGACCCACAATGGTACCTCCTTCAACTGTCCTTGGTCCAGGGCAAGCCTGCTCTACAGATTGGCAAATGTAATAAAGGGTTTTAATGGAGATTTATTATGGGCTGGGAGGATGATATTTGGTTATCCAATTGGCAACCCACTCTGAGAAACAAGCAGCTTTCTTTCATGTGGCAACTCTAACATGCTTAGATCATGCCGAAGGTGGAGGAGGCAGAGCTCTAAATTTTTTGCAACTCAGCACAGCCTTTGTGGGAGATGCCCAGGCAGCTCAGAGCTGAAGCTGCTGAGCCAGACCCATAGAGGGCTGGACTGGTGATGAGCAGCCAGGTTGGGTAAAGGCCCCTCAGGGCAGCCTGTGGAGAAGGCCACACCTCTTCTTGTGGTCTAGAGGAGACAGCAGCACAACTGGTGGGTCTCAGTGTACCCTTGCATCTTCCATGATATTGCAGGTGCAGCTAGAGATCCCAGATTCCAAGACCATCCAGGTGCACTTTTTATTTTCTTCCAGAAAATGTTTATTGTTACAGTCTGCACTATGAATTAGCAGAAAAATTTGTTAAAAATCGAGATTACGGGTTCATACTACAAAGATTTTGATTTTGATAATCAGCCAGGATTGAAAATGGACTTATTGAGATATCTGAAGGAAGGTGATATGAAGACTCTTACTGTGGTAAAATATATACAATATTAGATTTACCATATTCACTATTTTAAGTGTGCACTTCACTGGCATTATATATATTCATATCAAAACAATATTGTTAAAAAGAGCCATTCTCACTTATAAACCATAATGTACCAATGAAAAATAAATAAAAGAGCCATTCTAAGTCGAGCGTGGAATGGAACAATTCTTGGGGAAAAATACTGTTGACATTAAAATACACAAAACAAAATTATGTATCAGCACTGTTGGACTCTAGTTGATAAAGTTGTTTCTCATGATAGTGTAAGTTAATAATTCTGAAAACATATGTACGGAGGTTGAATAAAAAAGTAAATGGGTGACAGGTGATGAAGCCAGGCTTTTTACAGTTACAAATACAGAAAGGGTATGGCTGGAATAAACCAGATGGTGCTGAATCAGAGTTGGAGATATCAGTAGGCACTTTCTCAGCTTAGTATACATACTGGCTGCTATATATGAAAATAATTGTAGATGTGTTCATATGCGTGGGTTGGTATGCACAGGTGTGTTTCTTTGCCTTGACTTTTGTCAAGCCTACAAGCAAAACACTCTAGTAGTAATGGGCACACCCAGCACCCAGATCTTGGTTTCTAACACCATTATCCAACAAAAGGAATTAGGGATCCTCTGAGAAACAGCTTATTCTAGGGCTGAGGCAGGGAAAACATAAGATGAGCCTAGAGCACCTTGTAATTCCAGAAAGCAAGAAGGTTCTCAAAAGACAAAATGACCAAGTTATGTCAAAAAGACATAGGGCCAATCACCCAATGGCTAAAACTGAGATCATCTGAACAACAAAAAATAATGTGGTATTGGATTTAATAACACAAAATGTGAAATAAATATCTGAAAATGCATAATGACTCAAATAAATACATAAATGTAGAAAATTTTCTCATGCAGACGAATGCCAAAAAATTTGTGTAGATGAATAAATAAGAGACATGATGCAGCAGACAAAGTTCTCTGCTGGCTCAAGAGAAGGGTCACATCCTGCTGAAAAACAGCAAGTGCCAAGTTCCATCCTGCATGTGTCCACATCCTAGCCATGCCTCAACCTCGACAGACAAAGACTTTCTTCACTGTCCCCATCGCTAGGCCTGTGTTAGAATGAACCAGGTAGTGTTTATAGTGTAGCATCAATAACCCCCCATCCCAGATGCTATCTGCAACGTGGCCTATGAGGTAGTAAGGACATTACTCAACTTGCCACAGCCAAATATTTATACTTGGGCTCATCTATCTGGTGCTCTGTCCTGAATAGTTTAGAGGAAGGTCCAGAGCCATGGATACCACATCTAAAGATCTGGGTTCCTGGAGGAGCCATTTAGTTTCATCTACCCTCCAATTTATTTATTCCATAAATACTGACCATCTGCACATTTTCCAATGTTGTGCTAAGAAACCTAGCACAAAGATGTGAGCTTAACCTTATTGCTCAGATTTCCTGAGCTTTGTTTGTTTGTTTATGGTGCTGAGGGTGGAACCTAGGGGACTTCTACTTCCAGGCTATACTCCCAGACCTATTTTATATTTTATTTGGAAACAGGGTCTCACTAAGTTGCTGAAAGCCTCACTAAGTAGCTGAGGCTGGTTTCGAACCTGCGCAATCCTCCTGTCTTGGCCTCCCAAGCACTGGGATTACAGGCGTGAGCCACCACGCCCAGCTAGACTTCCTGAGTTTAAATCTGACCCTTCTTCTAGGTGTGCAACCTGAGGGAGGTAAAAACTCATGTAAGCTTTACGTCTTCACCTGCAAGGTGAAAGAAACAGCTAAATGTACCTTACAAAGCTATCAAGGATGAAATAACACATCAGTATTTAGCAAAGTACCCAGTACCTACTCTACACTCAACAAAACTTAGCCACGATCATTTCAGATAGTGAGAATAGAGAAGTGAACCATGCAAACATTGTCCTTTTTCTCACTGATAATGAAATCAGGTGAACTCCATTAAAAGTTCACAAATTATTCCCTCACCCTGTAGATGATAGTTATAGACTGACAGAAAGTATGATCTAAATGAATTAACAATATTCATCAACAATTTTGATCATTTGTCAAATGTGTTCATATGGCATATTCTGTGGTCATCTTCTCCCACCAAAATAAAAATCAAGACATATTTTATGTAAAGGACTCATTATACAATATTTTCATTATAATACTTAAGCATAATAGGTCAACTACATTTAACAAAAATAACACAATTTTTCTACTCTCTCAGTAATTTAGAGGTATTCAGGATAAAATACGGAGAACTAGTCCTGTTACAAAAACAATCCAGTTTACATTCTACGTTAGATAGTAATGTATAAAACTATAGTACATAGCATTACTAAAATATACTATAGTATACAGTATTAGTAAAAAAAATTTTGCTTTATTTTTTAAAAGTCCCTTTCAGTTTGATTCCAATTAACAAAAAGACTGTCTTCTGATTTCCAACTCTAGGTAACAAATCCTACAATCTCTTATTTCCCAATATCCACCTTTCACCACCCACACTGGCCCTAGGAGACTCAGAGTAGATGAAAGAAAAAGAAAAGAAAGAAAAAGGAGAGAAGGAAGGAGGAAGGGAGGAAGAAAAGAAGGGAAAAGAGGGAGGGAAAAGGAAGAAAGTAAAGAAGACTTTGCTTAAAGAGTAGACCATGCTATAATGTCTACAGCTGGATTTTCTCTATTGCTAGAGGCTGGGGCTTTAGTGAGCCCAGCTTGCTGTAGTATCACCTAAGATCACTCCTATCTGTAGTGGGCAACAACTTATCAATTGGTTAGGCCACAGAAGCTTTTAGTAATTAGGCTATATTCCTACAAAAAGAAAAGCTGCAAATGTCACTTATAATATTTAGTTTATTTTTTAGAAGGCAAAGTCTTGAAAGATACAGTCTATTCTTCTATATCAAATAAAATAAATGGAATTAAATAAAGAAATTTTTGTTTGATATTTTAGCTAGTATACCATAGTGACTAGGAATAGTGCTTTGCGCCTAGTAGATGCTTAATAAATATAGAAAAAGTGGTTATCTCTTTGGAAGATGCATTTTAATTGCATTATTTGATTGTTTACTTATATCCCACAAATGCCCACATAGTGATGACCATGCACCCAGTACTGTTCTGTGTGCTTTACCTATTTTATACTCATTTAATCCTCTGAGGTAAATACTATTATACCCATTTTAAATATGTAGAAATAGAGATACCAAAAATCAAGGAACTTGCTAAAGTTCTCTTAATAAAAAGCAAAGCTGGGTTTTCAACCTGGGAGTTCAGGTCCAGAGTTTTTGCTCCTGGCCCTATGTTATGTGGCTTCTGCATTAGCCCATCTTCTTCCTGGGAACAGAAGTGGGCACTGGCTTAGACGCTGGCACTCTTAGGACACCATTTCCCTGGCCAAGGCGGCTCTTCTATTTGTAGGTATAACTCAAGATGGCCAAAGAAAATCCATCTTTAGATTTTTGTTACTCAAAGCTGAATGACAAGTTCTTTGTCTTTAGAGGGATGAAAGAGGCAGGAGAATTTTGGAAGAACTAAAAAAATAAAAACCTATCTCTTGTCAAACAAAAAAAAAAAACTAGCAAGAATAAGAATCACAGGAAGTGAGCATAAATAAAGGACAAGTAGACAAACTTGTTTGAAGCCCTGCTCTAAGCATGACCCCTCCTGCAATCCATGAATCCATGCACTTTCTGGTACACCTCCAAATATACCCCCTTTTTAAAAAGTATGATCTAATATACATGAGTTTATGTTTCTTTCAAATAAAATATCATTCATTTGATGGAAAATGAACGAATTACTATAAATGAATGAAGGAGCCGGGCATGGTGGTGCACGCTTGTAATCCCCGTGCTTGGGAGGCAGAGACAGGAGGATCACACAGGTTCGAAGCCAGTACCGCACCTGCTGGCTTAAGAAACCCTGTTTACAGATTAAAACGTATAAAAATAGGTCTGAGAGTGTAGCCCAGAGGTAGAAGAGTTTCCAGGAACCCCAGTACCACCAAAAAAAAAAAAATGAAGGAATGAATAGCCCTGACAAATGCAACCCATTTATTCCTCAAATAAATACTAATGTGCCATGTACTGTGACACATACGGGAAGAGAGCAATGAGCACAGGACATCGTGTTCTCATATGGAATAAGGAGTTTAAAACAACAAACTACAATGGGGCAGGCAGAGTTCATCGGGAACGGAAACAGTTTCAGGGTGGCTGAGATGCAGATTGTGAAATTTAGGAGTGGCTTAAGATGAGACAAGGAAGATTGGCAGGGGACAGTCATGTAGAGCATGGGAGGTCTGTTAGAAATTTAGATTTCACCTTGCAAAGCAGAGGCAGGAGGATCAAAGGTCTGAAGCTAGTCTTAACAACTTAGGAGACCTTCCTACCAAATAAAAAATTAAGGTGGTAGAATGCCCCTCGGTTCAATACAAAATAAAAAATAAGTAAGGGGGGGAGAATAAGAGAGATGAATAGAGGGGAGAAGGATATAAAGAGGAAGGAATGAAGAAAGGGAGGGAGAGAGGGAGGGAGGGAGGGAGGAAGAGAGAGAGAGAAAAGAGAAATAAAAGAGAAAGGAAGGAAGGGGAAGGAAAGAAGGGAGAGCCCTCCCTTGGTAAGAATGATGATAGGGAAGAGTCTGGGCATTGAAAGGTTTTAAATGTAGGTGATATTCATATTGTAGTTTCAACACCTCTGGCTGGAATTGGCAGCATGTAGGGTATCAGTAGTCCTAATGTGATAAAGAGGGGTCTAGAGTTGTCTAGGAGGCTAAAGTTTAGGTTGTAACATCTTAGGATACCAAAGCCAGAGATACTCTCTTGAGAACAGTTGCCTTACTCTACAGACTGATGCTTCAAAGATGTTGTGCTATTGCAAAATGAACAGCTGATCAGTGACAAAGACTATAACCTTAAGCCGGGCGCAGTGGCGCACACTTGTAATCCCAGCATTCAGGAGGCTGAGACCAGAGGATTGCAGGTGGAGGACAGCCTTGGCTACTTAGTGAGGCCCTCTGCAACTCAGTGAGACCCTGTTTCAAAATAAAGAATAAAAAATAGGCAGGGGATGTAGCTCGGAGGTTGAATGCCTCTGGGTTCCATCCCCAAACCAGAAAGAAAGAAGAAGGAAGGAAGGAAGGAAGGAAGGAAGGAAGGAAGGAAGGAAGAAAGAAAGGAAGGCAGGCAGACTATAACCTGAGTTTTTTCACATGGGCCATATTCTTACCTCTTTCTCTGCATCTTGTCCATTCTAGTCAGGAGGAATTGATCTAGCCTGGTTCCCATCCATTGTCAATTCAGCTCATGAATGGGTGGGTATCTGTAAAGACCCAAATAACCATGCCCTGTCTTTAAACAGAGAAGACTATGACCCAGTCATGTGGTGCACAACAGGCTAGAGAACCAAAAACTGGAAGTTAGATTCTTCCAAAGATAGATAAAGAGCAGGCTAGAACCACTTGTAATTTAAGACCCATGTGGCAGGAGTACAGAGGAAAAATCAACAGAAAAGAGGTGGTAGATAGACTATCTCTTCAGGGAGAGTTGAGAGCAATTGGTAGGCCGAGGAATGGGGATCAAAAACTCAGTAACATGCAACAGCATAAGAGATACAGGCTGACTGGCCAGGCTGGTGGGAACCAGCATAGCCTCAGTATTCCTGAGGCTGGGGTTAGTATCAAGAATCTAGGCTGACAAAGAAAAGCACAAGCATAACCACAGAGATACCTGGATGGAAGGCAAATAACTAAACTGTGACCAGACCCTAGAAATCTACTCACAAGAATGGAGCACAGACTTGTATGGCTCACATACAAGATAGAAACTCAGTAATCAGAACAGGGTACAAAGTCCAAGTGAGGTGGCAGAATGAGGGACAATCTTCTGAGTCAGATTAAAGTTCTTTCAGTTTTAGATGAGTATTGGTTCCAAATCCTGGGACAGATTTGTAATGGACTAGAAGTTTATGTCCTTCTAAAATTCATGTGTTGAACTCCTAAGCCCCAAGGTGATGGTATTAGGAGGTGAGGCTTGGGGGCGGTGTGATTAAGTCATCAGAACAGAACCCTCATGATTGGGATTAATGTTCTTACAAAAAAGGCCTGGAGGGTAGGTTAGTCTCTTCCACCACATGAAGACACAGTGAGAAGGCTTCAATGATGAGTCAAAAAGCAAGCTCTCACCAGACAATGAATCTGCCAAGGCCTTGATCTTAGATTCCACAGCCTCCAGAGTGGTGAGAAATAAATGTGTGTTTATAAACCACCCAGTTTATGGTATTTTGTTGGAGGAGCTGAATGAACTGAGACAGACTTATCCTGTGGGTGGAGTCAGAGGAGATGCCAGACATGGGAAGAAAAGGGAAGGGAAGGGAGCAAAGACCAAAACCCAAGCCAAACCTAACATCCACTTCCTGAAAGAGCCAATGGTTTATGACTCGTGGACACTACTCTGATAACCTTACCAAGCAGAACTTATGACATGGCCACTGTCACAAGAAAGCAATTAATTTTTTATCAACCATTGAGCTATATTTTAGATCCTCAAGATATGTGTATTGAATGAAAAAACATCCATTTGCTTAGAGTAGGTAGGTATACATTTCATTTTCTAAGATGATTATTCCTATAGTCTCTGCTTACATGGAAAATTTCTTAAAATACAATTAGAAATAGGAAGAAATCAAAAGATAGCTCATTTTTATTCTGTTTATATGACATACTTGAAAAATAAAATTATAGTGATATAGAATATATCAATAATTTCCAGGGCTTAAAGGAGTTTATGAGAGGCATGAGAGGATTCTACTCTGCTAACAGTAGTTTAGTATCTTGTCTAGAGTGGTTGTATGAGCTACACATGGAATAAAATGCCATAGAATTATACACAAAAGCATACAAGAAAGATAAGTACATGTAAAAGAAGGAAACTCTGAACAAGATCTGCAGTCTACTATGCATTGTATCTGTATAAATGTCTTGGTTTTGATTATGTACTCTGCTTATACCATCAAAACTCATCTTGGGGAAAGATGAGTGACAGGTACACAGGACCTTTCTGTACCATTTTTGCAAGCAGTTGTGAGTATATTTTTATTTTAAATTAAAAAGTTATGGAGACACTCTATCCACAGTCAATGGCAATTTGTGGATTTGTTCAAGATTCTGATTAAACAGGAAAAAATATATCCATGAGACAACTGAAGATTTAAACATGGATTTAATAATGGATGATAGTAACTTTATTTTATTTTTATGTATAATAGTATTGAGAGTTTGTAGGAGTCCTGTGTTCTTTTTAGATACTAAAAAAATTATGGCTGAAATGTCATCATGTCTGAAATTTAAATAATTTTAAATAATTGTTTACTTTAAAATAGTTTATTTATTTAAAAATACTTTTAAATAATATGGGGAGAAAGGGATATAATATCACATAAGAAATGAGACTGTCCATAGATTGGTAATTGTTGATACTGGGCCTAGGTCTTTGAACTGTTCTTTCTACTTTACTAATTTGGGGGTAATTCTAGAGTAAAAATTTTTAAATAATGCAACTTTGAAAATAATTTTAAAATTATTTTCCCACAGAAACAGAATTCTACTTTAGAATTCTTTATCAGCTGCCTCTCTTATTTCTTTTTTAATTTTTTTTATTGGTGCATTGTATTCATACATCATTTTGGGGTAAAAAAAAACTTGTGTGAACATACATGTACACATCACTAATTTAACCCCTACCCAATTCCCACCCCATTCCCTCCCCGTCCCTCCTTCCCTTGCTGGCTTAGTGGTTGACTTCGATATGTTTAAGTACATTGTGTGTTTTAGAGATTTTCCTCTTCCCCCCTCCTTTCTCCTCCTTTAGGTTGCCTTATTTGCTCCTCTATAGGATTTCCTTTTTCATCTAGAGTTCCTCCTATGACCCATTTCTCCCTAACTCTCACCTATTATGGAAAGCATCTGATTTCTAATTCTTTGTGACTGACTAGATTCACCATAGCCAAACTATGGAACCAGCCAAGATGTCCATCAACAGATGAATGGATTACAAAACTGTGGGATATGTACACAATGGAATTTTACTCAGCCATCAAAAAAAAAAAAACCTCAGTCACATCATTTTCAGGGAAATGGATGGAACTGGAGGACATTATGTCTCTCTTATTTCTTACAAGCACATTTCTAACATAGAATTTAACATGCGCATCGCCATGCATCCCTTATTATTATACCACATTTGAACAAATTTGAGCAAGTTCTCCCCAGCTGCATAAAGGAAATAGTCATCAAGACAAATGCATGAAGCAAAATGGTTGGTTTTAAATAAAAACTCCAATGGTCACGACATTTTGGGAGGTGTAAAAGCCATCACTAACTTGCTTGCCATACTCCCTCCCTTGCTTCAGTGAACTTGGTGCTTGGTTCTCTCTAGAAAATTTTGCATTGATCTTTATAGACATTTTTTTTTATCCTCTTTCACGTTAACCTTGCCCTTTAATTCACAATTTTGAAAGCTTTTTAAAAATTAAAAGTTAATGAAAATTGCTCCAAGCAGCTTACTTATTTCCTTCCTTGACTATTCCCCTGCTCAGCTCCCTAGAGAGATCCTACGTGATGGCCACACATTCTTGTTTTGTAAACATTTATCAAGGGTAGCCATTTTCTCATTTATTTCAAACAACCACACAATATGATAATAATATTGGTGCACTTCTCAGATGAGGCATCGGAGTTCCACTGAAAATTGCAAAGCATGTACAGAAAATAAATTTAAAATTCTTATAAAGGGGCCGGGCGTGGTGGCGCACACTTGTAATCCCCGCGCTTGGGAGGCAGAGACTGGAGGATCGCACAGGTTCGAAGCCAGCCGTGCGCGCTGGCTTAGGAGACCCTGTTTCCAAATAAAAATGTAAAAATAGGTCTGGGAGTGTAGCCCGAAGGTAGCAGGACTTCCAGGAACCCCAGTACCACACACACAAAAAATTTTTTAAAGGAATAAACCAACTCATTCTCTTCATTAAATTACTCTAAGATTCAAGAGTCCTAAACCCATCATTTGAAGAACCCAGGACTGAAAGTGAGATTTCTTACAACCCAACATTAGCATCTTAGTTCCATATACATCCTTCCTCTTTTGTTGTAAAGTACAAGAATATATAAAGAAGAAATCTTTGTGCTCCTTAACACACACTGGCTCAACTCACCAAACCCCAGCAGATAATCTCTGCTCTCACAGATCCTGAACCATACACATGGGATTACTTCAAAGAGAGGTTTTCCAGATAGAACTAGCATTGAAAGGGCTGAACCGATTTTGTTTTCCAGCCATCTAAGTGTTTAAAAATTAAAAAAAAATAGTTGTCTGCAGAAGCATTATTGTACTCACAGTCAAACTGCCAACACAGGACCCAAAACTTCTTGATCCCTATCAGTGATCATCATGACCTACATTTCCTGACAGGAAGGCTACTCATCTGATTTTTCCTTGAGGTAGAAGCCTTGAAATGTTCCCTCTCCCTTTCCTTTTTCTGCCTTCACTCCTTTCCAGTCATCAATTCAGTCCTTTCCCTAAAACCAAACCCTACAAACCTCATGGGCCACTGGAACCGCTTCTCCTCATGCCCCCTCCATCCTGCTGGGCACCAGACCGAGCAAGAGACGGGATATCTAGGTCCTGCAGGATGTGCTCAGGTGTTCTCAGCATGAGGTCTGGAGTCGGACTACCTGAGAACCTGCCAAAGTATCTCTCCAGAGAGCCTAGAAGCCAGATGCCAGGGACATCTCTCCTTAATCTGCAGCACCACCATTTGAGGAGACTCTGTATTTAGAGGGAGTGTCTGACAAAATCTTGAATAGAAATTGGCTTGCTCGGGGATCTACCACCTCTCTGGGTGGGTGGCTTCCGCAAAGCATTCCTCCCATGCTTATGCCCATTGTCTCTAAGACCTTAACTTTTTGAGAGCTGCTATCCTCAGGATCAAGCTTGTCTAGATTTAAGAATAAATCTCAAACTATTCTTTGACTAAACTGAATTTTATTCTCCTCAAAGAACCTTGTATAGAGGGAAAAAAGACTATACCTAGTTCATGAGTATATGTGTGCATGTACGTGTGTGGGGGATGTGATGGTGTTAAGGATTGAATGCAAGGAGAGAGAACCCAGGATATTCCCCCAGCTGCCTCTCTGCTTCAACCTGGTTCTGATGGTGACTGCAGCCCTCCCCTGTCTCTGCTTTCATGGAGAAGTCTCTTGGTCCTGACTCAGCTCTCACAGGGCTCCCAGAACACGCTGCCTCAGGCCTTGTCCCCCACCCCTAGGGATGATGACAGCCTCCTGATGTTGGTGTGTCTGAGCACACCATACTTCTTGTTTCTTTAGAGCCTTCCCCTTTTTTCCCAAGGTGATACCTTCCTTTGGGTCTCCATGTTTGAGTCTTCCAAGCCAGACTGTTTCCTACCTGGCCCTGCCTACCCTCATCACACTCAGTACCTGGCCATGACACCGACGCTCCAGGAAGGACCTGGTCTAGGGCTCCTCCACCTTCTTGTCCATTTCTCTAGAGCGTCCATCTCCTAGATTTCTGTCCAGCTCATTCTCCCACTTCCCTCAGATCTCTGCTCAAATGTCCCCTAAGCAGGCACGCATTTCCTAACACCATCCTCTGTACCTGGCACTCTGTCTCCCTTCCTCTGTTCCTGTTGTCTTTATAAAGCTTATTATCATTCGACATATTATCTAGTTATTGATATATTTATTGTCTCTTTTCTCTTACTAGAATGTAAGCTCTTTTGTCACCAAATGTCAACTTGCTGGGAACACTGCAAGCACTCAATAAACACTTACTGAATGAATAAATGTACTGTGAAGACACTATTTCACTCTTGCCTTCATACCTCCAGGCTTTGAATTCTGCACGCAGCTTTTCAATTTACTCTCTATCCACCTTTTTAAATAGTAATTATTGAGTGTTCAAAGGTATTTGGCTTTATATGCAGAGATATTGGATACAACACAAAGAGAAATCAAAGCAGAAAGAAAGAATAATCCCCAAAGTCTTTCTACTACCAAAGTTGGGGATCTGTTCATAAGCCTCCAGAATTGGGAAAAAGTCCATGCATGCAAAACAGAATGAATTCCTTTAGGGGGCAGATCAGGGACTGCCTGATTGAACCCAGGGCTGGGCTAAAAAGAAAAGAAAGAGAGCTGGGTGTGGTCGCCCGTGTTTGTAATCCTAGTTCTAGGGAGGCTGAGACAAGAGGATAACAGGTTCAAGAACAACCTCAGGAAATAGACTCTCAGCAATCAAGTGAGAGCAACCTGTTTCAAAAAAAATAATTAAAAAATCTGAAAGTATAGTTCAAAGGTAGAATACCTCTGGGTTCAATCCCAAGTAACACAGTAAAAAGAAAGAAAAGGAAAGGAAGATAGTAGGTCATTAAAAGAAAGAGCCGTGTGGTGTGGCCTCTGAAGCAAGAGTATTGGAGTCTTGTAAATTTCCCTTCTGAGGAGTCTAGGGAACATATAGAGAGAAGAGAATGGGTATCACAAAATAAGGCTCTGTTGGCCTGAGAGAAACATAGAATTTTATAGTTCAGAATCTGGCCCACTTCTGGCAAACTGCAAAATAGCTCAGAGGTTTTAAGAACTAGAATTCTGGACCCACCATGATCTGATCACACCCACACCATGACCCCTACACAACCCTCAACCTGAGCTGTGCTGAATCTTGACGTCCTCAGCCTTTACTAATGTTAACCATTCCTGTAGGAGTGTAATGATATCCCATTATGATTTAACTTGCATTCCCCTAATGACTAATGATATCGAGCATCTTTTCATGTTTATGTTCCTTTTGTATATTTTCTTCGTGAAGTGTTTGTTCAAATTCTTTGCACATTTTTTTTGTTTTTTGTTATTGAGTTTTGAGAGTTCTTTAAATATTAAATATTCAGGCAGGTCCTTTACTAGATAAATGATTTTCTTTCAGTCTGTGGCTTGGTATTTCATTCTCTTAATAGCATTCCTCAAAGAATGGAATTTTAAATTTTGATGAGGTCTCATTTATCAGTTTCCTCTTTTATGAACCATGTTTTGGTATTGTTTCTAAGAAATCTTCCCCTACTTCAAAGTCACATTTTTTTTTCTCCTGTGTTGTGAAAATTGTTATGGTATTCGGTTTAATTCCATTATAGTCAAAGAACATACTTTGTATGATTTAAATTCTTTTAAATCTGTTAACGTTTGATTTATGAACAAGGCAGTGATCTACCTTATGAATGTTCCATCTGTGCTTAAAAATAATGTGCATTCCCCTGTCACTGAGAAGAGTGCTATTTAGAAGCAATTGTGTCCAGTTGGTTGATGGTGCCATTATGTTCCTTTATATCTTTGCTGATCTTCTCTTTTCTCATTCTATCAAATAGTGAGAAAGGGTTTTTGTAATGTCCAACTATAATTGTGGATTTTAGCTTTTCTTTCACTTGTATCAATTTTTCCTTCATGGATTTTTCAGCACTGTTGTTACAGGTAAAACATTTAGGATTGGTATATTTTCTCTGAGTATTGACTCTTTTATCATTATGTAATATGCACCATTTCTTCTTCCCCAATCTTTTTCTTTTTCTTTTCTTTTCTTTTTTTTTGGCTGTTAAATCTACTTTGTTTTACATGAATAAAAGCACCACATCTTTCTTTTGACTAGTGTTTGCCTAGTAAGTCATGTCTCATCCTTTTATTCTTATACATTTTATTCTTATATATTCTTATTATTCACACATATAGGCATGTATTACTTAACACCAGGGATATATTCCAAGAAGGGTGTCACTGCACAATTTGTCATTGTATGAACATCAGAGAATGACTTACACAAACCTAGATGGCATGGCCTACTACACACCAATGTCACATGGTATAAACAATGTGCAATTAAATCAAGAACAAGAGAAAAGGATGCCATCGAGAGACTGTCAACACAAGCTGTATGAAGGTGCTGCTAGCATAACATGGCATATTGTATTACAGCAAACGTTTGTGTAAGTTGTAGGAGGACACTGTAAGATAATGATTAAAAGTACAGTATAGTAAATACATAAACCCGCAGTAACATAGTCATTTATTGTCATTAAGCATTACGTCCAATATATTACATGTGCTGTACTTTTTACAACTGGCAGTACACCAGCATTGCCACGAGTAATGAATTGTGCTACAATCGTATGGCAGCTACAACATCACTAGATGCTAGGAACGGTTTAGTCCATTATAATCTTACCACAGTGCTATCATGTATGTGGCCACTGACCTGAATGTTATGCAGCCTATGACTGTATATCATTAGAGGTCAATTCTTTCTGGATGCACAGATTCTGATGAAAAATAACAATTTAAAAAATGTAGACATTAGAACCAGTATTTTCCTATAGGTTCCTTCTTTCTGGCTGCCTTTAAGATTTTTCTATCTTTTTACTTTTCAAAAGTTTGATTAGGATACTTTTAGATGTTGGTTACTTTGGACTTCTCTGGCTTTATGTTCAGTGAGCTTCTTGACTCATTATGTTTTTGTTCTTTACAGAATTAGAAATGTTTTCAACAACTTTTTTTGCCTTGTACTCTCTTCTTTTGGTACGTCAAACAGTCCATGGGTCCCTAAGGCCTGTTACTTTTTTCTAGCTTTTACTCTATGTTGTTCAGATTAGATCATTTCTCTCAATCTGTCTTCATGTTCTGACCTTCTGCTGTCATATCACTAATATGGAACTCATCCAGTGAAGTTTTTTATTTTATTAGTGTGTTTACAAATTTCTCTTTTCCTACCTCTCCATTTCTTAGCTTGCTGTTGTTTAGGGGCTGTGTATTTTGTCGTTTGTTTTTGTTTTTTACATTTTCTTTTTCATTACTGAGAATTTCTATCTTTTAATTCATTTCAAGGCATCACCTCTTACTCCTTGAAACATTTTGACAAACACTCTCAATGTCATAATACAAAATACCTGATCACCACAACTTAGAAGAAGAAATATTTATATGTTCACAGGACAGGAGAGTGCAGGGGTTCAGTCCATGTTAGGCCAGGTGAAGTCAGTGGAGCTTAGTTCATGACGGAGGGAAACAAAGAAAGAGAGAGCACAAGGGCTCTCTTCTCACATAATGGGGGCCAAAAGCAAGAGAGAGGGAAAGGGGAGGTAGAACTAGATATATTCCTCAAGGCCACATCCCCAGGGACCTCTCCTCAGCAACCAAGCTCTGCTTCCAACATGGCTGCCTTGTCTCCGTGAGGTCTTAGGAGATGTCTTAAATCTAAACCCTTAATAGTTGCCTTATCTAGATTTGTCCTTCAAGGAGACAGGTAGTTTTTCTGTTTCTGTCTCCTATAGCATGACCCAAGATTATTTGATAAGGACCATAGATAAGCTCTAAAGAGAAGTTCAGAAATATAATAAATAATGTTCTTCTGGGATTTGTGAGTTTTTGAATTGCGTGAACGATAGCAAACAAGATCTCCCTATCCTTGGGCACCAAATCAACTTAACCTGTACGCTAATGGTGCCATATGCATCTGGTAGTTACATAGGAAATACATCTTTTTTTTTCTTAAAGAGCACTGTAATAATTGTTAAATGCTTTTATGCCCAGGAACTATGTTAAATATTTTCACACATTATATATTCTAGTCCTGGCCACAACCAGAAAAGTAGTTATTATTTACACCATTTGCAGTTTGAAAAATCTGAGGCTCAGTAAGATCAGAATACTTCCCAGATGAGTACAGACTTGAATTTTTCCACCGCCTTCACTGTTCCCACACACTGCGTTATTCCTTGACAGGAGAGTTCATGTTTGACTGCTCTGTAGATATCCAAGGCTTTTCACCCAGTAAGACTTTTTTATTTTATTAAGTATCCCAAGTAATTCAGATCACCTTGAAGTTTGTTCATTTAATGACCAACATTTGCCTATTTCTTGTTGGGGTTTATTTTCCCTGTTCTTTATATTTATCTCCCTTGATCCCCACTTAACTCTCAAGAGGAACTCTAAACTTCTCAAAAATCTGGCATCCAATATCTGGTCATTGGAAACACTAGAATTATTGACTAGATTACTCCGGTTCCCCGTGGATGCTAGGAACACAGCAAGCCCCACCTTCTACTTCCTCTATATTTCCTCACTACAGCCAGTGCTGAGGTCTCCATGCCACCAGCATACCCTAAACACTGCCAGCTGCTCAGGCCATATCCAATCCTCTCTCTTCTTTGTCCTGAGCTCCTGCTCTTTCATCCTCACTCCTCCAGTTCCTCAGAGATCCCACAGTCTACTCTGTAGGTTTCCATAAAAGGGATTCTTGCATTTGGTTAGAGATTGGAAGAAGTGACCTTCAAGGTTGTATGAAAGGCTGACATTCTGTGCCCCTATGATTCCAGGAAAGTGAACACCAACTAATGTCAGCTCTTGGGAAAAACAAAGAAGCCCACAGAAAAGCTCCTGCTGTGCAGCAGGGAGCATCCGTTGACATCTCTGCTTTGATGTGTGAGCTACCTGGCCTTACCAGCATACCCTAAGAATGAATCCTCAAACTTCAAGGTTATCTGAATTATTTGGGATGCTTTATAAAATGCTAGTTCTCTGGCCCAGGCATCAGATTCTGAATCAATAGGTGTGATCAGGCACAGGATTCTTCAGTTTTAACAAGTGACCTCACATAATTCTGATGCAGGTAGACCACAAGTACAACTTTAAAAACTCTGGACTAAAAAATAAAAAAGTGTTAGTGTGATGTATGCAACACATACATCAACAGGCACCCAGAATGAGTGGGCTAATGGCAAGTAAGGTGGAACATCTTTTTTATCTTTCTTTCTCTTTTCCTTTTCTTTTCTTTTTTTGCCTAAATTAAGAAACAGACTACCCATGATAATAAGAACAACAACTCTGACTTGTTGGGGCTTACTCTTCACAATGCCAGCAATGCACACACATTATCCATTTAGTCCACAGAACTTTTTGAGACAGGTACTACCATCAAAATTTTAAAGAAGACAAAATTGAGACATGAAAGTTAAGACAAACCATGGCTAGTATGGGTCTAGGCCTGGATCCAAACATAGGTTTGTATGACCCCAAAGATGGGGCTCACTGCACCATGCTTCCTCTCCTCCTAACAATTTACTCTGGGGGAAAAGGAAGAATGATTATTCTGTATAAATTCTGCATTGTATGATCCTGTTTCCCTTAGTACTAGAAAGAAATATTACTGGTCATAAAAAAAAAACCTCTAACAATGAGCCCAGGGGAAGTTGTGGATTCTTCCATTCAATATCTTTAATGCATAAAAAAAATCAACTGTTTAATTTCATGCTACTCTCAAGTATAGAAAAAGAAAGGATAACCCCTAAACGCACCCCAGTCATTTTCAGGCCAAAAATTGCATTTAATGTTGCTCCCAACTAAATACCTGTCTCCGTTCTCAGGAACTGGTTGCAGTCAGCTTTGCCGGTCTTTAGGTGCAAACATCTGGAAGGCAGGTGTCTGATTTTGTGGGTGCCAGAGGACATACAGCTGAGCTGCACAGCTGAGGGAGAAGGAGAGGAAATGTCATATATTGATGTAGCACCTTCCCACTCTCCCCAAGCCCCCTTCAACAGGGAAGTGATGGGGGCAGGAGGTGGCTGGGGGGCCACCAGCTGTGCAGCAGCTGCACAGGGGAGCCCTTAAAAACAGGACAGGAAGCAAAACACAGAAGGGCAGTCACTCTCCAGGAGAGGTATGAGGGAAGTGGAGAGGAAGGGGGCTAAATCTTTTTGCCTGGCTGCTACTCTAGGGAGGTCCTGGTTAAACTCAGAGACATAGGACTCTGCTTCTATTTCTCCTAGGGGAAGAGAAAAGAGGAAGGGGAAAAGGGCACTGTTCTTTCTTTAAAAATAAAAAGTCATACAGGCAACATGTATCTGCTCCTCGGTTCATTACTCCTACCTGACACTGGTTACCCTCATGTTAACTCACCTGCGTGAGTCATAGCCTAACTGTGTCTCCTTTCCTTTTTCTCTCAGGCAGATACTGGGTATTGAACTTGGGGCATTCTACCTCTGAGCTATCCCCTACCATTTTTATTTGAAAACAAGGTCTTGCTAAGTTACCGAGTCTGGCCTCAACTCTGATCTTCCTGTCTCAGCCTCCCAAATACTAGGCTTAGAGATGCGTGCCCTCATGTCCGGCTTAATTTCACATTTTCTTTAAAGCCATCGCCATCACACTGGAAGTTCTGAGCCCCCCAGGAGGCATGAAAGAGCCAAGCTTCCACTGTCATCAGAGACTTCTGTCCCAGAACTGTGCCAACACTGAAGATGCTCCCTGATCATAGGCAGTGGGTCGACTGTTAAGATATCCCCTGTGCCAGTCTATACAGTCCCTTCAGGTTCAGAGGTCACCAGGCTCTGAGTCCAGCCTCCTTGACCCCACAAATCACCATTTCCTTCTAGACTAGCTCCCTCTTTCAGACACTACCAGGATACTCGCCGACCAGCTCTGTGGAATGTCTTCACTCTGCTTTAATCTAAGATGTTCTCCCCCTCTTTTTTCCTCGCCTTCTGAGACACGTGGAAAGTTTCCTGGAAGTTTTAGGCTTTTACAAAAGACAGCCAGCCTTCAATTTAAATGTATCATCTTTATTCCACCCTGTTCAGGGCAAGGAATTCATAACATTTAAAACTTATGTAGCCCCTTTATGTGCTAAGCATCATTCTAAGCACTGTACATAAGTTAGTTCATTTAATCGTCACGAAAACTTTATGAGGTGGTCCTATTGTTATCCCATTTTATGGCAAGGAAAAAGACACAAGAGGCTCAATAATTTCCCCCCAAACCACATGGCCAGGCAAGAGATGGACTGGAAACTGGAATTAGAGCAGCCTATGCTCAGAGAACCCCTGATGAAACCCCTACTTCTTGTCTCTTATAAGCCACCTCCTCAAAACTAAAGGAAAAAAAATACAGATAAAAACACACATAAGTTAGCATTTCAAATGTTGTTTTCCCACTCTACGAGAGAGGTGAATAAATTTCCTAGGCACAGTGAAGGAGTGTTGTGACTGCCATGATACTACATAGCTAACCTTGGCTCAGATACATCAGGGGACGAGAAAAGTTCAAGAAAAGACAAAAAAGGAAACAAAATGCAAAACTGAGTCATGTTTTTAAAAGATTAACCTGACCCGGATAGCTCAGTCGGTAGAGCATCAGACTTTTAATCTGAGGGTCCAGGGTTCTTGTCCCTGTTGGGCGCTACTTCCTAGCCGGGCGTGGTGGCGCACACTTGTAATCCCCGCACTTGGGAGGCAAAGACAGGAGGATCGCGCTGGTTCGAAGCCAGCCTTGCTGGCTTAAGAGACCCTGTTTCCAAATAAAAAATATATAAAAATAGGTCTGGGAGTGTAATCCTGAGGTAGAAGGGTTTCCAGGAACCCCAGTACCACCAAAAAAAAAAAAAAAAAAAAAGATTAACCTGAATTTGACCAAATTTTAAACCAGAAGTGGCTAAGTCACTTTGAGGAACGGGAGAAAAAGTTTAAACCATCAGCAAAAATGGTGGCTGACTTCAATTTTAAAACAATAAAATTGCATTTCTAAACATTAGAGTTGAGTAATGTTTCTACATATGTTCCTTGTCCCTAGTAAGTAAAAATATGTCCTTTAAAAACAGAATACTTGTCCTGTTGAAGGTAGAGGGACAAAAGTGGGGCCCACACAAATTTCAATTAGAATCATCAGATAACAAAAACTTTCTCCGTAAACGAAAGCAAGCCTTACATATATATACATCGCTATCCCAGATCTCTTATATAGGTTCACTACTTAGCAAACATATTTTGGCTTTTTAAAAATGCAACATGAGCCGGGTGTGGTGCTACACGCTTGTAATCCCTGTGCTTGGGAGGTAGAGACAGGTGGATCACGCAGGTTCGAAGCCAGCCTCACTAGTTTAAGAGACCCTGTTTCCAAATAAATAAATATATATTAGGTTTGAGAGTGTATCCCGGAGGTAGAAGGGTTTCCAGGAACCCCAGCACCACCAAAAAAAAAAAAAAAAAAAAATGCAACATGACTCTAAATTCTTTATTTTTTTTCCCTACAGCTACCCCCAATCCTAACTTTCTATCTGTGATAATCTGCTTTCCATTATTATAACAAAATATCCAAGGCAAGGTAGTTAATAATGGGAAAGACTTAGCAGCACACAGAATGCGACTCAGAGTTTCTTGAATAAATATTGGATGCAATAATATAAAAATGCTTTAACAAACACAGATGCGTTTTATCACATATGAAATCAGCACAGCATACATTCAGGAGGGTGGAATTCCTGGCTTTGACTTCTTTACTCCACTGCCAGCTTTTTTATTTTGAGCAATTTATTTAACCTCTCCCTGCCTTCATTTCTTCAACTACAAAATTGGATAGTATTATTATAGGTGCCCAGGGGCTATAGTGAGCATTGAAGGAGCTTTATACACATAAGGCACTTAGAAGAATGTTCGGCCAGTGCCACACACTAAAGAAACAGCGGCGACTACCATCAGCTTCATAAAGATTACGTAAAAGAGTTCATTTCCAAGACATCACTCATGCACACTCATTGCTCATAAATGGCTTGGATTCTAGAACAAAGCCATACCAAGCACAGCTTTCTGACTTACATTCCATGAACAAGTGGCATAAAACAAAGGTAGGCAGTATTTATTCATGAAACCTTTCCTTTTCCATTTTAATACTTGTCTTGGTGTATTGTAAGAATACATCGTAGTGAGGCCCAAAGTCATACAAATAAACGTGTACACCAGTCTTGGAGTGTTTCCCCACGGGTCCCAACCCACTACCCACCCTTCCTTGTAGTGTAGTGACACTGGTGGTGATTCTTTCCTACATGGGCATAGAATAATCTGAACTGTTTCTTTCGTCAGCTCTTCTTTTTCCTTCTCTACCTTCCCGCCTCTATCTCCTTCCGCTACTCTACTGGTCACGCTCCTTAATTATCTAAAATCCCTCTGTTGCCTTTTTTCCCTCTGGCCTCCATACATGAGAGATAACATTTGACCTTTAATTTTCTCTGACTGGCTGGTCTCACTTAGCATGCTACTCTCTCATTCCATCCATTTTCCTGTTAATTACATAATTTTATTATTCTTTCTGTGAATTTGCCTATCAGGTCCCAGAAAGCAGATTATCATGTTTATACCTGCCTGTTTCTTTACTTTCCTCTCAATGGGTTTCCCAGAGCTGGATTTCTCAAAACTTGTTGGCTCTAAGGACCTCCTGGAAAACTTTTATACAGGCACTGGGCACACTCGAACTGTAGCTCAGTAGGTCCAAAGAGGACATGAATCTCTATTTTCATAGCATCTAAACTTATTCTATTACACTCTTCCACTTGGGAAGTACTCCCCTCCTAACCTCCATTCAAGACCCAACAGGGGAATAAGTCTTTAAGAACTTTCCAGAACAAAATGAGGAGTTGGTGGCAGTTGGAACAGCTGGAAGGCATGTCCCATAGCATCTCTTTATCTGCCATGTTGCCAGGCCCTCTGTCAGCACTCTGTAATATAATAGCCATGACAACAATGCTGGAATAAGTGGCTGAAACTAAACACAAGAGAAATGGAGCCCGCACCGGGCTGTGCGGTGGTGGAGAGATGCAAAGGAGGGAGTTTCTGGATCCATTAAGGAGAGCATCCCCAGTCTCTCCGGCCACAGGCCAACAAGGGATCTCAGCTGTGGTGCAGGTATTGAAGATATACAAGTGAACAAGGCATATAAAACCTTCATCCTTACAAAGTCTTCATTCCAGGAGAGGAGACAGACAAAACACAAAATTATTAGAAACATGCAAGGTTTACTCAGTGGTGATAAGTTTATATGGAAAAAAGAAATTAAAAAGGAGGAAATGAGTGCCAGGGCGGCAGGGTTGTGAACTTCAGATAGTATTGGTCAGAGAAGGCTTACTGTCTCTATTCGAAAGTGGAAATAATAATGGCACAAACGTATGTGACTGCAATGAGAATTAGCCAAGTTAAGCCACATAAAAGACCAGGCACAGAGACTGTCAGGGAGTCAGGAGAGAGGGGTTGGGTGAATAAATACTAGATCCCTCTTCTTCTGCCCTCTGATCCCTCACTGAGACTCCCCCTTAGGCAGGCCAGTGGGGAACCAGAAGATAAGAACTCATTGATGTGGCATACGGAGGTGAGCTTCTGGGGAGAAATCAGAGTAGAGAAGGATACAGAATGGATCTGAGAGAAGGAGGAGGCCAGGGTACACAGACACAGCCCAGTATACATGTCTACGTATGATCTCACTCTTCACAATAATCTATGAAATAGAAACTTTTATTATTTCTATTCTAGATGAAGAAACAAAGGCTCAGATCCACTGGGTGATGTGCCCAGGGTTGCAATGCCGCTGAGTGAATGGGGCAGGGCTCCATCCCAGGAAGCCTCACACCAAAGCCCAACTCCTCCACCACTACCCATCTACACTGCTGTTTGCCTGATCATGGTTCCCATGTGGCCCCCGGCAGCAAGCCACTGTCTTCACCGCCAAGCTTACACCCAAATACCCACTCTCACTAGTCATCTCTCAGCCACTCTAAGCCAGTATGCAGGGGCCTCTCGCCAGTATGTGTTTACTCTTAATCATGCCAAGTTTCTTTATATTTCTTCAACCATCCTGGAGGCTGACTTCATAAAGGAGAAAAGTTAAGTGCCCCTATCTATCTGGACATGGTTTCCTGGCCTCTCAGGCGACACCTAGGTAAGGAGAAACTCTACCTTTCTGGTGTCCTCACCCCACCTGAGCGATGCTGACAAGGAAAACATACTCCCAAGAGTGCACCATCTACTTTTGTGTTTTTGCCTCTCTACAACTACTTACAGAAAATCTTATCCGTCATGTGACAATCTGTCAACATATGGATCCACTCCCCAGAATTCCCATGTCTAGACCCCACTTGACACCAGTACTTGGCTATTGTCCCACTTAAAGTGTACCTCTGAGAACTGAACATACTGCTTCTGAAATTGTGTCCCTCCCTGTTACAGATCTGAGAGGTTAAATCCAAAGAGGTTAAACAAGACTTCCTGAAAATCCTATGTAGAGATACAAACAGAAGTCAACTGCTTTGGTCCAGAGCAAGGACTCAAGGCATCCATGGAGCCCCCAGGGTGCCCCACCTCATCTCTACTACCCCTCCAGCAGCTTCCACACCTCATCTGCCCCCTCTTTGTGGGTGGTGTTGGAGAGCGAGGCAGGAGAGATATTTTGTGGGTCCTCACACAAGGTAGCCATGTTGGGAGCCAGGAGAATTCTATTTACAGCCACCTCGCTTGCACAACTAGAGAACTGGACAGCCCACTGGACTCTCCAGGATGTGAAGCTCTGGGAGATGCCAGATCGTTATCATTGTCAGATATAATTTCCTCCCGCTGCCTCTGCCCCTCCGCCAGGCTGATGGTGTCCATCTGTTTATGGAAACGGTGAGGTCCTGGCCAGATATTTTTAGACCAGGGCCTTTGTTAGGCAGGAGTGACTTTCCACTAGAATTGTCAGCACTCCTGCTTCTCCTCATCATTTGTGTGTGGTAAGACATCTAATAATATATAAAACCACGAGGCAGGGGCTGAAGGCTTCTCAAAATGTGACTGGCACTGACCTTCCTCCTCACCTCCCCCTGCAAGGGTGGGTTTTCCTGTTTTGATTTGCTCCAGGTTTTTTGTTTTGCTTTGTTTTGGATGTTTTTCTTCTCCTGTTACTATTTTGAATAAGAATAATGTACAGCTCCTCAATAAGCTTTGTTTGAAGACATCTTGGGGAGTGGGAAATCTCACTGCTTGCTTTTGACAGCTGAGTTTGGGAAGCAGAAAAAATAAAATTAGGGTTAAGGGGAACAAACAATATTTCCACATTTACACAACTGGGTCAATAATAAGTTACTAGTGAGCATCAAATTCAATCCGCAGTTTAGATATTACAAAAGGAAGAGAGATCGAGGCTCCGAAAGTAGTACCAGCACAAAGCCCCAACACTAAATAAGTGTAGTAACTAGGTCATTGTTAATCCCAACTCTCTGCCCTTCCTGGTATAGGATGAGGCTGTAGGTAAACAGGAAGGTATTGATAGGAACCTGAGATGGACGGTCCTGAGGAAGAGGAGGTAAGATCAGGACTGGCAGCCTACTCTTCAGAGTGTAAGCATGTTGTTGAGGGAAAGGAAGAGGAAGAGAGGGGCAAGGGGAGAAGAGCCCTTAGAAGACAAGATGATGGGCAGAGAAGAAAGGGCTGGTGTTGCTTCAAGGTCAGTACTCATCAGAGCACTTTATACCTCAACTCTGTGTTGACTGAGGCATTGAAATGGTGGTTTAAATGGAATCTCAACAGATTTAGAACTGTATTATTGGCCAAAAAGAATTAGGGAATTAATTTTGAATGTCATCATGCAAAACCAACTATGGTGTGTGTCTGGTCCCAGACTATTTGTTTGAAGTTTAAGTGATTTAAATTATGAAAGACTTGACTTCAATCAAATCCATGTGAATGAATATTCAGGGGGAAAAACAATGGGCATGGTGCTGGAAGCCCAGGATGCCAGCTCCGCTTAGCCAGGAATGCACAGCAGGGCACTGGCAAAAGCTTTTCAGTTCCCAGGCCTTGGTTTCCTCGCCTGGAAAGTGGAGAACCTGCTTTACGTTCCTTCAGGTTTTTCTCCTTAAAAATTGCCTTTGGCTTCATCAAGATCCAATAACAAGTTTAGAGTCCACATCTCCCAGCTGACTATTTGAATTTCCTTGTTGTTTTCTAACACACATTGAAATTAATATATACATATATATACATATATACATATATATATAATCTTGCTAACACATAAATGGTGCACAGGCACAAAGAGCCTGGACTCAAACCCTGCTTCTACCAGGCACAGCTCTGTGGCCCTGGGTAAGTCACTGAACATCACAGACCCTAGGATCCTCATTATGAAGGATAATGATAGTGTACCCATTCCATGAGAGAGTGGTGAGAAGTTAATGATTTGCTATATCTAGAGTCCTCAAAACCTGGCATATAGTATGCAATGTATGTTCCCTATTAAAGAACTTGCCTGCTGGCATCTAAAGTCATATGACATTACATACTATACCACCAAACCTGATGACACAGTGAACTCACAGTGAGGGCTAATCCATTAACAGGAAATGGGAGGAAAACATCAAGAAAGTACAGAGACAGGATGGAAATAGCATATACCTTTGACCTGTTGCAAGTTGAAAATTTGGAAGCCAAGGGTGTAAAATCCCAGAGGTCTTCCTCACCAGACTCAGTACACATCCCTGCATGTCCTCAGTCGGCGGACTGGGCCACACTGACATGCTGGACACTGAGCATGGGGACAGCCCACATCTGTGGGTTCAACTCAAAGTGAGAATGGGCTGACATGAGAATTGAGAGCCGTGGGCTCCATGTGACTTGGGAACCATTCATCATGTGACCACCAACCATCACCTCCACTTTCCATACACCAGGCAAGGGAAGAGGGATAGAAAGATTCCTGAGGCTTCTACCACCTAACACAGCTTCAGGCCGAGGTCAAGTTCTGGGCAAGCGCTAAGAGATGACAGGGGCAGTTCTGAACAAATAGAGGAAGTGTGACCATGACATGAGACCCCACATCTCTAAGTTCCCCTCTGCTTTAATCCAGGTGCTTATTCTCTCTTTAGAGCCAGGGAGGAGCCATCTAGGCATTTCCTAGGGGCCAGTGGAGGCACTTCTCGGCTCTTTTCCGCAGGAAACAAGGAAGAACAGTGACCATTTTCTCCAGAAATGCCACTAAATGGGCCATTACTCAGCCTGATGGTTGCTCACTGTGTTAGTCAGCTTTCTGCCACTGTAACAAAATGCCTGATAAAAACAACTTAGAAGGAAAAAAGGTTTATTTTGGATCAACTGGCAGTTGGGGAGACAGATCCTAAGACAAGTGATTAAAATAGAACTCTGCATTAGAGGTATCATGAGAAGCATGTAAATATGAGGAAAAAGAGGGAAAGCAATGCAATGAGGAACAAGAGAAGGAGCATGGCCTTTGGAGACACACAAACCCGGGTTCGAATCCCCACTCCACCACTTACCGTGAAGTCCTGCGGGTTTCCCCTCATGTTTCCTATTTTTGCAAAGTGGATTGAACACTCAGATACTTGTGAAAATCAGCTAAGTTTGTCTCACCTGGCACAGAGCCTGGCACACAGTAAATACTTAGAGACTGCCAGTCCCTTTCTTCTTGCCCTTGGGCTTTACTGATGGAATTCTGTCTGCCAAAATGCCAGAGAGACAAAAAAATAAAATAAAATAAATAACTTCTTTCTTATCAGGAGCTATTGTTAACTCTGGTTGTGAGGGAGAATAACATATTCATCTGGTTGTCTGAGAAAAGAAGATTTTGTTTTATATCCTATTGTTGAGATGAAAATAAGATTCCATCCTCTAGGGACCTTAGGAGATATTTGTTTGGGCCCTTCAGAGTTCTGAATCCCCAGGAGCTCAGCCCTGGAAACAGCATGTCTTCCCCCCAGTGGCCGGGAGGTCCTCCAGGTTGCTCCTCCCCAGCAGAGGAGTCTCCTGTGGTCTGGGACACAGGCCAGCACCTTCTCCCTTGGGGACACATCAACCCAAGATGCCAGGACAAATGTCCTTCTGTTTGTTCTCTGGCAGCTAATTCTATACCATTACAAGCTGCTTTCCCATGCCACGCCCACGACCCTCCTGCATAGCCCACATCTTGATGAGGTCAACATCAGTGACCACTAAGACGTCTGCGTGACTGTCTCCCTCACATCCCCTCAAATCTGCCCAGACATCACCTTCTCGTGGGACCTAGCATTACCACCCTACAGTTGCAGTCTGCTCGCCTCCCAGCATCCCCTGCCCTCCCTGCCCTGCTCCATTCTTTTTTTTTTTTAATCTTTTTAAGTTGAATTTTTGTATTGGTACATTGTAGTCATACATCTTAATGGGGTACAAAATGGTAGAGGCAGAGCCGGGCATTGTACTGCACGCTTGTAATCCCCACGCTTGGGGGGTGGAAACAGGGGTATCGCGCAGGTTTGAAGCCAGCCTCACTGGCTTAAGAGACCCTGTTTCCAAATAAAAATATAAAAATAGGTCTGGGAGTGTAGCCCAGAGGTAAAAGGGCTTCCAGGAACCCCAGGACCACAAAAAAAAAAAAAATGGTAGAGGCACACATGTACACATCACTCATTTAGCCCTTCCCCAATTCCCAACCCATTCCCTCTCCACTCCCTCCTTCTCATGTTTGGCTTAGTGATTGACGCTGATTTGTTTATGAATGTACATCATGTCCATTAGGGAATTCCCCTCCCCCTTTAGTTAGGTCACCGTATTTGCTCATCTATGGTTTCTCCTTTGTCTAGAGTTCCCCCTATGACCCTTTTTCTCCCTAGCTTCCATATATTAGGGAGAGCATCTGATTTTTTACTTTTTGTGGCTGACTAATCTCACTTAGCATAATGTTCTTCAGTTCCATCCATTATTCTAGGCTATGAGTTATATAAGCTTAGCATGTTTTAAGATCTGACAGTTGGTTCATATTTGTTATAAGTGAGAGTCAGATTTGGCAGTTCATTAAAAAACACATCCACCATTTGCTTAAAATGGCATTGAAATATACCACCTTGAGATCTGAGTCCAGGACATGGAGTTCCCCACAGGTACAAATATTCTGATTCAAGAGAAGAAAGAAAAGGGAAGGAGATGACGAAAATATGGTGCCCTGGTGGTGGATGTCTCTAATTGAGCCTGGGAGAGAGAAGATGCTTAATAAGTATTGTGAGTTTATTGAACACATCCCTGCTTACTCTTTAGAAATTTTTTTCTTATATGCAGCAGCCACAAGAATGTATCCAATAGACCTCCACCTCCTGCAAGAATGGCAGACCTCCACCCCAAGGTCTCCAGCTGCTCTGCTTTGAACTGCACCCATATCTGAGATTACCCCACACCTTCCACAGTCTGCTCCCCGCCAATGACTGGGCACATCAAGAACACGAGGGACTCCTGATGTCCAGCTTGGACTTGAGGACTGGCTCCCTGATGGCCTTGCCAAACATGGATGCCTCTGCCCAGCCTCCTCTCCCTCTCTCCTCACTCAGGGCCACATGAATGTGGCGGCTTGCTAGCTCTCCACGCCTTCTCCAGCGGCTTCCCTATGTTGCCTATAACCAACCCCGAGCATATTCAGTCCTGCTTCGGCTTCCTCCCAGACAAACACCCTGCAGCATCTATCATCTAGTATACTAAATCCTTCACTTATTACATTATTTTTATTTCCCATGTCCACCCACAGGAAAGTAGGATTAAAAAAAAAAAAACTATTGCATTCATCGATGTATCTCAGACCCCTGAAATGTTATGCTTAATGAATATTTATTTTTAAAAAAAAACAAGCCCTTCTTATAGATGAAAAAATAAGACTTGAAGAGGCTGACTCTCCCAAGGGGCTCAGCTGGTAAGCGGTGAATCTGAGTTGAAGACCTGGCCTCCCCAGTCCATGGCTCTCACTTTCTTCTCCTTCCTCGTTATCTCCTGTTCTCTGTCCCACTCGCCCATCTCTATGCTCATTCTCTGTGTGTCTCTACAAATGCATCTTTCTCTTTGTCCCTCTCTTCCGCATGACGTTGTTTACCTCTTGTGCTCACCCTTGGTACCTGCCTCTGCCCCCTGCTACATTGAGGCCAAGGTGGTCTGGGGTGTCAATATTGCTCCAGGGTGTGGAACTCAGGAAGGGAAGGAAGAAGAGCCAAGGGTAGAAACCAAAGGCATTCGTGAAAGTTCAGAGCTAGAGAAAACCCCGAGTAGAAATAAAGAGACCGTGCAGGGAAGTGAGAGATGCCAGGCTGCCCAGCTAACGCCCCTGGTGGGGCTTAAGTGACAGGTGCCAACCCTGCTCCTCACTGGCTTTGTGACCTTGGCTCCGTCCTCACCTCTGCGAGCTTCAGTTTCCCCATGAAACTGTCACTTCCATCTTAAGAATTTCAGCTCAATATTCTTTATGGTAATAAAGACTAAAAGGGCTGGTTGTAAGGAGAGTGTTACATAGGCAGAGACAAAGGGTAGCATCCTTGGCCTCTACCCTCTGCACAGGACCCCCAGCTGGGGGGGTCTCTCTCCATCTGCTTTAGACCCACAAGGCTGCCACCCATTTGAGTACTGGAAAAGGGGCCTAGAAGAAAGAGATACACTTTCATCCGGCCTGTGGGATTTGGGCAGCAACAAAGAATTTCCGGGCAGTGAGTGTGGGAGAGGTGAAGAACAGGTGCCAGGCGATGGCCGGAGCTGCCTTCCTGGAGTGTGGGGTGGCTTTCTATGTGTCCGGGGGATCTACAAGGTCCTGAGTGCACACTTGGGAAAGGGGCTGCACAGGGCTCCTGTGGACAGCAGATGGTAAACCAAGCCCTGGAGAGGGCTGACACTGGGCTCCGTGTTGCCAGTGGGAGGAAGCCAGGCATCAACACACAGCTCTGTGGGAGTCCTGTATGGACACTGTGCTGGGGCCATGAGCGGGCACTGCCCCTGACCAGAGCCCTACTAGCCCTGAGATCGTGTGCCTTACGTAGGAACAAGCCAGAGAATGCAGAGATCTGGTTTCTGACTGTCCCTTTCCAATCACTCCATATGATAAAAATGCACAGTGCAGGTGTATTGTGCCTGTGCCCTCCCTTACACTCAGCCAGACATCTGTCAAAGGTCACAGCACAAATTCTAAGGAGCTGACAGCCACCTGCTAGCAGAAACCTCTGGCTGATCTACAGCATTACCCCGGGGCTCCCACCTGGTATGAGCCCAGGGGCCAGTAGTCAGGAAGATGGATTGAAAACTCTGCCGATGACTTGCTGAGTGGTGAGTGGCATGGAAGATGGACAAATGACCATGCTGTCCCCACAATGCCACAGGCCAGGCAGAGGTGTCCCTCCTGTTCTGCAGTGCGCAAACACACCTGGCACCTGGCACAGAACAGTCCTCACCGCCCGTGCATGGGTGATGATGTGTGAGAACAGAAACCCTTAATCTCTGCTCTCATGAGTTTTTGCTTGCTGGGAGGACTAGGGTGAGAATGAAATGAGATCCAGGTTGTAAAAGCACTTTGAGAAACAGAAAAGTACTGTGCAAGCAATCGTTATTTTTAGCATTATATGAATCTGGTGCCCTGAGCTCCAAGGAAAGCTTCCTTCCAAGTTGGTATGGGGAGAATTTGGGGACCAGACCACCCAAGCCTACTGTTAGTACATGATACAGACCCTTTAATCTTGTTGAGCATTTTATTTCTCAGCGTCTCAAATTTCTCAGCTGTACAATAGGATGAGAGTCAGTTAAACTGTGGGGCCCAGGTGACAACAGGGGTATCTTGCCAGCTTGTCGTGGTAGAAGGAGTGGGCTCTCTCAGGAGAGCTGGAGGCTGGCCCAGGCTCTGCCACCAGCTCCCTGTGGGACACTCTGGACCTGATTTCCGTCCTCTAACTAACAAGGTCATGAGGCTCACGGCTCTGCAAGTTCATTGTCAGCCCCAACCATTTGGCATTCGATGGCACCAGCCCACCCCAGATTTAGAACAGCCCTGAGGGTGAACAACACATTTCCACACACTCTGGCTTCCCTAATGTCCTGGGGAGGCCATGTGAGACAGCCAATACCTTTGCCCATTCTCAACTCTGCTCCAGGTTGGGTCAAGATATTTAAGCACAAGACAAGCTGAGCCTCTATATCCCCCTTCTCTATTTACTCATGTTCACTCTGATGGGAGAGAGAACAGAAAATTGAGGGAAAACTCCTTTTTCCAACTTGACCACATACACAAATGCTCCCAATAGGACCTGCAGGAGAATGTCAAAGCCTTTGTCTCCTCCCATGTGTCTTCTGTGAGGGTAAAAGTAAAATAGATACCTCTGTGGAGTTGGGGGTGTGATTGGAGGAAGTAGTACAAAGAGATGGGAGGAGGAGAGGAGGACTCAGCATCCTGAAGCTTAATCCAGCAGTTGTGGTGGAGACCTGGGAGGAAGCCCCCAGCAGGTGCACATGCCCTGAGAGGCACTGCCTGGCCTGGTGCCCACACTTCCTGAGCCTCAGCCACAGCATCCGAACCAGAGAAAAAGCACTGGCAACAGAGCCCGATAGATTTGGGCCTAGAGGAGTTTCATTCTGCTGAGTCATAGATTCATGGACTCACAGGAGTTCTTAGACTTTGTTCTTATTCAGGAATCCCCTCCATGGTTTCCCTGTCCGCTGGTACTTTAACCTCTGCCTAGCGACATCTATCATCCACGATTCATGATGGGCAGCTCAGGATCATAAAAATACTTCCATAAATTGGATCAAAATTGCCTTCATGGAGAGTTTTCTAGCATAAAATGTTTTGTCATTAGCTCCCTCCTACTTCCTTTAGTGATGTGACCGGGACAGGACCTAGGATACGTCTTTTCTGTAACCCCATTAAGCAGATCTCCAGAAAAAAAGAATCCAGAGAAATGAGAGCCAGGAGAACTGTCAGGTGTCTTATGGCTCTGATATTTTAACTCTACAAATGATAGATTCCCCAAGAAGACAAACTTATTCAACCTAAAAATAGGCATGCACACACACACACACACACACACACACACACACACACACACACACACACACCCAGGCCCCTTGCCTTCCTGTGGTTCCATCTTTGTCTTGTTTTGCCCTGTCGTTTCAATCAGAGAAAGCCATCAATGAGCTGGAATAATGGGGGGAAACAATGACCAAGACCAAGACCCTCTGGGTTCTGGTCCCCTCAGTCAGCTAAAATTTTAACAAATAAAATAACCAAACAACCTGCATAAACCTACATAATCATTGCTCCCCTCTGGCATCCTGACTCATGCTCGACAACTATTTATGACTCAGGATCATGGTGTGACTGGTCCTCTTACCTTCTAAACAGAAGGAGATAAGAGTTACCAAGCTTCCCCGGGAAGTAAGATGTAGATACATCTCTGCCATCCCATCTAGATGAGGCTGGGGATTGGAGGTGGTATCAGATCTCCCTGAGAAAGTCCCCACATGCCCAGGGAGCAAGTCTGAGTCTTGGTGACAGCCCAGCATTGCTGCTGCAGAGCAAATAGTAAATTAAGAGGACAGGCAGCCATGCTACTAGCCAGGCTCAGAGAGAGGACAGCCTCTATAGGTATTGCAGAGACCCGCTGGGGCACATTGTCAGCCTGCGAGGGCCAACATATGCCATGGTAAAGCGAGCAGCGGGGGTTGGCAAATCCGGAGCCCCATAGTGACCACAGTGCCATGTCCTCTCATTAAGATGCTGTTAGGACATGGTTCACCTGATGGCGGCCTTATTTGCAGATCCTGGCTCGTGCTGGGCCCTCTTCCGCCTTCCTGAGCTATAGATGCAAAAATGACTCAGACTGTGGCAGATATTTTCATCTAAACAGCCTAAGTGAATTCAACACAGATCTCTCAGCCCCAGCTTAATTTCCTAGGCCTTTCGCCACTCCTAAACCACCTTGCAATGTGCTCTGAGAGGCTCTCACTTCTTCAGAGGCCCTGTCTTAGAAGGCAGAGCGGCAGGCTGGTGCTACCAAGCATGTGGTCACCTTCCTGTGGTTACACTGGAAGTTCTAAAAGACCTTCCTGGTAGGAACAATCCTTCCTCCCCATTGGCCAGTCAAAGTGGAATAACAGTCACCTCCTCCATTTGTAAATATACTGAGGGGGACCACCTCACATAGACAGATGTGCCTAATTCCACTGTTCTCTGTACCCCATGACTTGAACCTGGCCGAAGTCATAGCAATGGGCACTAACTCCAAGAGAGGCCAAAGAGACCCAGGACAGAGTCTTTGGGTGACATCCATTGGGGATGTTAGGCTACCTTTGCATACCTATTCCGCTATATATTCCTTTGGGTCTGGGGCTGTAAGATTTCCTGTGACCACCCCCGGGAACATAACACTGAATTTGGACTAGTTAAGAGGGGATTAGTGGTCCATACCTTGAAAACTTTAGTGTAACAGAGTGCTATGGTTTGAGCCTGTCCCCCCACAGTTCACATGTTGGAAACTCAATTCCTGGATGTGGCAGTATTGGGAGACAGAACCTAGCGGGAGGTGTTGAGTCAAGGGGGTAGAGCCCTCATGAATGAATTAATGAGTTTCTCACTCAAGTTGAGTTCTCACTTCCATGGGATCGGATTAGTTACCTTGAGAGGGGGTTGCTAGAAAGCCATGTTACCCCCTGTTTTTTTTTTCTTCTGCATTTACCTACTTTCCCTTCTGTGGTCCACCATGAGTTGAACCAGCTCAAGGTCCTCACCAGAAGCTGAGCAGATACTGGGGCTCTGCTCTTTGACTACTCAGCCTCCAGATGTATAACCCAAAATACCTCTTTATGAGTTATCCATTCTCAGGTACTCTGTGATAGTAACAGAAAATATGCTAAGATATAGGGCATGAGGCTGGTAACAAGAACACAAAAACAAGAAGAGAGGTAAAAGAAGAACATGTAATTTTTTTTTTTTTGATGTTTCACAGTTCCATTTCATTCCCCCAAAAGCACATTTTTCCCAGCAGAGCTTTAGCATTTGTAATAGTCTGTCTTTTCTAATTCTTGGAAAAGTGGTCATTTACATAAGGAATCCCTGACAACACTCCATCAGGCAGAGTATCCAAGGAACCAGAAGGCCCCAGGGATGTGCCGGTGAGAAGCATAATGATGATGAATCCTGTCCATATTGTTTATGATTTAACAACTGGTTTATTATGTAGGATGTTCTGGGTTACTCCTGGGAAACTATTTAAACAAACAATATGTAGTTAAATGATCTAATAGAGCAAGTGTTGTCAGGTTCTTGGAAGAGACTCATGATCTACAGCTATTCATAGATTCTTAGAATTGGGAGGTACTTTCAATATCTTCAAATAAGATCCCTTTTCTATATTAGTGTATAAATTGGGGCCTAGAGAAATTAGGAAACTAGCTCAAGGTCAGAATTTGCCTTCTTTGCACATATCCTTTTCATTAAAGGACTAGTGTCATTTCTATCACACTGACAATTCTCTGGTGCAGTGGAGAGACCTGTTTCTGATGGGGGCTCTGACACTCTTCAGTGACAAGGGGGCTTGAACTTTCTAAGCTAAGTTCAGTTATATGACCCTTGTTGGCAGAAAATGGCTTTATGCTATCATTCCCTGAAAAGGTGCTATATGCTCTGCCTCAGGTACTGAGAAGAATCAATTTTGCCACCTTGCCACAATTTGGAGGGCTAGAAAGAGGGAGCTGACAAAGACATCTAATCTGAGTGTGGGAGAACAGAGACAAAGCAGTATGAAATATTCCCAGGAGGCAAACAGACCAGTACTGAAAGCTCTCTTACGTGCTAGGTGTGATGGGATCTTGTGAGTGTCTATCAAGCATCTCTTGTCTCTTTCTCCTTCCCAGAAGACCTGGGTTTTCTCAAGCCTTGTTCAAACTCTCCTGCTTACCTTGTGTGTATGTTGAGTGTGTATCTTGAGGCAGGTTCTGCATACACTAAGCCATCCATGGTAACTTTGTCTGGACCAGTGTTAGCTCAAGAACTCAAGTGAGGCCAATGAGCATAAAACTTTCCCCTGGCAATGTTATTTGATCGGAAGTAGGCACATGGCCTAAGTTAGCCAATCAGGTAGAAAAGAAGGACTTTAATTCCAGACTGGGGAAGGATTTCCATCCATGCTTTCCCTGTATGTCTATTGATAAATAAGAAAGCATGCTGCCCCAGTCACTACTGGAAGCCATCTTGAAACCACAAGGAAGGGTTGGACATGTAGCTCTGTGGTAGAATGCTTGTCTAGCATGCAGGAGAACCCGGGTTCCCCAGAACTGGGAGGGAAAGAAAGAATTGAGGGAAAAGGGAAGAAGAAACCATGAGGGATGGCCTGAGCCAATCCTGCTGAGCCAATCGTAGAAACCAACCCAGACTCACATATCTTGCCTAGAGTATGTCCTACTGTTGGACTTTCTCTATAAGAGATCTTAAATACCTCTTTCACTTAAACAAGTTGGATACTGTGTATGGTGGTGCACACCAGTACTTGGGAGACTGAGACAGGAAATTCACAGTTTCAAAGACAGCCTTAGAAACTTAATAAGGCTCTGAGCAACTTAGCAAGATCCTGGATCACAAGTCCATTGTCCATTTCCAAAACCTTATCCATTCCTTTGAAATATAGAATAAAATAGCACAGGGGATATAGCTCAGAGGTAGAATGCCTCTGAGTTCAATCCCCACTACTACTACTACAAAAAAAAACCTTGAAACTCTTTCTGACTTTTTGCAGTCAAAAGCACCCTAACCAATAGACTAGGTAAGTTAAAGCATATGTATGACAAGGCAAGTCCCTGAAAATCATGGTGAATTCTAAATGAGGTGGAGAGTTTTCTTAGTATTATAACAAACCATTCAATAAACATAGGATCCTCTTGCCATACTGCTGCGGAAATCACATTCTACACTGTTCCAAATTCCTATGTACATTTGAAATAAACCCTAGGAACTGAACCTTGACCTAGTGCACCTCTTATAACCTTTAAGGAGCCTAACCACCATATCTCTGGCCCCCAGTTTCCATCTGTAAAATACCACTGATGATAACTGTCCAGATGAGCCTCAGAGTTCACCTCATAAGTCCATTGACCATTTCCAAAACCTCATTCATTCCTCTTCTTCTCATCCCTTCTGTTTCCCTCACTCACCCTACAAAGAGTGGGGTCAGCCTGGAGATAAGGAGAGGGATGAAAAGTAGATACGCTAGAGCCACCCCACCTGAACAGGTATGGTTTGCTCTAGGGACAGGACAAAGGCTCTGACACTAGGAAATGCACTAACAAAGAAGTGTATCGCCTCTAGCCCAGGCCTGGCAAAGCCTTGCTAGTCCCTACTCTCTGTCCTGTCAGTCCTTTGGAACTCTGTGTATTCCATTCCAGGGCTCCAGATGGGGCAGAAATACATCAAGTCACTCTGCTCCCTCCCTGGGAATTTTTGCCAGGTAGACACTGAAACTAGGTTCTGAAAGAAGAACCATTCCTGAGTGGATAGAGGATATTAGATCATGTTATATAAGCATCCTTTTCCCCAGAACCATCACTTCACACCACAGCACTTCAGCCATAGGCCCTGGTTGCAGAAAGGCAACCAGGAAAGAAAAAAGATATCAAACAAAATTGTATGGTGGAGCCATAAAAGTACATATAGGCCTCCTCCTCTTTGCCAAGGATAGGCAAAGCAGTCATGTTTCTTTGACCACCAGGGCTACACAGCCAAAATATTTTCCTATCCTCTTCTGTACTAGTCTGTTTTGTGTTGCTATAACAAAATACCGCAGGCTAGATTATTTATAAAGAAGACACCTTTATATGATAACACACCAGCTAAATCTCTTCTTTATGATTTATCCTTCTAACTCCACACCTAGTCTATCCCAGAGCTCATATTCACCAATCCTTGACAACTTACATAAAGTTTGGTGAAGCATATACAAAAGAAATTGAAGGGATAATCTCACTAAGAAGATGCATGTATCTCAGGATAGGGCTCTACAATCTAACAATTCCGCCAACCACTGGGGAAGATCTAGTCAATAAAGTTACCAGGAAATCAAAGACATCTTTCTAAGGAGAATGTAAATTACACACTCACAAAGCTAAATGCTAAAACTCTAAGAAACATGCAGAGGAACATTGGCTTAGAGGAAGGAAAGCTGACAGACTCTTTGAGGTCCTCATGGAGCAAGTAGCCTTTCCAGTATGTCTTGATGTTTTTGTTTAGACAAAGATGATGGACGAGGCCTTCAACATGAAAGAAACAACATGAGCCAATTTAAGAAATGTATAGTGAGATTTTTCTTGCACCTGGAGCTCAGAGAACACACAGAGGACCCAGAAAAGATGTCAATAATAACAACAAAGAGAGCTAATGGTTTTTGATCTCTTACTATATGGCAGATGGTCTTTGTTTAATTCTCATGATAATGGGTGGCCTTATGGCTCCCATTTTATAGATGGATAAAATTGAAGTACAAAAAAAATCAAATCATTCACCCAAGCTCATCTCCCTTTTCAGTGGTGAAGCAAGGATTTGAGTTTACGCTATCAAAACCACCATGTCATAATTGCAGGGCCAAAAAAGTAGAAGACTACACGCCAGACTAAAGAGCTGGAACTTAATTTTGTGTACCTTGGGATGGGACATGATCAGAGTTATACTAAGATTAATCTAATAGCAGTTACTAGAGTGGCTTGGGAGAAGAGAGCCCTGAAGCAGGGCCTTTGATGAGTACAGAAGGAGGAGCCAGCTATTTACTGCCCAATGCCCATCTCCTCCATAAATTTTCACCAAACCTTGGGGCCTTGGCAGATCTTAGAGGTGACATGGACTTAAATGGCCACACAAAAATGCCTTTGGATTAGTCCATTTTGTGTCACTATAGTGAAAGTCTTGAGACTGGGTACTTGGTGAAGGAAAGCACATGATTCTGGAGGACCTACGGCATGGCACTGCCATTGGCTCAGCTTGGTGAAAGTCTTATGGTAGATGATACTACAATGGCAAAAGTGCCTGGGAGAGGGAGAGGTCATGGGGTGAGACAGGAACAAGAGTGGAGGAGGAGCCTGTCTCACTCTTCTATAGCAAACTTCTCTCCCAACAACTAACTCAGTGTCCCATGAGAATTAATTTTACCTTCTTCAAAGGGCAGCACCCCACTTCTCTTTTTTATGTGGTATAGGGGGTTGAACCCAGAGGCATTCTCCTCTAAGCCCTATATTATTTTTTATTTTGAAACATCATCTCACAAAGTTGTGGAGAACCTCACTAATTCTTGAAGCTGGCTGAAACCTATGATCCTCCTGCCTCAGCCTCCCAAATATTGGAATTACCAGTGTGTACCACCACACCCGGCTTCTCATCTCCTCTTAACATCACCATCTTCCAACATGTGAACCTTGTCAGACAAAATCAAACCATAACCAAACAATGGCAGCCTTCTTATTCAAATCCCATACTTATTCATTGGTATGAATTTGAATAGTCCCCTTAAATATATAATTTCTGTTCCTTTCTTACTTAGGAATTTATTGTCCTGCCTTTCAGTGTAACTACCAATTAGGGCTGTTTTTCTCAAACTATGTTCCAGGGTATACTGGTCTTAGGAGATACCATCTCTACTCCCTGTTACCTAAAAAAAGATTCTTCTGTAGTCAAATAAGTTTTGGAAGCCCCCTGTACTATACTTAATCACTCTGTAAGAATTACCATGCACAGGTATATATTAAAATTTCAGCCAGACATGGTGGTGCATACCTGTAACCCCAGTACTTGGAAGGCTGAGACAGGAAGATTGCAGGTTCAAGGGCAGAAGCCTCAGCAATATAGTAAGACTCTCAACAACCTAGCAAGACCCTATTTTAAAACAAAAAGGTAAACTAAAAAGGATATGGACGTGTAGCTTGGAGGTAGAAAACCCCTGGATTTAATTCCCAGTGCAAAAACCAAAACTCTCAATTCTTGTGATAAAAAAAAAACATGTTTAACCCAGTGTTTTCCAAGTGCTATTAATGAGAAAACTGCATTCAGGAGGCACATAGTAATAACCCAAGGCATAGTAGTGTACAGCAAACTCTTGGGAAATACTGCCTTAGGAAATTATTCCTCACATTCTCTTTCTTTGTTGTTTATATTAATTCCTAGGAGGAATAATAATGGTTCCTATTCACTTAACTTCAGGGTTTTTCCAACTGCTTTTACAAATATCATCTCATAATATTTAAAATTTTGGCCAAATATATCTTTCAAATTCCATTTTCCTTCTTTGAAGAAGAATTTCAAAAGATTACAATTAGTAGTTATTATCAGAAAGTTAATACCCAGGCCTATCTTTTAAGATCAGAGAGTGAAATTTTCTACTACTTAAAAAGAGGTAGAAAAATCCTTTTCTCCTAACAGATTTTATCAATTTCTAAGTATTACTTAAAATGCACTGTGTAAATGTCAAAGATTAACACTTCTCAGCTCCCTTAAGAGGTTTACCTCCCAGGCATTTATTCTGATACAAGCTACTTTCTGTTAAGTATTACTTTACAAGGAACACAATTTAAAGTAAAATGTTTTCAAAGAAAATTAGGGCTTTTTAATAGAGCATTTTAATGGATAAAAGACTTCCTTTCCCCCTCCCCCCCCCCAATTGCATTCAAACACAGAGAAAAATAAGAAAGCAAAATTAAATGACTGACTCCATAATGTTGCCTCTCTGCTGAGGGGGTTATTTGGGGAGGAAGGAGGGTATGTTATTTTCATCCATCAGCAACCCTTACATAGGCAATTACCATCTCTGTCTGTCTCTCATGTTTGTCTTGTCTCTTCTCTTTCCTTCTGAATTCCTAGAATTCATGGACATTAAAATTCAAACTGATGTAAATCTTGGCTTTATCACTAACTCGCTGGGTAGTATTTCTTTAAATTTATCTCAGTTTCTTTACCATTAATTATAAAATAACACATCGATCACACTTTGTGGTTGAGAAAATACAGCTAGAACAAATGCAAGGCACCTAGCACCCCACCCAACACAAAGCAGGTAGCCAATAGGTGTAAGGGTAGAGACCTACATTTTCCTTAGGAAATTGTAGTCAAGAGAGACCACAAGTGGCCATATGCTATGCTTACAATTTCTACTCATCATAAAAAAAAGTGGAGGAAGGCTTGTCTTCTATCCTCATGGAAGACTCCAGAAGAGTCCAGAAGAAACTCTAGAAGACTGTTGACTCGCCACCTTCCCCACTGCTCTCACATCAAATCCCCATTCCTTCCATAATTGCAGCTGTTCTGGGCCCTACAATAGTGTTCCTAGCCCTTGGAAAGAAAGGTCTAGGAAGCACTCATTATTTCTCCTTTGCAGCTGTGACCACAAAAACCAAGCAAGAGCGTGGGCACTGGCTGGGATGGGGCAAGGGACCAGGAAGCGAGCATGTTCTCAGCCAGAATGCCAAGTTCAGTAGCTGGAATAAAAACCATCCTAACCTCCATGGCCTGCAGGTCACCATCTGGAAATGGAAAACCTCCACCAGTAAATTGCCGAGCCCCACATTATCAATGGGTTTCAAAAGAAGCCGAACTGCATGAGCTCAGGCTTGATCTCTCCTTAACTGTCCCAAGGTTTTGCTCTTTGAACAAAGACTTTTGGCCTCAAATCATGACTGTGCCTGTACCACATCAGGGGAGGTGTGTGCTGTGATGGTCCCTAACACCCCTCTTCTGCAGCTTGACACTCGGGGGACGGACCAAAGTCCACCGTGGCTATTTGGTTCCCCCTCAGCCTCCCAAAGACTAGCAGCTCTGTGGACACAGCTGGCAGATCAGAGAACACATGCACCCATCATGGGCCCCTTTATCCCTCCAACCTCCACCGTGCAGCCCCCCTCTCCCCAGTCTGGAAGAAAGAAGCCCTCCCCACTCTCTGTGCTGGCTGAGAGCCTTGCACAGGTAGGTGATCTGCCATGTCACCGTGACCAGAGTGCTGATGAACTCCTGTCTGGCCTGCTGGGCTTTGCACGGTCCCTGAGCCCGGTCACCTCCGGTGCAACCAGAAAGCTGAAAGGCCTGGTGTTGCAGACATGGGGACAATGGGCCCGCTGGACTGAAAGCATTCCAGTCTCCCACGTTCAGTCGGAAGGGTGTGTGGTGGGGAGGAAAGGTCATTAATGCAGACCGTTTATGTTTTCCCAAGCCAGCATTCCTCACAAACAGCTGTGTTTATACAAAACTAGAGGAGAGGGAGCCAGAGACAAGAGAAAGGACAGCGTCCTAGGGATGACATCATTCTGTCTTGTCGGCTTCGGCTCCCACCGCCGTGGGGAAAGGGGGCCTTGCAGCAGGCTGGTGAACGTGCTTGATATAAGTACATGCAGACTGCTTATATGTGAGTGTTTATTAGATAATTAATGTCCCTGCGCTGCCCCCTTCCCATTCACTCTCAGAGCACCCTAATACATTTTGCAGAAGACTATTTTCTCTGTCACGGCACCCCCTGAGGAAGGTTAGATTCAGGGACTCATGTTCACTTCTTCTAATCTCTTTAACAAACCCCCCTCACAGAAGAAAAGCCTGACAGGAGGCAGAGTCATTAAAGTGAATTAAAATGCATCCAAGAAGAGATTAGCCCCCGAAGCCATTCCCATATCAGACAAAGGCCCCTTTCACGAAGGCTCCAACCCTGGGAGTCTGGTAAGCAGAGATTAGGGAACAAATTCTCAGAACCTAGAAGCACTCTGTCTTTGGGAGATGGGCCAACACTTAACCTCCCCTGATTAGACCTCAAGAACTTAACCTCTACATAAGCCCGGTTTGGGCTTCTTAAGGCTTAGCCTGCAAGGAAAGGGGTGAATGCAGCCCCCCAAGCTTTGTTGGGTCAGGCGTGTCTAACACAATCCAGACGCACAGGGCTCTCACCTTTGCTGAAACCTTGCCAGAGGACAAGGTCCTCCTCCACCACCTCCACCACTACCCCCAGCAGTCTGAGCACAATTCTACTTGCACTTCCTTTGAAGCAATCTTATTGAGCACCTACTTTGTGTCTGGCTGAGAACTGAAGGATGGGGTGCAGGGAGGTAGAGGTAGGAGCATAGAAATCCTGTTGTCTAGGCATTTACTGTCTGTTTGCAAAAGACAGGTATGTTAGCAATGAATACAATTAAATATGCCACAGACCCAAGGAAGGATGTCTGTACAGATGCAGCAAGGGAACCAAAGATGGTATGGTCAATTCCTCATTTGGAAGCCACAGGAAAATGTCATAGAAGAGGGGACACAGGAACTGGATCTTGGAAGAGGAGTAGACATTCACTGGGTGAACGTCGGCTGCGGGTAAAGAAGAGGGAAGAGGGGAAACATTCCAGGCAGAGGGTGTAGAAAGAGCAGGTCACCCTGGGCACCCTCCAAGGCTCTGCCCTAGAGCTCCAGGACCTCCAAAGAGCAGAGTCACAGGAGATGCACAAGGATGGATTATAGCAGGCATGGTGTGCTCCTCAGAGGGCCAGGAAGAAATATGCTTCAGACTTCAGAGCTGTAAAAGGATTTTCAGCAAGGGCCTCACATGATGCAATATGCACTATGAAAAATTTACTCTGGGAGAGGGGTCTGAGGTTAGAGGCAGGAAAAAGTGGCTAAAATTATTTTGAGAATCCAGAGAAGAGTTGGTGATGCCTGGATGGAAGGTGGTGGCAGCACAGGTGTTGGAGAAGATAAATGTGTGTATAGGACATATTAAACAGAGAAAAATGGAAGGCACTGGCTGTCTTTGGATATCTGGTAAGGGAGATGGGAGAATCCTGAGTGACTTCAAGGCTTGGGGACTAAAGGGATGAGATGTTGTTCCCCTACCAGGTCTCAGAGAAGGGAAGCTGGAGGGAAGGCAGGCACCCTCTCTTGAGCACCTTCTTTAGTCTCTCGGCCGCACCTCCTACTCCAGCCCTGGTGTCAGCTACTGGTGCTGTGCAGCTCCCACCAGTTTAGACCGGCTGTGACCTGGCTGCACCCTTGGCCAGAGTACCAGGGCTTCTCTGGCTGTGGTGGCTAGCTGTGCCAGGCAGCACTCCTGGGCTCACAGGGCACAGTGCAGAAGTGCAGGGACGTTGATGCCCAGTGGGGGACCTGGTGGAAGCCTAGGGGGAAGTTGGGTCATCCAGTTGCCCGGGACCAACTTGGTCATGAACTCACCTTTGTCTCATTCTCCCTCATTCTTTTCTCTTTTTCCTCCCTCATCCTTGGGGTCATTTTCCCTAATAAAGCCACTCACTCAGATGATGGCTAATTTTATGTCAGTTTGATGGGGCCCTAGTGCCCCAGTGTATAGTCAAAGATTATTCTGGATGTTTCCATGGATCCAGCACTCCAAACTTTGTGGACTTTGAGTAAAGTAGATTGACCTCCATAGTGAAAGTGAGTCTCATTTAATCAGTTGAAGGTCCACAACAAAGTTGGCCTTCCCCAAGCCAAAGGGAATTCTGCAGTAGATGGCATTCCCACTTAAACTACAGCATCAGCTCTTCTGAGTCTCCAGCCTGCTGACCTGGACGTTTGGTATTCTGCAGATTTTGGACTTTTAGTATTCCACCATCACATGAGTCAATTTTTTCAAAAAACTCTTTTTTATATATTTATATATTTACACACAAACACACAGAAACAGATATGCACAGTTCTCTGGAGAACTGTGCCAGAACTGTGCCTAGTAAGACACATAACTCTTTGTCTCAGGTTCTGCTATCTGAAGAATTCAGCCCGAGATAGAGAAAGGAGTTGAGTTTTGTATTACGGTGGACACAAAGGTGAAGATGGATATCCCACTGGACGCACCCAATCAGAGAGATGTGGATTTAGGATCCACTCACATGCAATGATTCTTAAAGCCAGAAGAATAGATGAAATGAAAGGAAACCTGACATAGACCTTCCCATGGCTCAGAGAACCTTATGTAGATTCCTTATCCTTGTTCAAAGTATATTAACTCAAGCCAGATGTGGTGGTGCACACCTGCAATCCCAGTACGTGAGAGGTTGAGAAAGGAGGATGTCAGGTTGGAGGTCAGCTTTAACAAGTACTGAGACTCTCATCAACTTAGACCCTGATTATAAATGAAAATAAAATAGGGCTAGATGTGTAGCTCAGAGGTAGAATGCCCCCAGGTTCAATCTCCAGTACCAGAAGTCAGTAGATAAATAAATAAATACTCTGTTTCTTTCTATGAACTTTCTTATGTTTCTTTCTATGAACTTAACTAAAAAATGTTTCAAGAAGAGAAAGGGAATCAAAGAAAATCTCATTGAAATAAATAAGACTATCACTGTATCCATATATGGTACATATATGGGTCTCACCAGGGTCATGATTTCAACTTGAGGTATTCAGAAACAGCCTCATTTTCCCCCCATCTTTCTCCTGCACTCACACTGTCAGAAGCATGTGTCCCCCCAACCCCAGCATATCACTCCCTGGGTGAGGAGGTTCTGGTAGCTCCCGTTGCACCTTCTCACCCAGAGGTCACCCACACGTCTGTGCCCTTCACAATGTGTGTCCAGTTCAGTGTCCCTTGCGTGACCTTGCCTGTTCTGTCTTCCTTTTCATCTGCACAGGAAGATTCCAGAAGAGGCTGCAGGTGTCAAAACTCAGAGAGAAGAGAAAGGCAGCAAATAAGTCAATGACAATCTAATAAAAATCTTCCTGACCTACCCTTTTAAAGGGGTTCTCTTTTTTTGTCTTTTAGACCCAGGGACCCGCACCTGCAAAGCAGGCGCTTTGCCGCTGAGCTACACCCCAGCCCCTGACTTACCCTTTAAAAAACAATAAAAAGCTGTTTGTCTTCCATATTTTGCTTAGCTACTTCATCAGGGGAAACCCTTTTGTCTTTTAGATCTTGGAGGAATCTTGACTCACTTTCGTCTTTAAGTTATTTGTATTTATCTTAACATCTGTGCATTCCGCAGCCTTCGACGGTTACGTGTTGCTCGTGCCTTATGAAACGCTGAGGACCTAGGCCAAGCATCTCACTGGTGATGTGCAGGGAGGAGGACCGCTGGGCCTTCTGGTATCGTGGTTCATTCACAGGGCCAGCTCTGGAATGTGTCCAGCATCAGGCCATGGAGTCCAGTGGCCTCTGACCTCCCTGTCCAAAACAGCTCACCTCATCCCGCTCTTCCCTCCTTCAGTCCCCTGCCTGTTTCTCGCACATGTCATCAGCAAATCCAGATGTGTTTCTACTTCTGATCGCTGGTTATCATCTGGCTTTCTGCTAGCCTGCCAGATCCTTCAGAGAAGGCACTTTCAGCACCACAGCCCGCCCCCCCGCCCCGGCTCCCAGCACATTGTGTAGCCTGTAATGAGTGCTCAGTAAGGGCTGCTGAATGCTGACCCACGGAGCAGCTGGACCAAAAATGTGAGGCATTAAATCTTAGAACAGAATTAAGAACCCTCAAGTTTGGCTATTTTCTCACTTCAAGACTGAGAAACTGAAAAACATCCGAGTTATGAGGGCCATGAAGCCCTGGAACAAGTTGAAATAGAAGGAAGAGCACCACTCCAAGAGCCAGGAAGTCTCCGTTCAAGAACCAGCTGGGTTTTCTTTTTTTTATATTTTTTATGCATAGCCTTGGACAAGTATTCCATTCTCTCTAGGTCTTTATTTCCTTAAAACAAGAAAGTTACACCTGATTGGTACTTTCTTCCAAGAGCTTTTAGCAGTAGAATGTCATAACTTATAGAACTAATGAAAGTTCTATAACTTTCTAACTTTTTGCTGGCATAAGACATTTAAGGTCAAATGTATAATATTCACTTAATACTTAGGTGAGCAATGAGATGTATGAGGTAATTTTTACTGTAATCCCAGTACTTGGGAGGCTTAGACAAGATGATCACAGGTTTGGAACTAACTCAGCAACTTAGTGAGACCCTCGGCAACTTAGTGAGACTCTTTTTCAAAATAAAAAAAATAAAATTGGCTAGGGGTGTGGCTCAGAGATAGAAGAAGGCTTTTTGGTTCAACCTCCAGTACCAAATACATACAAAGGGACAGAGATTCAGAAAAAGTCATAAAAGCTTACACCTTATGCTAAACTTTAACCTTAAATCGTTTTAAAAGCCAGATTCATACAGATAAAGAAATTCAGAATGGATATGCCTCAGATCAACAGGTCTGATTTCCAAGTGCCTAAAAGAGATCATCTCTAAGGCCGATCAAACTAACTAACCAGTTAGTTGTTGACAAGCTTATTTTTCCTTCTTCCTGGGCAGGGAGACTACAGTTACAGTTAGAGTTGTGCCATGTGACCTATTTCTAGTGAATAGCATGTAAGTGGACAGCTGTGACCTCAACCAAAAGACTTATGACATAGTCTTCTGTGTTTTTTGTCCTTCTGCCAGTTCAGGGTAAGGAACAGAGAAAAAAAGACATAAAACAAGCAACATCTAAGAAATGCTGAAAGACACAATATCTTTTGCCTGTTGTATATTTAGAGGATAGGGCTTCTGTAGAGAACTTCATTTCTAAATAAAATGAAGCCCAAATTGTCTGTCAAGCAATGACCTCCGGTATCTGGAAGGTCCTTCAAAGCAAAATTAAAACAATTTGTATGTGTTCTACTTATATCCAAATGCATCAATAAATGGCACTTTGATGAATCTCAAACTCATAACAAAAACAGGAAGACCATTTTCTCTTATGATGGCCTTTCTTTGGAAACCACCATGGCCACAGTGAGCCCTGCAGTGGACAGTCACAGGAGCAAGCAGATGCCAGCCAAGATCAGAAACTCAGCCAAACCAAAAAAGAAACCTGGCTAGAGTCTGGCTAGAGGCCATACTTCCACAGTGCCCAACCCTAAAGGGGACCAGAGAGGTCAACAATGTGAAAATCCTTGACACGTGTCCAATTTCCCCAGATTCTAAGTTTATGTTAATATAGGCAATGTTCACCTCTGGGAAAACTACTTTGTCAGTGATGCGCTGGGATGTTGGGACCCTCAAGGACCCTCCTAGCTTCAATACCTGCCAAGCCTGGGAGCATTGAAAAGAGGCATTACCCAATGGGGTAAGGAAGTGATTCAAATAGATTGGATGCAAGAATTCCTGAGTTTGAATCCAATGCTGCCATGTGACCACAGGCAAGTTATGTAACCGTCCTGACCCCAGTGGTATCTTACAATCCAAAAATGGCAAACTGAAATGCACTTAGGATCCAACCCAGTGCAAATCTGAAATCTCATGCTCAGACACAGGCCTTTGATTCCCACTCAGTCTCCTTTGCTCCGTGATCCTAAAGCACCAGGCTAAGTGTCCTGCCTCTCAGAAGGAGGGGATGCTCTGACTCTACAGACCAGAAACTCCAGAAGCCTCTCCAGGTCTTTGCCCAAGCTAGAAGGGCAGGAATTGTTTTTTTCTTTTTTCCTTTTGTTTTTCTTTTGTGAAACATTTGAAAAGCTTGAGGGAAACAATTTTTGCAAGCCCCTGTGAAGATGTAATTGTAGATGGTCTCCCAGCTGGGCCAGACCTGCCAAGTGTCAAGCTGGAGACCACAGAAAAAAGGAGGCTTTCCACACAAAGGACACATGGGTCTCTGAGAGTAGATGATCCGAGGTTGAACCAAAATGAACTTGTCATAGTCAGAATGCTAAGACAGGCAAAACTTAACTCCCAGGATATAAGGCCGCCCATCTCCTGGGCCAGGCTGGAGATGGCTCCCGGATGAAGAAAGAATATAACGTGACTCACGTCCTTCCTTCATTGCATGGATGTGGCCTCTGCCAAAATATAAGAAGAAAATGTGGCATCGTAGGCAGTATGGCTTTCGGACCATCTCGCCAGTCTTTTCCATCCCATATCATCGTGCCTAGGTCCCAAGGTCTGACTTAGAAAAAAGTAAATTTATGTATTCTCCTTCCAGAGGGATTGCATCTATTTTTAGTTCTCAAGACAGTGTTGTTACTAGGCTCCATTTCTTTTCTCTCCAGATTTGCTCCTTGGCCTTAGCTGGTTCAGTGGGGAGTCTCAGTTGCTGCCACTACCATGACCTCATTCTCTAGAACTGCCACTCACCCGATTCCCCCCAGTGCAGGAGCTGGCTTAGGACATGACCTCAGCAGGAATGTGATGGTTTGAGTCTCAGCAACTCGGTACCCAGGTCTAACCCAGCCAGATTCATGGAGGCTCTGGCTTTCCCAGCAGCCATCGAAAAGGGTAAATCCTGAATAACGAGAGGTGAATGGTGAGAAGGAAGGAGCCCATAGAAAAGTTTGTCTTTCTTCCTCTCTAGTTTTCCAACAAACTGTCCCAAGCTAGTTTAAGACTTCCTTACATCTTCCCTAAAGATGCTCAAGTTACAAAACAACTCATGGGGTATCTTCTTATAAGACCATGGCCAACTCAGTAAAATCCCACATGGCATTTTCTTTCTCTTCTTGCCTACCTCGTCTTGTTTATCCCTCAGCCTTGCTTCCTTGGGACCACACTTCAATAAACTGTCAGAGTGTTTGCCTTCAGCTGCCTGTTTTGAAGACAGCCTAAGACAGCCTTTACTGTAGACTCTCTCCCCAGCCAGAGGAATTCATTTAAGCAGCCTACTCATCTCTACTCACATAGCTACTATATTTCCTCCCTCTTCAGATTATGTACCTCCCAAACAGACGTAGGGTAATAGAACTCTCCAGTGGTTTCATCATGTTCGCTTTATTTTCATTTCACTTATTTTTTGTTTATGCCTTGAGTTTGGAGTTTCAGGATGCTCTTGGTTGATTTATCAAAAATAAAATGTAAATCCATGTACATCCCTTTCCTGAGATCTAGAGAGAAATAAAATTCTGTTTGCACAGCCTTGAGCTAGGACTGCAGCTCTGCAGCAAAGCAAACCCAAACCAAGAGTTTTCCCCAGGGAAAACATTTTCTCTAAGTCTAACTCATAGAACACTAGTTGTATGGGATCAGTAGATGATCCAAAATTTAAAGAATTCTATTATCAAATATACATGGGTGTCTCAAGATTAAATAAAATTAAATAGTTCCCACTATCCTACAGGATCTCAAGATATAAGGTATAATGTTTATCCTTCAAGAGAGAGTTTGTAGCACTTTAGAAATTACTGGTACACACCTTGTTCCCTGAGGATCCTATACTACACCAAATATTTAATACCAGTGGTTACTGAAAAGGTAGAAATTGGATTGATACTACACCAAATATTTAATTCCTGTGGTTACTGAAAAGGCAGAAATTCCAGAAGAATAAGCCCCTAGGAAGAAGTCATTCTACTCTTCAGACCAAGTCTCAGAGTTTTGGGGTCACTGTTGAAAATACTACTGCTGTGTAGAGTCACCCTTATTCTTCTGAACCCTGGAGAAAAGGTTAGAAGTATACTCTGCTGAGCTACAGAACTAATCAAAGAAGAGGCTAAACTAAACAAGGAGAACCACACTAAACAAAGAGAACTAACTTTTGCAGGCCATTGACATGCATACCTGTAATCCCATACTTGGGAGGCTGAGACAGGAGTACTGCAGGTTAGAGGATAGCCTCGGCAATGTTATGAGACCCTGTTTCAAAATAAAATAAATATAATAAAATAGGGCTAGGTGTGTAGGTCAGAGATAAGATGCCCTTGGGTTGAATCCCTAGTACAGGAGGAGGAGGAGGAGGAGGAGGAGGAGGAGGAGGAGGAGGAGGAGGAGGAGGAGAGGAGGAAGAAGGGAGGAACAACTACCTCTGAGCCTACTTTCTTCTTCCTGGTCTCCCCCATCCACAGATTGATTTGTATTCATGGTTCTTCTACCTCCTTCCCACATGATGCTGCAGCTCCTCCCCCATGGTCACTAATAACCAATGCCAACCTAGGTATGGCTGTGCCAACAGAGGAAAGCACCAGACCTCGCCTTCCTAGACTGGAGTCCTCATTTGCCCTCACTCCCACCCAAGTCCACTGAGACCAGCCTGAGGAAGGTTCAAGGCGTTCTGTTCTTCCCACCCACCAGTGCTCCCTGGACTCACTTTCCCACTCTAGAATTAATAAAGTACAACCAGAAATTGTGCTGCTGTTAGCCCTGGGGGTGAAAGCTGCCATCACTACATAAACTCTTGGGAGTGAAGGCAAAGTAACAAAGCAAGCTCATGACTCCTGTCCCTCTGCTAATAAGCAGAGGAAATGAACTGCGGGAGGAAGCCAGTGCCCCACAGAAATCCATGTGTTAGTGAGTGTGGGAACAACAGCAGCAGCATGCAGGGCAGAGCCAGAAGGGTGGAGCCAGGAGCCGGACACCGAGTTGGGCAAGTGAGAAAGGTAGAGGTCTTTGGAGACACTCCTTGTTTTGTGCAGGAAGAGACAGACGTCCAGAGAAGTCAGCTTGCAAGCCCACGACCACATCATGAGTTAGTGGTTACATTAAGACTAGAACTGTGATTTCATCTTCTGAGGACAACATACGGGGCGGCTCAGCCAAGCTGGTTTAGATAAAAACTTCTGTCTGGACTTCTGTCTGGACCTCTTGTGTATTAATGTGTATCACCAAAATTTGGGGAGCCAGTGATACCAACAATGTGGAAATTGCAAGGTGGCCATTTTTATCTTTTTATTTCTATGCCTGTGTTTCCCCCTCTCTAAAGGTAGGGGGTGGATGGTACTAAAATGGAAACTCACGTTTTCGGAAGAAATTTGGAAGATAAATTATGCATTCTGTATTCTTCCACCGCAGTAGAAAACTAGGTTGATTTAACAGTTTAATTATGGAAATAACTGTTGGAATGTAGAACAAAGAAGAAGGGAGGAGAAAGAAGCACTTTGCACTCAGTCCCTGCCTGGTCTAACTAAGCATGCCTCCTTTCAGTACTCAGTGACCTATAGGTTCTTTTGGAAAAGAGGCTAGAAGCCCTCTCTGGGCAAATAACACCCTAACCCAGAAATGAGGAAAGGGTATCCTCCGTTTTGTGGCCTTTGTGTTTTCATGTAAATTTTTGCTTAAGGTATACATGGCAAAGAGAAGACAAAGGCAGGGGTGTAATCCAATCCCAGATGGTGGGAAAGTTCTGCAGGGCCCAGAGGAGTCCCTCAGATCCCGGTGATCTGGAAAGCCTGCCTTGTCTTCTGAGGGTTTTCCAAGTCCAAACACACAGACTCAGCACGCTGTGTTCCGAGAACAAACCGAGCATGGAAGGAACTCCCCAGCCAGGGAAAGTGATAGCTCAGAGCGAAGGAGGGTTCCGGGAGAAAGCCATTCCTAATGTCAGTTCTGGTTTCCTTCCCTCCTGCGGGACTGGCAATCAGATGAGTCTTGCATTTTGAGCTTTTAGAAAAACTCAGCCAGACAAAAATACTTTCTGCCAATCCAGGATCCTCACACACTGTCTCCAGCCTGAGACTTGCCTTGCAAGTGCTTCTTTGAGGAAGCACCGCTGTTCAAGACCCCACATAACCTGCACATCTGGCCAAGAGATGCCAGGTATAGGGGACTCTAATGGATGATTTGTTGGCAAACAAAATAGGGCAGACCAACACCTCCCAGGGTATTTCATCAACAAAAACTGATGCACACTGTCAAAATAGTCTCTCATCGGCATGAATATATGTTTATATATGAATAGTTTTTAGCCCAGGACATGTGAGTCCTGCAAAGTTGATGGTCAAAACCCATGATGAAGTGTCATCAGGCATTTTGCACCCCTTTGTCCACACACCTTAGGGCCAAGAAAAATCTATACGAATAAGACCTCTATCACTGTTCCTATCCTTTGGCATGTGTTTGGTTGTCCAAACCCACACCAGCTTTTAGGAGGGGAAATTTTAAGGCAGGTAGGACAAATTTGGGCGGTGCTGAGAGCTCATTCAGACTGGGCACAGACTGCTGCCTCGCCATTTTCTGTTGAACAGGGACAGGTGACTCCAACCTTGAGCCTTCCCCTCTAATGCTCCCCCAAATCTGGCCACAGGGCAGCAGACCTCAATCAGGCCTCCCTAAAAATCCTTGGACTTTATTTGTTGCATGAACAAAAGAAGCTGGCCAGAGGAGGAAAGATAAGAACATCTTCTCATCTACATGACTCCAGGTCTGAATCACCAGCCCACCTTCAGCCAGAAAATAAAGAAAAAGAGAGCCTGGATGTGGGGTTATGATCCAAACTCCTAGAATTAAGAAGTCTTCTTCAGAGGCATAGAAGTGAATCGGGGAGAGAAAAAACCCAAAACTGTACAAGTTTCTCAGCATCCTTCCTGGCAGTCTAGACTATATTGTGAATTACTCTTGGGTAACATGGTACAGAACACAGAGCTCACACCCCAGAGCCACGTGGTGATATGCTGCATCCACCTCAAGTGCAATCCACCACCGCTTAGACCCAAGAGGCTCACAAGGACAGATAACTAACCACCCTTCAGGCCTGGTAACCCCAGGCTGATTTTAATGGGGATTCCTGGCCCCAAGCCTCTTAGGGTAGAACATCCACATAGATCCATGCCTCATAGCAAAAGTCACAAACTCAAGTTTCTGAATGCCAGAGACAACTCAGGGACAATATGAATTTCCTGATAGGGACCCTGATTGGGGCCATGCCTTGAAAGTTTTCCAGGAAAGTTATTAACAGTCATTTTGAAATGCCTAAATATTTGATAACTTGAATCCATTATCCTTGGGGAACACTCAAACACCTAAACCCTTGCCACTGCTACCAAATCCTCTTTAACATACACTCTACCCCTTCGTCTATCCCCTATTGCCAGATAATTAATTTCAAACTCCTGGCACTTCCTTGAAAGCCCTTCATGATCTATACCCACTGTACAATCCTACAATTGGTTCCCATCGCACCTATGTACTCAGTGCCCTAGGCACACCAGTCAGGTCATTAGTCCCCAAGAACATTTTTCACCCGGACTCATTTTGTTTTACTCCTCATTTTCTATATCAACACCACTACCCACCTGCTCTACTTCTCACTAAGGGCCATGCCCCGTGAAGCATTTTACTCTAAGTCAGAATTCACAGCTCTGCATTTGTATTACCGCTGAAGTAAATATAAACTCAGAGGGCAAGTCAGAGCAAAGGTTCATGGATTAATTTCTTCATAAACATCTACAGAGCTGCTAGAATATGCCAAGCTCCCAGCACTTTGCTGGAAACTGTCATTCTACAAAATTGAATAAGACATGGTGGGACCTTCCAGCTGCCCAGAGACTAACAGAACAGTCAGACAAAACAACATGAGCCAGAGAACACCATGACTGCTCTAATGGACTTGCAAATACCATGCTGGGGCAGAGAGGGCAGTGGGACAGATGATGCATGTGCTCCACAAACAAGCTAATTCAGACCCCACGGTTGTTAAAGAAATATCAGCAACCACAGAGAAGCACCTGGGAAATTATATAATGGTTGCATGCAAAGAACAGGCCTTGTTAGAGATAAGCTCAGCAGTGGCACAGACTCTGTTGCTCAAGAAAGGTATTGGGGGTGCTCACAGCATCATTAGCAAAACCTTCTCAGATGAAATCAGGCTGGGCCTTCTCCATAGTGTTGGGGGAACTTGTTATGGAATTTAAGAGCCTACTTCCCAATTCTACCCAACTCAGTCACATCCAGCAAACAAGTCCTGAGACCTACTAAGTGGTCTAATGGCATCATCTCCCTCCAGCAAACCAAACTCAAGCCTTGTGGATGAGCCCAATTCCAGAAATCTATAGCTGTTCCCTTGAGGGTTTGGAGCCCCTGCACATACCTTTCTGCCATCTCAATTTCCCCCACCTGATTGTTCTTTCCAAGAACACAGGGGACACATCGACTTGGTCCATTAGCTTTCAGAGTTTCATCCCTGAACTCCAAATTTAAATGAACTCTTCCACGGAAGCACAAGTGAGTGAAACAGCAGAACACTGCTGTTTTGAGAGGGCCAGGGGTGTGTTCCTTTCCTACTGCTGCTGTAACAAATCATCAAAAAACAGAGTGGCTTAAAACAGCATCAGTGTATAATCTTGCAGCCCTGGAGGTTAGAAGTCCAATGCAGGTCTCACTAGGCTCAAATCAAGGGGTCAATGGGGCTCTGATAATCCCTATAGTCTCTAGGAGAGCATCCATTTCCTTTTCTATCTTCTAGAGGCTGGCCATATTGCTTGGCTTATGACCTCTTTTCTTCATCTTTCAAGGCCAGCAACATCACATCTCTGACCATTCTTAAGCCCTCCTGCTCGCGCGCTCGCTCGCTCTCTCACGCTCTCTCTCTCTCTCTCTCGCTCGCGCTCTCTCTCTCTCTCTCTCTGTGTGTGTGTGTGTGTGTGTGTGTGTGCCTCTCTTTCTGCCCCTCTCTCGTTCCTTTTCTGCCTCTCTTTTCCATTTTTTAACAATCATTGTGATTATACAAGGCCCACTTCCCTATTTTAAGATGAGCTGAGTAGCATCTATTTTTATTCCCCTATAGTACTAGATATTGAACTCAGGGACATTCTAATCTGACCTATACCCTAGCCGTTTTTATTTTATTTTACTTTTTGAAACAGGGTCTAAGTTGCTGAGAATCTTGCTAAGTTGCTGAGGCTGGCTGTGAGCCTGTGATTCTTTTGTCTCAGTCTCCCAAATACTGGGATTATAGGCATGGGCCACCACACCTAGCAGATTAGTAACTTTAATGTCCCTTTACCATGTAACCTGACATAATCACGGGTTTTAGGACTCAAATGTTACATGGAGGGGAGGGGACTATTGTTCTGCTTACAACAACAAAGACCAATCCACTCCAACCCTAGGTATTTTGTTTTTGTTTTGCAGGTGTGGGGATGGAACCCAAGGGCATTCAACCTCCAAGATACACCCTGCCCTATTTTTCATTCTTTATTTTGAAACAGCATCTCACTAAGTTGCAGAGGGCCTCACTAAATAGCTGAGGCTGTCCGTGAACCACAATCTTCCAGTCTCAGCCTCCCAAATGCTGGGATTACAAGCGTGCGCCACCACACCTGGCTCCAGCCCTAGGGTTTTGAAATACACAGAGTATGAAACAGCTAAAATTGCAACCATGATGGATAAGCCCTTGTGTACAAGCCTGCACAGAGATGGAACCTGGGTCTTCTACCCACCTGAAGGCAAGAAACAGCTATCAGCTGCTTCCTTTGGCCACACCTCCTATCACACTCTTCCCCTTGAAGTCCGCCTTCCTGGGAGTGTAGAGCAGTATAGGCAGAAGTACCTGGTGGATCTGAAATGGAGTTTCATGGGGAACTGAGAACTGCGGGGAGTAAAGGTCCATGGGAGAAGGAACATTACAAGTAGGGTATCTTCAACTCCAGCTTCCCTTCTCCTTGAATTTAGGCTAAGGGCTGTTTGGAGACCAGATCTATTATATGGAATTTCTAGATTCCCTTCCATTCCCTTTCCCTTTCTTATGGAAGCATGCTTACTACAGGGCAAGGCATACTACAACTATCAGAGATCTCATCACTTTAGGAGCAGCCCTTAACCAATAGTCAGGAATCAGTGGGTAATATTCTAACCCCTCTGCCCATCAGTGAGATAATTCCATGGCATGGCCTACACAGTCACCCAGTTGATCTCTGTAGCATGACTTGATCCTGGTTGCCTGCAGTAGCAATCTTAGTCACTCATGCAATTAGGGTGTCCAGTTTATCCCAGTTTGCATTTGAGTTTCTGCAGTCTGCACTGGAAGTCCTGAAATGCCAAGAACGTCTTATTTACTGACAAATAGGATGGATGGTCATCCTGAACATAGTCTGCTCACTAGCACAGCTCTCTTCTTCTACCTCCCTGTCTCACTCTTCCAGCCTCCATGGTGGGCCCTGGTATCACTCTCAAATAAGCTATTTGTGCCTCAGTTTGCATTTCAGGGTCTGTTTCCAGGAGCACCCAGACTAACCCAAGCCCTGTGGCAATGGGCAGGGCTAGAACACTATGGCCACACATGTCCTGCACTCTGAAACTCCACGGGGAGCCATTCACATAAATGCTGGTGAGAACAATCTCCCTATGGAAACACAGCAGGCCCCTAATAACAGCTGGACCCTCTCTCAGCTTGTTCTAGGATGAAATTCTCCTTTCCCCACCTCCCACCACATGGAAGGAATAGGCACACATTATCAGATAAAATCTTCCCATAAAGACAGAACAGGTTTAATCCTCTCCCACTCTCCTCCTCCTCCTCCTCACCCCAGCCCTGCCCTGTCCTTTTCCAGATGTTCCCATTTAGTCATGGTGGGAGCTGAGCAGTGGATGAACAGCATGACTTTGCCTGAACACCCTTCACAATCGATTGAGCTGTGGCAGCTGGGCTTGGCCCCCAGATGGGGAGAGCTCTGTGCATTCGGCAATTATGCATGGGAAGCCAGAGAGCCTCAGGGACCAGACAGCAATGGTCAGCGCCTCCATGACTTTCACTCAACTTCAATTAGCAACCCTGAAAATTAGATAGAGCTCTCTGAGCTTTGACAAGCCTCCCACAAGCACCAGTTTGGCCTCACCTGGGGAGAGAGCATGCCCCAGGGATGGGAGGCAGCCCTAACAGTGGACATCTGGACGCCCTTAATGAGGCCAGCCCAGGATGGGAGCTCAGCTAATTGCTCAAATCAGCCGTGCTGTCTGGCTTCCAGCTGCCATGTCTGGCAGCACCATTTGGATGTCTTGAGTTTACTGTAAGGCTGGGACTAAGAGACCCTTAGGAATGGAGTCTGTCAGCTGGGATTCATGCTAAAGCAATTAAGGGGACATTTGTTGCAGGTGAAGAATGGTGAGATAGTTAAATAAAAATATCACAGCTTGCTGTCATCTTACCAGGAAATCCATAGTCCCCAGCCAAGATGGCCCTTCCAGGAATAGTGAGTATGTGGTGTGTGATTGCAGAAGCAGAACAGAAAGATTAGAAAATATTCTGAGTCCTGAATAGGAGCCTGGGTTCTCAAGATGCAAATTAACTAGGTCATTTCCCTTACCTACATTTCTGAGAAACAGTAGGACTCTACTTACCCTTCCCACACCCAGACTCTGTCTATCCTGAAACTAATGACTCGTATGCTTCAAGGCTCCTCACTAACACAGCCAGTTTCAACCTGGAAAGGGACCTAGCTAGCAACATTTTACATGTTGGGCTCTGTTTTGCAAGTGATAGATTTCAGCATTAATCATTTAAAAGCACTGTCTCTTCCTACACTGATTTTTTCTCAATACCCTACTGTCAATACCTATGGTGTTGGCATTTGAGGGAATCAGCCAAGAGAATTGAAGCCAAGGTAAATTTGGTTTTACATTAGTGGGATATATTTACATGGTCCTATTTCTTCTATTTATACTTCTGGCTGTCCCACTGTAGGAATGACTTCCAGAAATAGTCCTCCTACTCACTGTACTGACTCATCCAATGTCATGGCATAAAGGTGTCAGGTTCTCAATAGGCTAGGGACCCTATTGTGACTTAAAGGTATCCTATGGTACCAAACTGCATGCGTCTGCATGATGTAGAAAGGCCAATCTGCTAAATATAAGGAGCCACACACTAATATGTAGAAAATTAGTCACAGAAAAATGGGATTTTAAGTGGAAGATTCAGTTTGCTTTAATACTTATGTAAAGTGGAAGTGGTCCTTATCAGTAATATACTTGATAACTCAATATATAGTTATAAATGTGCTATACAATCAAATTAGTCTTCACATACTTCTACAGGAAATCAAAAGAGATGAAAGACAGCCCAAAAGAGAGTAGTATGTATAGTATGTATGTGTGTGTGTGTTACTAGGGATTGAACCCAGGAGCATTCCAGTTCTGAGCTCTACTCTCCACCCTATTTTATTTTTTATGCCCAGCTTCAAAAGAAAGTACTCTGACACCAACAAATAAACTGTAACAAACAACTTTATGGTCATTCCAGTAATTCATTAAAAGAGATGGGGGTAATGAATAGATTCTTGGATTTTTTGGTAATTTGATTTTGAAATAGAAAAAGGCTATATCAATACATGAGGGGGAAATGTTTAATTTCTTGCTGATTGCACTGGCACTGAAAAATAATAAAACTCAATATGCCACTGCAAGCCCATGAAAGGAAAATTGGTTAATGACTATAATTATTTCAAGGGGCATTTTAGTCACTGCTCAAGAAAGTTTTGCCAATAACAACAACAAAAAAACTTGATTAAAAGGTAGGCAAAGAACTTGAATAGATGATTCTCAAAAAAATGTATACAAATAACCAACAAACACATGAAAAGATGCTCAGCGTCACTAATCACTAGGGAATACAAGTCAAAATGACAGTGAGATATCACTTCTTACCTATTAGCATGGCTGCTGTCAGAAAAAGGAAGGGAAGGAGGGAGGAAGGAAGGAAGGCAGGCAGACAGGAGGCAAGTGTTAGCAGGGGTGTGGAGAAATCAGAATCCTCATACACTGTTAGAAATATAAAATGATGTGGCCTCTATGAAAAACAGTATGGTGGTCCTTTAAAAAATTAAAAATAGAACTCCCATATAACCCAGCAACTCTGCTTCTAGTAAATACCCCAAAGATTGAAATGAGAGTCTCAAGGCAATATTTGTACACCTATATTCATAACAATTATTATTCACTGTAGCCAAAGGTAGAAGCCACCCCAATGTCCATCAGCAGATGAGTGGATAAACAAAATATTGTAATACATATAATGACATATGACTCATTATTTAAAAGGAAGAGAACTCTGACACATGGGACATGTATAGATCCCGATTATGTTATGCTAAACAAAATAATCCAATCATGAAAAGATAGTGTATGGTTGTACTTATATGAAATACCTAGGAGAGTCAAATTCATAAGAACTTAACGTAGAATGATAGTTACCAGGGACAGGGGTGGGGAGAAAATGGGAAACTCTTCAATAGGGATACAGTTTGTACTTTTACAAAATGAAAGAGTTTTAGAAATTGATAGTACAACAATGTAAGTGTACTTAATGCCACTGAACTAACTATACGAAAAAATGGTGAGGATGGCACATTTTATATGTATTTCCCCAAAACTGAATTTTTTTAAATCTAAAAAAAAGAAAAATTAGCAGTGCCTTAAATCTTGCAACTCACATTTGAGAGAAAAATAATTGAGGTATTCCTAAATTTAGGATTTGAAAATCCTAAAAAGAAATCATAATATTGCAAACAATACCAAGTTATAAACTCAAAGAAAATATACTAAGTGATCATTTTTAAAAAGCGAATTTCAATCAATATGGGAGAATGACTGAATATCTTTGTCTCCTCTATAGAAAATACTACTAAATTATTCACATACAGAAAATAAAAGAATATCCAGCCCAAAATGTAAAAACCAAAAGACATTATAAAGGTGACCCATTAATGAATTACTATATAAATGTACATAGTAATTCTATACAAATTCTCTATATATATGTAATATATATTTAATATATATGTATATGTTTGTGGATTCTGTGGTGCTTGTATTTTGTAAGTTTTGTTTTTTTGTACTGAGAATTGAGCCCTGGGGCATTCATTCTACCTTTGAGCTACATCCCCAGCCATTTTTTTTTTTTTTTGATGGTACTGGGGTTCCTGGAAGCCTTTCTACCTCCGGACTACACTCCCAGACCTATTTTATGCTTTTTTTATTTTTGGAAACAGGGTCTCTTAAGCCAGCGCGGCTGACTTCGAACCTGCGCGATCCTCCTGTCTCTGCCTCCCAAGCACGGGGATTACAAGTGTGCGCCACCACGCCCGGCTTATTTTTTTTTTTCACTCCCACACCTATTTTATATTTTTTTATTTGGAAACAGGGTCTCTTAAGCCAGAGAGGCTGGCTTTGAACCTGCGCGATCCTCCTGTCTCTGCCTCCCAAGTGTGGGGATTACAAGCGTGCACCACCACACCCAGCAATTCACTAATTTTAAGTTGGTAGTTTTGTTTTGTTTTGTTTTGTTTTGTTTTTGTGTGTGTGTGTGTGTGTCTATTTTTTTTCTTTTAAATTTTTTTATTGGTGCATTATATTCAAACATCATATTGGGGTAAAAAACTTGTGTGTACAAACATGTACTCATCACTGATTTAACCCCTACCTAATTCCTACCCCATTCCCTCCCCATCCCTCCCACCCTTGCTTGGCTTAGTGACTGACTTCGATATGCTTAAGTACATTGTGTGTTTTAGAGATTTTCCTCTTCCCCCCTCCTTTCTCCTCCTTTAGGTTGTCTTGTTTGCTCCTCTATAGGATTTCCTCTTTCAAGAGTTTCTCCTATGACTCATTTCTCTCTCCCTAACTCTCACATATTAGGGAAAGCATCTGATTTCTTATTTTTTGTGACTGACTAATCTCACTTAGCATAATGTCCTCCAGTTCCATCCATTTCCCTGAAAATGATGTAATTGAGTTTTTTGTTGTTGTTTTTTTTTTTTTGATGGCTGAGTACAATTCCATTGTGTACATATCCCACAGTTTTGTAATCCATTCATCTGTTGATGGACATCTTGGCTGGTTCCATAGTTTGGCTATGGTGAATTGTGCAGCTATGAACATAGATACACATGCATTAGTTTGGTAGTTTGGTTTCCTATCTTTTGGGTAGATACCCAACAGTGGTATTGCTGGATCAAATGGTAGATTTGTTCCCATTCTTCTGAGGATTCTCCATACTGTTTTCCAAAGTGATTGCATTAATTTGCAATCCCACCAACAATGTCTTAGAGTTCCCACTTCTCCACATCCTCGCCAGCATCTGTTGTTGTTTGTGTTTTGAATGTTGCCATTCTAGTTGGAGTTAGGTGAAATCTCAGGGTAGTTTTGATTTGCATCTCTCTGACTGCCAGTGATGTTGAGCATTTTTTCATGCATTTATTGGCCATTTGAATTTTTTCTTTTGTGAAGTATCTATTTAGTTTGTTTGCCCATTTTGTTATTGGATGCTTTTTTTTTCTTAGTGTTGAGTTTCTTGAGTTCTCTGTATATTCTAGATATTAGTCCTCTATCGGTGGTGTAGGTGGCAAAAATCTTCTCCCATTCTGCTGGCTCTCAATTGAGGTTCTTGATAGTTTCCTTTGCTGAACAGAAGCTGTTCAGTTTCATGCAATCCCATGTATTGATTCTCCATTTAATTTGTTGTGCCTTTGGGGTCTTGTTGAGGAAATGTTTATCTGTGCCTATGTGTTGTAGTATTGGACCTATGCCCTCTTCAAGGAGCTTCAAGGTCTCTGGTTTAATTTCCAAGTCTTTGATCCATCGTGAGTTGACTTTTGTACAGGGTGAAAAAGTGGCATTAATTTCCAATTTTCTGCATATGGTTAACCAGTTTTGCCAACACCATTTGTTGAAGAGGCTATCTTTTTTCCAGTGTATGTTTTTGGCCCCTTTGTCAAAAATCAATTTGCTGAAAGTGTGTGGACTTGTTTCTGGGTCTTCTATTCTGCTCCATTGGTCTATATATCTGTTCTTTTGCTAGTACCATGCTATTTTTATTACAATGGCTTTGTAGTATACCTGCGTGGTTTTTGTTGCTGAGAACTACCTTGGCTATTCTGGGCTTTTTGTTATTCCAGATAAATTTAAGGACTGATTTTTCTATGTCCGTGAGGAATGATCTTGGTAGTTTAATGGGCATTGCATTAAATCTGTAGATCACTTTTGGGAGGATGGCCATTTTAATGATATTTATTCTGACAATCCATGAACATGGAAGATCTTTCCATCTTCTAAAATCTTCTTCGATTTCTTTTTTCAGTGTTTTATAATTTTCTTTGTAGAGATCTTTTACCTCCTTGGTCAAGTTTATTCCCAGGTATTTTATTTTCTTGTGGGAGACCCTGAGTGGAAGTGTTTTCTGAATTTTTTTTCAGTGGATTTATGGTTGGTGTACAGGAAAGCTTCTGATTTTTTAAGATTGATTTTGTATCCAGATACTTTGCTGAATTTGTTGATCAGTTCTATAAGCCTTTTGGTTGATTTTACTGGATTTTCTAAATATAGTATCATGTCATCTGCAAATAGTGAAAGCTTGAGTTCTTCTTTTCCTATTTGTACTCCTTAGATTTCCTTTTCTTGCCTTATTGCTCTGGCTACAGTCTCTAGTACTATATTGAAGAGAAGTATTTTTTATTTTTGAAACAGGATCTCATTAAGTTGCTGAGGCTGGCCTCAAACCTGAAATCCTTTGTCTCAACCTTTCAAGTCCTAGGATTATAGATATAAGAATTTTTGAATTTGTCATTTTATTGTAATTTCTTTTCTCATTCTAACTAAATATCCACTTTTATATGGAATATATTATTTTTTAAATGTCTCCAATATTACAAGTATAAAACCCCCAGAGCCTGGGGATGTCCTCTCACAGAATAGCAGTGCTCTTGGGAGCACTTGATTTTTGGTTCATATCTATTCCTGGTAGAAGTTAGGCCAAAGAAACCACAAGGCTGTAACATTAGGCCTATATGGTCTTGAATTCATGTAGTCATAACCTTGGCCTCAGTTCCTCTACTTTAAATTGGAAGAAAAAAATCCTTGAAACTCTGTGCTTCCCACAGGTGAGACTGGGATACACAAGAAATCATCATGAAATCAAACGCATTCTAGAAATCAAAAGTCATAAAGCATAAACCAATAAACCAACTCTTATTGAATAAAAGAAATCAGATACTTTCCCTAATAGGTGAGAGTTAGGGAGAGAGAAATGGGTCATAGGAGGAACTCTAGATGAAAAAGGAAATCCTATAGAGGAGCAAACAAGGCAGCCTAAAGGAGGAGAAAGGAGGGGGGAAGAGGAAAATCTCTAAAACACACAATGTACTTAAACATATCGAAGTCAACCACTAAGCAAGCACGGGAAGGAGGGACGGGGAGGGAATGGGGTGGGAATTGGGTAGGGGTTAAATCAGCGATGAGTACATGTATGTACACACAAGTTATTTGCCCCAATATGATGTATGAACATATGCACCAATAAAAAATTTTAAAAAATAATGTACCTCATTTATCTATACTTTCTGAAGGTACCTTGTCTCATTGAAATATCCACCTGTACTTGGTACTGGAGGTTACCAGGCAATTGCAAAGACTGCAGGACAGTGGCTAAATATAAGAAAAACATGAAGGGTACTTTGGTTCTATTGGACAAAGAAATGTCCAGTTGGGTCTATTAGACAGAAGGACATTTGGAGGTACTTAGAGGCCTATTAGAAGAAAATGGGACAAGTTACTTTCTGAAAGTAATTCATCTCTTAGATTTTTTTACTAGGGAAAAACAGTAGAATACAGACACAATAGACATGCAGAACTCGAGTGTAACATAAGACAGTGGCCTGCAGGGGATAAAAGTAAAAAGCAGAGTGAACACACTTTTAATCCCAGCATTCGGAGGTGGAGAGTGGAGGATCATGGTTTGAGGACAGCCTCAGCTACTTACTGAGGCACTGCACAACTCAGTGAGGCCATGTTTCAAAAACAAAAGGACTAAAAAGTATGGCTGGGGTTGTAGCTCAGAGGTAAAATGCCCCTGGGTTCCATCCTCAGTACTGGAAAAACAAAAAAGAAAATCACCCATTCAAGACTTTAATAGATTGGCAAGAGGAGATAAGCAAAAAGTTGAATCGAGAATGATTCCTAGATTTTGGGCTCTGGTAACTGTGTTGATTGAAGGAAGCGTTTTTTACTGAGATGAGAAAGGCGGAGGGAGGAGCAGGGGAGAGGGCGCAGAGAACATCAAGTTTCTTTTCACACAAGTGAAAGTTGAGAAACTTGTAAGACATCCAGACAGAGATGCCAAGTAGAGTCTTTGTTATATAAGTCTGTTTTAAAATTATAAGTTTGGGAGTCATCAGAATAATGGTGATATTTAAATTCACAGGAACAGATTATATTATCTACAGATAGGGGCAAGGACAGGAGTGGAGGGGAAGGGAGGGGAGAAGGTAAGAAACTAAGTTAAAGGCTGGGGGTCATGGCACATGCTTGTAATCCCTGTGCTTGGGAGGCTGAGACAGGAGGATCGCATGGGTTCGAAGCCAGCCTCGGCTACTTAGTGAGGCTTTCAGCAACTTAGTGAGACCCTGTTTCTAAATAAAATATTAAAAAAAGTCTGAGAGTATAGCCCAGAGGTAGAAAGCCTCTGGATTCCACCCCTAGTACCACCAAAAAAAAAGAAACAAAGAAAGAAAGAAAGAAAGAAAGAAAGAAAGAAAGAAAGAAAGAAAGAAACTAAGTTGAAAGAACTAAATAGCATGTGAAGAAGCTGATAGAGCAGAAGTGGCCAAAGAGGTTGAAGGAGAGCTGAAAGAGAGTATAATCTTAGAATCCAGGAGAAGAAAGTGACAAAAAAGAAGAAGAAATTGGTCCACTATGCCAAAGGAGAAAAAAGTTAAGGTCAAATCCATTTAGGAAACACAAATTATCTCTCTTATAGATTCCCAATGCATATTAATATATTAAAGACTTGGAAAAACCCTTTCTATTAAAAAAATCAATTACGCATTTTTCTTATCATAGTTTTCCAAACTTACTTGGCTGAGATACAAATCTGTTATCAGATGATTTGTATGAATAAAGGTGTCCAACATGCACTGTCTGGGATCAAAAGGAGTTGTCCAAATGTCAGCAGAGAAGTTGGTCAGGAAGGTTGTTTTTTCCTTAACTAAATATGAGGTCAAAAGGAATAGACAGGCAGCAATGCAGTGCCACTAGAGTGGACAAGAAGCCAATAAAATTGTAGCAAAGTCAGGACAAGTGGCTCTTATTTTCAGTTCAGAGGACCAAGGAACTTCATCAGTGATTCTAACATCCATCATCAACTGGTCTCAGGTAGAGAAAGTCCATGTGGATCACTGATTAGAGAAGTAAAAATTCCAAAACTAGGAAATTCCTGCCATGTCTATCTCACTTTGCTATGGAGGCCAACACAAATCCTACCCATTGGCTGTTTTTCTCTTCCTCATTCTCAATAGAGGGATTGCAAGAAAGAAGATTATTTCCCCATCAGTGTTTCACCACATGCCAGCTTGTACCAGCTGCTACAGGTTCACATCAGCTCAGAGATCTGTTTGTGCACATGTGTTCTCAGCTATGAGATCAGTGACTTCATGTTGGTAGCTTAAAATCTACCATGGTGGGAATATTTAAACCATGGAAATCATCAAACACTATAAGCTGATGCTTTCTTCCTCCCCGCCCACCAAAGAGCCAGTTGTTAAATATTTTCAGCACTACACCGATTGCCCTCCTTCAAGACACAACTTATTTCTCTAAAAGGAGAAAAAGTTAAGGTCAAATACATTTAGGAAACACAAATTATCTCTCTTGTAGATTCCCAATGCACATTAATATATTAAAGACATGGAGAATCCTTTCTATTAAAAAAATCAATTAGTTTGCACTCCCACCAACAGTGTAAAAGAGTTCCTCTTTCCCCACATCCTCGCCAGCATTTGTTGTTGTTTGATTTCTTTATGCTTGCTACTCTGACTGGGGTTAGATGGAATCTCAGTGTAGTTTTGATTTGCATCTCCCTGATGGCCAGTGATGAAGAACATCTTTTCATGTATCTATTAGCCCTTTGTATCTCTTCTTTTGTGAAGTGTCTATTTAGTTCATTTGCCCATTTCTTGATTGGGTTGTTTGTTTTGCTAGTATAGAGTCTTTTGAGCTCTTTGTATACTCTGGATATTAGCCCTTTATCAGAATGGTGGCTGGTGAAGATACTTTCCCATTCTGTAGGCTTCCTCTTTAGGTTATTGATAGTTTCCTTTGATGAGAAGAAACTTTTTAGTTTGATGTTATCCCATTTGTTTATTCTTGCTTTAATTTCCTGAGCTTTGGAGGTTTTGTTGAGAAAGTTACTGCCTGTGCCAATATGTTGTAGTGTTGAACTTATGTTCTCCTCTACTAACTTCACAGTCTCAGCTCTAATTTCTAAGTCTTTGATCCATCTTGAGTTGATTCCTGTGTTAGGTGAGATATAGGGGTTTAGATTCATCTTTTTACAAATGGTTAGCCAGTTCTCCCAGCACCACTTGTTGAAAAGGCTGTCTTTTCTCCAGCGTATGTGTTTGGCCCCTTTGTCAAAGACTAATTGACTAAAGATGTGTGGGTTTGTTTCTGTATCTTCTATTCTAATCCACTGGTCAGTATATCTGTTTTTGTGCTTTTACACTGTTGGTGGGAGTGCAAACTAGTTCAGCCACTATGGAGATCTGTGTGGAGATTCCTAAGAAAGGTGGGAATAGATCCACCATATGATCCAGCTATACCACTCCTGGGTATCTTTCCAAAGGGGATGAATTCAGAGAAATACAGCAACATATGCATACCTATGTTCATAGCAGCACAATTTGTAATAGCCAAAATATGGAACCAACCCAGATCACCATCAACAGATGAATGGATAGCAAAACTGTGGGAAATACACACAATGGAATTCTATTCAGCCATAAAGAAGAACAAAATTATATCATTTGCAAAAAGACGGAAAGCCCTGGAGAACATCATGTTAAGTGAGATCAGCCAAGCACAGAAGGAGAAGATACACATGTTTCCTCTAATATGCCCAAGCTAGAAAACACAAAGGATACCAGTGGGACTCCAGATATTAGAGGGGAAATACTAGCTAAGTTTTAATGGGAAGATAGGAGAGGAGAAAGGCCGATCTTGATCAATGAGGGTCTACACCTGAACATGTGTAAAATTATGAATAAGACATGGTTAACCTGGACAACCAGTGGTGGGAGGGGGGAAGAGAAAATGGGGGCGGGGGGAAGAGGGCACCAAATATAGTGTAAATGTATACTATTTATGTTCAATTAAAAATTGTTAAAAATATATATATATAAAGAATAAAATAGGCTGGGGGTGTAGCTCAGAAAAATAAATAAATAAATAAATAAATAAATAAATAAATAAATAAATAAAACCAGAACAGGATAAAAAAATAAAACAAAAATGATCCAATAAAACAAATAGTAACCAAAAAAAAAAAAATCAATTAGGCTGGGCATGGTGGCGCACGCTTGTAATCCCCACGTTTGGGAGGCGGAGACAGGAGGATCGCACAGGTTCGAAGCCAGCCTCACTGGCTTAAGAGACCCTGTTTCCAAATAAAAGATATAAAATAGGTCTGGGAGTATAGCCTGGAGGTAGAAGGGCTTCCAGGAACCCCAGTACTACCATAAAAATAAAATAAAATAAAATAAAATAAAATAAAATAAAATAATTAAAAAATAAAAATAAATTAAAAAATAAATTAAGCATTTTTTAATCACGAAGAGTTTTTCAAACATTTAGCTATTGGATCCTTTTTAGTGGAATATCTATCACTGTTATCTGGACTTCATGCTACTTTGGACTTTTTAAAATAAAACTTAGAACTAGCATGGAAGTAGAGATGGAAATGGGCATAATAGTTCTGCTGCTCATTCCCATGGCTATTTTGAGAGGTGTGTAAATGATGAATGTTTGCAGCCATTCCTGTGACTGCTGAAAGACACTTATTATTTATGACTTGAGTTCTGGGTGGTGATTGCTGTCATTAATAATGATGGTTTAGCCTCAAGGCCGGGGAGATGGCAGGCCTGGCGTCTCTCTCACTTAGTCTGACATTCCTGTGATACAGGAGATGGGGCTGTCAAGCTCAAAGCACAGGGAGTGCTCAATTTCAAATTCTTTCCTCATACGAGAGCAGGCGTTTGGGGGCCCAGGGCAAGGGTCTTGCTCTAACTGTGGAAACCACTGCTGGCTAACAGATTGATCAGGAGAGTTCCTGGGGACCCTGTGGAACAGAACAACTGTGTTCATGAAGCCAGGAAGCGGCCATGTAGGTCTTGTCCATCCACAACTTGGCAGGACACAAAGTATTTTACCAAGAGGAATCTCACAGCTGGAAGGAGCAGGTGCCGGCAGAGGAGAGCCTGTGCGAAACTGGAGAGAGATTAAGACAGGAAGGAAATTAAATTTTCCCAAGTTCCAAAGAGGAGGAGGGAGAAGGGAAAAGGAGAGGGAAAAAGAGAGGCTGAAATTGATTTAGGACTTGAAATAAATATCCTTAACTGGCAACCGGGCTGTCGTTCTGCATTTTAACAATTTAACAGGCAAAAAGCCTGGACACTAACTGGATCCATGAATTCAACAGAAGGGGAGATTATCGGTCGTGGAAATGGAAAAACTAAAGCAAACAGGAAGTTCTCACTTCTGTCAGTCCCCCAGAAGCAAGACCTATTGCCAGGAAAGTTTCTCTTGCTACCCTGTGTCTTGCCCCTCCGGTACCCTTCCACTCGGGACATCAGGACAGGCTCCCAGCCCTGGCCCTAGGTTGGCTCCATCCTGTAGCTCTGGAATGAAAGTTGGCCAAGGCAAATATATATATGTATATATATTCCAGAAACTAACAAGCTTAGAGGCCTTCCTTCCAGAGAAGCAGCAAGTGGGAGGTGGCCATCATGCTTCCAGAAGCTGTGGTGTCTGCCTGGAATCTCAGTAAGTTTAACCTGGGGCCATATTTCCTTGCCCACTAACTCTAACCCCAACCATTTGGAATGAGTGTTTTACTTTTTTAAATGCAGGCTTTGTATGAGAAATTCATCTAGATATGATAGCGCAGCAAGTTATATTTTAAAAACCAATTCAAGTCATATATTTGAAAACAACATGTGTGTGCTTTCCCAGAAAGGGAGAAGAGCTGGGGCTCCAGGACTGCTCACATCTTGGGTTATAGCCACATTCTGTTCTATGCAACTGAGGCTGAGGACACAGCCTCACTGAAGACGAAGGTGCTCACACTGTCCTTTCTCTCCTGGACATTAGCCCCTCAGATGAAATGCCATAGGAGTTTCTGGAAGGGAGTTGATTGTAAAATGACATTGGAAAAATCCTGTAATTCATATTCTATTTTTAAGCCATAGTTGACCTTCTACAAAGTAATTCTCACAAAATTATCCCATGAGTCAGGTGACATTATCCTCATTTTCCAGTTGAAGAAACTGAGGCTGAGAACTTGAGGAGAGCAGGGCCCAGGTCACACAGCTGGTAAGCAGATCTGTGTGACTCTAAATCTCCTGCTCCCTCCCTTACCCGTTGCCATAATCCTCTGGAAGGTGGGACCCCAGCAAAGCACTCTGCAGGGCTCCTGACAGACTGTGCAGGCAGTGGTCTAATTAAAGAAGAAGGCGCATCTTTTCCCTCCATCCACAATGTCATTTCTTGGTACTTATTTCCCAATAGACTATCTGCTCTGTCCCCTGTCCTTCCCCAAAATGTACCCTCCTCAACTCCAAAACCTCATCTCAGGCCTGACTGCTGAATTGCTGGAGCAGCTAGAAATATGCACATAACACCACAGTCCCTGTACCCAGCTCCCTGGCCCTTCCTTTCCTTCTAATAATCCTGCTCAAAAGCACAGAGCCCCCTTGAGTTAGAAGGCAGACAAAGAATACCAGGGAAAACTCACCAGTGTGTACCCAGAAAATATTTGTGGAACTGATTTTCTACTGAATACATCGCATCAGATATCTTGATTTATCAGGCTTTCTGCTTCAACTCCTACTCCTTTCTCAGTTTTTTCTGGCCCCTTTTCAGTGAGGGCTAGAAACTGGTTCAGTACAACAAATCAAAAGAGATACATTCACTTTCCCATGAAATATCACATCTAGTCTTTTCCTTTACATCTATATTTGGTTTGGGGGGTTATTGTTGTTGTTGCTTTGTTTTATTTTGGGTACTTGGTACTGAACTCAGGGGCATTATACCTCTAAGCTACAGCCCTTTCTTCTTTTTTTCCTGATTTTGAAACAGCCTTGTCATGTTACTGAGAATCTCACTAAGTTGTTGACGCTCACCTTGAACCCAAGATCCCCCTGTCTCGACCTCCCAAGTAATGTGCTACTATGCCCAGCCCTTTACATCTACCTTTATGCTGGTTTACTCTGAATTACCCCTGCTTCCTGTCATTCCCTCATCTAAGAACCTTTAATCATTCCTCACTGACTCTAGGATTAACTCCAAATTTCTCTGCAAAGCATGTCACAATCCCATAATATTCAGACACTATTTGTGCAGTGCATACATGAATATGCAGATGAATGGGTGGATGGATGGACACATCTAATACTCAGTGTCTTATTAGAACACTTCCTTTTGTGTCCATAGAGGAGCAACAGTTTTCTGTCTGCATCTGAGAAAAATGAAGGACCTCATCACCTTTTCCTACACAACCTCTTTCCCACACGCTATCACTATCTCCATGTAGGTTTCTACTGTTCTGTGGCTCGTAATCCAACCCATCAGCCTAGAGAGACCAGGAGAAGGGCCATACCCTAAGATGTAAGTGATCCTGGAGCACTGGCTCTAAAAGTTCTAGGATTAGAGAGTAATATTTCTCAAGTAAGGGCATTCCTTCTCAGGCCTCCATTCCCTGGTTTGTGACAATGAATCCTTCAGATGTGGAGCTGAAATGGAAGCTCAAGAGCTTTCCTTCATGCTTAGGAATAAGCAACATTCCTCAATTTCTAGAAAGCGCATCTGCCAAAAGATATTTGAAAAATTCCCTAAAATATTAGTAAATGCAGTGTCCTCAAGTATAAACAATGGATCACGACTCCTACCCAAAGCTAATTGAAAGTTGGGAAAGTCCAAGCTGGGAAGTTGCTGAGAGGGGCCCAGGTTGTACAGGCAGATAGTCAAAGTCAACTCACCCCTGACACCTTCTACTGCTTCTGCAGCTGAGACCACATCGGGGGCGATCTGAGCAGCCTGAGAGAAACAGTCCTCCACACCTGCCTGCACAACCCAAATCCTGAAATCTCCAGGCCAAGGACATGCTCTCTTCCATGGGCAAAATATCCTCAAGTCTCTTATCATGCTTAATAATCTTTTAGTCATTCTAATGAAGAGCAGTAGGGATGATTTACTACTCAGTGAGTAGGGATTGGGTTTAATTTACATGAATCCTGAACAAGGCTCTATTTGTTATTACTTTTTCATCAGCACACACCTTCCTTGATGATAGTTGCTTAATGGACCAGACTGAAGGAATAAGTGAATCTATAAATTATTTCTTGCTTGGTCCTCAAAATTCCCCTCATCTACCCTCTACCCTATGATGCTTCTATCTTGAAATAGACCTGACCCCTACATGATCTCTTAGCCATCCCAAACTCTAAGGTCACGTGTCAGCTGGCCTGGCCCAGGGCTTTTCTAGTTGACACAGAATGTCACATGGTGAATCTACTGGAAGCTGGCCCCAAGGATGGAGCAAGGTCATATTATATCTAGAGCCTGCTCCTGATTCTGCATAGTCTCTATTTTCCTGCTGGAGAGGAAAAACCACTTAATCAGAAGCACTGATTAAATAGAAAAATACTATGTTTATATAAAGATGCCAGTTGTACCAGATTTATCTATAAATTTAATGTAATCATAGCTTTCCAGAAAATTGACATGATGACTCTAAAATTGATATGGAAAAATAAATTAATAGGAAATTAAATACTAGGTAAATGAAAAAAACAAACTAAACGGGAAGTTTTCCCAGACAGATAAAATAATTATAACATTCTAATAATGGGGGGGGGTACTAGGAATTGAATCCAGGGACACTACCTCTGAGCTACACCACAGCCCTTTTTATTTTTTACTTTGAGACAGGGTCTAACTTGCTGAGAGGCTAGCACGTTACTGGAGCTGGCCTTGAACCTGCAATCTTCCCATCTCAGCCTCCCAAATACTGGGATTACAGGTATGCACCACCATGCCTGGCCACTCTAATAATTTTTAAAATATGATATTGTCTCAGGAATAAATTAGTAGATCAGTGCAACAGAACTGAAAAAAATCAAAGAATATTCAATAGGTAGAATAATGACCTCCCAAAGAAGACTCCCTGGAGCCTGTGATGTTATGTTACATTAATTTGCTAGGGCTGCCATAAAAAAATGCCACAAGCTGGGAGGCTTGAACAATCTAAATATATTATATCATAGTCTGGAGGCTCTAAGTTCAAGATCAAGGTGCCAGCAGGGTTGATTTTCTCTGAGGCCCTCTTGGCTTGCAGAGGCACCTACCATTGCTACCATTCAGGTGAAAGATCTCTTCACATGGTCTTTCACCTGAATGCATATATCCCTGGTATCTCTTTGTGTGTCCAAATTTCCTATTATTATAAGAACACCAGTCTGATTGGGCAAGGCCCTGCCCATATGACATTATTCAATCTTAATTATCTTTTTCAAAGTCCTATCCCACCCCACATACTTTCTGAAATACTAGGGATTAGGTCTTGAACATATGAATGGACAGGGGGCCAGGATAAATTAAGGTTGCAGATGGAATTAATCAGCTGGCCTTGCCTGAGATGGGGAGATTGTTCAGGTGCAACCAATGCAATCACATTATAAGAGTTCTTACAAGTAAAAGGGGGCAAAGCCATGAGAGTCAGATTCAGAGTGATTCGGCATGAAGAATACTTGGCCATCATGCTGCTGCTGGCTTTCAGGGAGAATGGGCCCAGGAGCCAAGGGTTGTGCACAGCTGGAAAATGCAGAGTGGATCCTCCACTGAGGCTCCCAGAAGGAACACACACCTTGGTTTTAGCAAAGAAAGAGCATTTCAGACTTTGACTTCCAGAACTGAGACGATAAATGTGTGGTCCTTAAAGTCACTAAGCTTGAGCAACTGTTTACAACAGCAACAGAAAACTAACCTATTATATGAGGGAATTGAAATATGACAAAAGTAGCCTTTTAAATAGCCAGAAAAGGACAGACTCCTCAGCAAAATGGAGTTAGACAATTAACTAGCCATCTGGTTAAAAAAATAAACAAAAATCAGATTACTATGCCGTGCCATTCATGAAATAAAGTCCAGATGGATTTAAAAACCTTAACAATACACATATGAAAGTATTGGAAGCAAATGTGAGAGAATGTGTTTATGAATGGAATAAGAAAAGAGAAAGACATACCCAATCATTAATAAAGTTAACAATATTAAAATATAAAACATTTGTATTAGAAAGACACTATAAGTAAAATCAAAAGACAAGGAAGAAATGGGAGAAATACATATGTCCTTTTGAAATTTTTTATTTTTCTTCTATTTTTTTTTGTGGTACTGGGAATGGAACCCGGAGGCTTTCTACCTCTGGGTTCCATCCTATTTTATATTCCATCCTATTTTATATTTTATTTGGAAACAGGGTCTCACTAAGTTACAGAGAGCCTCACTAAGTAGCTGAGGCTGGCTTCAAACCTGTGTGATCCTCCTGTCTCAGCCTCCCAAGTACTAGGATGACAAGTGTGGGCTACCATGCCTGGCTTTATTTTTCTTCTTAATGGAGAGTATTAATTACTTCACTAATTAAAAATAAGAAAAGGTGGAAAGAATCTTTCTGCCATCCTCATTTCTTCCCAGGAATGGGATTAGAACACCCAGGAACCTCTCTGAAATCAAAACACTGTGAGAACCCAAGGCTGGATTTTATTAAAGAACAAAGTATGTCTTCTCGGGGTGTTTGCTCACTCTGTCTTTCCCACATCCTCTAGCAGCCCTTTCTTACAGACCCCTGCGTGGTAAACTAAGTCTAGCCTGCCCATAGGGGAGGACTGCTGAATGGCTGACCTATTTAAGGTCTGCAGAACATGCAGTACAATTGGCTGATCATCTCTCCTCTGTCCGTGTCCTCCTGGACACACAGTTGCACACTACATTTCCCAGCCTCCCTTGGCAATTAGCTATATCCCTGTGTCTGAGTTCTGACCATAGAAGGTAGGCACCGGAGCCACCTCCAAGCCTAGCATAAGAAATCATCTCATATTTCAGGGTCTGTCTCCTTTTGCTGGTTTGACACAGATAAGTATGTGAACTTGGAAGTCATGTGTTGAAGTCATTGTTTAAGATCCAGAAAATGGAAAGAACTTGGGTTTCTGAATCATTGCCTAGAGGACAATCACCTGGTGATTAGCAATGCTCACATCATACCTTATGAAACCTAGAAAAGAATGATATTTTATTTGAGCTCATAGCCACTTTTGAACTTGTGATTATTTCCATAGTGAGTGTTACGTTAACTAACTCAGAATTCAACCTGATTTCTTTTGGCAAGTTTCTCAGTTAGACACCTCCTCAACAGCCCAGCTGAGCCAAGTGTTGAGCTAGTGACCTCAGATGCAAATATACCCTTCAGCTCTTAGCTTTAGGATCCCCCTGAACTGCTTTTCTGCTTTGTCCACCAGTTTCCCTTTGGCTTTACCAATAGAGAGCACTAGAAGGAGACTGCAAGGCCAAAAGAAGGAAGAGGGCACCTGGTCCTTCCTGTCTACTTCCTGTTCGGTTTCCTGCTTCCTGTTCCCTCACAGTCACCTGGCCACCCTTTGTTTTTACCCCACAAGGCACTTCATTACAGTATCATTCATGTTTTTATCCACCCATAATACCACTCTCTTGATCCCCCCAAGAGACCAGCACCAGCTGGCCAGCATATGCTCTTCAGAGGTCCAGAGGTCTGAGCTTCAATGGCTTAAGTTCTTAAGCTTTAATAATTCCAACCTCTTTTTTTTTGTCCACCCAGCCCTAGGGGGAGACCTGTAGTTGCTACTCTGTGCTGCCTTAGGGTTTCCCTTTCATATTCAGTCCCTGGTTAACAACTCTTTTTTTTTTTGTTTCTTTCTTTTATTATCCATTTTTCATCCTGGGGATGAATGCAGGAGCATTCTACCTTTGAGTTACACTCCCAGTCCCTTTTATTTTTCTACTGAGACAGGACCTTACCTAAGTTGCTAAGGCTGGCCTCAAACCTTTGACCCTCCTGTCTCAGTCTCCCAAGTACTGGGATTATGGGCATGTGCCACCACACCCAGCTGTTAACAACTCTTAAGATTAAATGATCTCTGTTAGACACCACAAGGGTTATTTGTCTCACGGTAGACCTGGATTGATCCACTAGCAGGCCCTTGAGTGCCTAGTGTTCCTTGGTTCTCTTGATGGTACCAGTAATGCACAAGAGTCAGAGACAGCTTTTGTTTTGCTGTATCCAGCACCATTGCTTTCCCTTCTACAACACCAGGACAAGAAGCAAACCAGAAAATATGTCTTTGCCTCCTGCTGTCTATTCAGCAGACTTTACTTGGAGCTATGGACTGGAGATTCAAGGACCCAATCATGTGTTTCATCCCTGTGTCCACAATAGCATCATTTGGACAGCAACATACTGAAACGAGGGTGGACACAGAAACAAATTCCCTGCCTCTCTTTGACACCCTGCTTCCAAATGGGCACCCTCTTTGCCTCCTCTCCCCAATATAGATTCTATACCAGAGTGGGAGGCACATGGTCTGGAAAGAGGAGCTTCTGTGAGACTCATTAAAGATTAGATTTCTTTCATTTGTGTATCTACCATCAGAATCGCACAACTCTGAGAACTCTGAGGGAACAAGTATGAATTTGCCTCTGAATTGCTTCTTCTGAGACATCTTCCCCTGTTCCCCTGGGGGAGCTGATTTCTATTCTATGCTCTGTGCTCTGAGGCTCATGGTGCTTCCATTGAAGTCCTCCTCATACAGAGATGCAATTTATCTGTATCCCTATCTGCCTCCCAATATATTAAGAACTCCCCAAACAGAAAGCTATGATGTCTTCTTTTTTTTTCATTTTTGTTTTCTCTAGGTCTGGTACTTTGTAGGCCTTAAAGGACAAGAAAATAAATAATTGAACAAACAAGCCTAAGGAAACAACCTTTCCATGAAAAAGAATTATTGCTATCAGAATGTAGAGTTTTAGAGGCAAAAAGTGAATAAGAAACAAGATATTTTAGTATTGTACAAGAATCTAAAATGGTCTTGGTTTCATGCTTCCAATGCGGGGGGGGGGGTCTCCAAAGAATTCCAGATTTGAATCTTTGATTTAAATATTCCTTGCAATTGGAAGTTTATTTATTTATTTATTTATTTGTTTGTTTGTTTTGGTGGTACTGGGGTTCCCGGAAGCCCTTCTACCTTCGGGCTACACTCCCAGACCTATTTTTACATTTTTTTTTATTTGGAAACAGGGTCTCCTAAGCCAGCGCGCGCGGCTGGCTTCGAACCTGCGCGATCCTCCTGTCTCTGCCTCCCAAGCACGGGGATTACAAGCGTGCGCCACCACGCCCGGCATGGAAGTTTATTTATTTTTATTAGCGCATTATAGTCAGATAGCTTTGGAGGCATGAGGATGGGGGCAAAGGGAGCTAAATCCCCATCAGTGCCCAAGTAGCCCCCTAACTGGGTTACAAGATGGTAGAGACATATATGCACATATATGCACACATCACTCATTTAGTCCTTTCCCATTTCCCACCCCATTCTCTCCCCCCCTCCCTCTTTCTCATGTTTGGCTTAGTGATTTACTTTGATGTTTGTGAATGTACATTCTGTAGACTCCCTTTGCACCATTTGGAAAAGATGTCACTAAAATATTCCTAATGCATAAAAGAGATTCTAGAGGGTACCACAGTCCTCCTGGACCACTTCAGATCCATTACTTCTAATAAGTATTGTTCACTTCAGAGAGTTCATTATTTTGCCTCTAACTATCTAACTAGGATTCATAGATATCTATCCTAATCCAGAATATCCACAGAAAAGAAATCCAGCTCCTTTCTCTATTCTTGATCCTGGTTCTGAAACTTGCTAGTTCAGTTCCAACTTAATTTTTTTTTTCTTTTTGTCTCTGTCTCTTCTTTCAATGAAGAAAGAGAACTTCTGGCCTCTGTTCACTCTATAAAAGGAACCAAATCCTTTCTTTCCCTCCTCCCCTAACACATGTCCCAGGCCACCCAACCTTCTCTTACAAGCTGATTCATGGCTTCTCAGAAAACAAAGCTCTTTCTAAGTGCCCTCCACTGCCACGTGTAGGTGAGTCTGCAGCACCCAGTGACAGTGGAGCTAGGAAGCCCTGAAGCTGTGCACTATGCCAACATGACCCAGGACACATCATGAGTCCCTTGTGCCCAGAACAACCACTTGTGGAAACTCCACCTCCACTCAGAGATGGAAGGACGTGAGAAGCAGCAGGTCCCCCTGGAAGACCTTTTGTGGACACCAACCCTCCTGCGCTAGCCAGCCCTGAGTAGAACTGGCCCCCATGCCATGAGCTTAATTGCTTTGCAAGAGGACAGTTTGTAGCTGGACTTTCTCTTTGTTCTCAGTGAGAGCTAAGAGTGGGCAAGAAAACAAAGAGGGTTTCTGTAGAACATGGGCAAGGGAGAACCCATGCTGTGAATCTTGGGTCTGAGCCCGTGTATGGAGGGAACTGGGGACATGGAGGCTTGGGAGGCATGAGGATGGGGCAGAGGGAGCTAAATCCCCATCAGTGCCCAAGCAGCCCCCTGACTGGGATCCCATTAGACCTAGCCATATCTGAAATGATTTAAAAAACATAGAAGGGAATAATAAAATTCTTCAAGGGCTTCTGTCTCTTCTAGAGGTCGATTTCCTTTTTTAACTCTAAGTTTGCATGTTTTATTTTTTAATTTTTTATTGGTGTATTGTAGTCATACATCTTAATGGAGTACAAGATGGTAGAGGGATACATGCACATATCACCCAACTAGTCCTTACCCAGTTCCCATCCCATTCCCTCCTAATGTACATGAGGTACATTAATAAATATATCTAAGTCAATCACTAATCCAAACATGAGAAGGCAAGAAGTAGGCCCATTTTCTAAACGGGTTTCCTTTTCTATTTTTGAAAAATACACTGCATTGGAGAGAATATGAAACTTACTCACCTGATCTGGGACTTTAACTGTCAATATTAGAATGATCTTATTCATTCATGTCAGCCTAAATCCCTCAATGTACTTTATGAATATTGGACAGCCTTTAATGTGATAGAACAGGAGCAATGGCCCCCTCAACCTCCCTTTGGCATGTTGAGAAGCACCAATATTAGCAAGGAAGAGAGCTGCGCATGTGAGCAGGGCTCCAGGCTGGGAAACCTGAACTACAGAGTGATTCTACAGGGGGCCATGGGACTTTCCTGGCTCACAGCTGCTAAAGGAGGTAGGAAGAGAGTCAGGGAGAGTGTCCAGTAATTGGTAAGAGGAGACAAAGTAGAGGAGAGCAAGGAGAGACTTCTAGGTGCCCATCCAGCACCATATATGAACTTAAAAAATGTTTTAGCAGTTGATGGGCTAAAAGACATCTCCCATTGAGGAACTAGTCTTTGCCATGAACTTCTTCCTGTGCATCAGTCCACAAGTTTTTAGTTATGTATAATTCTTTTCCTTCTTTAATGGCCTCATTTGTCTTTAGAGAATCATGTATATATCTGTGGGTCACCCTTCCTATATGTGAGGGTGACTTCAAATCATCTTTTGGCTTTTTTTTCCAGAAGCTAGTATCTTGTTTGAATTTCCTCCCAAAGGTCTTAGAAAAAAGAAGAAAGGAAACAGATGAACTAACTGAATGTCTAACTTGACCTAAGAAATGAGAGAAATGGCTTACAAAAATGTTTTCACACTATCCTCCCAGCCACGCTCAAAGGCACATGTTATTCTATCGTCCAAGATGATAAACACTTCTCAGATGAGGACACTGAGACTGAAGAAGAAAATGAGATGGCCTGGGCCACAAAGCTGGTAGTTTTTAGATTAAGCCCCAGATCTGTCAGCAAACAAAGATGGGGCCTCCATCAGCTCTGAGTTCCACCTCTCAACCCCAGCCCACTTCCCTGTCCTCCATATTCCTTTACCTCTTCCACTAATCCAAAAAGCCCACTTATATTTGAGCATAAAGAGAAAACAACTTCATATAGCCAACTTGGAGGAGTCACAAAAACCCCTAACTCTGGGGTCAGATTTATACACAAAACTAGGAAAGAGGATGAGATGGCTAAATGGAAACATTAGCCATAGCCAAGAAGGCTTAAAGATGAGGAAGAAGCCCCAACCATCTGACAGTAGATCTCCTCTGGGAGCCACAGTGTGTAGTGCTCATGACCCAACAGAGGTCACTATAATTACCATAATGGTATCAGGGAGATAGATGCATTTTTCCAATGAGACAGATTCCCAAATCTGTGTTCCTTTTTATTTTGTGAGTCCTGGAGGGAAATGTGAATAAATGAGATGCAGTGGAGACAACACTGAGACTCACAGACTATCAAGGCTTGATGGGATCTTGGCATCCAGCCAGCTGGACCTCATTTCATTCCTGGGAATTTGTAACCCAGAAAAGAAAAATGTCCCTGAAATTGGACTCTGGCAAAAGGAGACTTCAATCTCAGGAGCCCCCGACAAGTTCTGGGTACTGCGGCTATCACAAGAAACCATGATAAAACCCAGGTACTCATTCATCTAGAAAAAGAAGTCCATGCCTCCCCCACAGGCTGGGCAGTCCCAGTGCAGTGCATGTCTTGCACAGGATCTGTGCCCTTCCATATCTCCAGCATCATCAAGGCCCACCCAGCTCCTGTTCGTCCCCATTATTACTGTTGTCCAAGTCAAAGGAGGCTTAAGAGTACTGAATGTTTTTCCCATAGGATGTAGGGCTTTAAGGTATGATGGACTCAGAAAGACAGGATGGTAAGTTCCAGAATAGACTTAGGGCTCTTGGAGTGCAATTGGGCAAGGTCAAGATTTCACCAAAGCTATAGGCAAGTTAAAAATAAAGTAGGGGAATCTATCGGACTGCAGATAATCTATCTCCAGCCAGAGCTTTGTGACCCTAATTCACAGGGCTCAGTGAATTAGGGTCACAAAATGAACCCCTGAAGAATCAGTAATCCCTTGACAAACTCTGGCTTCTGTTGTTGTTGTTGTTGTTGTTGTTGTTGTTGTTGTTTGTAATTAATTTCAAGAAAAAAATGAATTAGAAGCTAATATGAGAAGAGGATGTTTTTCCTTTTTTTTTTTTTTTTTTTTTTGGTGGTACTGGGGTTCCTGGAAGCCCTTCTACCTCCGGGATACACTCCCAGACCTATTTTTACATTTTTATTTGGAAACAGGGTCTCCTAAGACAGCGCGTGTGGCTGGCTTCGAACCTGCGCGATCCTCCTGTCTCTGCCTCCCAAGTGCAGGGATTACAAGTGTGCGCCACCATGCCCGGCTAGGAGGATGTTTTTCTTAATTTTTTTTTAACAGTGGGTATTAAACCCAGGAACACTCTACCTCCAAGATAAACCCCAGCACTTATTTTTTTTCATTTTGAAACAGGACCTTGCTAAGTTTCTGAGGGTCTAAGTTTCTGAGACTGGACTCAAGCCTACAAGCATCCTCTTTGGTGTTCTAAGCATTATGATTACAGGCATGTGCCACCATGCCCAGCCTGAGAAGAGTATTCTTTTAACCCACTTAGGGAGAGTCTAGACCACTTCACCAGTCCACCATTTGTTTGCCTACTTGTCTGCCACCCACAATCTTGCATGTCAGGTTATAAAACAACTGGTCAACCCACAGTTGCCCTCAACATGCCTGAGTATTTTCTTACAACAGAGGAGGTTATCTGACACAAGATCTTGCTGCATAGCTCAGGAAAATGTCCTGACAGCCACAAAAAGGTAAATAAAGACCTGAAGCTCCTGCCAGCTGGGCCAGCAGCAACACAGCCCTTTGCCCTGCAGCTCTAGGACAGTTCTCAGATGTAAACACTTCTCCTCTTCCTTCTGTTTTCGTCCTTTCTCTCTTTGTTTTCTTAAATCAGGATTAAGAGAGTTCATTTTCACTGTTCCATAGATGGAAAGGGAGGTTCTTCCTGAGTCGATGCCAAGCACTATGTGTTCCTTACAGTTTGGAAATCACTTGAAACACTCTGTCCCCTCCTCCTCTCACCATCCCACACTGGTCCCCCAGCCCCTTGGAGTTCTCCAATTGCAGTCCTGTCATAGCCACTACACAAACTGTGAGTCTTTTTCCAGTTCACCTTGACCAGCTTGGAGGTAGAGAAGGCCAGTAGAACTATTGGCTTCCTATTTAGATGGTGGTGTGTTTGAAAGGTACATGAGGACTATAGGAATCTCCCAACAGCCCCCTGGAAGTCCTGGTATCTGGATACCCCCTTCAAGACAGGGTCAAGATCCTAATTTATTATGTGGGGCTGAGGACTACTATAGACACTATGAAGTTTCTCTTCTCTCCTGAACTGGCTGGCTCCCACTACATTTCTAGAGGAAGCAGAAGTATATGCCGAGGGCAGAGCAAGGAAGAGAAAGCAGACTCCTGCTAGCATCTGGTTATTCCCACCCTGAATCTCTGCTCAGATCTGGACCCTGGGAGTCTGGCCCCTGGAAACTACTTCTCCCCTTGCCTTCTGGAACTGGCTGGATTCTGCCCTTAGGACACACCAGGAGGTGACTGGAGAATGGAAGGAGAGAGCATCCCTTCTTGTGCTGCATTTCTGGAAGTAGCCAGGTACTTCCATGACAACAGCTCCCCACGGACAGTCCATCCTCCACTGGCCCACTCTCACCAAGCCCAAGTAACAGTCTCTTATACTTGCTTTTGCACCTCAGAGATGATAGCAGCTTCCTGCTGTTGCTAAGTCTCTGGGGCCTCACCCCCTGTGTTCTTTAACAGCCTCCCCACACTTCTTGATTTGGGATTTGTTTGTTTTATTGTCTTTGTGTTTTTGTGGTACTGGGGTTTGAACCTAGGGACATCCTACCTCCAAGCTACACCCTCAGCCCTATTTCTTACTCTTTATTTTGAAACAGGGTCTCACTAAGTTGTGGAGGGCCTCACTAAGTAGCTAGGACTGGCCATGAACTCACATGCGCCACCATGCCCAGCCCCCTCACACTTCTGAGAGCAGCGTGTTCATCAGTTCTTTTGCTTGAACCATCTGGAATGAATGTGGTCTCCTGGCAGGCCCGCTGCCTGGTGCACACAGCATGTTCAGTGTGAGCATCGAGAAGGAGGTAAAAAAAAAAAAAAATGCTGGGAGAAGGGAATGATTTCCCCATAGAGGACACCATAAGCTATCTGGGGTTATCCTTCTACCCTAGATGGCTGCTGGAGATGATGCCAGAACGGTATTTGTTCCCAAAATGTCATCTTTTAACCAACTGCATTAGCCTCACCCTGAAGTCTGTTAGAAATCCAAATTCATGGGCCCTAGCCCAGCCCCACTGAGTTAGAGGGAAACTTTGGGAGTGAGGTACAGCAAGCTTTGCTCTAGAAGTCATGGGCCCCATTGAAACATATCCCTCTATCGCTCCTTTTCCTCTGTCCTCTTCTATCCCAAAATGAAGAACAGGGAACAGGATTATTTGATTTTCCAAAAATCACCAAAACTGAGTCCCTGCCTCCCTTGCATATCCAAAGATGACTATGCAGATAGAATTTGCCACCTGGATGGTAGCTTAGGCTAAAAAAGTCACAGTGAAAGGACAACTATATTCATCAGCTTTCTATCACTGTGACCAAAGTACCTAACAAGAACAACTTAGAGGAGGGAACGTTTATTTTGGCTCATGTCCTCAGGGGGATAGCCTATGGTTGGCTGGCTCCAAGGCAGGAACATCATGGCAGAAGGGTGTGATGGGGGAAGCTGCTAGCTCATGGTGGCAGAGAAGCAGAGAGAGAGGAAGTGGCCAAGGAGATGACAGACCCTTCTGGGGCATGCTACCTCAGCTAGGTCTTGCCTCCCAGTAGACAACCTTGCTATCAATGAACTAATCCACAAAAGAGGTCAGAGCCATCATTACCCAATCATTGCCTAAAATCCCACCTTTGAACCTTGCTGACTTGGGACCATGCTGTCAGAACATGAGCTTTGGAGAGGATTCAAGATTCAAACCATAACAACAACCTTTGCCATACCACACCAAGGGGACAGATCCTTTCAATGCAGTCAGTAACTGGCGCATGCCATGCCTGCTACTCTCTCAGATTCTTTGCACGTAAACACATAAAATGGGACTTGACTCTTTGTCCTCAAATGCATGAAATCAACAGCACCTGGGCTACAGATTCTGCCTAGCACTGTCTTCCAGCTGTGTCAAGATGTATCATGTAGACTGAAACGCTAAGAGTTTAACAGGAACATTTTCTCTGCTCACACATAGAGGACATCCTCCTCACACTTCTTGGTGTTTTTGTTGTTGTTATTGTTGTTTGTTTGTTTGTTTTATTGTTTTTGTTTTTTTATGGTACTGGGGTTTGAACTCAGGGACATTCTACCTCCATTCTACACCCTCAGCCCCATTTCTTATTCTTGTTTTGAAACAGGGCCTCACTAAGTTGTGGAGAGCCTAACCAAGTAGCTAAGGCTGGCCGTGAACTCACATGCATCATCCTTCTTCTTATACCAGCTGTCTGGGGACCAGTTCACGCTTCTAATGGAAGCCTTTGGACCCTGAGGAGGAGAACAGACTTCAGTTTAAGTCTGACTATCCACTGTAGCAGCTGCATATCCACAACCAGCTACTTCATTTAGCATCTCTTCTCTTGATTTGTAAAATAATGGTCATAATATCTTTCAAGGTGAGGTAAGGATTCATTGAGGTGACATACGTAAAATGTCTTAGCACACAGGGTGGTAAATCTTTGGTGTCAATAAAAATTTTTCCTTTTTTTCCACTCCCTCTCCTTGAAGATCATGCTCCTTTATTTCCTCTGATTAAATAGTAAAGTAGATCGTGCAGAACCTGGAGTCAGACTGCCTGAGATGATCCTCACACTCACATTTGCTGTCTGTGTGTCTTTGGATGACTTACTTAACCTTTATGCACCTCAATTTTCTCATCTATAGAATGAGGATGATCCCAGTATCTACTTCACTGGAGAGCTGTCATGTTTTAATCTTAGCATCTATAAGCCTGGCTTATCTAGTTAGGACTCTATCAATGTCAGCTACTATTCATTATTAATAATTATTCATTATTCAATGAATATGATTAACTTTATTATTAATTTATCAATCATATCATTGCTATATATTCCAACCAAAACCTTAGATACAATATCTATCGATTATGAGTCAAATAACAATGAAAATGGGACAGAATTTTTAAAATTAGAACCATACTAACTTGCCTCTTTCTGTCTTGCTCATCTCAGTGTTTGAAAAAACAATTGTTATGAATCTTGGGTGAGAGTATAGAAGATAGGGAAAAGAAGACCAGCAAAGAAATTGTGAACAGGCTGCCTGGAAATGGAAGGCATTGCGCTAAGTGAAATAAGGCAAGTGTGGGAAGACACAGCATGATCTCACTACTGTCTCAGCCTCCCAGGTACTGGGATTACAAGCATGGGCCACCAGGTCCATCTTGGACTGGATATTTATAAAGAAATGAGGTTTATTTAGCTAATGGTTTTGGTGGTCCTAACAGTATGAATTCACATACAGGCACGCACACACATGACTTTCTCCTCTGTCTCCTGCCTGGCCAGGACTAGAGGCATTATGTGAGCTGAAATCACATGCATCCTTCCAGAGAAGGCCCACATCTACCTTTCCCTGCCCTGGGATGGGATTCTCTCCTCACCTGGCTCATAGCAGTCACTCAATTGCCACTTCCCAGGCCCTCTGGGGTTTCTGATACAGGCAACTCTCTTTTAATTTGAACCCACTTCCTTTTCTTGAAGACTTCACAATCTCCTTCAGGACAAAGATCCCTGGGCCTTGCACCTTTCCCACCCCTGGCGCAGTCTACACCTGCTCACTTGCTCTGCAGAATGATGGGCACCCTGGCAACCCCTCAGCCTTCAGCAGCTCTTCAGTTTCCTCTACTGTGGGGCATGGGCTCCCGAACCGGGATGAACTGCCTGGAAAATATTCATGAACTAAAGATCCCTGGATCTCATCCCAGACCAACAGAATCAGAACCTCCAGGGATGGGGCCCAGGAATCTCCATGGCTAAAGATGCTCAGCCAACTCTAATTGGCTGCTGGGCTTGGGAATCACGACTTTCCGAGATACAGAGGCACTTTTCTGTAGCCTTGGACTCACCCTCAAACTGCCTCAACTCACCCAAAACCATGTAGGTAAAACCTATCTTCCATTCTCACCAGGTCAGCCTTCCTGTGGAACCCCACTCCTCCCTCCTGCCCCAGCCTTCCCTAGTCTTCCTCCACCCACCAGACATCCTCCTCTTGTCCCACTTCCCTCTGCCTCGCTTCCTTCCCATGAACATTCCTCTCCCAGCATTCCAGCCCCAGCCTCCTGAACTGCCTCATGTGTTAGCACCTTCTCTATCTTAGCCTTTCTCACCAGCATGACTTTCCAATAATGATTTGGAGTAACTAAAGAAAATGTCTTAATGTTTATGCTGACTACTTAAGGACAGTTTGTCTATGTTTTCTCTGAAACACTCAAGAACATGTCTAATTAGATAGCACAGGGCTCACATTCTGCTTGTAAGCTGTCTTTTTTTTGAGATAGAGAACCCTTGAATGATTTTTATTTTTTAGCGCATTGTTTCATTTGCCTTAGAGTTTTACTGAATAATAAGCAGAGTTTCCTCCAGTATATCCATTTCTTTTGGTAGTCAGATCACATACTAGAGAAGAACACTCAGATTTTGAAATGACAGTATAGGGAGGAGAAATATAGTTAAAGCAAATTTCATAGTGAGTGTAAAGTTAAAAGTTAACTTTTAAGATGGATTTTTACACAGACTTTGTCATTGCCATCATAGAATCCAGGTCTTCCTAAATTCAGTGAAAGGGGGCATCTTTTCCATATACATATCTTTGAAAACATTTGCTATATTTCAGCACATGCATTTAAAAATTGCTTCTCTTCCAAATTTAGAAATTATTTACAAGAGCCTGGAGACAAACCTTTTCTCTTTATAAGCTAATAATCATCATATTTCATTGTAGTGAAGGAAAGCTGAATAGCACAGTGTAGTTAATAATTATTGTGAAACTCGATGAGAAACAAAAATAAAGGACAATGACAACTTATTACTAGTTAATTATATTCAAGCTTTATGCATTTATTATAGTCATTATTACCACTGTGACTCAGAATACACACACACATATATGTATTTACTTTGCATCTACATGTGTGCATGCGTGTGTGTGTGTGTGTGTGTGTGTGTGTGTGTGTGTGTGTGTTTTACTGGGAATTAAACCCAGGAGTGGTTTACCTTTGAGCTACATACACACCCAGCCCTATTTTACTTTGAAGCAGTGTCTCACTGAGTAATTGTATGCTCATCTCTTTGTTTTCCTCCTGTCTTAGACTCCCAAGTTCTGAGATCACAGAACTGTGTCAAAGCACTCAGGCTAAATTTGCATTCTTAATCACAGGTGAACTATGTACTGAGTTTCACTTTCTTTTAGAGTTTTCAGGGCCTTCTTATATAAAGAAGCAGGTAGAGCAATATTGGTTTGATATATAACAAATAAGTACAATAGTCTCTATTTATTTAGTTTAAAAGTAACTTCTCAGCAAAGCTAGAAAGGAAAGGTAGGAGAGGAAGAAGGCTGAGGTTGATTAATGGAGGAGCTATATTCAAATATAAGTGTGAATGTAGCATGGTTAAAGTGAACACTCATTGTTGAGTGGGGGAAGAAGAAGCAAGGGGGAGGGGACCAAGCACTGTGTGAATATATGCCATTGTCTATATGATCCACGTTTTGATGTGAAACTATAGTGCACCAATATAAAAAACTGTCAGAGTAAAAATAAAATGTGCACTGTACTTTTTATAAGCTAGTATACTGTAGAATGTAGTTTATCATAAATAACAAACTTTTTTCTTGATAACCAAAAAATAAATAAAAGTAACTTCTGAATTAATCTCAAATTGTAAGCTGTCTCTTATCTCACAACAGGTTCTCAAGTAGTAAACAAAAATTCTTCATTTAAAGAACTTTAGTGCTTTTGAGAGCTTGAGAAGGGTTTCTAAAAAGAATTAGCTTTCTAAATGAGGTCTCCAGCTCAACACAGTAGCATTTAGCAGAACATTGGCTGCCCAGAACACCTTCGATGTGCTCTGAATTCTAGAATGCTAGGGTTGGGAGGAATCTCCAATGCCTATCTCCAGAGGCTGACAGATTCCTAACATTTTCTTAGAATACAAACCAAGTATTTGAAACTTTCTTTAAAATTGGTGGTGGTGGTTTCTGCCATTCTACTCAAATGCCACACTCCTCCTTTTGTCCACCAGGAGATGAAAGCAGTCAGTGTTCTTCTTTGACTTTATTAACTCTTAGTACACTTGGGCCAGCCACTTCAACCAGGGATTACTTAATCTCAGTGTAGGTGTCTCCATAGGACACCACTGATGTCTTGGACCTGTCATATCTTTAACTCCTGTGCATCGTAGGATGTTTTGCAGCCTTTCTTAGCTCTACTTAACTAGATGTCATTAGAACCATCGCTACATTTCAGGGGTATAAAATATTCCCCAGTGGGAACCACTGCACTACAGTGTGCTCTAGAGGTCCCTTCCTCTAGGAGTCCCAGTTCAGCAGGAACATGGACATCTATACTAATACCTACCAAAACTTGTGATAAACTCCACACCAGGTTTGCATATGGGAAGAAAGGATCCCCACTTCTATCCAGCCATAAAAAGGCTTCAGAGAGTGGATAGTTGTTGGAGGCAAGTCTTTAAGAAGGCATTTCCAGCCAGGCATGGTGCACACGCCTTTAATCCCAGTAGGAGGGAGGCTGAGACAGGAGGATTGTAGGTTCAGGCTAGTCTCAGCAAGCAACCTAGTGAGATCCTGTTTCAAAATAAAAGATAAATAGTACTGGAGATGTCATTCAGAGGAAGAATGCCCCTGTGTTCAATTCCCGTACCAAAAAAAGGACATTTCTAGAGGAAGGGCATTCCAGGCAAAAGTAACATCTTGCCCCCAAAGTATGGCATAACCTGGGTGAGTTCAAAGAACAGAAAACTGATGCAAGTAGCTGGAGCTTACAGTCCAAAGTGAGAAGCCACAAAGCCAGAAAACTTTAATAAACTTCTCGCCAGGTCCTCTTGACTCTTCTGCCCCGTCCTCCACTGATTTTGAATCTGAATTCACTTTGGAGCACAGAGAACATCCATTATAGGCATAGAAACTAGAGATTCATGTGAGCTGCACCATATAAAATTGTCCCTCAGTTTACATAGGGACATCACACACACACACACACACACACACACACACACACACACACAGAAATCTGCCCATGTATTTACATGTAACCTACATACATCCTCCCATATACTTTAAATCATCTCTAGATTACTTGTAATACCTAACATAATATAAATGCCGTATATGTAGTTGTATGGTCTGGGGTCTAATAATAAGACATATTGTCTATGTGTTTGGTACAGACACACCTTTTTTCTTGAATATTTTCAATCTGCAGTGTGTTGACTCTGAAGATGGTGCTCCTTAGACATGGAACACCTACTTGAATTTAAACATATTTTCACGACTACACTGGATTAGAAGGTTGACTACAGACAACTAGACCTATGGGAACATCTTTCCAGGACTGTCGATACCTCAGAGAAGGCAGTGAAGTCTGGTACAGAAGCCCTCACTGTAGCCTGAACAGATGGGGGACAGCAGGGAGAGCGATGACAAGGTAGAGAAGATGGTGATGTGCCAAAGAAGCCTCTAGACTGAGATCCAGGCCCAGCTTCAGCCTGGATCTGCTGTGCAGCAATGACTAGAATCCCCAGGCCTATTGCAGTGACTATACGTTGACTCCAAGAACTCTCTACACAGCCTCAGTGGAGCCATATCACCCTGCTGCATCCTCAGATGTCCCAGGTGTCTACTGTGGGGTCTGAGCTAAACCAGCAGCCTTTTGTGGATCACAATGTCCTTCAGGAATGTCCTTTAGGAAATCTATGCATTTCCTTCTCACCCTGTGAAAATGGGATTCTATGACCATGATCGCCATGATTCTGACCTGAAGAGCTCACACATCCAGGTGTGCTTATATGAGGAGATTTAGGGAGGGAGGTTGATAACAAAAGGATGACTATGCCCTGACAGAAGGCACTAAAGGTCTTTCCAAAGAAGAGAAGCTCTCTATCATTAGCCATTGCTTCTGGCCTTCTAGAATATCCCAGTTTTCCTATCACATTGCCTTTTCCTTCCTTTATAGCTTCTACCACCAATCTTACAGGCTGGCACCTGTGTCTCTTCTACTCATAACCTATTCCCTCCTGCATACTCCTGCACATGAGCAGAATTACAGTGAAAACACTGCCTCCTTGCACTCATGTCTTTTTTCATATCTTTGGCTTTTCCGCTGATCTTTGTATTGTCCCTAACACCTCACTTAAACCCTGCCCAATTCAGGCTACTTGTCAAGAGATGGAAAAGGTGACCTCTAGAAGACCCATCCAACTGACATCTATTTGATTCTATGTCACTGAGGAAACCCAAGAAAGGAAAATGTTTATTAAAATCAGTGAGGTCTAATAAGAGGGTGGAGACACGAGGAGCATTTAAATTCTAGCACTCTTCCAAGTGGAGAGAGGGTGGAAAAACCCAGACCTTCCCACCTGGACATCATCAGATCCTGGCCTCCCAAGAGCCAGAAAATCAGTGGAAATGTATATATTTTGATACGCCCTCATTACAAATAAAAAAGCTTTTACATCAATACAGGGGTTGGTTGAAATATGTTCCAACTTTGCTAAACAGGGAATGTATTGAAACGCCTATAATAATATGGAGCAAGGCATTCCCTGCCAGACTTGGACAGAGGGGAATTCGTACTGCCAGAGAAAATCTGTTCTTCATCAATGTTTCAATAGTCAAGGAAGCTGGGGACATTTTTCTGCGATTGAAGCAAATTGCCAGCTGCCAATACTATGATTTAATTCCCTCCTTTTTTCCTTCTCATTGGAAACAATTGCCACAAGTATTCGGTGGGCCATGAAGTCCCAGTATATAAAAAAGGTTATAGTGAAATGGGGAAAAGGCAAATGTGAAGAGAGATAAAAAAAAGAGAGAGAATGAAAGAAAAAGAAGAAAGAGAGGGTAAAACAGAGTGAAAGATGAGAGGAATGGGGCAGGAAGAGTAATGGGAACATGCAGAGAAAATAAATTTAAAAGTTTGCAAAAAGAAAAATTAAGAGCAGAATGGACAGAGAAAAATGAGAATGTAAGGATTAGGAAGGGTGAATAGAATAAAAATTACAGAGAAAGAAGAATACGAAAGTCAGAGGTGAAATACATATTAAGGGTCTCAGAGATCAGTCTCCTCTCCAGTTTTGGGCAAGAGGCCAAAGGATAAAATTATTTTCCCCAAGTCAGTGAGCTCACCCAAGGGCACTGAACTCAGAGCAGACATACCAGGACTGGCTGGATCTAGATAATAAGACTCTTCACTCTGCAGCAGGTGGAGACCAAGGCCAAAAGATGGGGCAAAAGCTGGGCATGGTAGCACACACTTGTAATCCCCGTGCTTGGGAGGCTGAGACAGGAGGATTGCGCAGGTTCATAGCCAGGCTCTCTGCCTTAGGAGACCCTGTTTCCAAATAAAAATATATTTTAAAAAATAGGTCTGGGAGTGTATCCAGGAGGTAGAAGGGTTTCCAGAAAGATAACTGCTTGAATGTATATACATGTGCACACAGCACTGACTTCTTCAAACACGTGTATTGTCCAATAGAATCCAAATATGAATAATTTAATATTCATTGTTTACTCATTCTTAGACCCAGGAGCTTCTCATGACATATATTTAAAACCTACAAGACACTATTTGGCCCTCATCAGACAGTATGTGGTAGAATTGGAGAACTCAAGAAGGCGTCAGAATGGCACTGGGCTGATGTCAGTCCTCCAGGTAGACTTCCACGCCCCAAGGCCTCAGGCTTCTAGGATCATGAGTATGCTGACAGGGGTCACCCTTTCTGTGCCTGGAAAGCCCAGACTCCAGGACCCCAGTTCTAGCTTTGGAAGGGCCAGTCCTCCCATGGAAGGATGAACCCAGGAGGCTCAAGCCATCTGGACTGGGACTTTCAGGGATTTGGGTACCAGTAAAATGTTCTAGAAGCATATACTAACCACAGGCTCTAGGGAGAGATCCATGAGAGGGACAGGAGAGGACAATGACCAGCCTAGGGCCTTCTTAAGTGTGAGCTGTGGGGCAGGAGTGCCCCTTGCCCAGGTCTGAGGACAGGATTGTCTCTGCCTCTTTGCTCACCTGCTGACTAATCCAGGCTCAGTAGCAGTGTGTACAAGAAGGGAAAGGTGAATCTATTCATGTTATACAATTACTCCTAAGTCATTTGGATGGAATCTTAATGATGGTGTTCTTCCTATCTAGTAGAAGGAATACCCAATGTTCTTTTTTCTGTATTCTGAAAAGCCTCTTGAGCCATAATTTGTTGACTATGAATTGCCTGGCCTAAGAAAGTATATAATTTACAATTAAGAAAGGAAGAAGAAAAGACTAAATAGCTATTTCAATAAAATGAGATAAATACCATCATTAATAAGATAAAACAGTAAGGATGATTCTATTGAAGTGCAGAGAATAGGAGGCACTTAGCCTGGCCTGGAGGGATGAGGAAGGGATTCCTAGAGAATCTTGAAGAGTGGGTTGGAATTAGTCATGGAATGAGGAAGGGCATTCCAGGAAAAGGGAAACTGAAGTGCCCTGACATATTGGAATAACTGTGATCAAATAGTTTCAGTATCATGAAGGAGGCCTATCCTCATATATATATCCATATCATCTCGCACATGCAGGTAACTGTAGATCTTGGGTGTAAAGTGAAAGAATGTAATACATTTCTTAAAGCCACAGAAAGTCAAAAGAAGAAAAAAAGCTTAACAATACCATAGGCCAGGGATTGGCAAACTTTTCTGTAAAGGGCCAGATGGTAAATATTTTAGCCTTTGAAGGTTCTTCAGTATCTACCAAAACTACTCAACTTGTACCTTGCACAAACACCACCATGGATGGTGGGCAAATGGCATGGCTGAGTTCTGATAAAACTTTATTTACAAATACAGGCAATGAGCCAGATGCTTCAGCCCAAGAAGCATGGTTTTCTGACAACTGCTAGAGTCCAACACCTTCATTTTACAGATGAGACCCATAGAGATAATGTGGGTCTCAAGGCCACATCGCTGGTCAGTGGTAGGACCTAAACTAAATATTAATGTTCCAATGCCCAGACAGAGTAAGTAACATAGATGCTTAAGGACAAGAAAGAATATTGTCAGCCTTAGAAACCCTGGACATCTTCAGAGAGGAAACAGGGCTCAAATTAGGCTCATGATCTCAACATAGTTCAAAAAATGAGAAAGTCAGATGATGTGAAGAAGGAAAAACTGGCAGCCCTCTGTGTTCCACCAGTGTTTTACCTTCTAGCTGTGCTTCATTGAACCTAAGGTAAAGAGTTTCGGGGCAACAAGTATAAAAGCAAAAATACTTTCCAGAACAACTTGTCAGGCCAAGCTTCATAGTGGACACTGTGCCTGCCAAACGGGGAGTTGGGCAGTAGGAACTCTCCTTTCATATAAACAAAACTCAGCAGATATACAGCCACCTGGGCCCTTGAAAGAGCACAGACCCACCTACTGCTCAGACAGAGAACCAGACTTTGGCCAAAAACTCCCCCTAGATTTCATCTCAGATATATACACAGTCTCTTCAGACCCTAGATGTTAGAAGCCACTGTGAGATCATTCACAACTATACATTTTACAAATGAAGAAATTGAGTTATAGAGAGAAGAAACAACTTGTCCAAGGTCCCCAGGCCAGTGAATGACCAAGGTGATCCTGAGTCTTTAATTCAGTCTCCAAATTCTCTACAGATGCTTCTCTGATACCCTGCTAGAGCTGCCACTTAAACCCCCACAACCACCTAGGCATTCTGATCATCCTTTTTTATACAGGTTTCTATGTTTTGGATACAAATGTCTAAGATATTTCACCAGTATTGACTCCATCTCCCGTTAGATCAGAAGAACCTTGAGATGAAAGATGGCTTATCTGCTGTATCTGTCTCCATGAAAACAGAGACTGCACTCAGTGTGAAGATCTAGGTCCTTGTTAGACATCCCTACTTCTTCAAGAAGAATCCCCTGGTCCCTTCCAGCCTGAAACACAGGAGATCATGCCCTTTTGATTCCACATTAGCTCCATGAATGCATATTAATTATTTGGATTCAGAATGTCCCCCTAACCTTCGTGGAAACAAGGTAGTGATGCTGGAAGCAGGACTGGGTTGCTAAGGAGGGGTCCGTGGAGATGTGGTCTTGGGAATTATATAAGGTCCTCTCCTCACTCTGCTCTTTTTTTCTTCAGGCCTCCATAATGTGAGGAGCAGAGCCCATGTGTTCTCTGGCTTCTGGACTCCATAATGGGAGAGCAGACCTTTGCTCTCTCCCTCTATCTGCCCTTCAGTCCAAGAATCCAGCCTCACAGGGACTGCATCTGGAATCTCCAAGAAACTGTAAGCAAATAAATCTTCCTTCCTTTAAGTTGTGTGGTCAGTTGCCTTGTATTATAACAGCGAGAATGTTAGCTGAAAGAGTTTTGATCAGAATTACTTGTATTCAAGACTGTCTTTTCCACTAGATTGAGAGCCCCTCAAAGGCAGGAGTTGTGTCTCATTCACCCCTGTTCTCTTGCCCTAAGTCTGGCACACTGACAGCTGTTTATTAACTGATGGTTAAATTGTGATATCCTTCAGAGAGCCAGGAAAGCATAGCAGAGAGGTTAGGAGATTATCTTGATTGGAAACAGGCAATCCTGAGTTCAAATTCTGACTCACACATTTAATTGCTATGTAACCATGAAAAGTAATTTAATCTCTCTGAGGCTTAGCTTCCTCATGTGAGACATTGTCAGAGTTAAATGAGACAATGCTGTTGAAGTACTTGGCGATATAGTTGGAATTCAGTAAACACTCAATAAATGTCATATAGGGCAAGATCAGACTGCCAATATCCTGGGTTGGTCCATGCATAAACTAGTTGGCTTATACTCGAAACCTGTCTCATAGTTAACTTTATTTAGGTACAGGGAGAGCCAAGCAGAAGATAGATGAGACATATCTATCCATGTGACCAGAAAAGAAAAAAAACTAGAAAATCAGCCCTACCCACCCACTCCTGGAGGAAATAAGCCAGGCTACCCTGCATCCAAGCAGCTAGGCCAGGAGCTTTTCTCTATAAACTCAGGCCCTCCTAGCCCCCTGCTGATTGATGGAGCCCAAAACACTTTCCAGAAAGTAGACACTCTGTAGTCATCAAGAAAGGCCCTCATATCTCTGGCTGGCTGGCAACAATGGTGATATACCCTGGGGAGCTGATGAGGAAGAATAAACTGTTTCCAAAGGTCAACACATCAACACTTGTTGGTCAAAGCTAACTGAACTCCAGCAGCCTGTGAATGCCAAATAAGAAAAAAAAAAGACATAAAAGATGGTGATAACAGAGCTGAAGTCTTAGAGCACAGGGCCCTGCATGATCACAAACTGGGTGGAGGGTGGACGCAGCAATTCATCTGAGGAGGGGGATCTGGTAATAAGGTCAAAGAGGAAGGTTGTGGTGGCTCAAAGCTAGACCTAATCAATTCAATTGTGATTAAAATTACAAGCCACAGAAAGCAAACACTAAAATTAAATTCAAACTTCAGAAGAAAAAAATTAGGAGAATAATATCTGCACAAATTTAATGTACATACATAGAAGAAATCTAGCTGGATAAAGCACTTTTCTGAAATGCAAAGTCAAAAGGTTATACTTATGACTACGTATACACCTTCAGGGTTTAGTTCTGGGGTAGCAAAGCAGTGGTGTATTGGAAAAGTTGGTCTCTCCCAGTCCTCCTATCCTCCTGTCAAGGAAAAAAAAAAGCTGCAAATGTTGCAAATCAAGATTTCCATAGTGTGAATATACCTACGTAGTCAACTATTAGCTACCAATATGATTATCAGAATTGAGAGGAAATTTAGGAGTTGGGTTTTTCAGAACCAGTACAAACCTCCACAATACACCACTAGAAGTAAGTGTACTTTGAGGAACACAGAACAAAGCAAGATCACAGCTAACATACAGCCTCCCAGGGAGTCAAAAGGAGTAAGAAATCAAAGACCTCACAGTCCCTCTGAAAATACACATGCAGGTTTAGGTTCAGATCCAGACTCTGCTACCCATGGGGCAGCAGGACCTGAGAAAACATTTTAATCTTGATTTCTTCTTGTGTAAAATGTGGTAAATAACACTAATGAGGAATGTTGTGAGGATTTAGAGAGAGAATCAATATAAATCTCCTAGTACAGTGGCAGGCACTAAGGTGGCCCAGAGCAGTGGTTCCATCTGCTTCCAGAAATGTTTCCATTTTCCTTTTCTGAACCCATTACAGTTTGTATACAGCTAGTCGCCTGTGACCATGTTTTTCTGGAACAAGTTCTGACTTCAAACATGCTGTCCGTCTGTGCTCATGGGTACCAGTTATTCCATAGGGTCCTGATTTGGAAGTTCAGAAAACATGTTCAACCTAGTACTATTTGCATTATAGAGCAGACATTCATACATATATTTGTCTTCCTCTATAGATCACAAGCCCCTTGAAGGCAAGAACATACATTATTATTCTCTTTATCTTCAATTCTTAGCCTAGTACCCAAAATATAGTAGGTTCTCTAGATACTGATAAGTAAATCCATGAATGAATGGTTTTCTCCCTATCATATAATGCTAGTAGAGAGAGAGAAGACCTTTGGGGGTCAAACAAGCTTGGGCTTGAACCTTGGTTCTATTTGGTAGTGGACAGGTAACTAAATAAAATATATATATAAAATGAGTTCATAATTGCTGACTCATGAAGTTGTTATACCAATATGCTAGTAAAGTATGTTAGGCATTCAGCAGATTTTTTTAAATTGAAGTATAATTTACATAAAGTACACAAATATTAAGAATGTTCCTCAATAATTTTATATTTACCACCACATAAATCAAAATCTAGAATATTTCCCATCAGCCCAAGAAAATTCCCTAGAGTCATTTTAAGACATGGCTGAAAAGTCTCTGGCACTCCTTATATTGAGAAGTGGGGGGTCTATGATTCCTCTCCTTGAGTCTGATCTGCATTGTGACCATCCTGACCAATAAAACACAGGAGTGACATCAAGGTTACCCCAGTAAAGGGCAGTTTCTGCCTTATTCTCTATAATACTAGTTCCTAGTGACCTGTGTACCAAGTCTGAAGTCATCATGTTGGAAAGGTCACAGTGCTGCAGTCAAGAGTTTCCATGGAAAGCAGCCTTTCAAGCAACCTCACCAAGATGTCAGATATGAGGAAAGCCATACTGGACCCTCAAGACTTGCCTACCTATCAGTGCCACATAGAAAAAAAAGAATCAGAATTTTTTACTCAAAAAAAAAAAATTGAGGGATTAGCTGGGCATGGTGGCACATGCTTGTAATCCCAGCATTTGGGAGGCTGAGACAGGAGGATTGCGCAGGTTCAAAGCCAGCTTCAGCTACTTAGTGAGGCCCTTTGCAATTCAGTGAGACCCTGATTCAAAATAAAGAATAAAAAATAGGGCTGGGGGTGTCGCTCAGAGGTAGAAAGCCCCTGGGTTCCATCCCCAGCACCACAAAAAAAAAAAAAAGTTTAAACAAATTGAGGGATTTTTTTGAGCTGGTTGTTATTTTAACTACTAAGTTTAAGGTATCTATTACATAAATAGGTAACTGGAACAGGTCATATGTGCCCCTTCCTAGCTAATAGTATCCACACACACCCTCTAAGATAATCAGAGTTTATTTTTATTCCCCATACTGATAGCCAGTTGCTCCACTACTGCTCATTTTAAAGAACTTCTTCTCCCCCATGGACCACATTGGCAATTTTGTTGAAAACCAGGTAATCATAAAAATGTAGATTTATGGTAAACACCTTTTAAAAACTGGTTTATCTGTCCAAGTGCCTAAGATTTCATCATTAAAGATAATCCTCTGTGTAGTTTGCCATAGTTTTGTTCTTTAATATACCAAATATCTATCCACTCACAGTATAACTAATTAAGTCATATTCTCAATTTATACCTTTGGGTCGTAGAGCACATTGAACCTCACATAATAGAAATGTGCTGGGTTAAAAATCAGAAGACTTGCCGGGCGTGGTGGCGCACACTTGTAATCCCCGCACTTAGGAGGCGGAGACAGGAGGATCGCACAGTTTCGAAGCCAGCCACGCTGGTTTAAGAGACCCTGTTTCCAAATAAAAATATAAAAATGAGTCTGGGCGTGTAGCCCGGAGGTAGAAGGGTTTCCAGGAACCCCAGTACCACCAAAAAAAAAAAAAAAATCAGAAGACGTGGGTTATGGATAATTATAACTCAACAAACATTCCCTTAGAGCCTTCTCTTTTCCAGGCACTAAGCTAGAGGTATGTTGACTGAGAAGAAAGAACAGAGAATGCCCTTGAGGAATTCACAGCTAGGTGCACGTCTAATGATCTGAAACCACCTTCACTGACCCTGACCCCAACACTCACAAAGAATCCTGGAATCCAGAGTGAAGAATGTAGAGAATGTTTTTCTCCTCTGATAGTTGCATAAACTTTTAAGACATTCTAGTCAGTTCTATACCAAGTGACCTTGGTCAATACCAGCCTTGTTGGAAAGGGATTAAGAATGGCTTCACTCCTGACATAGTTTATATAAGGTACTTAACTCTGAATTCGATATCTAGTGGGTACTTAATATGTTAGTTGTTACTATGATGGTAATGATTTCACCAAGGGCTGCAAGAGGATAAAATCATAGGGTCACCAAATCTCAGGGGTGGGAGAAATCTTCCAACTGGAGATCAGTGGCTGACCATCGGAATTGCCTAGAACTATTGTTTAAAAATACCAGGGTTTATGCATTATGATGTGAGACTGTAATGCACCAATGAAAGGATGTTAAAAATACCAATTAGCAGGCTCAATTCAGGATTCTGTTATTTTGAGACCCTATATCTGCAACAAAGTTTTCCAGGTATTCTCTCTATGGTCAGCCAAATTTAGAGAATACTAACCTCTGGTTCAAACTGATGAGGGCAGAAAGACATTTCAAATTTTCTTGAAGATGCTGTTAATCAACAAATGTAATTGGTTAGTCAGATAAAATTATTATGTTTGTCAAATACTTCCCAAAAGAAACAGCTAGAAAATGGCAAACACAGGAAAGAAAGGGCATGAGAAGGAGGGGACTGAGAGGGAGGAGGTTGGATGCCAGAGACACACTTCAACCATTTCACAATTTTACTCGGGTCCCTACCTTAGACCCAGGACCAATTTATATCAAGTTGGTGATGAATCCATCAGGTCTGTTAGCCAAGTCAAACTCTAATATGAAAAACATTTGCAGCCAAGAACTAATTGAGCACAAGATAAGGCAAACTGATATGGCAAACTCCTGGAAAAATGTTTTAAGGAACAGTAGCAAGTTTCAAAATCAGACTGAGGCATAGCGACCCAGCAAGACTGAAGAAGGTCAGGGCACCTCCAAAGCTGTGAAAAAATCCTCCTGAAGACAGGCCAAAGAAAACTGGCTTCCAGATTGCTGATGGGACAAAGCAGGGAGAGGCTGGGACTAGTTTTGCCTGCAGTGAAATTACCCATCAGTCAGGATTATTTGCTTCTCTGAGTTTAGGGTGGGTGTGTGGATGGCTGAAGTGTTGGAAGAAAGTGAGTCCAAGAATCTTGCCAAGAAAATCCAAGTGGGATAAAAGTTCCCTGGGTCAGGACTGAGATCAAGATCCAGAATGACCCCTCCCCCAAATCTCTAGAAAGGACTGTGCAAAGGACACAACCTCGTACAAAGGAAAGAGAGGCCACTGAACTACCAGAGTGGCTTGGGTAAGCTGCACGCATTCCTTGGGCCTCAGTGCATGCTCCTCATAAAATCCTATACTCATGATCCCTAAGCTTCCTGGTATATTCTATAGCATTTTCTGATTCACTAAGCTAGGGTCCAGAAGAAGTCCACTAGAGTTTCTTAAAAAGTTTGTTTGTTTGTTTTTTGGTTTTTCCCACAAAGCCTTACCCACTTTTCCTCAAATCCATTTGCACCTCTCAAAATGGGAATGGGGCAGGATTCCCAAGAGGGCTCAGGAGCTGAGAGCGAGGGAGAAAGGAAATAGGGTGGGGCATCCACAGTTCTGCCCAGCAGCAAGCCCTCTATGCCCAAGAAGCAAGGGCATTGGCAGGGTCCCTGTTAACCCCTTCCCTAATTCTACTACCCATCATCATCTACTCATCTGGGTTGGGGAAATGTGGCAAGTTGTTATCAAAGCCCTTTGTACTAGGAAGAGCAAAACTGAGATATGCTGAGAACACTGACTGCCATGTCCAGGAAGACTGTAATAAAAAGTGTATTTCATCCTATGACCTGAAAGTGCTTAAGGCAGAAGCTGGAATGGCAAGCCCATAATAAGAAAAACTTAACTATTTGGAAGATAACCTCTAAGTTGTTCCTTTGTGTGAGTATGTTGGAGGGGTGGTACTGGGGATTGGATGCAGGGATGTTCCACCACAGAGACTTATTTTTTACTTTGAAACAGGGTCCTCACTAAGTTGTTGAGGGTTTCAATAAGTTGCTGGGGCTGACCTGAAATCTGTGATCCTCCTGTCTCAACCTCCTAAGTACTTGAGATTACATGAGTGTGCCACCATCCTGGTAGGTGGTTATCTCTGAGAGACAAAACATAGCTAGTATTCTATCCTTATCTACTATTCACACACTCACGCAAACACCCTACCACACCAACAAAGTCCAAGGAAATTCCCCTTTAGAGACTGAGGATAAAGGTGACCGTGTTCTGTTCCTCTGAGTGCTTTCTCTGGCTCCCTTTGACTTCACAGTGAGGGGACACATATCTTAGAGAATGTCACTACTGACCAGGCTACCCACATCACTTCATGGCCTCAATCACTCTTATGAAAAGTGGCAATACTGACTGACTCAGTTGAAATCACTCTAAATGGTGAGGCCACCTGAATTTCCCTTCCCACAGCCAGCATGTCACCATCTTGGAAGGCTGGAATCAAAGTTCAAATGAAACATAGTGATGGTGACCATCGTTGTGATGGTATGGGTGATCAACTTATTATTGCTTTTCCTTTAGATCAAAGCCACTGACTGCCATATGTTGGTTAGGACACAGGCAAAGGCAGGTCCATACTTGGATGTCCAGGGCCCTCTATTGACAGGTGGTCAATATGACTCATCTAAAGAGATCTGAAGTCTCAACTATATCTACTTTCCATGCCCAGAGCAATATAGCCCACCAAAATCCCTAACATAAAAATAATTGATAGCCTAGAAAGACCTAAAGAATTTCTCAGACTATATTGCCCATAGCCTGCAAAATGTCTATAAGCCCCATCTTTTAAAACTTCTTTCTTTTCCCATATTTTGAGAGATAAGTTCCCACTCAAATCCCTTTAATACATTAAAGCCGTGTCCAATGTGTTCTTAAGGTCTCAAAACCCCAAATGCATTGGTATAAGTAATTAACTCTAAAGTTCTTTTCCTCTACCATTAGAGGGACTTACAATAATGATTGTGTGTGTGTGTGTGTGTGTGTGTGTGTGTGTGTGTGTGTGTGTGTGTAAGAGAGAAAGAGAGAATATAATCGTGGGGAAGTGGAGACATTTTGTCATCCTTTACCTTCTAGAAATGCCGAGATCTGTTTTGTCCTCATCTAAGTAAGTGAATTACAAGCTGTAACTATGTCAGTTCCTTGAAAAGGAGGTATAAAGGTACGTTCCCAGATCAAATTAAAAAATTTACTCCAAAGTGATCTACTCTCACTTCGAAGTTCCTCTGAGTTTCTCTGTATTAAACAAGGACTTTGCCTCACCAGAAAAACTATCTTTTCCAAATGTCCAACTCTTACTCTTATTTATTTTATTTCCTGTAGTTATTTTGTTCATCCTTTTTATTGAGAGATTGTTAAATGGTCTTTTATTTCCTATTTTCTTTTGATGCCCTCAGCCTACCTATTTTCTAAACTATACAGGAGAAAATTTTCTCTGTATTTGAAAGGTATGTGGAGCCCAAGGAGAGTTACAGAGAATTTTCACCAAAGACTCACAAGTGGCTAGAACTGAGTGGCCAAATTTGCTTCACTTTCCTTCCCCGTCGGTTCCTATAGACGAGCCACCATGTGACTGCAGAAGGCCTCTCCGAGCCCCTTTGGAAATTAGTCCTTCTAAGCGCAAGGTGCTGTGTGGGAAAGCTTTAGAGAGCTGAACAGGGACATGTAGACCCCCCTGCTTATGTCTGATTGGCTCCATCATTTCTCCATTGGTGATTTTTAAATCTTCTCTCAAACATTATTCCAACTTAACTGTCTCCAAAGTTGTAAATGTCAACAAAAAGATTCCTTGACATTCAAATTGTATATGTAGGATTTGATCGTCTAGAACCTGAGATCTTTTCTGATAGACCATGAACAACCTGAAGAGGGAAAACATGGCTTTTATCTTGTATCTCCTGAGCTTATCCTGGTGACTGGTACACAGGAAATGCTTGAAAAAGAGAGTTTAGTAAATGGAAAAAAAAAAAAAACAATGAATGAAGGCTCAGCATTAAAGGAAGGGAGAGAGGGAGAATGAAAAAAGGGATAGAAGAAGCAACAGCATAATGTACAGAGCTGATTCTTCAGAAAAATAAGACTTTCTTGCATTTAATAATCGGGGCATAATTAAACCAATATATATAGATGAAAAAGGGAAGAAAAGAGTGTGTGTGTGTGTGTGTGTGTGTGTGTGTGTGTGTGTGTGTGTGTGTAGAGAGAGAGGAGGGGGAGGGCAGAGTGGGCTAAGAAGGGAAAGCAAAGACTCCACTAAGTAACACACTGTCAAGGACCAGATTTTGCCAGGTCAGCTCTATCTATTCATCGGACTCAGTTAATACCTACAGTCTTGGCTCCTTTGTGCCTGAGTAAACGAAACCAAAAGAGGTTTAGAGTTTATGCCCTTGTTTTCTTAGCTCTTCTGAGTGTGCTCTCAGCCAGAGTCGTTGGTCACACCCCTCTCTTTCAACACCCTCTGGGCCCCTGTTCTGTTTATCAAGCAAACAACTGCTGTGCAGCAAAAGACCATCTCCAGCTTGGAGGGAACTGCTCTGTGGACTTGCTAACCTGTCTGAGAACGTGACAAAATCAACTACCTCTGCAGGAGTTCACTTCTTGCCTTTTTAATGGACCAATCCATCTCCTCCCCAATAAAGAGCATGCCTAAGGACAGCCCCTGCTCCATTTCTTTGGTTGGCCATCTCCTTGCCAACATCCATGCAGTTGACCTATGTCATAGATCCTTTGAGTTTTGTCTATATGTTGATGGCAGCCCCATTGTTATATCATATGCTGTGCATAAGGACACTTGAGGGAACTTTGTAGAAACTTCCCCTACACCACACAGGTGTGCACACAAACATACTGCAGGAACCCATTCACAAAGGATTCTGAAATCCTCACTCCCCCAGGAAGCACTTACATGCTGCACAGGCCTTTCACTTCTATACTATGGAAACTGCTTTGAAAGAAGCTACAAATTGAACAAGAAGATAATGGTGGGGAAGAGGGTCATCTGGTATAGACAAAAAAAAGGCTTGCTTCAATTAAATAACTACATGTTTTGTCATTGTTTAGAATGATTGTGACATGCCAATAATACATATTTTTATAGGAGTTCTACTCCACGTATGTATAAAGCTTACATCTTTGTTCAACATTTACTGCTGTCATTTAAGATAATCTGAGAGTCCTGTAGATGTGAAGCCAATGTGATTATTTGACATCAAAGACTTCTAAAAGGTAAAGACACTGACCCTGAGCTACAGCCCCTGCCACAGAGGTTTCTAGCTCCAACTGCATATCAATTCCATCAGGAAAGCTTTTCTAAAATATTAATTTCCAGTCTCAACCATAAATTTCTAAATCAAGATATTGGAGGTAGGGAAAGTTTCTAGAATCTTTGATTAATCACATCTCCAGTGACCATCAGTGGCCAGCTCAGCCCTGGTGCAGGTACTGGATTTAGGACTCACAGTCTAGCCAGTGCAGCTGGGGTTGCAACAGGGTCTTCTGGATGGAGCAACATCTGCCAGCCTCTGGTTCTCTCTGAAGCCAATAGTCCCTATAGGACCTAGGAGAGTTAGATAAGGAAAGCACTATATGGCTAAGAGTGGAAAAAGATCCCAAAGAAGGCATTTCTTGATCCATTTCCTGATCAAGATATTGATGGTGGAGTTCAGCCCACCCTGCTCCTTTCCATAATGTTGACTTCTTCTCCTACCCACACTTCCCCATACAGTCCTTCCACCTGTGCACATCCTAGGGACACTAGGAAAAACTAAAAACTGAAAAGATCACTCAAGATTTCTCTAGTGATCTATACAAAAATGTTCCCACATTACACCTTCTGATGTTTGCTCATTTTTCTAGGCTCCTTCTTTGCACCTTTTCTCCATACTCCCAAAGAAATGTTGGTTAAGTCCATGCTATAAGCAATGAGGACAATCTTGAACCTAATATAAACTCCTTCCCTTCTTTCATTCTTTGTAATAAAACCTAAGAAAATTATGAAAGCCGGAAACATTTGTTCTCTTCATTCCCCCTCATCAACCTACTTGTAGACATTCAGTGCCCAGTGTAATGTGTTCTGGGAACCTCAATTCTCACATCTTTATCCTTCTCCTCTGGCAATATTTCTCTGTCTTGCTTCTTCCTGCAGCTTTCCTTTTTTATGCTGAACAGATGACCCCAAAAAACTGCAAGGTAATCCCTTCTCAAAGCAGAAAGGGCTGAGGAGTGGTGCTAAACCCACTTTGCACTAAGCTTTTAGACTCTCTTTGAATTTTCTCAAAAGTCTGTCATGCCAGGGACATAAACTCTTATGTCTCTTAGATCTCTATAACTATGGTTTCAGTAGCATCTACAAGAAATTACTAATTGTCACTTTCCCCAAGGCCATCATCTGTACTCATCTGCAGCCTAAATAGTACTGGTTCCTCCTTTAAAATCATCTCTCTGCACAGATCTCCATAGTGGCTGAACTAGTTTGCATTCCCACCACCAGTGTAAAAGAGTTCCTCTTTCCCAACATCCTCGCCAGCATTTGTTGTTGTTTGATTTCTTTACGCTTGCCACTCTGACTAGGATTAGATGGAATCTCAGGGTAGTTTTGATTTGCATCTCCCTGGTGGCCAGTGATGAAGAACATCTTTTCATGTATCTATTGGCCCTTTGTATCTCTTCTTTTGTGAAGTGTCTATTTAGTTCATTTGCCCATTTCTTGATTGGGTTGTTTGTTTTGCTAGTGTAGAGTCTTTTGAGCTCTTTATATATTCTGGATATTAGCCCCCTATCAGAGTGGTGGCTGGTAAATATCTTTTCTGTGCGGAGATTCCTAAGAAAGCTAGGAATAGATCCACCATACGATCCAGCCCTACCACTCCTGGGTATTTTTCCAAAAGGGTTGAATTCAGAGAACTATAGCAACATATGCATACCTATGTTCATAGCAGCACAATTTGTAATAGCCAAAATATGGAACCAACCCAGGTCTCCATCAACAGATGAATGGATTGCAAAACTCTGGGAAATACACACAATGGAATTCTACTCAGCCATAAAAAAGAACAAAATCATATCATTTGCAAGAAGATGGAAAGTCCTGGAGAGCATTATGTTAAGTGAGATCAGCCAAACACAGAAGGTACCTCTAATATGCCCAAACTAGGGAACGTAGAGGATACCAGTGGTACTCCAGGTAATGGAGGGGAAATACCAGCAAAGCTTGAATGGAAAGATAGGGGAGGAGGAAGACTGAACTTTATTAATGAGGGTCTACATCTGAATATGTGTAAAATTATGAATATGGCATGGTTACCCTGGACAATCATTGGTGGGAGGGGGGAAGGGAAGGTAGGGACAGGGGGGAGAGGGCACCAAGTATAATTTAAATGTATACCACTTATGTTCAATAAAGAAAAAAATTAAATAAAAATTTTTAAATTAAAAATCATCTCTCTGCACGACTTCCCACTTGCCACCCCTCAGCCCCAAGTCAGCCATGCTGAGTCACAGGATAAGAACAGAACAAATTAGCAGTTGTCTCTCCTGCCCCAGGCTTCCCTAAGTGATAATTTTTTCCAGCTTTCTTTCTACTACTCAGATATTTGTATTTGGGATTCCTGTCTCACAGATGTATTTGTACAATTCTAAGCTGGACTTTGTTAAGTTCCTGTCTCTTCCCACCAAGAAAGAATCTCTAAATCTGGGAAAGTTCTTCCCTGAATTCTTTGCTGCTGCTCAACAGCATCTCCTTTACCAGAATATGTGCATGAAAAAAGATTAACAGGACAAATATCCAGCTCCCCCACCCCACAATATACACCAATATTAGCCACCAACATTAAGGGCTCCTACCATGCCTCCCTGTGACCCACCTGCCAGTTCTCTGCCAGAGGAGTGTCTTGGATAACATTCTTACTGCTGTGACCCAATAATTCTGACCACACAACTTACAGGAAGGAAGATTTGTTTGTTCAGAGTTTTTGTAGATTTCAGGGTTCAATCCATGTTCGGCCAGGTCTGTGGAGCTCAGGGCACAGAGGCAGGAGGCAGAGAGGAGAGCACAAGGCTTTGCTCTCACACCATGGAGGACAGAAGCCAGAGAGTGAGAAAGAGCAGGGAAACCTGGGACCATCTATCATCCCCAAGGTTGCATCCCCAGGGGCCCCTCCTTGGCAACCAAGCCCCTTCCAACATGGCTACTTTGTTTCCGAGAGTTCTAGGAGGTACTCTAAAGTCAATCCATTACAAGATGCCATAGTACCTCCCAAAATAATCTGCACACCTCTCTAGTTGAAAGAGCACTGTCACATTTTTTTTCCTAAATTCCAAATGCATCCCATCTATGGAGCTCCTATCATCCAAGTACTGAGTAATTATGTAGATGGAAAAGAATAAGGGCAAAGACCAACTCATCCTCCACCACCCATTAAAGGTTCCTCGTCGCCTGTTTGTCTGCAGCACTGATGTGTGGGCCAGGCCTGCCTTGCTTTTTGCTCAGGCTTTTGCCCTATCCCCCCGAGTAATCCCTGTTTTGTTAGCCATGGGTACTCTGAAACATGTGAAGAAAAACTCACGTTTCGTTCAGGCTTCAGACATTTGCCACACTTAGACATTAATAACACCTATCGATTTCTATGCAACATATATATGTAATATTATGATCAACATGCATATATATGATCATAATGCCCATAGCATCTGGTGCATTTTCCTCCAGATCCTGTACCACTTCCTCCTTCCTGTTCATAATATTAAAATTGGTATTTCTAGCTTTACAAATGTACACAGGATTGTTTGAACTGTTTTCTTCATCAAATCTCCCCTCTTTCCCTTCCCCACCTCCTGAAATTGCGTGTGTGTGTGTGTGTGTGTGTGTGTGTGTGTGTGTGTGTGTCCAAATATTGAACCCAAGGGCATTCTATCCCCAAGCTACAACCCCAACTCTATTTTTTATTTTTATTTGGAAATAGGATCTCACTTTTTTGATGAGAGACTCACTACTTGCTGAGGCTGTCCTCGAACCCATGATCTTCCTGTCTTAGCCTCCCAAGTACTGGGATTACGAGTGTGCACCACCATGCCCAGCTAAAACTAAAATTTATATCAACGGTCTTTGGGTAAAGCAGTTACCCTCTACAATGTAGGTGGGCCTCGTCCAGTCAGTCAAAGGCCTGACTGAAGAGAACAGAAATATTGTGCTCCCTGAGCAAAAGGCTGTTCTCTAAAAAACTGTCTCTATACTGCATCTCCTGAGCCTCCAGCCTCCTGCCCCACACTGCAGAGCCTGGGTTTCACCAGCCTCCATAATCTCAAGCTGATTCCTCATAATATAATATTAGATTAGATATATAATAAATATCTTATATATACATGCATATATGTATACACATACACACACACGTGCGTACACACACACACACACACACACACACACACACACACACACACATCCTATCACTTTCATTCCTCAGGAAAACACTGACTAACACCGTCCCCAAGAACTGGCCACCTGTCATGTATTCTACATTGCAAGAGTCACTGGGACAAGTGGTCCTGCAGTTAAGGAGCACATGACCCAATTGGAACAACAAGACTAACCTGGGTGAGACAGTGTAGAGCAGCAAACACCAGTGGCAAGGAGTGTGGACCAGTTGCTGGTCCATAGGAGCTCAGAGGAAGCTTCAGAGGAAGCTTCAAGGAGGAAGAGGCCTTTGTTCTAGGTCTCTAGGGCAGTTGGAATTTCCCTAGGGGAAAAGAAAGGAGGGATGGCCTGAAGGTGGTGATGTACTTGGTGCCTGTCCTCCCTCTGGATCCTCTGTTTCTGTGAGAGGCATCACCACCCACACAAGCACCCAAGACAAATGGGCTTTGCCGCCATCTCCTCCCACTCATCGCTAAGTACTCCTCGACCTCACTCCTTTCCAATACAGTCAGCCATGTGTAATTAGACTCCAATCCTAAATACTAAGGAACCATTCCTTGGCTCTCTATCCCCAACTGTCTCCTCAGTTGTTTTCCTGGACCCTGTGGTGGCTTCTTAAGTGTTTTCCTACCTTCTACTCATTACCCCTTCCAAGTCCTGGCTCCCCGCAGAGAAGAGCCATCCTTCAGACATGAGCATCTGATCATGCCTGTCTCTGCTTAAAACTTTTCAGCATCTTTGCATTTCCTACACAATAAGATCTGAATTTAGTATGACTTTGCATCCTGGGCTCTGGCTCCTCCTGAGACCCATCCACTCTGAGTGGCATTTGCTCTCTGTAGCTGACCACACAGCCCTCAGAGCCTCAGAAAGGCCCTCGTCTTCCCACCTCCTGACTTTTGCTCCTGCAACCACCCTCTGTGTAGAACTATGTCCCTTTTTCTCTATTTGTGTTGGGTCTCAGTTTTGCCCAGGAGACAGCCTTCTCCAACTTCTGCAGACTTGCGTAGGTAGGTTGCCTCCAGAAACGCCCTCTTCTTTCTCTCTCAAAACACTTACCACAAGTGCTAGTGACAAATTGTGTACCTTCCCAACTAGATTTTAAGCTTTAAGAAACTATGCCTAGGGACACATCCCCAGTGATTACCGAAGTATTGAAGCATGTGTGGTAGAGACAAAAATATTTTAAGTATGCTGGGTCTGTCCTGTTCCTTGAGAACACATCTGTGAATGAGGTGGGCCACCCTCACAGAGTCACACTGTAAAGACAATAAATAAGGGCACGGCACATAAAGGCAACTATTGTAAAGAGAGCCATCAAGGAAAGTTCCAGAAGGCTGATGAAGGGCAGGAGGTGGGGGACCTCTACTTCAAGCACACAGGATCAAGAAAGAACCTCTGAGAGGGTAACACTGAGCAAAAGTCTGAAGAATGAAAACAGTCAGTCATGAAAAGACCAAGAAAAAAACCCACCCTAATCTAGGCGTGGCTGAGCAAAGAGAGAGAATAACATAGTCTCCATGCTAGCCAGCCCACTGCACCAGAGGCTTACACGCAGCCTCCGTCACCATAGGGTGAGTCACTGCGGAGACATGGCGACATGGCTTTGTTCTCTCCAGCAGGGAGAGCGCTCGGTACTGGAGAAGCCCCTCACAGCATTGCCTTCCCACAAAACATTTCAAAGCCCTAAGGCCCTGCCTTCCAAGCTCAAATTCCAACTCAGTGAGGTGAACCTGTTCAAATTCATAATGTTCCACGTGCTGAAATTAATTACCAACAAGCAGAGGAACAAGAATGAGAGTAGTGGTGCTCCTTTTTTATTTATTTATTTATATATATTTTTTTGTCCTGAATAGGGAAAGGTCAGGATTCTAGCTTCTTTTTAACCATCCAATTGGGATTTGTCTCTTTGAGAGGATGGGCTTCAAAGGCACCCCTCAGATGAGTAGTCCCTTTTCCAAAGATAGCCTAGAGGCTTCTCTGGAGGCTGTGGCATCTTCAATTCCATCTACCTTATCCCAAGGTCGAGCTTGTACCTGTGCACACTAAATCTAGAAAGTTCCCTGCCACCTGCTCCCATTTTGGCTCCACCCTTTCCTTGGTCCAGAACAATGCCCAAGATACGTTGACTGTGAGTAAGTGTGGATAACAGGAAGGGTGCTGGAGCCAGGGCCTGTTTACACGTCCTTCTGAACAACCTGTTCTTATTCCACCATCAGAATCAGAGTTCCCCCTCCCTCCATCCCCTTTGTCCTCTAGCCCTCAGAGCCGGCCTGCATTCCCAGCTTAGGCAATGCATTCCTGCTGTCCTGACACATACCACCAGAGAGCCAAGCTACCCACCCAACACTTGGCCCCAGCCGAGGGCATCAAGCCCAGGCTGTGGCGTCATAGCGGCTAAGGTCCCTCGATAAGCCACATCAGTTCAGCTCTTAAATTGATCACGGCATTGCTGGTGGAGCTGATGAGAGTTAGGTCAGACATCCCTCCAAAGCCCAGATTGATCAACTGTTAATTTGAAGAGAGTCGGCGGAGGCAGCTGCTGGACCCAAGTCTAGAGTAGGCTTCAGAAAGGGGAGGCTGCTGATTACACGATGACACACAATATAATGGGAACTTTGGGGTGTGGAAAGGTAGCTTTGGGGTCAGGTTCACCACAACTAAGTTACCACTGGATCTGGGTGACTTTTGAACCAAGGTTCAATCTCAATGCCTTCTACTAGTGGACTCCATTTATTCATTCATTTAAACTGTATATTTAGTACTCTTATGTGTCATATACTATAGCGTGCCATATATGCAGGAAAATGAGATGAATCCACCATGTTCCCTGTCCCTGAAGAGCCCTATAAAGGGTGATACACAGATCTATTTCTCTTAAGAGGACATAGTTGAAAGATGCCATGTGAACTTTCCAAAATCAGAAACTACCAAAAATACCATCATAACCTGTAGTGAGCACTCCTTCTGTGGAACTGTGTTGAGAATGCTGGTAGACTTGTTGCTTTTTAATTGTGATGATTTATTATACTAGTTATTTAATAATTCATGTGAATACTTACTAGATACCAGAAGTAGTTTTGAATAGTCTCCATGCATTACCTCATTTGATCCTACTAAACCCCAGAGGTAAGTACTTCCACCCTATTTCCATCTTGACTTTACAGATACAGAACTGGGGCTTAGACCAATTTGCATACCTTCTTCCCTAAAAGTCTTTTGGTCCTGCCTTAAAGAAATTCATTCATTCAGGCTTTAGCTCCTCTAGTCAGTGGCTATATTTATCTACCACGAGGTAGATGCAGATCCATAGACCCTAAATCGTGAGGTCATTTAGTCATTCAATAAATACCTACTTTGAATTCCCATGTAATGAGAAGACAGCGATACAACACAGGTTCTGCCTTCTGGAGCCCTTCAACTTGGTAAAATAGATAAGAAATGAGCAGAAATAAGATTTTAAAAAGGGATCAGGTATTGAACCCAGAGGGTTCAGGGTGCCAGAATGGTGCCCAAGCTGACATTGGCCCTTCTGTGTTCCTGCCTTGAGCTCCTACAGCTGGACCCCAGAAACCAGGCCCTTAATATAGTTCCCGCGTGGAGTGGCTTCCTTCTAGGACCAACCTCAGTCCACCAGCATCTGTGTCATTCTCCTGATGACCAAGACAGCACCAGAAATGTACTGTGTGTGCCACTCAGCAGACCCATACTATAGAACAAAGGGGGAAGGCAAGAGAAAGTATAGGGACCATAAGAATAATGGGACAATAGCTTGGGATTCAAAAAGAATCTCCAGAAAGAATTCACCTAGGTGAACACTAAATTCACCAATAAGAAACTAGAGGAGAAATTGTGGTGCAATATTTTGTGTGTGTGTGTGTGTGTGTGTGTGTGTGTGTGTGTGTGTGTATGAGAGAGAGACAGAGAGAGAGACAGAGACTGTAAGTTGAACCCAGTGGCATTCTACCTCCAAGCTATACCCCCAGACTGATTTTATTTCTCATTTGGAAATAGGGTCTCACTAGGTTGCTAAGAGCCTCACTAAATTGCTGAGGCTGTCCTTGAACCTGTAATCCTCCTTTCTCAGCCTCCCAAGTACTAGGGTTACAAGCATGTGCTACTACACCCAATATTTCATATAGCATGAGAGCTGCACAGCTCATCTCTTGAGACAGCCCCAATGCCCTCAGGCTTCTCAAAGAAACATCAAAGATTGTCAAGTTCCTCCACAGATGATATAAAGGCTCTTCACCTTTCTGTGTGCTGGGCTGCACTGGGCACTCGGTACTCTAATGGTAAAACTCTATCCCCAGGCATGTATAAGTGGGTTCTGTGCTGGCTCTGGTTGTGGGGATCCTTGCTTATCACCAAGAGGTAAGAAGCACCAGCATCATGGTAAGCTTCAGTAAAAGTATTCTTCAGCATGCTCTTGTGGTCTGAGATGCAGAGAAGAATGCAAGCCCTGCAGAACAGTGGGAGGTCAGGACCTGGCAAAGATTAAAGGAGAAGACCAAATCCTTTGGATATCAGGTTGCTAGCTTCTCAGAGAGGTAGAGGAGAAAATCTATCTCCCACTGGGAGGTCCAATCCCAGACTGTCCTTGTGACTTTACTCATGACAATCCCCTAGAAGCAAAGAATACCGGCTTTACTTCCAAAAACTGTTTGGAATGCACCACAGCTGGCATAGGTCACAAGCACAGGCTCTGGCACAGTCGTCAGACAGCTTGCCTTACTGACTCAGGAGCTAGAAATGAGGAGACACCCACTGCCATCGAGCTCAAGCACTTTGCTCGCATCATGGCAGGAGAGGCCATTGTCATCGTCTCCTTTCTTCACCGCCCCAGTGTCCACGAGGTACCATGCCCTCAACCTGCCATCTTCTTCATTGGTATCATGTGGCCAATGTGCCTAAGGGCCTCTGGTAACCGTCACTGTCACTGTGCTACTGACAAAAATCAGAGATCCAGGGAGAACTGTCTGGTGAAGAACCCAGAAGCGGTGGAGACTCTCTGTTCTATCTCATCATTCTCACCAATGAGCCTGGTACCCTGACACCCCACAGCACCCATCCATGGCTTGACGGTCAGATCTATATGCCTGACACACCAACTCTTTGCCAAGTCCCTGGAATCTGGGCCTCCTTGTTCATGATAATGACACTGTATAACTAAGCCAAGTTCACACCAGGACAGGGAAGTCTTCCTATCACCCAGAAAGTTGTGGTTAGAGGATGCCTCAGAAACTGGCCTTGGAAAGTCTCAGGCCATTTTGGGTGATCTGACGGCATTCAGCACATGAAACTGCACAGCAGCCAGGTCGAAATTCCTTCAGACTCTACCAACACAGTCCAGCCTCTCGTACAAGAGGCAACGATCCTAGTGACTAACACTTCATCACAGGGATGGTCCAAGAGAAGCACAGCACCAATATCACCCGTGGCCTGGACCGGCCTCTGGATGAGGCCTTCCACACAGTGGACATGGATCTAAGGCCCAGGGAACATGTTCTAAGTTTTTGTCATCTCTGTCTGACCAGTTCCCAGAAACCTACTCACTTGACACAGATGCCGTGACCTCTCCTACCTCTGACTTCTGCTTTGTGAGCTCTTGTCCATGGCCGAGCCTTCTTAGTTCACTGTGCTTGACGCAATTACCAAACACCACAGTTCTGGGAGCAAAGTTACTATACTACATACCAGCGGACAAAACAATTGTCCTGCACAGGCAAAGCCACTGTGCAGAGTATAGGTAGCCAATAAAGAGCCAGTGGGAGACATTACAAAAGTCCTCAGTGTTACTGTGAAGAAGGTTAACAAGTGGGATGTGAAATCATTGTAGTGACTGGCATGGAGCTGCGGAATACAAGTTAGCAACAGCTTGTTCAACTCTTGACCACCATTTTGAAATCATCTTTGCTGAGATATCTCTACGACAGAAGCCGATGACCACGAGAGGTTGTCGGAGAAGGAGGCAGTAGTGGCCACGATCAAGAATGAAGTCAGTGCCCTAAAGAAGGCAGATATTGGGATTGCCAGGGGGCTGGCTAGCAGGTTTGATGCAGCTGAAAATGTAGGCCACATAGTGGAGGAAGGCCACCTGGTCTTTGAAAACCTAAGAAAGATAAATGCTAATATCCTGACCAAAAACACTGCTGAGTTTTGCTCTCTGTGTGTGTGTGTGTGTGTGTGTGTGTGTGTGTGTGTGTGTGTGTGTTACTAGGGATTGAGCACAGGGGCATTCTAATGCTAAGCTACACTCCAGCCCTATTTTTATTTTTTATTTTTAATCAGGGCCTCACTAAGTTGCGGATGGCTTTGCTACCATTTTTTACTCCACATTATTCTGGGTCCACCCTGCTCTATTAGCATCTTATTCACTGACTTGAACAAAAACATAAATCTCTCTTTTATAAACCAAAAACCTCACCACAAGGAGGGCAAGCTGACAAAAGGCAACTTGCCAGTTGTGATGCAGCCCTGTCCCCATAGTCCCTGCCTATGCACTGACTTCTCACAAGCCCTGGGAGCCTTTGATTGTTTATGCCATCATTGCTACACAGCAGGGGTTTAGACCCAGCACTCTTACTAACCTCTCGGTGGAATGGAGATAGGTCAGCATGAATGACTGAGAAGACAACTATGAGGAAGATGAGCAAGGTGCCAAAAGAGAAACCTAGAATTGACAGGCAATACAGCACCTTTGCTGGCCTTATAGTCTAACAAATAGCTTATCTGATCACCAGAAAGAACAGATAAATGGTATCTTTCAGCAAAGTCTTTACAGAGACAAAGCCATCTGGTAGAAATTGCCTCATATCTTACCCATAGCACTGATACCCTCTCATGGCCTAGGGAGTGCCACAGCTCTGAATTTCACCATGCTCCTCCTGGCTCAGCATGGGTTTGTGGATATGCCACATGCCATTCTTATCTGGTTGTATAATGATGTGAATACTTTTTATCGGACTCTAGCATGGAAGCTGCTGGATTAATATATCAGTAATGTATCACCATCTTTTTTCCCAAGTTCCTCAACTTCACATGGGTGATGATCTTCATTTTTTGGCCACTGGCTAAAAGACCTCTTGGGCAATAATAACATCATGAAAATTCATATCAGAGAAGGAAAAAACTGTATGGAAGGCACTCAATTGATGTTTTGTGATTTATAGCTAAAACTTGACCATTTATATATGATTTTTGTCTCTTTCTTTATCCAGTTTTAAAACATAAATTTCAAGGTGCTGATGTTCACATATACACAAATCTTTATAGTATTAAAGTCTTGTATAGCCCAGATATACTCTTGCTCCTTAAGCTCTCAGTAAGGATTCTTCAAATGTCCATTCTACATCCTTTTGAAAATCCAATTCCTTTCCCAAGTTTTCTATGAATTTACCACTTTGCAGCAAAACTCAGTTCAATGTATGCAAGAAATTGAAATAGGGACAGGCCTACATCACAAAAACAAGGAGAGCCTCCGTTCTGACTCTCAGACATTGCCAGGGCATGGTTTCTTGGCCTCATCACCCCCATCTTAACCCCTCTCCATCTCACCAGGCATCTTTTGTAGCACCTCTTCCCACCTCACCTCTTCTTCTCCCTCCCATATCACCCCTCACCCCTACCACTAGAACTACAATGAGGCTTTTTCCACCTCCTGCTCCAACGCTGAGTTCCTAGTCCACTTTGCATACTCCAAATCAAGGTATGCAACTCAACAAAAGGGTTTTTGATTTACCAGGAAGCCATTGTGGTTTGAAAGCGCAATATTTATTTCATGTAAAATGTTTGAAAAACACCTTTCTGCACATGATTTAGTCAATTAGGCTTCCTGCTTTTAAATTATTCCTGTATGGAGCACATGTTTATATTGGTAGGCTGAGAGGCCTTATTTTAAAGTCAAAGATATTTTACAAAATAAAGAAACAAAAACAGAAAGTATTAAGTGAAAAGTCAAGAATTCAGATTGTCTAAGTGATTTCTAATTTCCCTTCTCCTCAGTTCTAATTTCCCATGATTCTAGATCATATACCAACATGCCCAATTAGGAGCATAGAACAGGCTTTGAGGCAAGCACAATACATCTGGGCTAGACTTGTCCTGATAAAGAGGATAACACTTAAAGAAAGATTTATCTGACTACATTTTATTTTGAATGAATCAGAAACTTTACAAGAAACTAGTCTGAGGCATTTTCAGTTTCTGTGGTATTCTCAGTTACCTTTTATCCTTTATCACTTAAAAATTAAAAGGTTTCACTGCAAAGGTCTACCTTTCCATCTTCTTTCCTTTGAGCAACACTGATTTATGCACTTTTATATTGGGAGTAGTATGCTAGACCCTAGAAATGCAATGACAAGACAGAGCCCTGAAAGGAAGAACTCAAGTCCAAAGGGAGAAGTAAACAAGGAAATAAATGTAACTCGACCTCAGATCTTTTTCTCCCTCACTTCCTGCAGCCAGACTGCAGTCTCTGGTCTCTCCAATTCATGTATAGACAATATTCAGCCCTTTCTCTAGCACTTGCACACACGATAGCCACCCCAAGTCAGTTGGTGATCTTAACACTTATATGAGAACTTTCCAGAGTCAGAATCACCTCCAAGGTCTTTTCTTCCTTCTGGGTGTCCCTTACCTGTTTCATTCCTCCTTCCTTCCTTCCTTCCTTCCTTCCTTCCTTCCTTTCTTTTTTGTTTTTGCCTTTTTTCCCATGGCCCTCTATAAGAAACAACACAAATTAACCTCCTTGTGCCCCACACAAAGCAGTTCTGAAAACATCTTTTATACCCTTGGGTGTCACCCTCCACCCACCATACCACAGTGACTCAAAATATTACTTCAAATAAATGTGAGAATCTCCTCAAAAGAATTCTGGAGGGGGAAGAAAAAGGGTCCCAATCTGTGCTCAGATAACATGGCTGTGTGTGCTCAGAATGGGATGGGTCTTGTCCAGCACAAGATAGAAGAGGCAGCCTGGGTGGTAAAGAATAAAGGAAATTCTAGCAGATGAAATACATCTCTAATGCACAGTAAGCCCATTCCAGAAATGTAGGGAGTTGGCCCACAGACTTGCCAATGTTTGGGTTATATTTCAGCCTTGATTGAGTACCAGAACTTCACACAGTGCCAACTCTCATGTGCTTTGAACAGAGCTGGGTACATTATACTTCCCTGTTTTTGTTTTTGGGTCTTTTCCCCCTTGTGTTTGGGATGTTTCTTCCATTTAAACCAGGATTTTTCCTTCCTCTAGGCCTCCAAACATCCCAAGCCAATCCTCCTAGGAGGTGCTAAATCCATCTTGGGGCCAAAAAAACAAATAATTTGTTCCAAAAAAGTGCCAATAACTCCATGGAGAACTTTCATGGGCAGTAATCATTTCACTCCAGATTCCCTGATGACAAGTTTTTTTGGTCAATAGAGACATGGCAGTGCAAAGTTGTTCCTTTAGACATTTCCTCAGCGGAGAGAAGGCAGACCCCGAGCACAAAGAAAGCTCTTCCACCATAGGCTATAATAGTCTGCTTGTTCCAAGAACAGAATTTTTTTCTTTTTTTTTTTTGTCTTTTTTTTTTGTCTTTCTCCCTAGAAATGGGCTTTTCCTCTTATTTTTTCTGTCTTTTACACACAGGGTCTGTATCTCAATTCAGGGCTCCAGAGGTGGTCTACCCAGTAGACACAGAATTCTTGCTTAGAAAGTTTAAATAGAAGATTCTAGAGAGAAATGATCATAGTCCTCAAATAGCTAAGGGCCTGTCACATATTTACTAATCATGGTGCTTGAGAAGAATGAGACCATAGATAGAAGCTGCCAGAAGACAAAACCATCTTCATTTGGCTTCAGGCCAAAAGAACAATTGAGCATCTGAACCTAGGTGTTATCCTAGTTTCCCCAACTCCTAACTAAATTTATATTGCTGGTTTGCATGGAGTCAGAATGCCCTAAGGAAAAAAACTTGAACCCTGTCCTTTATATCTTTGGTTTCAGATATAAAGGAAAGCATGATGAATTTCGTGGGTCTGAGGGTAAACGTGCTGTGTGAGGTTAATTTTCAAGGAGAGAATCTACAATGGGTGATGAACAACATGATATGCTGGGCTTATCTCTAGAGCCTGGGAGTCAATGGTGAGAACAGAGGTTCTATGACTAGCAAGAAGGTGGCCCTGCTGTCATCTGCTCCCATCCCAGGCATCCCATCCCAAGATGTGTACATCCCATCAAATGGAAGAGTTTTTGTACAAACAATAAAAGAGCCAAGATATCGAAAAACCCAAGAATTCTTCAGAAATAGCCATAGAAGAATAGAAAACTAAGAAAAGGAAATCATTTCTGACCTGGCTGGAAAAAAATTTACCACCAAGTAGCTCAGAGCAGCAAGGAGTACATCAGAGGCCAGGACAGAAAGGCCCAGGCACAAGCTATAAACTAAGTGCAGATTCAGACAGAGCCCAGATCTCAGCTACTGAAACATCAGAATTATTGGCTCAGAAAAGAGTAGTGGCCCAAGCTCAGGCAGTGACTACATAGATTCAGACATACACATGAGGCAGACCTTGTAGATTTCCAGAGGTAGAGGATGGGGAGAGTCCTTTTATTACCATCATTACCATGAGGACCAAAATCCTATAGCCACATAGATGGAAGCCATCAAACTATCAAATTTTGTGACTGCATATTTTAAATACTTTTCTAGGGTCAGATTTAATGAGGTAAAATCTGCATACAGTAAAATTTATCCTTTTAGGTATATAGTCTAATAAATTCTCATAAGTAAATATAATTATAAAATCACCCCCAGAGTCAAAATGTCAAACATTGCCCTCACCCTAAAACATCCTAAAACATACCCCCTTTATAGTTAGCAGACATCTCTCTTCATCTTAGTCTCCAACAACAATTAATCAGGTATCTGTATCTATATATTCTATTTGTTGCCTCTTCCAAAATATCATATAGATTAAATCATAATATATATAGTTTTGACCTTATAAGTGTGGTTTATTTCACTTGGGTAAAGCATATGAGATTTATCCATGATGCTTCCTATATCAGTATTCCGTTCCTTTTCCATGTAGCATTACATGGTATAGAAATATCACAGTTTGTCCATTCACCAGTTGATGGACATTTGTTTTGTTTCCAGTTTTTGATTATTAGAAATGAAGCACCTGAATACAGGTTTTTGTGTATTGCCATTGGGTAAATACCTGGAAGTGATATTGCCAGACTATATCATTAAATGGCTATTTACCTTCATAATAAACTCCCAAGCTGTTTTCCAAAGTGGCTGTACCATTTGACATCCCTATATACCTAACAAGTGCAACAACCTCATTTACATTCATGGGAGCTTAATCTAAAAAGACTTAAGTTCTACTTCTACTGATCCAACATCTAGGAAGTTAGAAATATCCAAGCCGGGCGTGCTTGAAATCCCAGCATTCGGGAGGCTGAGACCGGAGGATCACAGTTCGCGGACAGCCTCAGCTACTTAGTGAGGCCCTCTGCAACTCAGTGAGACCCGGTTTCAAAATAAAGAATAAAAAATAGGGCAGGGGATGTATCTCGGAGGTAAAATACCCCTGGGTTCCATTCCCAGACCCGAAAAAAAAAAAAAAAGAAATATCCAGAAGCAGTATTCTCAACCGATGGAAATAGTGTTTCCTATCCCCATAGATATACAAGGACACTGAGCAACTGCCGCTCAGGGGTGTGAGAGGGCTCGATAACTTGACCTTCCAGACCTCCTCCAGCTCTGGATCCTGGGAGGATGCTATGAACATGAACGTCACCCTGCCCAGCATTCCTGACCCCACCCTCCCACATTTCTTACCACTTGGATCACTAGAAAAATATGTGTCTCCGTGTTTGACATCTTTATCGGTGTAAGTAATGCGTTCCCCTGAATCAATATTTTTCATGTAATCAACTGGGCATCTTAGCAGGTTTTACAAAAAGGTAGTAAATGAATGGACCACCCACATTTTGTTTCAGGCTCACCTATTGGGCTCTTTAGGGCTGTAACTATTTCACTCAGCTGCTCTCTGCTTTAGCTTCCTCTTCTAAAGATAACAGTACTCAGGCCTTGGAATTTTACACAACACTCCAAGACTAGGAATACTGAATAATGATGTTGATAATCATGACCCGAAAGATATCTTTAATTCTGTCCGCTTTGCCAGGGGTCTGGAGTCAGACAGGTCTGAATTTGGATTCTGACTCTGTTACTAGCTGTTACTCCACGAGTTACTTAACCTCTTTGAATCTTTATAAAATAAGCATTATCATCCGGGCGTAGTGGTGCACGCTCGTAATCCCAGTACTTGGGAGGCTGAGACAGGAGGATCGCACAGGTTCGAAGCCAGCCTCAGCTAATTAGTGAGGCTTTCAGCAACTTAATGAGACCCTGTTTCCAAATAAAATATAAAATAGGTCTGGGAGTGTAGCCCAGAGGTAGAAGGCCCCTGGGTTTCATCGCTATTACCACAAAATAAATAAATAAATAAAATAAGCATTATCTTTGTTTTTGTTGTTTGTTTGTTTGTTTTGGTACTGGGGTTCCTGGAAACCCTTCTACCTCCAGGCTACACTCCCAGACCTATTTTATATTTTTATTTGGAAACAGGGTCTCTTAAGCCAGCACGGCTGGCTTTGAACCTGCGCAATCCTCCTGTCTCCACCTCCCAAGTGCGGGAATTACAAGCGTGCGCCACCACAACCAGCCCAATGAGGCCCTGTTTTAAAAAATAAAAGATCGCCTGGCATAGTGTCTCACACTTGTAATCCTAGGACTTGAAAGGCTGAGACAGGAGGATCACAGGTTCACAACTAGCCTCAGCAACTTAATGAGGCTCTCAGCAACCTAGCAAGACTCTATTTCTAAATTTAAAGAAATAGGCTGGGGGTATAACTCAGAGGTAGAATTCTCCTGGGTTCAATCCCACTACCCCAGAAATAAATAAAAATAAAAGATAAAGAGGAATAGGGATGTATCTCAGAGGTAGAATGCCCCTAGATTCCATCCCAAACACCTCAACCAATGTCTACAAACAATTATCTAAACCAGCACAGCTAATTTCCTAGTTCCTATCTCTGCCCCTGGTCTGTCCCATTTCATCCTTCTTCCCAACTAGTCTCTAGGTTTGGAAGACAAACTCATTAATTCCTTAGATTTGGGATACAAATTAACTCATTCCCTCTCTCTCAGAAGTGTAGTAGACCAGGACAATGAGTTCCAACCAAGACCTGGGCCACAGAGAACCTAACAGCTAAGTGAGCAGAGCACACCTTTCCCCTGACAGTGACCTGTCCTAGATCTTGGGGTGGGTGAGAGAGTGTCCACCCAGAGCACCATGGGAGATCATATCTGACTGGGATCCCAGCCCCATCATGTCTGAGTCAAGTGACGACTTCTGGACTCAGTGTCCAGACCCATCATCTATAAAACAAGGATAGTAACTCTCCCTCACAAGACTATTTGGGGGATTAGAGATTATACATGTAGACCATCTGGCGCATACTAATAAACCATAGCTACTTTTATTATTTTTATCTTCCTTCTTGACATAGGACTAAATAAAATAATCTGCTTGAAATTCTATTTCCAATTTCACCAGTTTCTCAGATAGATGATTGGGAGGGAGATGTAAGGGCTGGCTGGGCTCATGATCATAGCCTCTCCTGTCCCTATTCCTTATGGTCTGAAGATAACATAAACAGGTTCTTTGGTTTGCATCAACTCCATCCTTGGAGGGCAGCTACAGAATGATGGATGAGTTAGAACTAAAGTCATGTAAATGTCACTTTTCAGCTGCTCAACCTTAGAAACGTTTTCCTGAGAGAGAAGTGAAAGCAGGTGGCTGATGATTTTGCATGATCATTGTTAATTTTTAGCCATAGTCTTCATTTCTCTTGGCTTTCCAAAGGTTCCCTCGCCCTCCCACACCCACCCCAAACCATGGAAAATCAGGAGCTCCCCTTGAACACCATGTTCTGCCTCTGCTTGCAACTCACAAGCGATACCTGTTTGTGAGACAAACAGAGGAGTCTGGTTTCCAAGGCTGTCAATCTGGAGGCAAATCCACTTGCTGAAAAGATTGGAAACAGCACCTCAACCACTTGCAGCTAAGCATGAAGGCCTTGGCCTCCAGAGAGGCTCTCACATTACACAACTTGATGGAAACCACTTGTGCGGGGGGCTTGGAAAGAGAAAGCTCAGGTCACTTCGTTCCTGCTGTGGGAATCTGGATGGAGGACAAGCTGTCTCCAGATCCCAGCCTCAGATACCACCCCGGCCAGCAAGTCGGCCCAGCAGCATGGGCCGCTTCTCTTCAGTCAGCCGCCTCCCTGTTCCGTAGCACTCATCACATTAGAAATCAATCTCTGCTCTTCCTTCAGGTTATTTGGAGTTGACCCAGGTTGAATAGCATGCTTGGAGTGCAAGAAAGAAAATGAAAAACCAAAAGATGGTAGGAAGAGTTTAGCAGATCTCAGGGGATGCCATCTCTCTGTCCTATGGTTCCAGGATCAGGTTTACAGAGATCCAGGTCCTCTGAGATCCCCTGATAGTGTCAAGATGACAGCCAATAGCAGATTATAGGAGGACACTTGAAAGAAGGCTCAGATATGAGATTCACATGCATTGACAAGCTACTAGATTACTAAGGATGACCTTTTAGGTCAAACTACCAAAGAGAAAAAACAGAACTGAAAGAAGTAGGTTAAGGAGAGTATTTATCCCCTCAAATCAATCATGCCCAGTGTATACTCTACTTCACCATTCCTGGACATATAATTCAACAAATTCCCTCTGGTGCTTAAGTCACTTTGAGTTTGTATTCTGTCATCTACAACCACAAACGCTCTAAGTCATTTGCCAGGGCCACACTATCAGTAAGAAGCACTTCCAGGTTGTTACCTGAAGCCTCTCTGATGCAAAGGCATGTTCTTATCCATTCTCCATGCTGCCTTCTGGGTGCATCTTTCCCAAGGTCAAGTTCGTCAACAACTCCATCAAGGGTCAGGAGAAGGAAAACAAGTACTTTGTTCAATAGCAAGATGCGTCAAGAATTGTTCTGGGTGTTAAGACCACTTTGGTGAGGACAACAGAAGAGGACACAATGGAACTGGGACCATGTTTGTGAACAGACTGGTGTAAAAGGGAAGAGGGAGGTGAAGAAAATAGGAGCAACATGATCTGTGGTGTCAGCTAGGGATGTCGTCGTCTCCTCCCCAGTACCAGGACAGGTGAGTATCTTGCTTTCTGAGAAAGTGCAGCCATTTAATTTTTTGAAGTATAATTTTCAGTAGGTTCTCCATTTGGAAGACTCCAGGTGTGTGAGTTTTGCAGGACAAAGGACAGAGCTTAAATACAAGACTGGGCTGTCACATGCAGTCCAGCTCTGCAGATAGCACAACTGAGGTTCAGAAAGATTAATAGCAATGACTGTTCCATATTTCCCTCCCTCCCAGATCTGATGGAAGAGCAGACTAGCCAGCGGTTCTGAAGAGCTGGAGGTGCTGCACAAATGTAACATGCATTATTCAAAGAGGTAGGAGCTGATAGGTTTCTTTGGTTGAATCGCCTTTTTGCTGCACTCTGGGTAGAATCTGGGACTCTGACTAACACATGCATGGCCAGCTTCTATAAATGCCTGTTTGGTGAGAGGTCAGTCATGGTAACAAGTTAAGGTGAGCCCATTTCCATCACATAAAAACACCATCCACCACAAGGAAAATCCCAGAGTGGAACTCATAGCTCCTAGTCCACGGCCTGTCTGCAGCTCATCTTACAACTGAGAAATTGGGATAGAATCAGAGCCTCCAGTGACAAGTTCTCCCTGGAAAGAAGGGAAAGAAAGGAGTTAAGGTAGATTCTCATTTGGGAATGCAAGTTTGTGTTCCCAGAAGGTTAATATCGTCAGAGTTTTATCAGTCAGGATTTTTGGTTGCAAACAATAGAAATGAACTAAAGGTGATTCTATTCATTTCTTGCTCAGAAAAGGAATAAAGTGCAACAACATTGGTCAGCTCACAGAACCAAAAGAAAGGATAGAGAATCTCATGCTTAAGGGAGAAAAGCCAAGATTGTGCCCCCCCCAAAAAAAATCTGCTTAGGGTGCCAGTTCCACCCACTGCCACTTGACTTGGGACACCACCCCCGCCAGCACTTACGTCCATTAGACCCTGGATGCTGGGTATCACCACAGCAAGATGAGTCCCACACCATCCCTGATTGTGTCAAACCCCTTGAGACTTACAGCCCTCCAGAGGTAGCATCTGGCAGACCTACATGAAGTCACATGGCTGTGGTCTCACTTCCAAGATCCCAGGACAACAGATCCCATCTTAGCGCTTCCTCTGTTCCACCTATGTTCCCACAGTGGCAAATTCTCCTAGTGTAAAAGAGGTTGGGATGATAGACGGCCCATATGGCAACTAGTGTCCCTGCCTTATGTCTTTTTATTAATCCTCTACCTTTTTTGCAAGGCTACCTGCAAGGGAGGTAATCTGACCTTAGTCTCTCCTCCTGGGTTTTCTCTGAGAAAAGCCTATTGATTTTTAGAGACAGGGGCTTCTTCCTGGTATCTTATTCTGTTGTCTTCAGTGGATGTACATTGAGAGCTAGGAACCTCTCTCCTCACTGTCCATGTCCACTAGCCTTTCCCTGGATCCCTTTCAATCTTCTTTAGCAGTTTGGAGGACTGGGACTCGGTGCAGACCACCCCAACCTGCCTCCAGCTTTACCTCTTGTCCTCCCATTCACTTGTCCCAACCCTTCAGTGTCCTCACATTAACCTCTCAGCTTTCTGCTCCATCCTGGTTTTCTCCTGCTGCAGAGCCAAGCCCTAAGTAAAACCGAGCATTATAATGAGTGCTCCGATAGTGGGATCGCACAACACTGTGGGGTGAGAGAGCTGGAGAGCAGACTCCGCGCTCATTCCAGCATGGAAACTCCACACCGATGCATCTTCCTGTTTTTAACAAGATAGCTCTGCCTGCTCTGGCAAACATGCCTGACCAAGCCAAAACCAAAATGCCCCATCCTTGGCCTTGCGCCTCCGCCCACCAAAACAAGCCTTTCTGGGCTTTCCAGAAGATTCCAGATCTCTGAACGGAAGTTTCTCACAGCTCCAGGCTCTGTGTGCTGACTCATTTCTCATGGACAAGTTAAACCCCCTTTGGGAGAGAAAGCTAAGCTGCAGGTGCCCCAGACCCCATTCCAAAAGCCCTCAAGGAACAGAGCTCAGAGGGAGCCAGGGGAAGCTAGACGGGGTGGCAGGGCTGGGAGGGAGCCAGAGGACAGGAAATGAGCTTCTGCCCTTCAGTTAGTTTCCAAGAGAGGTTCCTTCCAGCCAGACGGAGTGGATGCATACAGCTGCCTCCCTGATGGGGTTTCAATGTTTGTTTCCTCTCCAAAGCTGCAGCTGGAAAGGACAGTCGTGCAAAAATGAAAACAGGACTGAGATTCCCACTCCAACATCCTTTCAGCCCAAATGAAGTGGAAATACAGTCAACAAAAAATAGTAGACAATAATATCATTGACAACATCCATCAATCATATTGCTCAAAGAAAATCACTTGTTAGGCTTAGAATCCTGGGAAGCAAGTCTAGTTTCAAGAGAGAGAAAGATAGAGATGTTGAGATCCTGATAGAAATGTCATTTGGGTGCTTTTTAAGTCTAAATAAATTGTCTTGGTTCTATTTAAGATACTTTATGTGACAGAGTAGAGAGGGGACCAGGGGAGAGAAGAAGAGAGAAAAAGAGGTGCTGGGGAAATGAAGCTGAGCAAATCATGCTATGTGCGTCTATAAATGTGTCACAATGAATTCCACTGTTACGAATAATTAGAGTGCGCTGATAATTAATTTTTAAATTTTTAAAATTTAAAAAATAATTATAAGAAGGAAAAATAAAAGACTGTATTGTGATTTTCTTATGAAAGAAGCAATGTCTGTTTATTGTGAGAAAAGATCAAAATACAATTACATGGGAAAGCTTTGTAAAAATCCCCCTCCTGTAAGATGTGCATAAGTCCCCAATTTTTTCGATGAAGTTATTAGTGCTTTGCTTTTACAGAAATAAAATCATACATATTTTATATTTCTTTTCTCTTGATTATATCAATAACATCTAATCTAGGTTATTATTTTAAGTGGTTATATAGTATAACATCATGCAAATATTCCATCATTGAATCAAAAAATCACCATTATTAAATATTTACCAGATTTCCCATTTGGGGTGTTTTTATTAAACAGTAATAAGCTCTATTTTGCAGGTACAACTATGAAGTTATCTGGTCATTTCTTTTATTTTTATGTGGGATTGACCTCAGGGGTGTTCTACCTCTAAGCTACACCCCCAGCCCTATTTTACTTTTTTATTTTGAGACAGGGTCTCACTAAGTTATGGTGGTTCTCACTAAATTGTTGAGGCTGACCATGAACCCACAATCCTCCTGTCTCAGCCTCCCAAGTACTAGGATTCCAGATGTGTACCACTGCTCCCAGCCTGGTCATTTTTTTAGTATATATTTCTACATGTGAAATTACTGTATAATATTTATTAATTTTCAATTTACAGTCAGCCATTCATGTCTATTCTACCTGTGCATATAAAGAACCATGGACCAAAACTTTAGCTAGGACTACAACAGTTGTGTCTGTACTAAAAATGTACGGGTTTCCTCCTACCACATCACTATTCTCTAAAAAATGCAGTGTAACAACTACTTAAGAGCACTTGCATTATACTTGGTATTATTAGTAATCTAGAGATGATTCAAAGTACATGGGAGGATATATGTACATTATATGAAAATGCTACCCCATATTTTATAAAATAGATCATATAATCCATGGCATCCATGGATTTTGCTGTCTTGGGGATCTAGGAACCAATCCCCTATTGATACCAAAGTAATTCTCATTATGGCTAATCTCCCTGGATGAAACGAATCACTTTTACCAAGCCATGAATACCTGTTCCCCACATACTCACTTATATGGATGTTGTCATTTCTCTGTTTCTTAATTATATCCAAGTTTACTTGGTAACTGGTTTCATTTGTTTTTGTATGAATATCAGGATAATTCCTTCTTTTGGGGTTGCTTTTGTGAGATAAGATCAACCTTAATCATTGTCAGTTACTGGAAAGAGAGAGTGAAAAGGAGACAGGGTAGAGTCCATGGAATAAAAAAGCAGAAATCACAAATAACATAGACCAAAACTATGCCCAGGGGAAACAAAGGCAGCCTTGGGGACCAGCTATGGATGAGACAATTTCTGGTGCTTTTGTATCAAGAAACTTTCAGTGCTATCCAAAGCAGGACCTGTGCCACTGGTGAGCCTGGGACACCCTTTTAAAGTTGGACACTTAGTTCAGGAGATATATATATATATATATATATATATATATATATAGAGAGAGAGAGAGAGAGAGAGACAGACAGACAGACAGACAGACAGACAGACACTTACAGAAGGGGTCTATTTGAGCAGAGTTGTATTCTCATGGCCTGCAGAAAAAGACCACTTAAGTGTTGAAGATGCCCAGAGGGATAGGACTATGCTGGGACCTCACTAACATGAGACCCCAAGTCATTTCATTGATTAGTGATTATTTTGACACATTAGAACCCCCCAACTCAAACAGTAACAACCTGTCAGGCCCAGGTGAAAGAAATGATGATATATTTGAAAGAAGCTTCTGATTTCCTTTCTTTCTAGTTTTACATGTATAATCTCTTTTAATTTTCACAAATAACTTTTGAGGAAGATTTTATTTTCCCTGCCCTACAGATGAACGAGCTGAAGTTTAGACCACTGAGGCAAACCATTAAATCCGGATCTTTGTCCTTTAATTTCACTCTCATGCTGTTTACGCAATCTCCACGTGATAGAATTTACAGAAATGCGACTGGCTCCCAGTATAGTTTGAGCAAAGACTCAACCAAGATCTCAAAGTTGGACAGTCTTCTTCTTGGTGCACCAAATGCCTAACGAGGTATAGTAAAGTGTTCCGTGTTCTTTTGGTCACAGGGCACAGATCCCAACACTTACAGGACTTCTCAGAGATGTTGCAAAGTCAAATCCTTTCAGACAAATTAAATCTAAATGAATAACACCCACTCTGCTTCTCCCTGGAAAACCCCAACCCAGGCCTGTGTGGCTTTGGGTGAGTTGCTTAGAAACCCTGAAGATCACGCAGGGACACAGGATGCTAAATTCAAGACACCAATCATTCCATCCCCTCCTTTCCATAGCAGATTTCCACCAGAGGCTATGAGAAGGTCATGGCCACCAGATGTTGCTGAGGGCGAGAAAGCCGGTGCCCGAGCTTTGCCGGAGGCCCGTCCCACCCCTGCTGCACCCACAGTGCTCTCTCTGGTGACCTCACGGCACTCACATCCAGGCCTTCCAGTGGCCCATCTGCCTGGGAAGCAGGGCCGGGGGGGACAGACCGCGAGACACAGATCATCTGGTGCTATTTGTCGAAGCTGAAGAGAGTCTGGTATGCTGGTTCGAGGGCTGCTGTCTGAAACATCAAAGCAGTGGGAAAATTAAACAAATAAACCATTTTGCGATGTTCTCTGAGGTGGGTGAGCTCTCACAAACAAAAGCTGGTAGAGTTCTCTTTCCATGCACCCTACTGTAGTCTCTGCCTTTAGCCCGAGCCTCTTTCAGTCAAAGTGGAACCTTCTACCGATGGAGATTTAAAGCACCCCTTCTGCCGGGCGTGGTGGCGCACGCTTGTAATCCCCGCGCTCGGGAGGCAGAGACAGGAGGATCGTGCAGGTTTGAAACCAGCCTCTCTGGCTTAAGAGACCCTGTTTCCAAGGATATTCTATCTCTGAGCTTCACTCCCACAGCCATTTTAATTTTAAAACAAAGTCTCACCAAGTTAGCGCATGTTATTCTTGAACCCGCAGCCCTCCTGTCTCAGCCTCCCAAGTTCTAGGATTACAAGTGCATGCCACCTCACCAGGCTTAACTTTCTTTGAAAAGACCAGAAACATCACCTCTACTCCCAAAGACAAACACCACCCAACTCTGTTCTCCAGCCTCCCAAGCCTCTCAGAGCATCCTCCATCAAAGGCCAGCCAGCCAGCCTGCTGCCAAGGGTGCTCCAGCTGCATCAGATCCCCAACCCTGGGAGCCTTCTGGATGCCGCCCTTGTCCCACACAGCCAGACCTCAACCATCAGCACGGTGTGCCCTAATGTACACGCCAGGACAGACATGGATCACAAGCATCCAAAGCCCATCTGCTAAGCTACGGAGTCACACATCATACTGCAGCAACTCAGTTACCCTGGGATGACAACCCAGCCTCATGATGCCTAGGAAGTTATAGCTTACTACATCCATTTTACAGGGAAATAAACTGGAGGATTGGAGCTCAGGACAACTGAGCGATCTGCCCAAGTTCGCACATCTGGCTGGAATCTGCCTGCTGAGATTCGAACCCAGATATGTTGATGACCCATAGTCTAGCAAGTACAGCCTGTGACACAAGGGATGTACTTGAGGTTAGAGAGTTGTGCAATGAGGTTAGCAAAACAGCAACGAGAAAAAGGACAGGGACAGAGAAATGGAGCTGCAGAGATGAGCTCAGACGGTAGTTTTATTTTCAAGGTAAATCACTGAGGGTTTACTTTGCAGCTATGTACTACGCCAAGTTTGACGTAGAGCGAGCAAAGCTTTGTGCTGCAAACCACAGCTGCCTACCTCGCCACCGCTACAGCCCCGCAGTTCTGAAGGGCAGCTGGAGACAGGGAATGTCCGTGGCAGACTGCCTCTCCAAAGGCAAAGGCGTTGCATGGGGTTTCATACTCCATAGCATGTAGTGGCTTGGATTTCTGAGAAAGCGTTCTACCTGGTCTGGATAATGTCAGGGAAGACTTCTCTAGAGGCAAGGGCTTAGACATATGAGTTTTAGAGGGCTTTTTTATATATACATAAGCTATTCCTTTATCCCCACCCCTTCCATAGTATTACTGTTTTGCTTAAAAACTGCCATCACTCTTCAGAGCTTTATTTTTCAATTTGATCCACTAAACTCAAAACGGGTCACAACCCAAACATGGAACCATGAAGAGTCAAGGTTGCGAGCCACACGGAAGACCATCTGACACAACACCTCATTTTCCTGATGGAGGAAGCAAGTCCCAGAGATGGGATGTGACTGACCAAAGAGCAGCAGGGGGACCTAGGGATCTAGTGGAGATATCTTCATGCTTCTCCTCTGGGAGAAAACAGGAGCACAGAGAGAAAGGAGACTTTGAGGCATGGAGGCGGCACCGCACCACAAAGGGCACTGGACTGGGGGTTAGAAGACCGGAGTCTTCAGCGCAGAGCCAACACTTCACCTGTTTTGACTCTTGGTTTTCTTTTACAAAATGGAGCGCTTCATCTACTCTCAGAATGGTTTCTAGAAGCAGATAAGATTGTCTTGAAAACCCTAAGTTCTGCCTGTGCACAACCTTCTTTAGCCTTTGTCCTCAAAGCTTGGGGTGAGTTATAAGAACCCAGGAACAGGCAGAGGGGAGACTGGGGCAAGCTCATAGAGCAGATCCCAAGCTGGGGGGCTTCACAAGCAAAGGGGGCACGGAGCGCCAGGCTAATCCATGGCATTCAAGCAGGGCTCCGGGTATGTCTAAGCTGCTTTAGTTTTAAAAGATTAGAAGGACAGTGGAGTGGAACGCAGAGTTGATGAGGCAGCAAAGTCCTGCCTGTGGTGCCACACTGCCCTCTGCAGGGCGCCTGTGAGAAGACACCTTGGCAAGCTAAATCAGGCTAAATCAGACTGCCCAGGGCCACAGGGTCCATTTTCCTACCTCCACGCAATTGCAAAACCTTCTCCAGGATGGAATAGGGACAGAGGACTTCCCACACTCTCAGCAAGCTGTTCTGTATTCAACTGGTATAGGCCTCCCTCACTGCTTGGCCTTAATTTTCTTCCTGTGGTGATACCCACCACTTTCCAATTGGCCCAGTGACGAACCTCGAACCTCGGTACTTGACACTTCTCACTCACAAGGGTTCTAAGAAACAGGGTGTCCCTGGATCCTGCCTTTCTTTACCCTCTCTGCTGCAGAGTAAATGGTTTTTCCAAACTTGGGACATTCACCATCCGTCAGGGAAAAACCCCCTGCTGAGGGAGATATGCCCTGCCTGAATTAAGAAATAAGCCAGGGTCCTGATGGTCTTGAGCATGAACCAGAACTTCTGTGACTCTCAGTGGCATCAGATGCCAGCTTCACAACTGACCTGAGACTAAGAGGGAGAGTTGGTGGTGCAGAGCCTGCCCCTGGGCACCGTGAAAGTATCCTCAGGGCCCTCCCTATGCCAGACCTTCCCCCACTCCCTCCCCAGGCTCAATCCTTTCCCTTGTGCAGTTCAAAGCAGGGCACCCTGCAGCTGGCAGACCAGCTTGCAGGCGTGGGCTTAGGCCATGCTCCCATGTACCCTTTTGCAGGCCTGAGGAGCTGCTGCAGCCAGCCGGCCATGTGACGCAGTGATTCACACACGCAGATGCCCCAACAGCTTCCTTTCTTCCTCTCCCAGGCCATCACAAAAGGCACAGTCTCAGCACAGAGCTGCATTGTTCCCAGGGTCAGGAGGGGCTGAAGCCGAGGGGAATTAGGAAGGCAGGGAGCCACAGAGAATGGCTTTCCATGCAGAGTACACACCTCGTGGGCCAGGCCCACTTCCTGCCCTGGCCCCAGCACCGCAGCTCAAGTTTGGCTCAGTTTACATCTCCCTCCCTCAGAGCCCACTTTGGTTTGGGTTGTTGGCTTCTTGTATTTTCCACTCTCTGCCCATGTGCATTTCTTTGGAAAAAATATGCACGTGCTGTTTCTTTTTTCTTCTGCAATAGGCTTCATTCTTTAGAGATCATAAGATACATCAGAGTCAAACAAACTCTGTCATTGGGGGCACACTTTGTCCTTTCTCTTCTGTTCCTCACACCAAAGCAGAGAGAACAGGCAGGTAGATGTGATGGAGACACCGTAGGCAGGGTTGGGATGGGGGTAGAGGTATGATGACAGGTGAAAGGGAGTAAACAGAGCTGGTTAAGCTTTGGGGGTGGTGGAGAAAGGAGGGGACGTGGCTAAAGCTGGGAAATCAAGAATTTGGGAAATTACTCCAATTCTTTTGATTCTCTAACTATGAAAATCTGCAGCTCTGGATTACTGAGGATGAGTTTCTAGCTGGAAGGCTTTGGGAGGCTGAGTAGGTACCATTTGGATCACCTGAGAAGTGGTCTTTGCTCCAGAGCAGGCCTATGGCAGTGAAGTCACCCTATCTCATGGCTGAGCAATTCGACTCGCTAGAAAATACTTTGAATATCAGGTAAATCTGTCCTCTTGCGGACCAGATTGTGAGGATGGCCAACTCCTCTCCACTCTCCCTTGTGTCCATGAACTTTGCAGGTAACTCGGCAGGATTGGTCTTATGACTTGATTAGACCAAATATATCACACCATTACTAAGCCTAGGTCTCCAGGGACCTCACATACTTCCTCTCTCTCTACCTCTGAAGCCTTTCACCAGCCTGCGAAGATGGGGATGGCCTGCTGGAGAATGAACAAACATACCCAGCAGATCTGAGTTGCCCCAACTTCACCTTGTCAGAGACCAGACCAGGCACAGCCCACCTGCCAGCTGACCACAGATCCATTAAACCACCCAGCTGAGCCCAGAACAAATCACTAGCTCACAGAATTGCAAGCCAAATAAATGATCTTTGTTGAAGTCACTAAGTTTTCTTATGCAGAAAAAAAATAAACTGATATATGTCCATAATAGCCCTCTAATGCTATTCCAAATAGTCCTGATTCATTATCCATGGACATACCCATTTAAATAGTAAGATATTTCTCAGTGCCTCTCTGAGAATAGTGGTCAGAGAGGTCACGTAGACTAGCCCATCCTTAGAGGCAAACCACACAGCAAGGCAGCCTTTGCACTTAGTAGACCCCAGGAGCAACAGCGGGAGCCTCAGCATCCTTTGGTGACATCCTGTCTGCTCACCAGGGCACTCTGACAGCCTCAGCAGTCTGATCCCTCCAGCACATTTTATTGAAAATGAAACTGAAAATTTGAGGTGAGGCAGATGCTAAAAGCACAATGAAAATATTTAAATCAATTAGGCTTCTTGAAGGCATTTCTGACCCAAATCTAAACTGCCAAAAAAAAAAAAAAAAAGTCTCCAAAACAAATGTGGTTGGCAGGCTCGGGGGGCTCCGCGACCCACAGCAGCAGGAGGGTGGGCAGAAGCTGCCGGCTCCCAGCATGTGCCCCGTGGAGCAAGCAGCCAGCACTCTGAACATGGTCGTGGGCTCTGATGGAGATGGGGAAGGTCACCATCCCCACCACAGGAGACAGATCGGGCCAATCGTGGCCTCCCGTCGGAACCAGACTTAGAGGGAAGTGGTGTTGTGGGAAATGGCCTCCATCTGTGGATTTTCTGGCTGAAGACTTGGCTGCGCACTTTGCCAGTTTCAAACAAGCCCTTGCAGCCTGGCTTCCTGTTTTTCGTTCGCACTCCCCATGTGTCACGGCACAATTATTCTGGGAGACCTTCTCAAAATGGACACAGTCTCCAATTTTCTTTCCCTAATAACAGTGCAAAACATTGGGGGTGAGGGAGATAAGGAGGTGGGGGAAAACAAAAACCAAACCTCAGAAAAGGATGAAAACACTTCTAAACTCAAGCTTTAAAATGAGAAAATTCTAAATCACCAAGTCAAATACAGAAGTCTACTGCTGGGCAACCAGCAGAGAAAAGTATCTGCGTGGAAATGATACTTTTTTTGGGGGGATGGAGCATTTTGAAACCTCCTTCCCTGAGAGACCCAAAATCATCAGCACCGGATGGCAATGGTGGCACGGACCTGGAGCAACGCCATCCACCAGCAATGATTATTCCGCCACAGAAATGGCTTTGGCCATAGCTCAAAGCAGAACCAAGAAGGGACCACTCTTCTCCAGCTCTTTCTGTCTTCTGGACAAATCCATCGGGTCTAGTCCCCAATGTACTCATATCCATGGTCATGAAGAAAGTTTGAAGTCTAGAGTATGCTCATTTTAAAGTTCTTTAGAAGCATCCTGCCTCTGGATTTTGCACTGAAAGATTGCAGGGGTTGGGGGATGAGCGCCCAGGGGAATGAGCCTGAGTTTATCCCGGCTTTTAGCCATGCAAATGTGTATAAACATCCACCTTTGAGACAGTGCCTGGCCATGTGTGAGCATGGGTCCATGTAAACAGGTCTGTGTGAGCCCATGAAAGCGCACACTTATTGCCCAGCAGGTGTGTAAAGTCGCTATGCCTGTGCGTGCATGCGTGTCTACAGCCTGTGTTCAATCAAGATGGGCTTGCAGGGCTGTACGTGCAAGTGTCACCTGCCTGGGACAAGGTGGGCAGGCCTGGGTGTGCATGCCCTGTCCAAGCAAGCATGGCCCCTACACACTCCCACCTCCGCCTCCCTTCCCATGCAGCCCAAAGCCTTTGTCTGCCTCCTTTTAGGATCTTCCAGCTAATGGCAGGGGTCCCCCTCCCGGGAAACAACATGTCTTCCCTGCTCATTTGTGTCTCCTCGGAAGGCTGACTGGGCCTGGAGGAGCTCCAGGCTCCAACCGTAAACGGCAGCCCATGATGGCAATGGACGACTTTCTTAATTGCCCATGATGCTTGCGGCTGCCGTGCAAACATGACGGTAGCTATTAGGCCGCAAGGCCTGAGCAGGGCTTCATTTTGCCCCTGTGTGAATTTAGTGTTCCCGGGAATTGAGAGCCCAGAGTGGGTTAGAGCCACGGAGAGGTTGTCATTATGGCCTGGCAGGGGCCTGCCCTTAGCTTCTTGAGACCCTCGGGCAATTTCACCACACTCCAGGATTGCAAATGCCCCTAGAATTCCAAACCAGAGCAGCAGCACTACGTGCAAAGCCCCCCACAGCGCGTGCACGCACACACACACACACACACACACACACACACACACTTTTTCTTCTCTGTCTGTCTTTCCTTTTTCCTCCTTCATTCTTTATTCTTTCTCCTGGTTTCCTTCTCTGTGTCTCTCCCTACTCCACAGCTTTTGTCTCCCTCTCCCTCATCTCCCTATCTTTTTCTTTTCTTTCCCCCATCTCACTCTCTGGCTTCCTCTCTTCCTTCTGCCTCTCCTCCTGTCCTCTCTCTTTTCCTCTCTGCCAGCTCTTACCTCCCAGCAACAGACTTGAACCTGCCACTGCCAGCTACTTGTTCTTTCTCCAGGCCCCTCCCCCAGCCCAGTTTCTCCCATCTGTCCCTATCGAGCCCATTCCTTCAGAACCCTAGTTCCCAAAAGGGAGGTCTGTTGATTATGCTTATCTCCAAGGCTCTGAGGTGCAGAAAATGATTTAGCAAGAGACTCTTCGGTTGTTCCCCTGTTCCTGCTCCCAACTAGGCCCCAGGGTAGCCAGGACTCATTCCTTTATTTCCTGCCTCAGTGGCTTCAGCTCACATGGAGGAAAGAGTACCGATGGCCAGTGCTGTTACCATTCCCATTCTGTCCACCCTGCCAGGTGTGAGAGGTACCATGTGACCGGCTGCTGTGGAAGTGTGAAAGTCTAGCTCCTCCATGTCTAGCTGGGACAAACTCTCAGACATAATGCACATTGTGTCACTCCTCCACAGAGTCACGGTGATGTTATCTTCCATGGATATTTACCTGAAATCCCATACTCGCTTGACTTCTTCTCTTTCCTATACATCCCTTTCAAATTCCTCCTGGGAACATTTCATAATAAATTGTTTGTACACTAAGACTCATCTCAAAGTCTGCTTCTGGGAAACTTATCTTGGACAAGATACTCAAATTAAAAGGCCTACAGGAGTCTGTTGGAGAATGTAAATAGAGTAGGGATAAATTTCACACTCCATCTACAGAGGTAGCCACTGTCCTGTTGATTATTCCCAGAGGTAATAGAAGCCAAGAAATAAAATATCCTTTTTTTAAATGTCAAAGAGAATCCAGGGTTTTGCATGAGATCTTGAGATTTTTTAAGTGTGAAAAGTGTCTGAGATCTTTTTTTAAGACACTGTGAGAGCCAACCAAAACACGTCCACAGACTGTCAATATTCTAACTACTAGATTCCAACTTTCCAGCCATCAATTCAAAGATCCCAGTGAAGAAATTATTGGAAGAAACTTTTGTGTCCAGACAAATTGACATCCAATGGAAGTTTCCAAGCATTCAAAAGAGGAACGCATGACCTACAATAAGGAGAGAAAACAATCGAAACCATCTTGAAACTGATAGAGACTAGCAGATAAGAAAAATAAAAGTTAAAACATAGTCTATATATTCAAAACGTTAAATGGAAATAGATCTAATATTTTAAAACACCGAAATCAAGCATGAAAATATAATAATAGAAACAATCCAAAGGGATACATATAGAGAAAAGACAATTCTAATAGGGAATTTTAATGAACACAGCATCAAGAAGCTGTGGGTCAACTGCAAGCAGCATAATACATGTAATTGGAGTCATCAACTCTGGGTGAAAAAAACACTTAGTGTAATATTAAGAGGTTTCCAAATTTAATGAAAACTATCATACATTCATACAATCCAGAAAACAAAATGAATGCCAAGCAAAATAAATATGAGGAAAATCATGTCACATAAATTGCTCAAAAGTAGAGATAATCTTAAAAGAAGCAAGAGTCATGTATATAGTCATGCTATCCACAAAGAATCCAAAGGGAAGATGTCAGCAAATGTTTCATCTGAAATTTCATAAAGAGAAGGTAGCGCATCAATATCTTCCAAGTGTGGAAAGGAAAAGCCCAACTACTAAAATTCTATACCTAGCTAAAAATCTTCCCCCAAAAGGATACAATGAAGTTTCCTGAAATAAAAAATTTGGAAGAATCTCTCAAGGACAAGAAACTGTTGAAGTTCTTTAGTAAAAATGAAAATAAAACAAGATATAAATATAAATCTACTTAAGCAGAGGAGAACTACAGAAATACTAGCTCAGGCTACATAAAAAAAATTGGCCCGCCGGGCATGGTGGTGCACGCTTGTAATCCCCACGCTTGGGAGGCGGAGACAGGAGAATCGCGCAGGTTCGTAATCAGCCTTGCTGGCTTAAGAGACCCTGTTTCCAAATAAATTTTTTTTAAGTATATAAAATTGGTCTGGGAGTGTAGCCCGGAGGTAGAAGGGCTTCCAGGAACCCCAGTAGCACAAAAAAAAAAAAAAAATTGGCTCAAAACCAGGCAAAATGGCACATGCCTGTAATTCCAGTAGTAGAAAGAGTGAAACAGGAGGATCACAGGTTTCAAGCCAGTACATCGTTAACTTAGAAAAATTCTGTTTCAAAATAAAAAATAAAATAAGTCTGGGATGTAACTCAAAGATAGAGAATCCCTAAGTTCACATCCCAGAACCACACACACAAAAAAAATGAATCATAGGCCTTAATATAAAATATAAAACTATATGTCAAAATATAGAATAAAACCTTTGTAATTTCATAAGATTTTTTTTTTTTTTTTTTTGGTGGTACTGGGGTTCCTGGAAGCCCTTCTACCTCCGGGCTACACTCCCAGACCTAATATATATATATATATATATATATATATATATATATATATATATATATATATATATATATATATATATATTGAAACAGGGTCTCTTAAGCCAGCAAGGCTGGCTCTGAACCAGCGTGATCCTCCTGTCTCCACCTCCGAAGCGTAGGGATTACAAGCATGTGCCACCACGCCCAGCTAAGATTTTCTAAAATAGAAAACCAAAATACACGTGATAATAGAACAAATTGATAAATCAGGATTCATTAAAGTAAACATCTGTTCTTCAAAATCAAAATGAAAAGATAAGCCACAGACACCTGGCGTGGTGGCACGGGCTTGTAATCCCAGCACTTGTGAAGCGGAGACAGGAGGATTGCGCAGGTTTGAAGCCAGCCGCACTGGCTTAAGAGACCCTGTTTCAAAATTAAAAAGTATAAAAATAGGTCTGGGAGTGTAGCACAGAGGTAGAAGGGTTTCAAGGAACCCCAGTACCACACCAAAGAAATATTTTATATATATATATATATATATATATATATATATATATATATATATATATATATAAAAGGACTTGTATTCGTATTTAGAAAAATTCTCAAAATACAGTAAGAAAATAACCCAGTATAGAAAAAATAGGCAAAAGATTTAAACAGACGTTTTCTCACAGAAGATATGTAAATAAGCACATGAAAAGACATTCAATATCATCAGTCAGTAAGGAAGTACTAATCAAAACTACAATGACATATCACTGAGCAACTTTGGAACGGCTCACAATTTAAAAGCTGATCATATCAAGTGTTGATGAGGCTGTGGAGGGATTAAAAGCATTGTAAAATAGGACAAGTGAACTCTGCACTGCTGTGTGATTCAGTAATACCATTCTGAAGTGTTTCCGCAAGAGAAATAAAAGCACATGTCCATACAAAGACTCGCACAAGAATTCTCAGAAGAGCTTTATTTTTAAGAGTCAAAAACTCAAGATAACCCAAATATTTTTCAATAGACAGATAAATGACTGTGGTATATCCATGTAATGGAAAAGTACATAGCAACTAAAAGGAATAAACTATTAACACACTCTACAATATAAAGAGGCCAGGCAAACGAGTATGCATAATACTAAGAGTATGCATGGGATAAGATATTATCCCATTTATTTATATAAAATTCTAGGGCATTCTAACTTACCTAGAGAGACAGAGCAGACAGTTGCCTAGGAAGAGGAGCAAGAGAGAAAGAAACATTTTTAATATGTTGTATATGTTCGTCATCTCACTCCTAGTGATGCTTCACGGGTAAGTTCATATGTCAAAACTGATCAAATTGTACACTTTAAAAGTACAGTTTGTTTTATGCCAAGTGAACCTCAATAATACTGATTTTCATTGTTTTTGGTTTCTTCCAGTACTTATCATTCACTCCAGGGGATTTTTAACTCCAAACTATACCCTATTCCTATTTTTTATTATTTATTTTGAAAGAGTCTCACTAAGTTGTGGGAGGGCCTCGCTAAGTAGCTGAGGAGGCTGGCTGAGCATCTGAGAGCCTCCTGTCTCCGCCTCCAGTCTCCTCCAAGTACTGGGATTACAAGTGTGTGCCACCATGCCACATACTATTTTTAAAACTTATTTTATTTATCTGTATCTGACAGATAGTAAGCATTCAGTAAATATATGTTGTATGTTTTACTAAAAAATGTTTTTAAGATGAAGTGTTCTTAACCTGGACATTTGGGGTGAGGGGGGTAGCACTGTAGCCCAGAGAACAAACAGTACCACCATGACCCTAGGGTTTCTTTCTATTAATTTTACACTGACTCCAATCATTTAATTATTATCCATGAGGAAACAGGAATGTATGTGAATTTTAAGCAAGGACTGGAGCTTCATCAACTCTTATTTTGTATAATCTCCCTGAAAGTATGCCTCTTACCAAAGCGTAATACCTTATTTAGGCTATAAAAAGCATTTAACTTTCACAATAGAGAGAAAAATGTGTGATACATGAACACGCTGTTTGTTTTTACCTGCTCTGTATCATGGTCTTATCAGTGTTTACTAATGACCTAATTATGAGTTTCCAATATATTTCTATTAAATTGCCTTGACCTCTAGGTAGAAACCCTCAAATGGCCACTCCGGAGTCTAATTCATGACTCTGTATCCAATGACTACCTCACTGATGCTTATTTATATTTTAAGCATTTCCCACTCATCAACATGTGTTTCTTATCTCTTAAGTATTTTTTCAGCAGTCCTGTGGGAGTAAATAGAGCAGACACATTATTCTTCCTTACAGATAATAAAGCCCAGGCACGGGGATGTGAAGAGATCTGCAGGATATTATATAGCTAGACCCCAGATGGAAGCAGGTCCTCAGCCATCAGACAGAGCTGCAGGTTGATGGGCTTGCTGCCCACATGGTTGACATCTAAGCCACCCAGCAAAGTACAGGGAAGGAAGCATCATCTCCAGCCAGTATCTCTCAGGGGCCATGACCTTCCCCAGCTCTCTGTGACCAGAGGAAGCACTTGTGTAAGGTTAGCCATGGCAGCGCAAGACTCAAGCATCCCAACTTTACCCGCTCCACCAAGAGATGCCCAAATGTGGTGGCTGAAGAGGTCAGAAGATGCCATGGGTTGGAAGCCAATGTTGATGCCCTTTGTCCAACTCAGCTGTGTCACCAAGGTCAACATATAGTTTAAGTAGGTCCCACACAGCCTCTGTGCCCAGAGCCCAAGGGCAAAGGCAGCTTCATGCCCGCCACATCTGCACAGGAAGGGGGCTCAGAGATGGGAAGCAGAGGGAACAGGGTTGATCTCACAGGCTGTCTGAAAGCCTTACACCTAGGTTGGCACTTCAGCACTCTGAGTTGGCCATAAGCCCAGTCAGTTAAAATGCCAAAATCCATCTCTTAAGTGCAATACCCATATCTCCAAACAACTTTAAAATTAACCAGCAAGACTAGAATAGGGATCTGCAGCTCCAGAACCTGAGATGGGGGAGTAGGTCAGCAAGCTGGTAGAGTATGGTAGCTAAGGTCACAAAACCTCAGTGCAAGACATTCTTGCTTTTAGACCCAGCTCTTCACTCTCTTGACTGCTCAACCCCAGACAAGTTACTTGACCTTTCTGAGCCTGTGTTTCTACATTTAGAGAATGCAGATGATAGACACGCTTACCTCACGGAATAGCCATGAGGATTACATTAGTTCATGCATGTAAAGAGCTCAGGAGGCTTCAAACCTGCAATCCTGAAGATGGCGACCGAGAAAAGAGGGGCTTAAGAGCCCCGCTAACAACCAATCTCCATTACCACAAAATCAGCGCCTTTCATAGCCAGAAAACACCATCACCAGTTAAACAAAAAATCACCAGTCTCCAGAGAGAAAGCGGACTGAGAACAGAGCCACAGAGGAGATAATCGGCCTCACGCCCGAAAACGCGGCAGACGCGGCAGCAGCGCCATACTTCCGGCGGCACCGGCGAATTCACGGGACGGCTACAGCAAGCCGAGGTGAGCCGCTGCGGAACAGCCAGGCGGGATTTCTCCGCGCAGAGAGCATCTAAAGCTCCCAGTGGCCGAGCTCAGCACACGCTGCAGGGATTCAGAGTGGAAATCAAAACCAAGAAGAAAAAAACCAGCCCCACAGCCGAGGGCGTAGCAGCGACGCCATATTGCCACCGGCGGCAGCAGCACCGAATTCAGCGAGGCCAGTACAGCTACATCTGCGTACTCAAGAACAGTGAGTCAAATTGTGGGCCACAGAGGAGAAATCCCAGTACTGTACTCCCTGGGACTTGACCCAGTAGGGGAGGGGCGGTGGCAGAGATATCACACCATAGGAGAACGTGCAACCTGGCACCCCCCACAGTCTAAAGCAGCCTCTATCGACTCTCTGGGTCAGAGACTCTGTGATAAAACCCAGTAAAGGAGTAGTGGGGTCTGAGATACTACTGACTCGAGATCCAGAACACCTTAAGTGAAGTCATAGTGACCCAAGGGAAGAACCCAGAGAAGGCACAAACTTCCGAAATCATGGGAAAGAGGAATAATACTGGAGCAATGAATGCCCACAACCCCACAACATCAGAACCCGATAAAACAGAAAATCAGAGATTTCTAGAAGATCAAATCAGGAAAATAACTGTAGAAATAATAGAGGTGCTTCGAAAAGAACTCAGAGAGAGCCAAAAAGAGATAAAGGATGCAATTAATGAAATAAAGGCCTCAATTCAAAGTACAAACAACCTATTAGACCACATGAAGAATAGAATCTCACTCTTAGAAGATGATCATTCCAAAAATGAACGCATAGTTTCTAATCTAGAAAAAAATATCCGACAGCAGGAATCTGACATTGAAGAAATATGGGCCCATTTTAAGAGAGCTAACCTAAGAATAATTGGAATAGAGGAGGGAAAAGAAAGTGAAACCAAAGGGATCAACAATCTCTTCAAGGAAGTAATAGCAGAAAATTTTCCAGACATAGAGCAAGAGGTCGATACACAGGTCCAGGAAACTTATAGAACTCCCTTTAGACAGGATCAGAGAAGAGGATCCCCACGCCACATAATTGTCAAAATGACCAATGTGGAAGCCAAGCAGAGAATCTTAAAGGCAACAAAAGCAAAGGGCCAAGTGACATTCAGAGGCAAACCAATTAGAATCACTCCAGACTTCCCAAACCAAGTTATGAGAGCCAGAAGGGCTTGGAGTAACATATTCCCAATTTTGAAAGAAAACAACTTCCAGCACAAAATTTCCTACCCAGCAAAACTTTCTATCAAATTAGATGGAGAAATAAGAAGCTTCCATGACAAACAGAAACTGAAGGAATTTATGTCTTCAAAACCAGCACTAGAGAAAATACTCAAAGAGATTAATTACAAAGAAGAAATAGGTAACACACACCAGAACCAGAGAAACAAGATTTTCCATCCAACAGACAACTAAGATTGGTTATCTGTGGAGATTCATTATTTATGTTAGTCTTTTACCTATCTCTAAAGGGTATTGTTTGCCTTTATTGTTGTTAATTTTTAGGATTTCTAGTTGGAATATTAATAAACCTTCAGATATAGCATTTGGAAATATTTTATCCCATTCTATTAGTAACTGTTAACTCTGTTTACATTGTTTTTGGATATACAATATGTTTTTTATCTTTTAGGGAGTTTGTATACTCTTCTGTTGCCTGTGCCATTGAAATCATATCCAAGAAATCACTGCCAATTTCAATGTTGTGAGGTTTTATGACCCAGATTTTCTCCTAAAAGTTTATAGTCTTAAGATTTATATTTAGGTCTTTTATCTATTTTGAGTTAATATTTGTATATGGGATTAGGTAAGGGTCCAATTTTATTCTTTTCCATGTAATTATTATTTTTCAACAATATTTAGTTAAAAGATTATTATTCCCACCACCAAATGTTCGTGGAAACCTTGTCAAAAATAACTTGACAATATAGGGAAGAATTTAGCTCTAGGCTTTTATTTAACTCCAATGGTTTATATATCTGCCTTTAGAATAGTACTACACTGTTTCAATTATTGTAGCTTTATATGGTTTGAAATCAGAAAATATACATCTTCTAGCTTTGTTCTTTTTCAAGATCGTTGTGGGTACCTAGAGTCCATATTCCATATTAGGATAGATTTTTTTTCTGAAAAATAAATATATAAATATATGATAGTTTCACCTAAAAAATAGAAAAAATAGATTCTCTGGTAAGAAAGAAAGCAAAAAGAAATATTGAAATGTTATCTTTAAGTCATCAAAAGCTTGGTATCAGACAAATGAAACTGTTATGTGAGATTATCATTTTTAATTTTGGATAAATTGCTATAATACTAGATGTCAATCACTAAGCCAAGCATGGGAGGGAGGGATAGGGAGAGAATGGGGTGGGGATCGGGTGGGGGCTGACTGGGCAATGTGTGCATGTATGTCTACAAAAGTATGTATCCCACTATGATGCATGAATACAGTGCACCAATTAAAAATTTTAAAAAAAACCAGCACTAGAGAAAATATTCAAAGAGATTAACTACAAAGAAGAAATAGGTAACACACTTCAGAACTAGAGAAACAAGATTTTCCATCCAACAGACAACTAAGATTGGTTATCTGTGGAGATTCATTATATATGTCAGTCTTTTACCTATCTCTAAATGGTATTGTTTGCCTTTATTGTTGTTAATTTCTAGGATTTCTAGTTGGAATATTAATATACCTTCAGATATAGCATTTGGAAATATTTTATCCCATTCTATTAGTAACTGTTAATTCTGTTTACATTGTCTTTGGATATACAATTTTTTTTTAGGGAGTTTGTATACTCCTCTGTTGCCTGTGCCATTGAAATCATAACCAAGAAATCACTGCCAATTTCAATGTTGTGAGGTTTAATGACCCAGATTTTCTCCTAAAAGTTTATAGTCTTAAGATTTATATTTAGGTCTATTATCTATTTTGAGTTAATATTTGTATATGGGATTAGGTAAGGGTCCAATTTTATTCTTTTCCATGTAATTATTATTTTTAACAATATTTAGTTAAAATATTAATATTTCCACCACCAAATGTTCGTGGAAACCTTGTCAAAAATAACTTGACAATATAGGGAAGAATTTAGCTCTAGGCTTTTATTTAACTCCAATGGTTTATATATCTGCCTTTAGAATAGTACTACACTGTTTCAATTATTGTAGCTTTATATGGTTTGAAATCAGAAAATATATATCTTCTAGCTTTGTTCTTTTTCAAGATCGTTTTGGGTACCGAGACTCCATATTCCATATTAGGATAGATTTTTTTTCTGAAAAATAAATATATAAATATATGATAGTTTCACCTAAAAAATAGAAAAAAAAATATTCTCTGGTAAGAAAGAAAGCAAAAAGAAATATTGAAATGTTATCTTTAAGTCATCAAAAGCTTGGTATCAGACAAATGAAACTGTTATGTGAGATTATCATTTTTAATTTTAGATAAATTGCCACAATACTAGATGTCAACTACTAAGCCAAGCATGGGAGGGAGGGATAGGGAGAGAATGGGGTGGGGATTGGGTGGGGACTGACTGGGAAAAGTGTGCATGTATGTCTACAAAAGTATGTATCCTACTATGATGTATGAATACAGTGCACCAATAAAAATAAATAAATAAATAAATAAGAGCTCAGGAAAACACAGGGTACACAGAGAGTGTCCAGGAAATACAAATTTTTATTTCAGTTATGATTGGAGAGAGAAGTAAGGAAAGGAGAGAGCTGGGCTATGAGGGTGTTCTGGATGGGTCTCTATGGAGGGAGAGGGGGTAATAAGTACCCAGAAATTCAAAGCCTGTCAAGCAGGGAGAGAACAGGTGACTTCTAAAAGCAGACAGAGGAGGCCGCCAAACCCTCTACATTCTTCTTCTCCTTTTTAATTATTGTTCTCCTTTGACAGATGACAAAGTGGGAACTCAGCAGGTTTCATGGCAGGGCCCCATGTCAGCTCTAGTTCCACATGGGCTCTTGCCCCTGTGCTCTCTCCTCCCTGGATCCCTTTCCATCTGGAGATACCTCTCCAGGCCTGGATCCCTTCCCATCTGGAGATCCGCTGGGGACAGGATGTGCTGTTCAACAACCCCCTTTCAGCACTGCTCAGCAAGCAGTTGACCTGCCCGAGATTACCCGGTCCTCCACTGTATGGCACCTGTGGGCATGGAGTCTGCACCTCACGAATGAATGGACCTCTGCCCTTGTAATTCCCCTGCAAGCCCAGCAGCCCACCCCACTACCTGAGTTAGAAGCTCAGGACTAAGACCTTCAGCCAGTGTAGGTTACACCAACACATGTTGCAATACTTCTGTGGGTAACCCATACTAAATAAACACATGGGGTGGGAGCAGAGAAAGGTGCATGGAGATAAATCACCCAGATCCTTCTTACCAGGAGAAAACAAGCCACCAAGTCACAAGGTTGGCTGCTACATGTGTCTTAGAGGCAGAGACAGATGAAAGGCCCCGAGAGTTCCGAGAAGGGAGTTGAGCTTTCCAGCTGGAGAGAAGGAAGCAGGCATTTGACCCAGGTGGAATTTCTATGCCCCAGACAGCCAAATCCATGGAGATTTAGCTCCTGACTTTCCCTAGTGAGATGTGGAAACAGGTGGTGATGGAGGTGACTGGGAGCACTTGCCCTGAAGACCTTGAAGGGAGGCCAGGTCTGGAAAGTGTAGCTGTCCTCCTCCTACGAGCTGCCTCCTCAGCCTCTGAGGCTTACTTCTCCATCTTCCCCTGCCCCCGACTGCTCCCAGACATGGCCTGGCCGCGTTTCCACACAGTCACACCCAGAATCTGCAGGTGACTTCAGAGCCAGTGTGACTAGAAGACAACTCTGATCCTATGGCAGGGGTGTTGAGGGGGCTGAGGTCTTACCTCCTCTGCCCTCAATGCACTGAGTCCTTGGGCTCAGGAATGGGGAGACATCTCTTGTACCTCATCATTCATTAAGCAGGAACGAGGCCTCTGTTCCCTGGCATGAGAACTAGGTAGAGAACAAATCCTGAAACCTCTCCCTGAAGACCCCAGGAGTCCCGGGTCCTCTTTCTGTAATTCATTCACTCACTCCTTCATTTAATAAACATTTTTTGAGTCCCTATTCTGCCAAGCCTATGGTATCTCCCTCCTTTCAAAATGTACTTTCTGCTGCTGTAATTAAATACTGGAGAAGGAGTCCCAAAGGTTCCCTTCACTCCCACCCACCCTGAATCCGACTCCTCCTGGAAATCTGGGTCTGTAGCCCGTGTCTGGAGATTCTGAAGACCCTGTAGGTGTGGGAACCACCGACATGGGGCCATTTTTTCACACAAAGCTCTTCCTCCCTGGTTTTGTTCCATGTCATTGCTCTTGTTTCCACGCAAGCTAAGCGTTCAGGCCCATCTAAGCTCAATGTTTCTGCAGGGCATGCACTCAAGTCCTATTCATCTTCTCTCCCAAGCTACCTGGCTTAGTGTTTGGGGCTACTAAAACAAACACCCAAGATAATAGGGTGGTTTGTAAACAATAGAAATTCCTTGCTTACAGTATGAGACTGGAAGTTCAAGGTTAAGAGGCCCCACTTCTTAATTCCATAACCATGGTGGTTAGGATTTCTACATGTTTTAGGAGAACATGACAGCACCTTACCTTGAACTGGGCACATTACATTTTACCTGATAGAAACAGAACACTGAGAGTACATCTGTGTTAGTATTCTAGGTCCCCAAAGAGAAAATTTCCAGGGCTTGGCTGAATATTAAAAGCACTTAATGAACCAAGTGTGGTGGCACACGCCTGTAATCCCAGTACTTGGGAGGCTGAGACAGGAAGGCCACAGGTTTGAGGCCAGCCTCACCAATTTAGCAAGATGCTATTTCAAAATAAAAAATAAATTAAAAAGATCTACAGTTGTAGCTCAGAGGAAGAATGCACCTGAGTTCAATTCCTAGTACCTCCTCCCTCACAAAATTAACAAGAAGAGCACAGGAAATTTACATAAACAATGATTTTCCCACATCCAGCTTCCTGGGCATGAGGCCTGTTCAGTTCCTCAGTGCCTCTAGCTCACACAGGCCCCATACTGTACTTGATATTCTGTACAGCGACAGAAGTGAAATTCTTAATTCTATCTTTGTGTTTCTTCAGTGACAACTGGCAATGGACACACATGTGAGCAGAGAAACATGGTAGAATGCCTTCCCACCATTCCTTGCTGTACCATTGGCCTACAGCATCTGCCATACACCACGAGCACAGAATCCTAGTCGAGCCGTCATTGCTGGAAGTTAAGCAAGACTCAAAGCAAATAGAGGGCTGTTTTCATTGCTATGACCAAAACACCTCACAAGCACAACTTAGAGGGAGAAAGGTTTATTGAGTCACAGTTTGAAAGGCTTGAAAGGTTTTAGTCCATGGTTGGCCAGCTTCAAGGCAGAACAGCTTGGTGGCAGAGCTTTAGGGCATGGTTAAGGAGGAAAAGCCATTCTTATCTTATGGCCAGGAAGCAGAGAAAGAGGATGGGACCAGGGAACGCTATAGTCCCCAAGGCTGTACCCTCAGTGTCCCACCTCCTCTAGCCAGGTCTCACCTGCCACCTTGGCTGCACTGTCTAACACATGAGCTTCTCTGATGGGCATTTTATGTTCAGATTGTAACAAGTGTGTTGCATCTACAGCCGAGTAGCAGGGGACCTGGCAACCCCAAAAGGCTACATTTGCCATTCAAACCAGATCTGGCTTTGAACACAGAAGAAAGAAAATGGCCTCTAGAAAACATGAGCCATCAAGAAGTCCTACTGTACCCTTTCTTCTTTGTGTTGGCAACCTACGTGAGCCAACATTTGTTTATGCTTCAAATGATGATACAGAAGGGAAGGGAAAGAGGGGACAATTACTCATCAGTAAGCTGAGGGTTAGAGTTGTGTTTCAAGAAATGAAATACAAAGGAGTTGGTTTTGAGAGTTTTCACTTTGGCATGCATGAAATAAGAAGACTGTATAATTTCAGTGATCCCATAGTTAAACACTTCTCTATTTTCAACTAAAACTGTCACTGTACAATATGAAAAATAGTAAGCTTGGTGGTGACAATTTAATTTTTAAATATTGTTTCCTTATAAATACATTAAATGGCAAATAAAACACCATGAGAAGCCATGGAAAAGAGGGGGAAAAAGCTTTATCCTGTAATACATTTAATGGCACTTTTTTCCTGCAGTTTCAACAAAAAGATCACATTTTCAGTCTGTACAGGGGCCAGCAAATTATGTAGCCGGCTCTGGGTATACCTACACAGCTGAATATCTACCTATGTAATATAGAGGTTATATTGTACCAGCAATACAGCAGGTGAACATTGGAAAGTATTCAACTGAATAACAGTGGAAGAAATTGGCAGGTGGTAGAGTCTAGCAGAGTATGGTGTTGGATCCTTCGGCTCATACCATTCTTACCAGGTAAGCATGTGTATTACTTCCCAAGTCTTCATTCAGTCCCATCACATTGCAGTTTGAAACTGGCCATGAAAGTATTTGCACCATAGAAGTCAATAGACACTACAAATCAGGTCTTCACACACACACACACACACACACACACACACACACACACACACACACAGACTTGGTATTAAACTTTTCCAAGCATTCAGTTGCTTAGAGGCCACCCAATTCAACTTCTTCATGATACAAAAACCAAGGTGCAAATAGTTGCCCACAGTTCCAATCAATCTTAACCAGAGGCCCACTGTGTTCTGTCCCTGAGATCCTAGCATTGAAAAGAGTAGCCTCGGGGAGTCTTAGAAACCAAGATCCAGAATAACTGGCATGCAGAATCCTAGCATTATATCCCAGTGCCAGTCTGGCCTGCTGCTCCTGGGATGATGCAGGCCAGCCTCGGGTATTATTGGGGTTAACTGGAACTAATTATGTCCTCCCTGGACTGTCCTGTCACCAGGCAGGAAGGGTAACCTTTGCCTATAAATGCTGGGTCTCGCTCCAGAACATGCTTCCCGACCCATAATTACTTTCAGAGAATGCTGTTTCCACTTAGAGAAACCTGAGCTTCCTTCCAAATGGCACCGGACATGACCCGAATTATATGTTTGCCTTCAGAAATGGACATGCAAGTCAAGCCGTTGTCTTTGAGTCACAATGGACTGGGATGTAGGAGGGGCCGGCGGGGAGTTGATGAAGTGGAGGAGGCCATGCTGCTGGGTGAAGATGGGCTTTCTGCAGGCTCAGCTGCAATGCAGAAGCCGTGTTGTATGTCTCCATCATGCCTGGACCCACTCCAGAGACAACTCTGCAGCCCGGGCCACTGGGGTCTTACAGTGCCACTTTGGACTCAAGTCTTCATTCATTAGTGCAAAACAGATTTGCCAATCACCCAGGATGGGGCAGACATTGGAGATAAGTCCCTGAATGAAATATTTCCCCTTACAGGGTTCACAGCCTAGCACCAGCAATTACATTTTAAAGACCACAATTGGTTTGACCCTGAAAAGGAGGAGGAAATATGAGGTGATTATTTCTAGCTCAACAGGGAAGGGTAGAATCCAGGTGGGTGTGTCAGGATAGGATAATCAGCCTGGACATTGAACACTGAACTGATAGGATCAAACACTTGAGAGTTTCAAAGCGCTTGCATGAACATCAACATAATGGAATTTGATTCTAACAACCAATAATCAAATAAGAACGATGGTATCAGCTGTACTTTCTAGAGGAGGAAAATAGAGGTCAGGGTGATTTATCCATTATCACATAACTAGGAAGGAAAGAAAAGGGACGAAAATACAACTGATAAGAAAGGTGAGACCTTTGTTACTGTCTGGACACTAGATATCAGTTTCTAAAGAGAAGTTTGTCTTAGAAATCAGTGTGGGAAGGAGTGAAGTTCGTCTCCCCAGATCCTGGTACAAGGGTGTCTTCCACACTTTTCCCTCTGGGAGTTACTGCCTTGCTCCTCTCCACCTCTGGCTTCTCTCTTCTCCACAAACACCCACTCATCCCTGGCCACTCGCAGCCCTGGGATCCTGAGCCTCCTCAGTCCCAGTGGCCAGTCGTCGTCTCACATCAGGGACCAGAATCAACAAGCCAGTAGCAACACAGCCCTCCCTAAGATTAAAGGCTGACCAACTGCAGGTGGGCTGGCAAGTAGAGCCGGGTCATGTGGAGAGACCTGGGGTCTCAGAATGCAATCCCAGCAGCCCTGTTGACTTCATTCCCAGGTGCACTCTTCCCCCTTGCTGCAGAGGATCGCCAGAGAACTCCCAGAATACAAATTCCTGAGCCCAAGCATGGAAATTCTAGATTAAAGTTCCCAAGATGGAAATGAGAAGAAGAACAAGGAGTTTCTGATTCTATCTGTACTATTTTATTGTAGCCATACCTGGAGGTCCACGGGTTTCTACTGTAGTAATTTGTATAATAATTCTCATAAAAGAAGGTAGGAAAAAAAAAACACTATGACCCTCTCCAGGTAGTCAGAGGTAGCCAGATTTGGGAGCTAACCCTTGGGAATCACTTTATGAGTTGGCTCTGTCTTAGAGGACAGCTGCCTTTTTCTACAAAACCCAGTCTCCACCAAGGTTTCTGGGGGAGATGTGTCCTGGCCTCCCTCTCCCACCTTCACCCCTGTGGTGCATCTCCAGTGGCTCAGCACCATCCTACCCAACACTCACAGCCCTACAGCCCATTGAGAAGAATGTTTTCCTTCTATACTCGAGGGAGAAAGAAGCTTGCAGAGGTGACTGCAAATGAGTGACAACAGATGTTTTAGATGAAAATAATACAGAGCTTTGACCCTGCCAAGCTCCTTGAAGTGATACAGGAATGGGTGTAGAAAGAAAAGCCGGGAAGACAAAAGGGATAAGGATTCTCCTGACACCTCCAGGGTGAGAAAAGACAGGAGACCAAGTGTGTTCATTTTCAGGCTTCTATATTAAAGTGCCATGGGCAGGGAGGCTCAAAACAACAGAAGATGGTCTCACAATGTTTGAGGCTAGAAGTCTTAAAAAAAATCAATGTGTTGATGGGATTCCTTCCTTCCAAGGGCTGTAAGAGAAGAATCCGGTGCAGGCCTCTCTCCTGGGCTTATAGATGCCATCTCTGCATGGTCTTTTCTGTGTGTATCTGTGTCCAATCCTCCCCTTAACGTAAGGACTCAAATCATATTAGATTAAGGTCCGTCCCTAATGACCTCACTCTAACTTGATTACTTCTATAAAAACCTTCATTTTGCAGTATTAGTGGGATTAGGACTACAGCATACAAATGCAGGGGCCGGGGACACAATTCAACAAAGAACTCCAAGCTAAAATGTCATCTGTTCTCACAGCACCCAATGGCCCCAGCCCTCCTCCTGTTTCACAGAAAGGCAAAAAGAAGGCCTGGGCACAGCCGGCCGCCTGTCCACTGAAGCTACAGTGACTCATCAGCGGGGACCAGCAGCTGACCCAGCAAGCCGGACTCCCAGCCTGAGCGGTCACCACAGGCTCCTGCAGCGCCAGAAAGCCGAGGCTTTGGAACCGGAGTCTGAGTCCATCCAATACCATGTGGTTTGCTCACAGAACCTTTTATTTACTTTAAAATATAGATGTATAGAGAGCTGCGTGCCCTCCGACGTATGTGAAACGGCCTCTGTTCAGATGATCTGCAAAACCCCAAATTGTCCCCATCAGGTTCCCAGGAACTTCTTTGCTGAGCTCTAATGGGACCTCAAACCCCAGTGCCTGGACAGCCTCCAGGAGGCCATTCCGGTCACTCTGCAGTCTGAAATTCCCTCCCTCGACCCCGCCCCTCCTTTGCCACATCATCAGAATCCACTAAGTCCACACGCCGTTCCAATTCAAAATCTGGCCTTTCTCTGTTTCGAAATCTTGTATTACCTGTAAGATAAATGGAGGAAATCCTGTCTAGGCCACCCGACAACATGGATTTAGATTGGACACTAGAGAGAACTCCCGATGCAGCCAGCATGGCTCAGCACCTCTGGGGGAGGAGTCCACTCAGCTCTGAGCAGCCTCCCAGCGGGAATCCAGAGGGCTCTTACCAGAGCCACCTGGAAGCAGTTACTAGCTGGGGAAATTCTGTACCTGATTCTCTGTGTCGTTCTGCTGAGTACCTAAGTAATGAGCCCAGTGGACTCCCCATGAAAACACATGCGAGGGAACTAAGCCAGCCCCCAAGGGAGCAGGACTCTCAGGGACAGTCAGTGTAACTGCTGTCATCACCAGTCCTGGGTGAATCACTTTCAAGAAAGTACACAGGACTTGAGCTGCAGACACACGTTCAGGCTGATGGTCCTGGCTCTCTGAGTTCACAGTCAAAAGCAGACACCGTGGCACAAACTGACTCTCAGAGCGCCAGGACCTCCATCATCTGCCTGCATGATCCTCACTCTCTATATCCTTTCTGCAAAAGACTACAGTTCCCTGGCTCCCTTGCCCACTGACTTCCAGACAATTTGTCCCAAGAAGGCTGCAGGAAGAGGGAGACTCCTGCCCCATTGTCCCGGGCAGCAGCACCTCAGACAGGGCCATCTACACCATGATGCCAGGCTAGCCATGGCTTTGGCTTCTGCCAGGTGACCTGGTCCTGTTTGCCAGTAATGCCACCACCCCCTTGTGCCTCCAGCCCAAGATAGGGGTGTTAGAATCTCCAGTGTCATTCATTCCTGTCTGGCTTCTCAGCTCTCCCGCCTCTGTGTAACCAATTCCCTGTGTTCAACTCTCTCCGAGTAACATACTCTGAGTGATTTCTGTTTTCTGTCTGGACCCTGACTAATATGGCAAATGACAGAAATCCAATTCAAGCCAGCCAGGAAAGAGGAGGAATTTATTGCCTCACAGAAGGAAACTCTGTAAAGGCCCGGGGTGCAGCTGGACGTCAGGAGCAACTGGATCCAGCCTTGCTCATCTCTGCTTCTGTCTGAGGGCCGCTTCCTTACACCAGATAGGTTTCCTGTACAGTCCTTGAGAAATGGCCCCAGCAGCTCTCAGCATACATTAAGTTCAATGCCAGAAAGAAATAACTGTTTTTCCTCTAATTCTAATTTAAAAAAAAAAAAAGATACTAGGTAAAGGCTTCTACTGGTCTGGCTTGGGACATGTGCCCTCCTCCAAGGCCAAAGGACCAGGGGGCTGGTTGACAGAGCCTACTGTCATGGGGAGGATGTCTAAGAAATCGGGCACCCCTTAAGTGACAAGGCTTACTGGAAGGTGCGATAACAAGGCAAAGAGAATGAGGGAAAAGAAAGGGAAACTGCAAATGCACACGGAATGAGGGGGCAAAGGCAAGGGACGCCACAGCAGACAAGGGCTCAGCGATTTCTCATTCACAGAGGACGTCCTCACACATGCCCGGCATCTTCTCTGTGCCTGAGAACATTCCATCCGACAGAGGAAGGGAGAATGTTTCATCCGCTGCGTCTCTGCTGTCTTCTGCCTCTCACAGCCAAGACTGCCCACACAAGGCCTCACCTCCCATCGCCTGCATCGTGGGGCAGCACCCATGGCCAGAGGCCGGACAGAGAGGCAGCGACCTCTGAGGGTCACGTCCTACCAGGTCCACTGTACGAGAGCTGGGAGCCACCGGTCCATTCCTCAACTCAAGAACTCAAGATCGCTGGGGTCCTTGGCTGTGTCCATGGCTAACGTGTTGGAAACGAATTTCAGCATGTGCCAGTCAGAGATAGACAGAGGCTTATTTAGGAAAGTAGGAAATACATATTCATGGGAGAATGCAGTCCATCCCAAAGGGAGCGAGACCTTTTGGGGAGTGCAGGGCTCTTTTCTTAGGGGGCCTTTCATGAGAGCAGACTAAAGGAGAAAGGTGAGGATGATCTCAGCCCCACAGTCCCGAGGCAGTTTCTGGAGGTCTGGTCATCCTTAGGGTCCTCGGGGTGATCAAGGTCTTTATTATGTGATTAACAGATAAGCTGAAGGGTACCCTAAATTATAGGTTTCTCAAGATACCGTATCTGTCTTGTTAACAGTGCACAGGGCAATTCTAGTTTTTTTCGTTAAGTCTAGGATCTACAGGTTTTCCAGAAACTTAGGAGAAATAGGTTTGGGAAAGAGACCTGGTTTGGGGAGTAAAGGTCCAGGCACTATAGCACCAGGTTCTTACATTAAAGTTATACTTTACTTTTCCTTTTTGTTCCTGTCTCCTTTCTACCTACTTATTTTTTATATCCGGCATCAGTAGGAGTCGTGGGGGTAATTCTGGAGCTCAGAACTCACCCCAGGGCAGGGGGAGGGCAATGGCAGCACTGTGGCTGTCTGGTTTTCATAAGATCTATGACGATCTCTCCATGAGCAGGTGGTGAGACTGCAGGAGAGAGGAAAGGCCCACAGACATTAAAGCAACAGGGTAGGAGGTACAGGTCCCAGCCAAAGAGCAGTGCTCTAAGAAGGAAGGGATGATAAGGGAAAGGAATCGATAAATTCAGGCATAGAAGCCCTCCAGGTTGAACAACAAGAGGTTGGATCCATGCAGGGTGTTTATACGATGAGCATGGCCAGCGGACAAAGCAAGTCCGTGTCCTGTTTTTTCCAACACAAGTTCATGGGAAATGCAGAGGGGAGGTGTGTGGGAAAGCCCTCGGAGGTGGGCTGCTGGGGCCCTGAGCACCTTCCTCCTCTCTGCTCTTGCAGCCTTTACCCACAGCTCTCTGCTCTTTCTTTCCCTTCTCTGAGCACCTGCTCTGTGCAGGGACTGATACGTGACCCGTGCCACACCCACACGTCCTGAATCCAAGCACTTCTCAGCTCCTACACCTGGACTAAGCCCCCAGCATCTCCCCATGACCGTCCCCAGCTGGCCCTGGCTCTTCTATCTTTGCTTCACTCTGGTCTCTTCATGTGCAGCAGCCAGAAGATGCTTTTACAACTCAGATCAGATCATACTTGCCCATTCATCAGTACCTCCCAGCACACCAAGACCCACATGCATCGCGTCCCACCTGAGCTCACCTCTGCACCTCTGGCCTCCTGCTGCCCAGCTGCCCCTCACGCCCCCACTGCCCGCAGCACTGGCCGCTTTGCAGATGCTGGACCCCAGCCAGCGCCCCCTACCTCAGGGCCCTTGCCCTTGCTGTTGCCTCTGGTAATCCATTCTTCCTCCGGATACCATCCTGGCTTATTCTCCTGCTTCTTTCAGGTCTCTGCTTAAAGCAACATCTTCAGAAAGGACTCCCTGGTCACTCGAGCTTAGAGAGTATGTGTCCCTCACATCCCTCCCTTTAATCTGTTTCACTAGACCTCAAACCACTCACCACTCAGTGACAAGAATGCACACATGTGTGTAAATGTGAGTGTGTGAGTGTGTGTGTGTGTCCTTCCTCCCCATCCATTCAAATGTAAGCTCCATGTAAGGGATTTGATACCTTCTGTGCTGAAGCTAGAACCACGCATGGCCCCGCCAGCTCCTCAGTAAATATTTGTGCAATGAATGGATTCTCCTGGCAGGAGACAGGTTGGTACCCATGGCTGAGATAGACATAAGAACCAGAGTCTTGGGTTTGATTATCCAGCCAGAAGGTTCTGGAAAGTACCATCAGAAGCTGGGGACCAATCTGTCTGCTGCTTGCAAAGCAATTTAAGGGTGAGAGGAGACTCTGATCGGACAAAGAGAGTCGGCGGAGAGGCCAGGCCACCCCTGGTGGCGGACAGATCAAGGTGAGCCTGTTGGAGTCACGTAGGGCCTGTGCTTAAAATACTGTTTATTTTCTATTTTTAAAATGTTTGTCATCAAGTGTCAGGGTGGGAAGGGAGATTGGGAATCATCTAGGTCAGCTCTTCTGCTGTACATGTTAGGAAACTGCATCTCAGAGAAAAAAAAATGACTTTGTTCCAGGGGACATGGTCAGTTGGTGGCCAAGTCTGCTCCTCTGTCTGTGATTTGTAGACACTCTTAGCCTTTCAAGTACTTAAAGGATTTAGTCCCAGAAACACTTGCCCTTTTACAAAGTGGATTCTAAGAAATCTGCACACCCGAAAAGCTAAAGGCAAACTTGACTATTAAAAGAACTATTATTGTATTTTTTGTGTGTGTGGTACTGGGGTTCCTGGAAACCCTTCTACCTCCAGGCTACCCTCCCAGACCTATTTTTATTTGGAAAAAGGGTTCGAACCTGCGCGATCCTCTCGTCTTCGCCTCCCAAGCACGGAGATTACAAGCGTGTACCACCATGCCCGGCTTATTGCATTTAAATGTAAAGCAATAAAATAATTTTCAATATACTGAGAATTTTCCCGTGTGTGTGTGTGTGTGTGTGTGTGTGTGTGTGTGTGTGTTTTACTAAGGATTGAACCAAAAGATATTCTCCCTCTGAGCTTTATCCCCAGCCCTTTTATTTTTGTTTTGAAACAGGTTCGCACATCTCAGCCTCCTAAGCACTGGGATTACACATCTGGTTCTATTCTATAAATACACAAATAAATAAACAAATAAATAAATAAATTGTGTGTGTGTGTGTGTGTGTGTGTGTGTGTGTGTGTACATACATATACCGGGCATGAATATGCCCAATCACATTATTTGGGACTCTGAGACAGGAAGATCATGGGTTCAAGGTCAGCCTTAGCAATTTAGCAAGACCCTCAGCAACCTCATAAGACCCTGTTTCAAACTAAAAAGTAAAAAGGGTAAGGGGTATAACTTGGAGGTAGAATGTCTCTAGGTTCAATACTAAGTACCAAAAAATACATACATACATACATACATACATACATACATACATACGTTTTAAAATACATTTTGTAAGTACCATGCAGGCAAGGACCACACTCACCTGATTCACCCTGGCATGTTGGTGCCAAGCAGGTGCCTGGCACCTGACAGGTATAAAGTAATTATGGTTGAATTAATTGGTTCAGGAGCCTGGGAAATAATTGCACTGAGGGGAAAAAAAAGAGCTGAGCATGAAGTGTATGGTTCCCCCAATCCGCCTTGCAGCCATCTGGAGGGAAGATTCAGGAAGGCTTAAATTTTGAGCTGATGATGGAAGCACTGGAATGAGGAACTGAGAGATTTCTCCAATTCAAGTAATTCAGTTCTGGATTAAAGAACAACTTTCACCACTCAGCACTCATGGCGCTTTCCTCAATTTAGAGGCTAAGAAGAGCTGGTGTGAACCTTGTTGAGTTATTCATACCCTTGTAGGGTTTGACTTAAGTGGGCGTGTTACAGGGAATGTGCTAATGGGGCTTCAGTTATGAAATTACAGACATTTTCCAACTGCCATCAGATATTAGGGAGAAAGCTACCTTATTGTGCTTAGGGGTTTGCCTCTACTTCAATTTGTTTTCATAATTCAACACAATTGTAAATGGTTTTAAAAATGTGTTCTATTTCTTTCCAACATACCAGAGCCAGTCCTGTGTGACAGAGTGCCCGTTGCCACATCTCACTTCTCTTAAGTTATAAACAAACCCTTATACGCTGAGACAGCAAAACTAAATATATAGCCAGGCAGCAAGTATCCCGGTGGATGCTGGGACAGCATCGCCGTCAGGTGGCAGGAGCCCCTGCCCTGAGCCATTCCTCCCAAAGCCTTGGGGCTCTCCATAGCGCAAGAAGTTCCTGGGACTGTAGGAAGATGCTGGCCCAAAGGTCCATGCTCCTTGTAACCCACACACACCCTGGGTACCTTGTGTGTCTGCCCAGGGCTCCTCCTCCTGAGGCTGGAGCAATCCACCCCCCCAGAGCACATACACACCTGGCAGGGAAGCTGAGCCAGGGGAGCAAGCGCTCTCTATGTGCGCACATAGAATCTCCAGGTTTCCGATAGGATGAGGACAGCAGGGACAGAGGGGTGACCCGGGGCCAGGGCCGGCTCTCCCTGCTCCAGTATGTCACAGCACTGAACTTTGTAATAGGCTAAAGTGCTAAATTAGAAGCTGTTCTTCCATGTCATTATGGAGAAGAGTTTGTCAAGGAAAAGGAGACTGTACCAATTTGCAGCTTTGCCTGTAACTCTCAGCTGCTCAGCCGCACAGTTGAGCACCTTCTTCTTCTACTGGCACCCTGAGCCCCACAAGTTCAGGGCCATGCCTAGTCCACTATTCCCAAAAGAGGAAGAAAAGGGAACGAAGTCAAAGAACTGAGGCAGGTGGAGGAGGGAGCCTAAGGGACTTAAGAAGGGCCTCAGAAGGAGAGCTTTGGAGTACTGATTCCCTGAAAGGCGTAGAAGGATTTTGCAAGATGACAGAGTGGAGAAAAAAAGGCAGAGGCATGTATGGGTTCCCCAAACTGTGGAGCTATGGGGTTGAAGGAGTGGGGTGTGGCTTCCTTAGGCACAGTACATGTCCAGGGCCCACACTATTTTTAAGGGTCCTCAAAAATGGTTTTATCTTAGTGTCTTCAAAACCCAAGAAAATATTTAATATAACAAAAATCAATACATAATCATGAATCTAGCCATGAATAGCCTTTATACTAATGTAGGAAGAAAATATAAGTTGTCATTTTTCTTTTTTTTTTAAGTACTAGGGATGGAACCCAGGGGCATTCTACCTCCAAGCTATACCCCCAACCCTATTTTTTATTCTTTATTTTGAAACAGGGTCTCACTGAGTTGCAAAGGGCCTCACTAAGTAGCTGAGGCTGTCTGCAAACCACAATCCTCCTGTCTTCTCCCAAATGCTGGGATTACAAGCATACGCTACCATGCCTGACTAAATTGTCATTTTTCTATGGAGGGCCCATGGAAGCAAAGGGCCTCATGCCTGCAGTGGTCATCCTGGGGCCCTGGAACCGGGGCATTTGGGGTCCACAGCTCCATGAAGAAGACTCGGATCTGAAGACCTCCCCAGCGCCGGGCACCTCCACCAAATGTACAGTAGCAACAGGAAATGCGGAAATGCAAGTAAAGCACCCACGTGTGCTAGGAGCCCAGCACACAGCAGGAGTGGCTGGAGGCGGCTCGTGTCCATAGCCACCATGAGCTGGGCAGGAGCACAGGCTCTGAGGTCAGACAAATCTAGATTCCAACCCCTTCTTCACCTCTCACCAAAGCTGGGATTCTAGAGCAAGAACCTCGATCTCCCTAGCTGGCAAATGTAGAAAATACCCCCAGAGAACAGAACAGAGCCATGCCAGCAGTGGCTGCTCAATTAACATTAATGACGAACACCGATGGTTTTGGAGTCAGCCAAGGGGCAATGCCCACAGGGTGGATGAGAGGTGCCTCCCATTCTAAAACACCTGCCCGCCCCAGTCTGAACCTCACATCCTCCAATCTGCTGTCTGAACTCTGGTTTCTTAATGGCAAAGTAAGACCATGAGCACAGGGGGATGTGGTGCTGGAGCAGAAACTTGGCAGAACCTCCAAGCGCCATCAGCCTAACAGCGGAAGGCATAAAAAGCCCTGGGCAAGGGCCTCTGGAACAATCTGAACAGCAGACGCCTCATCCAGGGTTGGAGAAGAAAGAGAAGAGGAGCAAACAGCTGGGCCACCACCCAGGTGGAGCCCCAAAGGTCTGCACTCCTGCAGCAGGGGGGGTACTCCACACTCCACCGCTGGGTAGGTGCATCTTCCCTGTGCATTAACGCACCCTCTAGAAGCCATCTCAGGCCTCTCTGCCTCCAGGCAGGACTGCTGAGAAACCACAGGGCAAAAGAGGATCTTCTTCTAAGATCAGAGAGCTTAAAAACCCCTTCCTCTCTCCTTGCACATTTGAGGCAGTTTATAAATATGTCTCAATAATTATACCAAAGTCACAGAATTTTCTGGTGATCTCAAAATCCAGATTTTTGGCCTCTGCCCCCTCCCTTCCTTTCCTGCTACACCCACACACACGCTTATCAAAGTTGCACCTTAGACGGATCAATACGTGGGATTGCATGAAACTGAAGAGCTTCTGTACAGCAAAGGAAATTATAGAGCCTCAACCAAAAGCCAAAAGAATGGGAGATTTTTGCTACCTACTCCTTAGAGAGAGGACTAATATCTAGACTATACAGATAACTCAAACTCAGACTAAGAAAACAAACAACCCAATCAAAAATGGGCAAGGGAACTAAGTAGATACTTCACAAAAGAAGAAATTCAAATGTCCAATAAATGCATGAAAAAATGCTCAACATCATTAGCAATCAGACAGATGCAAATCAAAACTAGCCTGAGATTTCACCTAACTCCAACTAGAATGGGAATCATTCAAAACACAAACAACAACAAATGCTGGGAAGGATGTGGAGAAGTGGGAACTCTAAAACATTGTTGGTGGGACTGTAAATCAGTGCAACTACTTTGGAAAACAGTATGGAGGATCCTCAGAAGAATGGGAACGAACTTATCATATGATTCAGCAATACCATTTCTGGGTATCTATCCCGAAGAAAGGAAACCAAACTACCAAACCAATGCTTGTGTATCTATGGTCATAGCTGCACAATTCACCATAGCCAAACTATAGAACCAGCCAATATGTCCATCAACAGATGAATGGATTACAAAACTATGGGATATGTACACAATGGAATTTTACTCATAAAGCCATAAAGAAAAACACAATTATGTCATTTATAGGGAAATGGATGGAACTGGAGAACATTATGGTAAGTGAGATAAGTCAGTCACAAAAAATAAGAAATCAGATACTCTCCCTAATATGCAAACACTAGGAGAAAATGGGGCATAGGAGGAACTCTAGACAAAGAAGGGGAGACTAGAGTTGAACAAATAAGGTGACTTAACTGAGGGGATTGGAGGGGGAAGAGGGAAATTCTCTAATGTTCATGATGTACATTAACAAACATATCAACGTAAATTACTAAGCCAAACAAACATGAGAAGGAGAGAAGAGGAGGGAATGGGGCGGGAATTGTGTAAGGACTAATTGGGTGATGTGTGCATGTATGCCTCCACCATCTTGTACTCCATTAAGATGTATGACTACAATACACCAATAAAAAGTTTAAAATAATAAAAGTTACACCTTAAAGCCCCCACCTACAGAAGCCTCTCTTAACAGGAACTAACCCACAGCCCATTTTGCAAAACTTCTTTTTTTTAATTGCTAGATTTTTTAAATCTTTTTGTCTTGGGGTAAAAAAAAAAAAATCAGCTAAATCCAGACCAATAAACTGACATTCTAAAAAATAACTTTATTGGACTAGACTCAAGAAAATGTTTTGTTTTTAATTTTCCAAACCAAACAACATGTGCAGATCTAGGCTCTGAGCTTTTACCCTTCTCCCAACCAGCTCATTCCTGACGCAGAACTCAAGACAACCCAAACAAACAGGAGAGGAAGGGCAGGGTGCAAAGCTCATTCCTTCCGGGCCAGCTGCCTGATTTCCATTGGGCCACGCCTGAGACTCCTGTGGTCCAGCCAGTGGTCCGTTATGATTTGAAGGCTGACAGAGTCAAATGGGCATCTGTAGAAGCTAGAATCTTCTCTCTCTTCTTCTTTTTTTCTTTCTTGCAGTACTGGGGATGAAACCCAGGGGCATTCTACCTCCGAGCTACACACCTGGTCCTATTTTTTTAGTCCTTTCATTTTTTTGAAACAGGGTCTCACTGAGTTGCAAAGGGCCTCACTAAGTAGCTGAGACTGTCCACAAACCGAGATCTTCTGGTCTCCACCTCCCGAATGCTGGGATTACAAGCGTGTGACACCACGCCTGGGCTGCTAGAACCTTCTGATGGCTGCCCACACATGGAATCAAGCAGACCCACTTTCAAATAAAAAAATTATATACTGGGTTTAAGGCATCAGTCGGCAACCACCAGAGATATGCATGAAGAACCTGAGAAATAATTTACTCGTAAGATCCAGCTTTAGAAATCAGTGAATAGGTTCCACAGAGATAAAGCAACTTGGCTGCAGGACTCATTCTAGCCAGGACTAGGATCCAGTAGGATCCAGCCTTCCCCTGTGTCGATGACATCCCCTGCCTTCCTAACCCCAATTAAGATCCGAGCAGCTAAGGGGAAAGTTCCAGGTCTCTCTGAATTTGCATTTAACATATCACAAAGGAGCAGAACTCTTCCCCACCCATCTTCTCCCTTCCCCCAAACAATAGCTAAGTGAACTCAGCTGAAAGTTTCCAAAGAATTTCACTTTGGGGCCAAGCCCAGAGATGGAAACTCTTAGCCTGGGAAGGGAATTACGCAGGACACAGAGCAAGTGAAAACAGAGGGTGTGATTAGGAATGAGAAGGGCACCGCGGCTTTTGCACATCTGTCCCGAGGCAACCCAGCACCATGCCTAGTTCAACCTGCATTTTCACCCAAATGGGGCCCAGCTGCTGAGGCGCTGGGCACGTGCACTGGGCCCTGGCAGGTCAGCACTGGCTTCCCACCCTGGGCCTTGGTAACGGGGCAGGGGGGGGCCTCTGACCTTTGCCCTCTGGAACAGACGCTCATCATTCTTTCAGGGAGGCCACCAAGGGCTCAGAGTTCATTTCCTTTGCCAGCTGGTCATGCCTGGGCTGGTGTGGCAGCCACTGGGGACTGCAGCAAGGGGCGCCAAAGGTCAACAGGGCCTCAGATAACCCAGCCTTTCAGGCAAGAAACTGCTGTCTATGTGGGAAAGATGGAGGTTGGAGCAAAATCTTTCATTACTGAGACTGCCAAACCTCCCATTAGCATCTCCAAAAGACACAGGCATTTCTCTGTGGAGAGAAGACCTCTCTAAAGAAGGGGGAGAGGACACAGCACCCCCTGGGCTACTGTCAGAATGAAACAAAATAATGGGTATCAAGCTCAGGGCCTGGCACTCCCACTCCCACTGACCACTACCATGAAAGCCCCTCGGAGCAGGGCACCACTGGGTCGGTGTCCCCAGAGCCTGGCCTACCTGGCACAGAGCGGTGCCTAATTAATACTAGATGGATGCATAGTCATGGCATTAACGAGAATGCAAAGCCCCAGGAACCTGGGAGTTTCGCTTATACTTATGTATGCCTTTTTTATTTTAGTAAAAAATAAATAAATACATAACATGAAATTTACCATCATCACCATAAGTGTATGGGTCAGTAGTATTACATACATTTACATTGCTGTGCAAACATCATCACCATCATCAATCTCCAGAACTTTCTCCATCATCCTAAACTGAAACTTTCTATTTATCTGTTAAACTACAACCTCCCATCCCCCTCGCACTACCCCTCGTTCTGTCTCTAGAGTTGACTTCTCTAGATACTTCTTATGCATGGAATCACACAGTATTCATCCTTTTGTTTCTGGTTTATTTCACTGAGCATAATTTCTTTGTGTTTGGGGGAGGGGGGTCTGGGGATGGAACCCAGGGACATTGGATCTCTGAGCTACATCCCCTGCCCTATTTTTTATTCTTTATTTTGAAACAGGGTCTCACTAAATTGCCGAGGGCCTCAGTAAGTAGCTGAGGCTGTCTGCGAATCACTATCCTCTGGTCTCAGCCTCCCGAATATGGGATTACAAGTGTGCGCCACCACACCCGGCTGAGCATAATTTCCTCAAGGTTCATCAATATTGTAATGTGTCAAAATTTCCATCCTTTTTAAGCCTGAACAACATGTCATTTGTATGGAGATATCACAGGTTGTCTATTAGTAGACTTTGATGTGTTTCCACCTTTTGGCTCTGATAAATAATGCTGCTATGAATGTGTGTGCGAACAGAAAAGGTGTCTTTGAAAGGGGAGGGGGGAAAGACTTTAAATCAGAGGGCCAAGCTGGCATGGGGGTGTCCTGAATTTCTTTAACTCGGGCGGGTACTGAGAAGACCCCCACAGGCCCCCTCTGCTCCTAACTTCCTTTACCCATAAAGAGTAGTGGGCTAAAATGAGCACATGTCAGGGGAGAGACACATGCATGAACACAAAACAAAATGTCCTGTGATGCTTATTTCTTGCCAGTGTCCCAACCACCTTGCCCCTACAGATCCCCTTAACCTTCAAGACAGGCTTCTGCACAAATACTAACATCATGCCTATTTACCAGGAGAAGAAAACAAGACTCACATCACCAGCTAGCAAGAAGCTGAGCCCAGATTAGAACTTAGGCCTTCAAGTCTTTTTGGAGACCCTCATAGAGACCTCCCCCAGACAATGTTCTCATGCCCTGATCTGCCTCAACATCTTCTCTAGATAGAAAGAACAAGAAATTGGAGGCGAAGAATCAGGGAGAATTTGGTGGAGGAGTGTCTGGCACACCCAGGCTGAAGTCTCGTGGGGCTTGAGGAGCTGAGGGGTCAGAGGAAGTACTGGTCCAATGGCAGAAAGGATGCAGTTCTGAAGCCAGAGGCCTGCTGGATGGAGAGCTGTCTTGGCAGCCTAGGTTTCTGTGGGCCTGTGGGCCTTGGGAACCACAAAGCCAAAATGTAAAGGAATCTATTTTCTAAGGAAAACACATACTTATACATTCTGAGTAATTTCCCATGGAACGAGGAAAAAATAAACACAACACCCTAAATGGTTTTTCGCTTACAAATGGGTTCAAGTAAAGAGAAGTGGGAGAAGAAAATAGAGGGTCAGGGGAAAACGCTCTTCTGGTTCCAAACCTCAGGAGCAGCCTGGAGGCTGGAGGGCCAGGAGGAATGGGGAGGGATGGGGAGCCAGGAAGGGGGTGAGGGGCCCAAGCTGGAGCTGCTGGCCCCTCTTCTGGGAGCTCCTGACCAAGGCAGTGGAGCTGAGTCTCACTCATGCAAGGGGCTTCTCAGCTGCAGGGGGAAGCACAAAACTACAGACCATAGCTTCAGAGCAAGCTGGAGGCCCAGAGCATCGTGGGATTAGCCAACCAATGGTGGTACCCACAGGAAAGGGATGAAGGCAACAGTTCCACAGTCATCAACTGGATGGCTCAGGAGGCTCCAGGGAACTAACAAAGAAAGCTATTGAGTGAGGAGCTGAGGATCATGAGCATCATGAGGACAGATGGCTTCGTCTTCCCAGGCTCACTGAGTCTCACCTGTATGTAACAGGCATGCCTCCTTAAAAGACTAGGTTACACAGGGAGTAATGAAGGGGGGCTTATAAAATAGGGGATGGAGTTGGGCCTAGAGGATGGGCACTTGAGAGTTAAGAGAATTTGGAAGAGCTAAGAGTCAATTTGCACTGCAAATCAGACCCAGGGAGGGGAATCCTGACTGGCAGGGGTCCCAGGCTAAGGAAAGTTTGGCAGCACCAATGTTGAAAGCAGCTGGTTTGGATTTGCTCTAGCAGAAGACTCATAGCATGTGGGGGGTTCTAAGTCTCCAGGGCCCCAAGGGCCCCACTCTGCCTGGGGCAGCCTGAAGAGTTCTCCCAGTCAACAGGGACCCTCTGCTCCATCATCCCTGGCCACAACTCCTTTGGCCGCCACAACCCCATCTGACACACATGGCCGCCTGCAGAGGAAGGATGAGTTCTCATTCTCACTTTTCAGATGAGGAAACTGAGCTTCAGAGAAGCTGTTTCTACTGGTAAGTGACAGAAAGGAGCCATGCTTCCAGCCCCCTTCCCAGAGAAGGTACCACGTGGGCCCCAGGAGGATGTCATCGTCCCCAGTGCATGCTGGGTGAAGTACAGAATGCCAAGGGCAGAGACCCCATCTCATCCTCTGAATATTTCTCCTAAATTTCTTCCCTGAGGAGCCACCTGAAGATGCTGCAGACTGGGAGACCCAGTGATAAGAACACTAGGCTGGCTGGGATCAATAGCGCGTGCCTGTAATCCCAAATCTTGGGAGGCTGAGACAAAAGGATCGCAGGTTCGAGGCTAGCCTCAGCAGTTTAGTAAGGTCTCCCAGCAACTTAACAAGACTCTGTTTCAAAAATAAAAAGTAAAATTGAGCTGGGGATGTATGTCAGAAGTAGAATGCCTCTAGGTTCAATCTCCAGTAGCAAAAAAAACAACAAAAAAAAAAAAACCATAGTCTGAGGTTCAGGGGACACGTGTTATAAGGCTGGGGCCCGAGGGACAGGTGTTAAAGTCTATTTGCCCTTGGATAAGTCACTGTGTCTTCCTGAACCTCATTTTCCCTATTGGTAAAACAGTGGTTATATTCAATTAGTAGTCTAATACTTCAGAATCAGATTGTTGCCTTCCCACCAAAAGAATCTTTCTAGGCCCTTAACTAAAAACACAAAACATAGGGCCATTCCAAAAGAATCAGAGGAGCAACCTGGTAGGGCTAGATGCTCATTAGGTTTCCATCCAACCCCTGAGGACCTCTCCATAGGGCCAAAGACAATGAAGAATGCAATTGAAAAACCATCGAACTTCCCGGTCTCCTAGAAAGGTTTCATCCACCTCCACAGGGCCACTAAAGGACAGAACTTCTCAAAGCCCAGTAAGGACCTCTTCTCTCTTCTCATGTGATCCTACATGCTCATTCACCATCCAAACACTGCCAACTCCCTAATTAATTCAAAACACCTCCCCAACACCTATCTCTGGTTGTCTGTATTAGTTAGCTATCGCTGCATAACAAATCCCCCAATAACTTAGCAGCTTGCGCACAACAAACATGTGTCATCTTGCAACCATTTCTGAGGGCCAGGAAACCAAGAGCAGCTTAGCTGAGTGCTTCTGGCTCCAGTTCTGTCGTGAAGTTCAAGTCAAGACGTCCGCCACGGCCGTGTACCTCTGGAGGCTTGACTGGGGCTGTGGTGCTCTTCCTTCACATAGATGAAAAGTTGGTAAGGCCTCAGTTCCTTGCCACGTAGCCTCCAATGACATTGCAGCCGACTTCTCTGTAGTGAGTCACCCCAGGGACAATAACCAAGACGGCTGCCATGGTTTTATAACCCAGTCTTGAGAATCATCTACAATCGTTCTCACCATATTCTATTTAGTCACTAAATCTCGCCCACAACTAAAAGAAGAGGACTCAAGCCACACCTCTTAGAGAGGAGCCTCTGAGAACTTGAGGACCTGTTTTCAAACCGCTACATTTGCAAAGGCCAGACTTAGGCGTCCTTGGCCCAGGCCAATTCGGTCAGTGTCTATTAGAGTAAACAGTGGCCACTAAGCCAGCCAGGGGCCTGGGATGCCTCCTGCCCCACGCGAACACCCCCTCATCTCAGGGAACGCCAGTTCTCTTGCTGCCATTCTAACCACTCCAGGAGCAAGGCATGAGGGTTAATAGTTTGAACCCCGGGCCCACCAATGGCTAGGCCTCCATCTTTAAACAAAGATTATAGAACCTACCATATTATATAGATTAAACACCCCATGTAAAGTCCACAGGACAGTGCCTGGCACACAGTAAATATTAAATAAATACTTGCTATTATCTCCATCCACACTGGCCTAAGCAATTAGCAACTCCCACCCGGATGATTCACACAGCTTCCTATTTGGTCTCCTTAAGTTCATTTTTTTTTCTCAAATACTATCTCAGCCAAGCAGCCAAAAGGAGCTTTACAAAGGGCACATTTGGTCGGTCATATTTAACACTCAACATCTACCACCATTGCTTTAAAAACATGCAAAAGTTCGCCATTGCTCTTTTTTTAATATACTTTTATTGGCGTGTTGTAATTATACATCATAATGAGGTACAGAAACAATCGTGCACACTCTCCCTCCCTCCCTTGTACATGACTGCCGGGGTCCAGCCCTGGCAAGAGTCGAGGTTCGTGTGTCGGTGAGAGAAGAAGAGCTGTCACACGAGATCAGGTTCAAACTTCTCCATTTTATTCAGGATTTGTTACAATTTTTTTTGAAGATTTAAAGAAGTTTATTAGAAAGATAGAAATACAGAAAATAGAAATACAGCTCCATACCAGACTGGCATGGAGGGGTGACTCGAAATGAATACATCCTTGTTACAATTTTTATACTTTTTTTTTGGCAGAAAAGCAAGGGCACAGCCATGCAAGCAGGAACTCCAAGGATAGGAAGTTTTATTTTTTACAGAGTTTAGGGCAAGGGTCCCAGACATTTAAATAATCATAGTATGCTTTGTCTCACTTCACAAGGCTGACTTAAACTTAATCTTATACACTGGCCCAAACTAAGGTCAGTTTGAACTTAATGTTTGGCCCAAACTTTATCCTTGGGAAAAAATCTTTGCTGCCTGAGTCTCTCACAAGCCACTGCCCATCAGTTTTAGTTATAATGCTTATACATAAAATTCCAATTATACATATTGATCCAAATAATCCTAAAATAATTTTATGAAGAAAGGAATGCTAGGCATACTTCACGGGGGATCTACGCCATTGCGGACCCCCTGATCGAGCTTTCTCAAGATCTGCAGAGATGCTGTAGCACATGACATTAAAATTGGTACCAGTGATTTCATATTTGTACAAAGAGCATTATTTGGACCGTTGCCTTCATCTGCCTCCTTCCCCCTCCCTTCCCCAAAGCCCCTCCATCACTCCAGTGGAGTCTCTCTTCCTTTATGGGAAGTCCCTTTTGTTACCCAATCTCTCTCTAACTTCCACATACGAGGGGAAACACAGAACACAACTGTTCACTTTCTGAGACTGCCTAATCTCACTTATAATATTCTCTAATTCCATCCGTTTTCCTGAAAATTATATAATTTTCTTCTTTATGGATGAGTAAATTCCCATCGTGTGCACATGCCACCATTCTGTAACCCATCCATCTGTGGATGGACATCTGGGCTGTGCATTGGGCCTCTAGAAACACGGACAGGCATGTATCACTGTCATATTCTGACTTCAATCCCATTGCTCTCAAGATGAAAATAAAACCTGACCCTCCTGCAAGGCCCTGCACGGTCTGGCCCTTGCCTGTACCCCAGCCTCCTCCCTGGAAGGCTTGCCTCTCTCTGCTCCTCAGATATCCCTTGAATACATCCTGCTCCTGCCTGCCACGGGCCTCCCTGTATCACCTCTCACCTAGACCAAATCTAACCATCCTTCCAACCTCAATACCAGTGTTATTTTCCAAGGAAACCTGTCCTGACCTCCAAGCATCCCTCGAACACAGATCCCAGCCTGTAATTACTTGATTCATCCTCCTCTCTCTCTCTCTCTCTCTCTCTCTCTCTCTCTGTCTGTCTGTCTGTCTGTCTGTCTCTCTCCAGACACTAAGATCTATGTAAGCAGCAACCACGCCTGCCCTCGTTCAACATCGCTCACACGGCTCCGAAGCCAGTCCCTGGCCCGGGTCAGTCTCCAGCAAGTGTTTGTGGAATGAATACTGAAATGCTCGTGCTCTCTGGTACTCGTAGACCCATCCAGCCCCACAGCTGTCCCCTCCTTCTTTGCCCTGAATGTCTGACTCACCAAGTCGCTCTTAGCTCGGATATTGCTGCCCCCCACCTGTGTAGCATGAGCAGATGCTGGGCCCCTCCTGGGAGCACCACGGGAGCTAACTGGGCTCTCCCCACCTCTGAGAAATGCACAGATGGACTTCATCCATGGTCTCCCCACATGCCCAGGAAAGGCACACATTTATCTGGCTTCCTCAAAGCTGGAGTTCCTGGCAGTCCAAACCCCTGGCCTTTCCCACATCTACTCTCCTCTAAACTGGGGTCAGGAAACACATTCACCTTCCCTGTAATTCCCTTCTTCACCCAACTTCAGCCTCCTCTCAGGGACATTTTAGTATTCCAAATCACTCCCCAGGGCCAGTATGGTGGCAGAGGAAGCATGCCGCTTAAATGTCTGACCAGCTGAGCTACCAGCTCGCCAGTGGCCTGGGAGTTTCTGCCCTTCTCAGAGCCTACACTGCAAGCCCCGCCTGCTTCCCCCATGCCCAGGCACTGCCCCGAGCGCTCTGCCCCGTGCCCGCTGCCTCGATCTCCTTCAGTCCACCTCTTCCATCTCTCTCCCCAGCCATGCTCTGACACTCATGACTGTCACACAGAAAGGACTGTTCCTCCCTGGAAAGATCATGCCCTGGTTCCCAGCTGAGACAAAAATCCAAGTCTGGCCTGCGGAGACAAGAGAGCTTGCTTCTCACGATACACAAAGACCCCCATTTTGCCCATGGCCTCCACAACTGCCCTCTCTGGCCTTTCTGGTCCACACAACTAATGTCTTGATTCTGGCTCTGTCCACCCCACTTCGGGTTAGGACCCTCTCTACTTCCCAGTGTCAGAGGCTCCCTGCTTCCTGCCATTAGCCATGAGCTAATGCCCCGTGGCCCCACCTGCTGCTTACCCCGTCTCCAGTTCCATCATAAAAACCTGACAGGAGACTTCCGGGAAGATGGCGACCGAGAAAAGCGGGGCTTAAGAGCCCCGCTAACAACAAATCTCCATTACCACAAAATCAGCGCCTTTCAAAGCCAGAAAACAACATCACCAGAGAAACAAAAAAAATCACCAGGCTCCAGAGAGAAAGCGGACTGAGAACAGAGCCACAGAGGAGATCCTCACGCCCAAGGACGCAGCAGACGCAGCAGCAGCGCCATACTGCTGGCGGCACCAGCAAATTCACGGGACGGCCACAGCAAGCCGAGGGGAGGCGCTGCGGAACAACCAGGCGGGATTTCTCGGCGCAGAGGACATCTAAAGCTCCCAGTGGCTGAGCTCAGCACACGCTGCAGGGATTCAGAGTGGAAATCAAAACCAAGAAAAAAAACGCCAGCCCAACAGCCGAGGGCGTAGCAGCGGCGCCATATTGCCACCGGTGGCAGCAGCACCGAATTCACCGAATTCAGTACAGCTACACCTGCGTACTCAAGAACAGTGAGTCAAATTGCAGGCCACAGCGGAGAAATCCCAGTACTGTACTCACTGGGACTTGACCCAGTGGGAGAGGGACGGTGGCAGTGATATCACACCATAGGAGAAAGTGCAACCTGGCACCCCCCACAGTCTAAGCAGCCTCTATCGACTCTCTGGGTCGGAGACTCTGTGATACAACCCAGTAAAGGAGTAGTGGGGTCTGAGATACTACTGACTCGAGATCCAGAACACCTTAAGTGAAGTCATAGTGACCCAAGGGAAGAACCCAGAGAAGGCACAAACTTCCGAAATCATGGGAAAGAGGAATAATACTGGAGCAATGAATGCTCACAACCCCACAACATCAGAACCTGATAAAACAGAAATTCAGAGATTTCTAGAAGATCAAATCAGGAAAATAACTGTAGAAATAATAGAGGTGCTTCGAAAAGAACTCAGAGAGAGCCAAAAAGAGATAAAGGATGCAATTAATGAAGTAAAGGCCTCAATTCAAAGCACAAACAACCGATTAGAACACATGGAGAACAGAATCTCACTCTTAGAAGATGATCATTCCAAAAATGAACGCATAGTTTCTAATCTAGGAAAAAATATCCGACAGCAGGAATCTGATATTGAAGAAATATGGGCCCATTTTAAGAGAGCTAACCTAAGAATAATTGGAATAGAGGAGGGGAAAGAAAGTGAAACCAAAGGGATCAACAATATCTTCAAGGAAGTAATAGCCGAAAATTTTCCAGACAGAGCAAGAGGTCGATACACAGGTCCAGGAAACTTATAGAACTCCCTTTAGACAGGATCAGAGAAGAGGATCCCCACGCCACATAATTGTCAAAATGACCAATGTGGAAGCCAAGCAGAGAATCTTAAAGGCAACAAAAGCAAAGGGCCAAGTGACATTCAGAGGCAAACCAATTAGAATCACTCCAGACTTCCCAAACCAAGTTATGAGAGCCAGAAGGGCTTGGAGTAACATATTCCCAATTTTGAAAGAAAACAACTTCCAGCCAAAAATTTTCTACCCAGCAAAACTTTCTATCAAATTAGATGGAAAAATAAGAAGCTTCCATGACAAACAGAAACTGAAGGAATTTATGTCTTCAAAACCAGCACTAGAGAAAATACTCAAAGAGATTAACTACAAAGAAGAAATAGGTAACACACATCAGAACTAGAGAAACAAGATTTTTCCATCCAACAGACAACTAAGATTGGTTATCTGTGGAGATTCATTATTTATGTTAGTCTTTTACCTATCTCTAAAGGGTATTGTTTGCCTTTATTGTTGTTAATTTTTAGGATTTCTAGTTGGAATATTAATATACCTTCAGATATAGCATTTGGAAATATTTTATCCCATTCTATTAGTAACTGTTAACTCTGTTTACATTGTCTTTGGATATACAATATGTTTTTTATTTTTTAGGGAGTTTGTATACTCTTCTGTTGCCTGTGCCATTGAAGTCATAACCAAGAAATCACTGCCAATTTCAATGTTGTGAGGTTTTATGACCCAGATTTTCTCCTAAAAGTTTATAGTCTTAAGATTTATATTTAGGTCTTTTATCTATTTTGAGTTAACATTTGTATATGGGATTAGGTAAGGGTCCAATTTTATTCTTTTCCATGTAATTATTATTTTTCAACAATATTTAGTTAAAAGATTATTATTTCTACCACCAAATGTTCGTGGAAACCTTGTCAAAAATAACTTGACAATATAGGGAAGAATTTAGCTCTAGGCTTTTATTTAACTCCAATGGTTTATATATCTGCCTATAGAACAGTACTACACTATTTCAATTATTGTAGCTTTATATGGTTTGAAATCAGAAAATATATATCTTCTAGCTTTGTTCTTTTTCAAGATCGTTGTGGGTACCTAGAGTCCATATTCCATATTAGGATAGATTTTTTTTTCTGAAAAATAAATATATAAATATATGATAGTTTCACCTAAAAAATAGAAAAAATAGATTCCCTGGTAAGAAAGAAAGCAAAAAGAAATATTGAAATGTTATCTTTAAGTCATCAAAAGCTTGGTATCAGACAAATGAAACTGTTATGTGAGATTATCATTTTTAATTTTTGATAATTTGCTATAATACTAGATGTCAATCTCTAAGCGAAGCATGGGAGGGGGGGATAGGGAGAGAATGGGGTGGGGATCGGGTGGGGGCTGATAGGGCAATGTGTGCATGTATGTCTACAAAAGTATGTATCCCACTATGATGTATGAATACAGTGCACCAATTAAAATAAATAAATTAATTAATTTAAAAAAATAATAAATAAATAAATAATAAAAATAAAAATAAGATTAAAAAAAAAAAACCTGACAGGAAGCCAAAGAGAAGGATGTGGAGCCCCTCCCCAGGGACACAACTTCCTTCAGCCTTGAGCCCTGTGGCGCCCAGGCCTATGCCCAGGTCCAATGGCCGCCTCCTCCCACCTTGGGATCTGCTATGGTTTAGATAGAGAATGGCCCCCAGAAAGGCCCATCTAGTGCAGAAATGTTCCCAGGTAAAATAATTGAATCCGGGCTTTAACCTCATCTGTGGATAAAGCAAATGAGAGATAAATAAGTTGAGTGGAAAATCGTAGGCAGGTAAGGCATGCCTGAGAAGGCTGGTTGCCAAGGCCGTAACCGTGGGGACTACCTCTGTACCTGGTGTTTCTCTCTTTCTCCCTCTTTTTCTGCATCCCAGGTAGCCTGGACAGCTGCCATCTGGCACGCCCTGCTACCATAACATCTGGGCCTTGGAGTCAGCCAACTATGGACTGAACCTCTGGAACTCTAAGCCAAATAAACGTTTCCTTTTCTAAGTTGTTTGGCAGTTATTTTGGTCACAGCAACAAAAAAAGCTGACTAAGACAGGGCCATGCTGAGCTGCTCTGAGACCCAGCCCAACAGCCAGAGCCCTTGTCTTGCTCTGAGGCCCTGCTGCCAGAAGACTGACATCTCTACCACCTGAATGTCTGACGATCCACCCTGACTCCCAGCCCTGGTCTTCTGCCCGCTCACCTGGGCTGTGACCTTCTATCCCTCGTCTGCAGGCCTGGATCACCCCATCACAGCCTCTTCTCAATCTTCACCCTGCTTCTCCCCCAGCCAGAGGCCTCCCTCAGTGTGCTCCCCAGATTAAATGAGCCAACATAATCCCCTAAGTGCTCCCTGTTAAACATTCCTCGCACTCCAAAGTCGATATGAAAAGGCCTTAGAGTTTTTGTCATAACCCTATTTCTTATATGCCAGTGCCCAAATTACTAGTCAACCTTGGTTTTTCTTGAGAATATAATCTGTGCTGCCTGTATTTCATGCACTGGGATTGAAGCAATGAACAAAACTGACAGGAGCCTCTGCCCTCGTGGACTCGCATCCTGGAGGAAGCCTACCAGAGACAGGACCAAGGGGCAAGCGGAGTCTCCTCCGCCGGTCCTGAGGCTACTCCTCTTTCCAAGTGGAGTAGGCCTTTCTGGTGGTGCCACCTTGAACCCCAGAGCATGGAGTCCACTATTGTCTCCTTTCCAGCCACTCAGGGGAGGGCTGGCTGCGCGCCCTGGACTCCCCCAATATCTCCATTGCTTCTCCTCCCCCTCCTTGCCGCCACTGCCTTCTCTTCCTGCAGAGTCACCAGTCAGCACTTTCCCTGCTGGGGAACATGCGTCCATCGCCTCTCCAGTAACCTGGCCCCTGTTCTTTTGTCTCCTCAGCATGGCTAGCCTGTACTGCCCTCCACAAAGATCTCCTCCTCCCCAGAGGCTGCTGCTGGAGTCCACAATGACAAGGGAGCCCAACATTTCCCAGTCGGCCGCAGCCCTTAGCAGAGCTTGGCCCGGGACTTGTGCTAGCCTCTCGGGGGATGAAAATCAACTTTCCTGGACCCAGCCCCTGGCTTTCCAGCGAGAGCCACAGCCTCCACAAGCTGCTGGCATGCTCTCTGGAAAGGACATATGGGATGGCAAACAGGACTGCGGATGCTCTGCAGCCTGCGGGCTCCCAGGGCCAGGCCTGGCCCTTCCCGTAGCAGTGGGCCCAATGCGTGCACTGCAGCTCTGGGCCCATGTGAACTTGGTGCAGGACCAACCTGGCCCAAGGTTGAGTCACAGGGCAGCTAGAGAACTTCTGAATAAGGGAAGAGAAACCTCAGTGGAGCCAGGGAGGTGGTCTAGGGTGAGGATCAGTGAAGGAAATTACTACCACCGGCTTTGTGTACATGTGTGAGAACACCAGTGTCAATCTCGGTACCCGGTAGGGGGAGAGGGGGATGGGGAGAGAGCCAGGGGGCCTCCAAGTGCCGTTATGTCACTGTCGACATGATTTACATGATTTATAATGTGAGACTATAATGCACCAGTAAAAGTATATTAATAAAAAAATAAGGAACTTCTGAGGGCTCTGAGCTACAATGAGGATTAAGACAAGAAATGCCACATAACCACAAGTGCAGTGCTCACTGGCTCTTCCCTCCCAAACAGGGAATTCTCCTGTATGGCCTGACCACTCAGAGTCACGTGGCCCTGGCAGGAACACTAGGCAATAGCATGTCTCCCTACATTTCCCCTCACATGCACTCAGAAAGAGTCATCCCTTTTTCACAGGGCAAAGAACTAACCAGATACTGGCTCTCTACAGGCATGGATGGTGCCAGGCTGCCCTCCTGACAGCTTTTCCAGAGTGTAGACTTTCCTAGGCCCCTTCGCTATGCCTGGGACCCTGTAACCCCAGCTTTAGATCAGCATCCAGCCACCCTCTCCAGGGCTCAGGGCCCGGTGTGCATGGAGAGGCCAGGCTAGGCCAGGAAGGGGTGGCCCTTCCAGGCCATCATGGGGGCCCTTCCAAGCCATCATGGAGAACAGCCTGTGCACAAACAGGTTAAATCAGGACAAGGACAGTCACTACTGATGTCCAAGTGATCTCCAACACAAAGGTGATGGAACTTGACCCCTACAGCATGCAGCCTGGAGGATGATGGAATTGTCCCTCGCCACATTCCTCTTCCCCTGGTTGGAAGAACTTTGAACTAAACCCGCCCAGAACTGCCACCGTGGGTGACTGACAAACCAAAGCTTAAGGAGATGGCAGTGGCTTTAGAAGGCCATCGATACTAGCAGAATAAAGCAGGCAAAATTAAAGGAGATGAGTCCATTTACCTGAGGGACCCAGTAAGACTCTAGCTAGGTCAAGGCTCCCAGGAGAGGGTTGGCAATATTCGGAAGCACAGCTGAAATGAAGGCGCCCAGAGTATGGGAGGCACTTCCCAAACAAGGCAGAAGGGAGCCAGAGAAGGGTTTGGTGAGCGTCATCAGCTTTCCTAGAGATCAGGCCAAAGAGCTCACCACCCAGGAGGGAGAAGCCCAGCTTCCAGACTCCAGATGGAGACCAGGATGGTGCATGAGGCTGAGAGTCAGGCCACTGAAGCAGAGAAGTATCTACTGTAAAAAGAGAAAGAGATGAGGACCAGCTCAGGAAAGAGGGGCTCCAGCCACCTACTCTGCCTCAGACCTGAGCCCCAGCAGCCCCCAGGCCCTGGCAGACGCCCCAGTGGTACCTCGGGACAGGAGCCATCATGCTCAGAGTAAGCAGGCAAGCCGTGGGGAGGAGCTGACGAGCTCCCAATGACCTGCCTCATGTGCAGCCCATGCAGTGGGGACGGGGAGACCAGCCTGGCCGCCCACACATGCTCCAACCAGTATGCTTCACTTTCATCTTTTCTATCCAGTGAAATTCCACTTTAGCTTTTATTTAAAGAAAAGTTTCACCGCTAATGCAAATCTCTGAACCCAATAATGCCCACGGATCCTCCCAGCCCTGGCATGCGATATCTTAACCCTGGTGTCTTCTCCCCTCACCTCTCCACCTCCTGGGAGTAAGCGAGGACTCACTAGGCTCCTTCAGGTGGTCTTCCTCAGCCCTGGACCCACCCAATTCTCCCCTCGTATCCAACCCACCCATGTGGCCTCCAGTGACCACAACAGGGTCACTTCTACAAGGAGAGCTCACCCCATACCTCTCAGGGCCTCTTGATGTCCCCTGGAGAGACATTGAATGCCCTGCAGGCAATCCCAGGGCCAAGCTTAGCATCTCCCACCCCGACTCTGCGGCCCAGAGGGACCCAGGGACCAGGAGCCTCCACTTTACTTTGGACTGTAAAATGAGGGGCGTGAATTAGCATATCCCCCAGAACACCATCTGAGGAATGCTAATCCCTTTAGACATTCCAGGGAAAAAGGTTTCTCTGGACAAAGGATCCTGGGAACTGCTGCAACTACAACCATTTTGGAGTGCCCCCACCCATTAGCATACGGAAGGCCTTGAGGATTCTGCGGTGAGGACAGCGGGAGGAAAAGCAGGTCTTCTGAGTTTAGTTTTTTCATTTTGTTTGGGCTCTTTGTTACTGGTTTTGGATTGTTATTGGTTTGGGGTCATTGTTGTTGCTGTTGTTGCTGTCATTGTTGTTGTATTTGCAGTGCGGGGATCAAATCGGGGCCCTCACATATGCTAGGCAAGCACGCTGCCCCTAGCTACATCCCTGGCCCTGGCTGTTGTTTTGATATTGGTAGTATCCATGCATGGATTCTGCTCTAAGCGCTTTACCTCAAATCCTTTCCTGAAGGAACTATTAAGAACCCCATTTTATAAAGGAGGAAACCGAGGCCCGGGTTTCTCAGATACTCAGGGGCAGAGCTAAGATCCAAACCCAGGTAGTCTGACTCCAGTGCCAGAACTCCTAGCCCAACTCGCTGGCGCCCTCGAGATGATGTGGAATCCTATGGCTGCACAGTGCCCTGGGCCAGCCCTCTTGCCCCCAGAGGGACCAGAGATGAAAGCTACAGCTGGAGGCTGAGGCCTGAATGTCTCTTCGAGCCCTAACATTCTCGGATCTTCTCCTGGCCATTGGGCTGTGACAGCTGCGTGGGAGGGAGGTCTGGGACAGGTGGCCCATTTCAGCACCTCTCAAATTAGGTCCAGGCAGGGCCCGCTGCTTCCTCTTGCTCCCCATGGGGCTCACAGAAATGGACAAAAGAGAAGAGAAACAAACACACAAAAAAATCTCCTTTGAAGACCAAAGCCCTGGACAGGGGTGGGGGTGAGACTCCAAAGAGGAATAGGAAAATTCCACCTGCGGGGACCTGGTGTGTGCTGCTCCTGAGCTCTGGGCTTCTGTACAGGAGCCGCGCAAGCAGGTAAGTGGTTGGGGAAACGAACTCAGGTTGAAGGGAAAGCTGTGTATCACATTCAGTCTGGGTCTCTCCTCTGGGCAGCCTGGCTCCCCTCCCTCCTGGTAATCTGACCAGAGCCCCCACCATTTTCCCTAGCCTAAAATCCTGTGGCTTACCCCCTCCCCAGGCAGGCAGCAGAGGCTTCTGGGCTCCACTCAGGCGGATTTGTCTCCATTCTTCTGTGAGCACTGCTCTCTCAGTAGGCTAGATAGTGCTGTCCTCAGCTTTCAGCTCAAAACACACACACAAGGGGAGCGCTGGCAGCTGCAGGCCCCAGCTCACACTGCCCACACTGTGCTTCCGGGGCACTGGTTTACAAACAAAAAACATAGCTGGTTCTCCTAATAGGGCCTGCCCTCCCTGTCTGTGTGTGCTCTTAGTGTCTGTCTACATATCTGTGTGTGTGTGTCTCTGTCTATCTGTCTATCTGTCTGTCTCTCTCTCTGTCTCTCTCCCCCCTCTCCTTTCTTCCTGATCCCTCTAATTTAACTTAATGGGGCTTGTCTACTGATGAAGTAGGCATCTATTAGCCCAAGAGGTCCTCCTGTCCAGTTCTGAAGCTATGTCCCAGGACACTCAGAAGAGTGTTTCATGGCAAGCATCCCAGGCTCAAACAAGACATTTGGAAGACTCTGGGCCCAAAAGTGCAGCCACGTATCCAGATGGGCACTGCAGGTCAGGGCTGGACAGGCTGGCCTCCTCCTTGTACCTCTCTGCAGCTTTTACTCAAAGTCAGACATAGTGGCGTAGGCTTATACTTTCAGTACTTGGGAGGCTAAGACAGGAGGATTGCAGATTCAAAGCCAGCCTCAGCAATTTACCGAGGCCCTCCGCAACTTAGTGAGACCCCATTTCAAAATAAGAAATAAAGCCAGGCATGGTGGCTCACACTAGTAATCCCAGTACTTGGGAGGCTGAGACAGGAGGATCACAGATTTGCAGCCAGCGTCAACTACTTAGTGAGGCCCTCTGCAACTAAGAATAAAAACTAGGACTGGAGGTATAGCTTAGAGGTAGAATGCCCCAGGGTTTAATCCTCAATGCCACAAAAATAAATAAATAGATAAATAAATGTTCTTAATCTTGTAAAATAAAATTGATAATCATATACCTACCCCAAAAGTTTGTTGTAAACATTAAATAAGATATATGGAAAGTCATCTATACCATATAGAACCACATAGCAAATAGCAGTCCGTGCTATCTATGATTTCCCTTCAATCTGGGGTACAGGAGACCTCGGGACTCCTCTGAGAAATGGCAGTCGCCATCAGCAGACATCCCCAGGCTCTATGGTCTGGCCTGAGGACAGTGAAAATGGCGGAGCTTTGGGGCAGGCAAGAATGGAGCCTGGCCTGGTCGCCAGGCTGAGGGGGGCTCTCTGGGGCCCATCCTTCCCCATCCCATTTTGCAGATTAAAAAACTTACATAAAAGAGCTGTCACTGGGACCCTAGGCTCTTCACTAGGCTCTTCAGTCCAAGCAAGACAATCTTGCTGGCTCGGCAAGCCCCCTTAGAATTGAGCCAACCCGCGGAGATGCTAAGACACATTAACCAGAAAGGGGCCAAGAGAGATCGCTTCCGAGGGTCTCTGCCCAGTGCCAGGCTCAAGGCCGAACAGTCCCACCATTCCCTCAGCTCCAAGTTTTTCCAAATCCTGCCTCTCCCCCTGAAAAGCCCTCACAGGCTGGGCTCTCCCAAGCCTCTGTTTACAAAATTATAAGCTTCCTTCGCCCCCAGTCTCCTCTAGTTACAATAATACTCATTGGCTCTCCATAGTGATTGGGGGCATGGAAATTGTGACTTCACTCCTCAGAGATTTTCTGCTTTAACAAAATAGCATTGAGAGAGAAAGTTAAAAAGAACATCTCTGTCCATCTTTGGTACAAAAAGCAATAGGGCTCCTGCCTCCCAGCCCAGGGACCCCAGAGACACATGGAGGGCTCCCATTCCACACCCATCCTGTACCCCACAGGATGGAAATCAGCATCTCTGGGTGGGGGTCTAAGGGCCAAGAAGTGCCAACAGCAAGAAATAACTCCCTCCTGCAGTGCCATCTCCTGCCTTGATTAATTCTTCATTTTGTGCTTAGCCATTTATTATAAAGTCAATCCTTTAACCTGTGGTTTGACCTATGTGCTTAGAATCAAGCTCCTGAGCCCAACCAGCTCAGTCAGTAATTGCCACCACTCCAAGCCTCAGTGTCCTTGCCTTAAAAAGAGAAACCATCCAGTCCTATCCTCACAGGGCTGTTGCGAGAACTAATGAGATGACATGTGGACGGCCTGGAACCCTGCCAGCAGGTCGCAAAGCTCCAGACAAGCTCTCACTGGGGTCTCACTCCAGCGCGACTCTGCCAAGCAGAGCACGCCTCCGAAGGGAGATGACCTGTAGGGGGCGCCCGCGTGCGGAGGCCGGCTCTGGCGCCTGCTCAGCAGGACCCCGTGCTTTAGTCCTTGAACAGCAGGGAAAGTGTAACAGGCAAGGCGATGGAGAGCTCAGTGAGCCTGTGTGCACCACTCTGCGGGTGCTATGGGAAATTCAGAAGGGGCAACTATGAACCGAACTCCGCAGTTTAAGGTGTATGAGGAGTGTGTGTGTGGTGTGTGTGTGTGTGTGTGTATGTGTGTGTATCCCGTCTCTCACTGGTCTTACTGGGGACTGAACCCAGAGGCACTCTATCTCTAGTCCTATTTTATTTTTAACAGGGTCTCACTAGGTTTATGAGAATCTCACTACTTGCCGAGACTGTCCTCAAACCTGGGATCTTCCAGTCTCAGCCCCCCAAGTACTGGGATTAGCAGCATTCCAGCCTAGATAGACACACACACACACACACACACACACACACACACACTATTTGATATCGATATTATATATGCATATCAAATTAACTCTTCCACTGAGGCTCTGTCCCACCTGGGAATTCGGTCTAATCATTAATGGGACGCCCATCCATCCATCCTCTCTCAGTCGTGCAGTCACTGGCCACTTGTTTCCATCAGTTACTACAGAGACACCATCCAAGGCCACATGGTCCCCAGGTGCCCAGTGGCGCTCCAGTTTCCACGCTAACTAGTGCCAGAGAAAGCCAGCCCGAGACACATCACATCACACAGGCAGTCTACTCTGCAGTCCTGGCCCCGCTGGGCACGGCAAGGGAAGAGGGTGCTGGGCCTTGATCACCCTTCCCTCAAAGGCAAAATACTCTGGCTTTCAAGAGGGAAAAAGTAAGGAAGGGATGCTATTCCTGCTCTCCTTCCTGCAGTACCAGCCTCAGGATCGGGCTCCCAGAGGAGCAGCTGCGTGGCACGGAGGCAGCGGAGGCAAACATATAGACAAGAGAAGAAGCCAGCATATCTCACAGGTGGCTGTTAAGGCCCCATCTGCAAAGAGGCGACTTGGGCACAAGGACATAACAAGATATTTCTACCACCACCCCTCACACCATTACCCTCTGCTACTTCAGGGCTATCGGAAATCCTCCAGAAAGCAAGTCTACCTCCCCCTGAGCCTTCCTGAATGCCTACAATACCTACCCTCTTGCTGTCCCCCAAAGGCAGAGGTATCAGTCAGCCACATCACGTCACCTCCCTGAGGCGGGCAACAGGGAAGCTACGTGCTGACTTTACTTAGCACCTACTAGACGCCAGGTGGTTTCACAGGCACACCACCTGTTCCATCTGGAAGTGGGAAATTCAGTCCCGGTCATGAACACAATGAGTGCTGCTGTGGTTCCCAGACGTCCACGAGGAAACGAAGGGCCAAGGTCCCAGGGCCACGTTATAACAGAACTCAGATGAAAATATGCAGCCATTACTTAATAATAATACTCATTATAGTGCCGGGCGTGGTGGCGCACACTTGGGAGCCTGAGGCAGGAGGATCACATAGGTTCGAAGCCAGCCTCAGCTAGCTTAAGAGACCCTGTTTCCAAATAAAATATAAAATAGCCCGGAGGTAGAAGGGTTCCATCCCCAGTACCACCAATAAATAAATAAATAAATAAATACTCTTTATACCACACCTTGCATTGCTAACACCATCTTCATTTTAGAGATAAAAACCCAAACAGCAACTAAGTGCCCCGTGAGGCTCAGGCAGCCTGACCCTGGTGCCGGAGTTCTTTCTCCGCCCCATTTCTCTGTCTCCAAGTGACGGGCGGTTGGTCGGGAAGCCCCACTAGTTCTGAGAACTAGAGTACTGCTCAGATCCCTGTCAATGAACAGGGAAGCTCTATCCAAGGGCACGACTTAAAGACAGATTATAAACAGCTTATAAGCACAAGACTTAAAGACAGATTATTTTGAAATAAAACCTTCACAAAAATGCAAACTCAAATGCTTAGAAATTAATTATAGCTGGGAGAGTAAGAAATGCTACTGGGGAGGGAAATTCATCAAATACTGTGATATGCATGTATTAATATACCACACTCAAACCCATCATTCTGTAAAGTTAAGTATGCACCATTTAAAAAAAAAAAAAGAAGAAATCAATTAAAGCATTGCTTTGGAGGGCAGAAGACAAAACACGATTTATTCACATCTCCCTCCCATCCTGGCCCCCACCTCAAATCAATAGCCTGGAATCCTTAACTGTTAAATAAATAGATATACTTGTAAAGAGAAGACAGCATGCTTCCAGCCTGGGACAAAGGACCACAGACTCAGGAATGAGGGGTAAGTACCCTTCATCGTATGAGTACATTGAGGTCTGAAAGACAGAGCGACTTGTCCTGAGCCAGCACCTGGGTGCACACCTGGGCACTTGCGTGACCGAGTGCACGCAGGGCGCTGCACGCTCGGCCCTGGCTGCACGCCCGCGCGTGCCCCAGAGCACGTATGCACCGGGCTCTGACCCGGGCAGGCTCTCTTCTGTCTTTTCCTCCCAGGGCCTTGGTTGCGGCTCACAGGCGGGTAGAGGCTGCCCCCTGGTGGCCGTGAGAGGCCTCTCCAGGCCCGCAAGCCTTTCCGGAGTTCTTCCTCCCTGTCAGGCCCCATTCTAAAAGAAAACTGGGGGCCCACAGCCAGGACTGAGGCTCTGCTGGGAACTGGACTTCCACGCTGAGGGTCAGGACCTTTGGGGTCTCAGTATCAGGGAAAGAATAAAGCGGAGGCTTCGCGTTGCAAGCTGATTCCCTGGGAAGCCAACTAAGAGACAGAAGAGCAATAGAAGGCTTGGGGAGCTTTCTATGGGGCTGGCAGTCACAAATAAAGAGATGGGACAAACAGGAGAGGCACCAAGGCTGGGGACACAAGCTTCTAATCACAAAACATGGAAGAAATACAGGAGAGAAAACAAATACCCTGTGGAATTAGAGATATTGGTGGGAATTCCGTTTTCAATATATAGATACGTTAAAATAAGCATAGATATAAATGTGTATGTTTATGTCTATGACTATTAAGGGCTGCATTTGCACCCACCCCAAAAAACCTCACAGATTGAAACCCCAACCCCTGTGGGATGGTATTAGAAGGTGGGGCCTCTGGAAGGTCATTAGGTTTAGATGAGATTATGAGGCTAGAGCCCCCCTTGATGGCATCTGTATCCTTGTGGGAAGAGAGACTAGAACTCCCTCTCTCCACCACCTGGGGATAAAACAAGAGCTGCTCATCTCAGGATGGCCAGAACTGCATGGGATCTGCATCCTGAATTTGAATTTCCACCCTCCAGCATTAAAAGAACCTAAGTGCTGTTACTTAAACCACCTTGTCTAGGTTGCTGTTGTTTTTATTTTTTTATTTTTGTGGTACTGGGGATTGAACCCAGGGGCATTCTATCTCCAAGCTACAACCCCAGCCCTATTTTTTATTCTTTGTTTTGAAACAGGGTCTCACTAAATTGCAGACAGTCTCACTAATAGCTGAGGCTGGCCGCAAACCTGTTATCCTCCTTTCTCAGCCTCCCAAGTCCTGGGATTACAAGAGTGTGCCACCATACCTGGCTTATGGTATTTTATTATAGTAGCCCAAGCTGATAAGGACAATAACTGCAGATATAACATGTATGTATATTTGTTTGCATATATGTTTATATTATTCATACCTCCTCTGAGAAAGCTTAGAAATAGCGATGTCTCAATACCAATTAACATGTAACTTGGTTTCTAAATATAGATTGAGAATCCTTTATCTAAAATACTTGAGATCAGATGTATTTCAGATTCTGGATATTTTTTCAGATTTTGGAATATTTGCATATGTATAATGAGATATCTTGTGGACAAGATCCAAAATTTATGTATATTTTACACATGCTTTATATACACTGCCTGGAGATATCCAATATTATGCAATATTTTAGTGCACCTGCATTTTTTAAGTCCTGGGGGATTTTATTCTTTATTTTGAAACAGTCTCGCTAAGTTGCCAAAGGAGTCCTCGAACCTGCTCCCCTCCCATCTCAAGCTTCCAAGTACTGGAATCCCAGGTGCGCGTCACCACGCCCAGCTTGCACCTGCCTTTTGACTACAAGGTCAGGTGTAGAGGTTTCCACTTGTAGCGCCATGTTTGCACTCAAGAAGTCTCAGATTTTAGAGCATTTGGAATTTCTGATTGGGGAATTAGGGATGCTCAGCCTGAAGAGTTGAGTGCTAAAGAAAGCAGAAGCTCCCTGCAGAAATGACAGACCAGCGTCTCAGGAAAGCACCACCCACTACTGAACACAAAAGTCACAACCTCCATCTCCGAGTCTATTTCTTCCTTTAGTTCTGCCATTTTTTCCTTCGTGTATTTAAAAGTACTAACATTAGGTACATACACAATTCACAGAATTACTATCTCATTTTAGGGTGTGTGTGTGTGTGTGTGTGTGTGTTGCTGGGGATGGAACCCAGGGGCATTCTACCTCCAGGCTACATCCCTAGCCCTATTTTAAATTTTTTTTGAAACAAGGTCTTGCTAAATTGCCAGGGTCCTCGTGAAGTTGCTAAGTCCAGTTTTAAACTTGTGATCCCCCTGTCTCAGCTTCTCAAGTACTGGGATTACAGGTGTGCTCCACCATGCCTGGCTTTGCTTGTTTGTTTGTTTGTTTGTTTGTTTTAATTTTGAAAGCAGGGTCTCACTTAGGTTGCTGAGGATCTTGTTAAATTGCTGAGGCTGGCTTTGAACCTATGACCCTTCTATCTCAGCCTCCAGGTATTAGGATTACAGGCGTGCTCCACCACACCTGGCTCACTCCTGGTCTTGAAATCTACATCACCGTGTACGGACACAGCCACACCTGCTCTCTCATGTCTGATGTTTGCATAAGTATGCTTCCATTGCCCTTCACTCGTCATGTATTTGTATTTACAGAGCCTCTCTATGAACGGTATCACCGCTGCCTTGCTATTCCGTTCAGTCTGGCGAGCCCCTCATTCTAATAGGCGCATTTAGTCTTTTTAGTTAATGAAGTTGTTGACGTGGTATGCCTTCATTCTGCCATTCTCACTACCTGTTTTCTTTCCATTCTCTCTGTTCTACATCCTTCTGTTCTTCCTTCCCTGTTGAAAACCTAGTCTCTTATTGGCTTTTTTTTTTTTTTGTACTGAGGATGGAACCCAGTTGTCTTCTACCTCCAGCCTACCCCCCTAGACTTACTCTATATTTTTATTTGGAAACAGGGTCTAAGTTGAGCCTCACTAAGCTGCTGAGGCTGGCTTTGAACCTGTGACCCTCTTGTCAAGCCTCCCAAGTACTGGGATTACAAGCATGTGTCGCTTTTCCATTGGCTTTTTTTTTTTAACAATTTATTTGAGCAATGAAGGATTCATAAATTTGGTAAACCAAATCTGAGCAGGTTCAGAGAGCCCCCTTTACAAAACGGGTAGCAGGGGGTAGTGGAGGCAGAAAAACCGAGGGTATGTGTAGAAACAGCTGGGTTAAATTATATCTCTTTGTACTTTTTGCTTTAGTAATTACTTTTTAGGTTACAATATGCATCCTCAACTTATTCTACTTTATCTTGAAATAATATGCCATTTGCCTGTAACTGGGGATTCTTAAAATCCGAAGGTCAGAGACCATGACTTTGTATAATGATTCAATTTATAATCTTTCAACCACAATGATGCAAAAGTGTACCTACACAATCATTCTATTTTCCCTTTTAGCACAATGTTCAATACATGTCATGAGAGATTCAACACTGTATTAGAAAGTAGGCTTTGTATTAGATGATTTTACCCAGTTGGAGGCTAAGTGTTCTGCGCATGTTTAAGGTAAGCTAAGCTAAGTAACGATGTTGGGTAGGTGAGGTGCGATAAATACCTTTCGATTTACAATATTTTCAATTTCTGATGAGTTTGTTGGGACATAATTCCCATTGTAAATCCAGAAGCATTTATACTCAGATTTACTTTCAATTTATCCTCTGTGTTATTATGACCATATACTCTATTTCTAAATAAATTATGAGCTTCAAGTACAATGTTATTTTGCAGTTAAAAGAAAACTAACTTTTAAATAATTTAAGAGAGTAAAAACATATTATTTTTATCCACATTTCCCACAAGCCGTATTTTTCACTCTGTCCTCTGGATCTGGACTTTTCCTAGTAGCATCTCTTCAGCTTGAGAAGCGTCCTATAGCAGGTTTTGGAACACAGAGATGCTACTGAATCTCCTCTGCTTTTATTTAACTGAACACACCTATATTTTCCTTCATTTCTGAAAGTCATTTTCATTGCAGATTTTGATCCAAAGTTGATGTTTCTTCCAGCCATTTAAAGATATAATTGTATTATCTTCTGCCCTTTAATTCTTATAGTGAGAAGTCACCTGTAATTCTTAGTATTCACCTAAACATAAGGTATATTTGTATAGTTGGCTCTGTGTGTGTGTGTGTGTGTGTGTGTGTGTGTGTGTGTGTGTTTTGCTGGGCAGTGAACTCTACCTCTGAGCTTATTTATTTATTTATTTATTTATTTATTTATTTGGGGTACTGGGGTTCCTGGAAACCCTTCTACCTCCGGGCTACACTCCCAGACCCTTTTTTTATATATATATATACTTTCTTATTTGGAAACAGGGTTTCTTAAACCAGAGAGCTGTCTCTTAAGCCAGTATGGCTGGCTTCGAACCTGCGCGACCTCCTGTCTCCGCCTCCCAAGCGCGGGGATTACAAGCGTGTGCCACCACGCCTGGCCTGAGTTTATTTTTGATTTGGAGAAATCGTCTCATTAAGTTGCTGAGGCTGGCTTCGAGCCTCCAACATCTCCTGTCCCGGCCTCCCGAGTACTGGGATTGCAGACTTCGCCCCCACTCCTTGCTCATACTGAGCTTCTTTTAAGAACTTTTTCTCTAGTTTTAGTTTTCAGAAGTTTTCATATCAAACATCTCAATGTGATTTTCTTTGTATTTATCCTGAATGAGATTCTCTGAGCCTTCTATAATTGTGAGTTACTGTTTTCAACCAATTTTGGAAAAATCATGGTTAGAGGTATTATTAAAATTCTTTTTACATCCTTATTTGCTAATTCCAATCCCTCATTGGGCATATTTCTATTGATTTGTGTCTCTTGACTATAGTTTATATTTTTCTGCTTCTTTCTATATACCATATTTTTTAACTTTCGATACAATCAAATTTTCAAGAAATTTGTAAGTGAAGCCAAAATATTTTTTATTGAGCAGGGCATGGTAACACACTCTTGTAATCCCTTGCAAGTACTTGGGAGGCTGAGATAGGAGGCTGAGACAGGAGGATTACAGGTTTGCAGCCAGCCTCAGCTATTTAGTGAGGCCCTCTGCAACTTAGTGAGACCCTATTTCAAAATAAAGTATAAAAAATAGGGCTGGGGAGGCAGGCGTGGTGGCGCACACTTGTAATCCCCCGCGCTTGGGAGGCTGAGACAGGAGGATCGCAGATTCAAAGCCAGCCTCAGCTACTTAGTGAGGCTCTCAGCAATTTAATGAGACCCTGTTTCCAAATAAAATAGGTCTGGGAGTATAGCGCAGAGGTAGAAAGCCTCTGGGTTCTGGTACCCCCAGAACAACCAAAAAAAAAAAAAAAAAATAGGGCTGGGGTATAGCTTGGAAGTAGAATGCCCCTGAGTTCTATCCCCCATCCCACAAAAATATATACAGATTTTTCTCAATTAATTGACAGGAAATTTCTAACAGGATACTTCTTGACCACTGAATATTTTCATGTATATGTATATAACAAAGATATTCTCCAAAATAATGAAAAACAGGCATCAGAGTAAAAATTTCAGGCTACTATATTACTACTAGCTCAGCTTCAAACCTCATCCACGTTTAGTTGTCTCAATAATATCTTTTTTCAACAAAATAATTGAACTTTTCAGAATTTTTAACACCCATATATTACCATAAAACTATAAAATATACCAATAATAAGACGTATAAATTACTTTCATATACATTCATGATTGGGTATTGAACTACTATTTAGCCATAAAAATAATGAACTTGTGTCTTTGGTTTTTTTTTTTTTTTTTTTTTTGCAGTAATGAGGATTGAACCCAAGGCATTCTACCTCTGAGCTATACCCTGCCCTATTTTTTATTCTTTAATTTGAAACAGGGTCTCACTAAGTTGTGGAGAGCCTAAGTAGCTAGGCTGGCCCCAAACCTACGACCCTCCTGTCTCAGCCTCCCAAGTACTGAGGTTACAAGTGCGCCACCACGCCCGGCTCTTGTCATCATCAATAACATGGATGTTAAGTGAAATTAACCAAGCACAGAAAGATGAGTACTGCACTATCTCATTCACATATAAAATAAAGGACCGCTGATCGCATATTAGTTGAGGATAAAATGGTTTACCAGAGGCTAGGAACAATAGGGGGAAAAGGGATGAGGAGAAGATGACATGGGTACCAAGTTTCATTAATGTTATTTACTGGAAAATATTATATTTTTGCAAAATATTATATCGAGTCAGAAACTCACAATGGATTTAGGTGTTGTATTTCTTTAGTGTGCCTTTTGACTCATAACAATTTCTGTCTTTCCTTGAATTCTGTGACCTTGAATCTTTTAAAGATGATAGGTCAGTTTTTCATGGTATGTGCTTCAACAAGAACTGTCTTAACTTTCCCCATGGTCTATTGGGGAAATTGGCCTATTGCCAAAATGAACTTTATGGGACAAAATTTTTACCTATCTCAGTAACAGAACAAGTTGTGTACAGAAAATTTATCAAGAAAAACCATATTTCTGGGCCATAAAAATAAGTATTGATAAATTTTAAAAGATTCAAAAGACAAACAATTTTTTCTCTGACCACAGTGGAACTAGGTTAAAAATAAAAAAGGAAAAATATCCAGAAAATACCTTAACATTTGGAAACTAAATACTGCATGTCTAAATAATCTATGAGTCAAAGAATATTTCAAGAGAAATTATAAAACATTTTCATTCAATAAAAATAAAAAGATAACACAGCAGAATCTACGTGATGCTACCAAAGCAGTATTTATGGAAAATATATAGCACTAAATGCCTCTATTAATAATGATAACAAGTGTCATATCAATGGCTTTATCTTCTACTTTAAGAAAGTAAGAGTAAATTTAGCCTAACATAAGAAAAATGAAGTAAATAAGAAAAAAAATAGAGCAGACTTTTTGGTGGTGCTGGGAATTTAACCCAGTGGCATTCTACCTCCAAGCTACATCCCCACTCTGATTTTTTATTTTTTATTCTGAAACAGGGTCTCACTAAGTTGAAGAGGGCCTCACTAAGTAGCTGAGGGTTTCCACAAACTGGAATCCTCCTGTCTCAACCTCCCTAGTACCGGAATTATAAGCGTGCACCACCACACCCAGCAATAGAGCAGAATTTGCTGAAATAAAAATCAGAAAAGCAATAGAAAAAAATTACAAAACTAAAAGCTAGCTCTTAGCTGGACGTGGTGACGCACACCTTTAATCTCAATACTGGGGAAGCTGAGACAGGAAGATCGCAGGTTCAAAGCCCACCTCAGTAATTTAGCAAGACTCTGTTTCCAAATAAAAAATAAAATAGGCCTGGGGATATATCTCAGAGGTAGAATGCCTCTGAGTTCAAACCCCAGCACCACACACACACACACACACACACACACACACACACACACACGCTAGCTCTTTGATATCAGTAAAATTGATAAATCTCCAGATAAATTGATGAATCAAAAAAGCCAAGAAGATATAAATAAGCAGTATCAGGACTGAGAGAAGTGATATGACTAAGGCTTCCGCAAACATGAAAAGGGAAATAAGGAAATACTGAGAACAGTTTTATGCCAATAATTAAACAACATAAATATAATGTACTAAGAAGACCCAACAAACTCAGCCAAAAACCTTACAGAACTGATCAACAAATTCAGCAAAGTATCTGAATACAAAACCAATCTTAAAAAATCAGAAGCTTCTCTGTATGCCAACCATAAATACACTAAAAAAGAAAGCCAGAAAACACTTCCACTCAGGATAGTCCACAAAAAAAACCCAGAAATAAACCTAACCAAGGAGATAAAAGACCTTTATAAGGAAAGTTATAAAATATTGGAAAAAGAAATCAAAGTAGACCTTAGGATATGGAAAGATCTTTCGTGTTCTTGGATAGGCAGAATAATTATCATAAAAATGGCCATTTTTCCCAAAGTGGCCTACAGATTCAAAGCAATACTTATTAAATTACCAAGCTAATTCTTCAGACATAGAAAAATCAGTCATTAAATTCATTTGGAAAAACAAAACAAACAAAAAAAAAAAACAGAATAACCAAGGTCTCAGCAATAAGCACCATGCAGAAGGCATCAAGATATCAGACTTCGCCGGGCGTGGTGGCGCACACTTGTAATCCCCGTGCTTGGGAGGCGGAGACAGGAGGATCACGCTGGTTCGAAGCCAACCTCGCTGGCTCAAGAGACCCTGTTTCCAAATGAAAAGGTTAAAAAATAGGTCTGGGCCCGCCTCGCTCCAGCGCGGCGGTCTTCAGTCCTGCACGTGTTACCAGCTCAGGGTCCGCGGGATCTTGTGCAGCCCAAGTTTTCTCCAGACTATCCAGAAATTAAGGGAGAAATAACTAGAAAAGATAACAAGCTGCTGTCATTGCTCAAAGATGTATATGTGGATTCCAGAGATCCTTTATCTTCCCTGCAGGTAAAAGATGCTGAAACACAGCCAGAGACAAAGGAATTCAGATTGCCAAAAGACCACTTTGATATGATGAACATTGACAACATTCCCAAAGGCAAAATTTCCATTGTAGAAGCATTGACACTTCTTAATAATCATAAACTTCATCCAGAAACATGGATTCTGAAAAAATAGCACAAGAGTACCATTTAGAACTGAAAGATGTAAATTCTCTTCTCAAGTATTTTGTTACTTTTGAAGTCAAAGTCTTTCCTTCTGAAAATAAGAAGGCAATACAGTCAAAATGAAGAAAATCATGAAATTACTAGTCCTTTGTCTGCTTCCCATTCCCGTGTCCTCTTTATTTCCTCCCATATTAATTTATGCAAATTACTAAATGTTTAATGCTCCCTGCTTTGAGAGCATACTATTTATTGAGCTCTGTTGATTCCTCAGGGTTGCTCGTGGGATGTTTTTGTTTTCTTTCAAGTTAATTTGGTTTAGATGTAGTTCTTTTGCATATGTCAGCATGACTAATCAGCACCTCTATAAATGAAGGACAGTGTATTATTTTATGCATATCATACCACCTTTTATCTTAGTAATGTTACCTGAATCCCACATTTAACAAAGTTTTACCTTCCAGTTTAAGTGTTTAGTTCATTCTTTGTTTTGGATATTGAAGTTAAGAACTTTCTTGACTCTTTAATATGACATTTTCTTGTTAGAGAAAGAGAGTAGGGTAACTTTCCCAAATATCGATAGAAGACTGATGATGAAATCAGTAGAAAATACATTTATATTAGGATTCTTGGGGACAAGTATTGGCAAAAGTTGAATTGGTTTTAAGTGTGGAATAAGTATCTTAAAAATTGTAAAAAGTAATTAGTATTTATAAAATGTTAGGAATCTGCTTAAACAAATAGTAAGTCTAAAAGCTTTCAGAGAGGCAGAAAGTACTGAGATCTATTTGAAAAAATAATGTATCCCTTGGTTTGATTTATAAGAAATTTTAATCAGTAAAATCAAAGAACCAGGATGTGTGTATGTATGTGTGTATAGTATATGTGAGTATATGTACATATAAAATAAATGTGCATTTTCCCCAAAAAATATATCCCCTAATTTAAATGCTAGTTCAAAGATAAAAGGAAAATATCAAGTAGAGGCATAAAATATGATCATTGGAGGGGAACTGGGAAATGTCTGCCTCATTAATAAACTTAGGAGAACCACTTATGTCTCTACTAAGATCATGAGTGGGATTATGTGAATAGCTCAGTCTAATAGGTTATTACCTGTGGGATCTTGGGCAGATTGTGTACCCTTGAGACTAAATTTAGTCTACTATGAAATGAGTATAATGCCTTAGTATAGGGTTACTGTGAAGATGAATTAAATACTGAAAGACTACAAAGGACCAAGCAAGTATTTTTTATAATTGAGAACAGATACCTAAGTTGGGCATGTGACCTAAATTTCTGTAGTTTATGACAGCCAGGCCCAGGATTTAGGTTTTCAAAATCTTATTATTTTTCTGTTATGCCAAGAAGAAGCATATTTCAAAAATGAAGAGAGTAGGGGTTGTGGGAACTGGGATTGCCAGTGTGCTTCCAACAGAAGACAGACACCACTTTTTCCTAACGATTTCCTCTGGACGTGGTATGGAAGATGCTAGATATTCAGGATATTGATATTATGAGGCTTTTGTAGTAATGGTGGAAACAAAAAAAAAATGGACTGAGATGGGAAATTGTAAGCTTGTTTTCAAATGCAGTACCATGTGAATGAGCTATATTGTGGTTCAATGCAGTAGGTTTATTATGAAAAAACATGGGGCCGGGCGTGGTGGCGCACACTTGTAATCCCCGCGCTTGGGAGGCAGAGACAGGAGGATTGCGCAGGTTCGAAGCCAGGAGCATGCGCTGGCTTAAGAGACCCTGTCTCTAAATAAAAATACAAAATAGGTGTCTGGGAGTGGAGCCCGGAGGTAGAAGGGCTTCCAGGAACCCCAGTACCACCCCCCCCCAAAAAAAAAGAAAAAAAAGAAAAAACATGGGAGAACTCAAGTGAATGTAAAGTTGTACTTTTAAACTCCTGTAAGTCAGCACTGTCATCCTTTCTGTAAAGATTGATACTTGAATCACTAGCACTGCTATTTCTGAGCCATTCATTCTGTTTAGATCTTAATTGTGTGGTTAGGCAGTTGTAAATATGGCTTCTGTGGTATCAAAATAAAGAACTTACCATGTTAAAAAAAAAATAGGTCTGGGAGCGTAGCCCGTGGGAGTGTATCCCGGAGGTAGAAGGGCTTCCAGGAACCCCAATAACACCCAAAAAAATATATATATCAGACTTCAAACTACACTACAGAGCCATGGTAATAAAACAAAAAACAGCAGATATTAGCACAAAAGCAGACCAATGTAGCAAAACAGAAGACTCAAACAAATCCACACACAGCCAATTGAGTTTTGACAAAGGGGCCAAAAACATACACTGGAAAAAAAGATAGCCTGTTCAACAGATGGTATTGGCAAAACTGGTTAAACATATGCAGAAAAATGGAAATAATCCCCACTTTTTTACCCTGCACAAGAGTCAACTCAAGATGGATCAAAGACTTGGAAATCAGACCAGATACCATGCAGCTCTTTGAAGAGGGCATAAATTTAACACTTCAACACACAGACACAGGCAAAAACTTTCTTAACAAGACCCCAAAGGCACAAGAAATCAAAATAAGGATCAATACGTGGAATTGAATTAAACTAAAGAGTTTCTGTACAGCAAAGAAAACTACCAAGAACCTCAATAGAGAGACAAAAGAATGCGAGAAATTTTGGCCAACTATTCCTCTAATAGAGGACTAATATCTAGAATATACAGAATATCAAGAAACTCAGAATAAGAAAACAACCCAATAAAACATGGGCAAGTGAACTAAATAGATACTTCACAAAAGAAGAAATTCAAATGGTCCATAAAAACGTTCAACATCATTTGCAATCAGAGAAATGAACATCAAAACTACCTGAGAGCTCACCTGACTCCAATTAGAATGGCAGTCATTTAAACACAAACAACGACAGATGCTGGCAAGGGTGTGGAGAAGTGGGAACTCTAGTACATGGTTGGTAGGATTGAAAATTAGTGCAGTCACTTTGGAAACAGTATGGAGGATCCTCATATGACCCAGAAATACCACTTCTGGGTATCTATCCAAAAGAATAGAAACCAAACTACCAAACTAATACATGCATATCTATGTTCATAGCCACACAATTTACAATCGCCAAACTATGGAACCAGTCAAGCTATTCATCAACAAATAAATGGATTACAATACTATGGGATGTGTACCCAGTGGAATTTTACTCAGCCATAAAGAACAAAATTACATCATTTGCAGGGAAATGGATGGAACTGAACATTATGCTAAGTGAGATTAGTCAATCACAAAAAGTAAAAAAATCGATGCATTCCCAAATATGCAAAAGCTAGAGAGAAAATGGGTCATAGGAGAAACTCTAGATGAAGAAGGGGAAAACATAAGTAAATAAGGTTATTTAACTGAGGGGAATGGGAGAGAGGAAGAGAAAAATTTCCTAATGTACATGATATATACGTTCACAAACATAACAAAGTCTTTTACTAAACCAAATATGAGAAGGGGAGAGGGAGGAGAGGATGGGGTGGGAAATGAAGAAGGGTTAAATGAGTGATGTGTACATGTAGGTATCTACCATCTTGTAACCTACTAAGTTGTATGACTACAATAAGAAATATAAATAAAAAATAAAGGTACGTTAAAAAGAGATAATTACATTATATTACAGAGAAGGATTTTATTATTGCTATCAATCTTTTGCCTATTTCAATGTAGGTGAAAGAATATGATTAATCAAAGGAAAGGAGTTTAATAAACACAGTGGTTTAGCACTCAATCTCAGTCCACCATCTTTTTGGTCTTTCCTGAATGGCAGAGTTTAGAAAACTAAGAACAAAATTTCCCAGATTTCCCTGCAGCTAGAGTTCTAGATGCGATTTACATTCTACCAATCAGATGCACTCAAGCTTTTGGAGGATGAAGTGAGGGGAGGACAGAGGTGGGTTTTGAGTTGTGGGCATGCTGAATTTTCCATGACAGTATTAACAGAGGTCCCAGAGTCTAGCCAGACTTGGAGAGCTGCTGAGACAGGGCTCAGAGCACCCATTCTGCGCGTCAATTCAGAGCAGCCCTGCATGGTTCTAGAGCCCTCAGTAGTGGTGAATTCTTCAAGACAACTTTCTGTTCACATAATTGGCCACTGTGGTTCTAGAAATGGCCATTTCATGACCACACAGAGTCGTCAATCTCTTGAGGACTATTTCTGAAGTGGTTCCTAAAAATCTCAACCTAGAGTCCATTTTTCAACCCTCTAGATAATGTTGAAATCCATTTAATAAACTTCTCTCTCTTTGTTCATTGGAGTTAGTATGACGAATACCATAGACTGGGTGGATTATAAACAAAAGTAATTTATTTCTCATAGTTCTAGAGGCTGGGTAACCAAGATCAAGGTTCTGGGAAGTTCAGTATCCAGTAAGGTCCTGCTTCCTGGTTCATAGATGGCACCTTCTCCCTGTACCCTTGCATGGTAATAGAGGCAAGGCAGCTCTCCAGAGCCTCTTTTATAAGGACACTAATCCCACCCATGAGGTCTTTATCCTCCTGACCTAACCACCTCCAAAGTTGTCGCTTCCTAACCCCATTGCACTGGGGCTTAGGCTGCAACACATGACTTCAACATACCGAGCAGAACACCTTCCTTCGGCTGGCAGAGTGGGATTTGTTCTATACCATAACCTTGATCAGATAACAGTTTTTATGTAAATTCTGGATATTGACTTTTTAGCCTTTAGAATCAACCTAACAATAAATTATTATAGAGCATATAAAGATTACAGATTTGCCAAGCTTGGTGGCACATGTCTGTAATCCCCATGCTCAGAGGCTGAAACAAGAGGACTGCAGGTTCATGGCCAGCCTTAGCAGTTTAGAAAGGCCAACAAATTAGCCACACCTTGATTTCAAACAAAAAAAAAATTTTTTTTAATAGAGCTAGGGCTAGCCGGGCGTAGTGGCACACGCTTGTAATCCCAGTATTTGGGAGGCTGAGACCAGAGGATCACGATTCGTGGACAGCCTCAGCTACTTAGTGAGGCCCTCTGAAACTCAGTGAGACCCGGTTTCAAAATAAAGAATAAAATATAGGGCAGGGGGTGTAGCTCAGAGGTCGAACGCTACTGGGTTCCATCCCCAGACCCGCAAAAAAAAAAAAAAAAAAAAAAAAAAAAAGAGCTAGGGCTGTAGCTCAGAGGTAGAATGCCCCTGGGCTCAATCCCCAGCACTAAAAAGAAATTTAAAATTTAATAATATAAAAATGACACAGAGCTGTACACAGTGGCACATGCCTGTAATTCCAGCTGCTCTGGAGGCTGAGGAAGGAGAATGATAAGTTTGAAGTCATCCTGGTTAATTTAGCGAGAACCTAACTCAAAATAAAATTTAAAGGGCTGAGGCATAGGAAGCTAAGTGGTAGAGCACTTTCCCAGCTTGTGCAAGCCCCTCCATTCAATCCCCAGTATTGGAAAGAGAAAAAAAGGAAAAATGTGGCAAAAGCTACGGATTATTAACCAAAATTGTTTTCCTCTTTTTCCTGGGGACCTAAGTTGAGTATACTTTGCAAACTCCTTTGCAGTAAAGTGTGTCCATGTGACCGAGTTCTGGCCAGTGGTACACAACTTCCAGGACTGGCCTGGAGGGCTCTCCCCTGAATCTCATCCACGCTCCTGAGCCTTGGTAGCTGGCTGAGAGGCAGATGAGCCATGGAAGGGACATTGATTCGTGGTTGAATTCATAAAGCTTCCATCAGACTAAATCAGCAAATGACCTACCAACCTATCCATTCCCCAGTGCTGTTTTGTGAGCAACCAATCAACGTGGGCCGTGTTCCTGGCATATTTGTTTCAGCATCTAGTATCACTCCAACAAATGAGCAAAGCATGCAGGACGAACTCAAATGGGAAAACAGGTGAGGGTGTTTAGGCCCGGCTCCTACAGAACAGAGACTCAAGACGTATTGTCATAATATGAGTAGCAAGAAATAAAAATGTGTCTTATGGAAAGTTCCAAAATAAGTAAAAGAGGGACTGAAAGTAATTTCATCAGTAGGTGATGGAAGGGGAAGGGAAGGGAGTGAGTTGATTCTCTGATCGCAGAAGAACGTGACAGTATCACTAGCACTGATCATCAAGAAACAGGAACATGTTATGCACGAGGGAATCACAACCAAACAAAACGTAAAAACAGAAAGGCCAAATTTCTTTTGGATGACAGGCTTGAGGAGAGCAGGGCTTCGGGGTCAGTCATGGGCGTGTGCAGCTACACAAGGCTCTGAGCTCCAAAGGCCCCGTGCTTGGTGTTCTGCCACTGATACCATGAAATTCTGAATGAGTTTGTCTTGAATTTTTGAGAGTCTAATCCAATGGACCGATAGAGCACGCCAGTGGGCAGATAAGTAAGTGCAATAAGCCTGTCCACTATGCCTTCTCATCCACACACGGAGCTGTTGGCAATGCCCAGTGAACACAGAATGCTGTGGACACACTGTATGTGGGAATCAAAATGAGTACAAGGTAAGCACATTATATCTATAACTGCAAACAGGGCACTGCTGGCCCTGGGCAAGGGGCACACTGTTTATTGGAACAAGAACTTGCTTTGAACTCAGAAAAAGGACAACAGTGGCTGGGTTGGTGGCATACACATGTAATTCCAGTACTTGGGAGGCTGAGACAGGAGAATCACAGGTTCAAGGCTAGCCTCCCCAACTTAGTGAGACCCTCAGCAACTTAGAAAGATCCTGTTCCAAAATTTAAAAAGAAAGAAAGAAAATAAAAGAAAGGAGGGAGGGAGGGAGGGAGGGAGGGAGGGACTGGGGTATAAAGGACTGGGGTATAGATCTGAGGGTCAGAAGTAGAATGACCCTGGACTCAGTCTCCAGTACCTCCCCAAAAAAAGGAGCAATCCAAGAAACATAAAGGACCAAGGAATCCTACAACATTCTTCCTTAGCCATGTTATTTCCTGTATCAGCCAACCATTTGTGCTGAAAATGATTAATGATGACCCAGAAGGAAAGAGAGACAGGAAGCCCACTGTCCTGCCCTCGAAGTCCTTCCTTACCACGGCCACCTGAGGCGGAGAGTGGTAGGACGTGTGTGTCAAGAAGGGAAATAAAAACACTGGAAGTAGTTCGGGGCAGCCTTTCCACTAAATGTATGAGCTACGAAATACAAATTGAGTGATTTTAGTGATTCTACGTGAGTAAAGTATTCTTACACTTACATTTAAAACTGGCAGTGCATAAAATGAATATGAACGTTACCATTCATGCAAGTGATTTTTTTTTACTTAAAATGATATTGAATAACAAATTATAAGAAAAAAACAACAACCATGACAGGCTGGGCATGGTGGCGCACGCTTGTAATCCCCACGCTTGGGAGGCAGAAACAGGAGGATCACGCAGGTTCGAAGCCAGGCACGCTGGCTTAAGAGACCCTGTTTCCAAATAAAAATATAAAATATGTCTGGGAGTATAGCCTGGAGGTAGAAGGGCTTCCAGGAACCCAGTACCACCACCACCACAACAACAACAACAAACCCCATGGCAACTTGCAAAGAAGGTATTGACAGAGGGAAAAAGCTTTACACTTAGGTACCTTTAGAATCGCCTTTTATTCCTGTATTTTACACAAAAGGCCCCACTATTTTAATTTTGCACTGGGCCCTGCAAATTGTGTAATCTGTCCTGCAGGAATGTTTGACTTTTTTTTTTTTTTTTTTTTTTTTGTATGTGTGGTACTGGAGGTAGAACCCAGGGGCTTTCTCCTCCGGGCTATACTCCCAGACCTATTTTATATTTTATTTGGAAACAGCATCTCACTAAGTTGCTGAGAGCCTCACTAAGTAGCTGAGGCTGGCTTTGAACCTGTGCGATCCTCCTGTCTCAACCTCCAAGCACAGGGATAACAAGCGTACACCACTGTGTAAAAATTAGCTGGGTACACTGGTACACACCTGTAATTCCAGTACTCAGGAGGCTGAGACAGGAGGATCACAAGCTCATGGCCAGCCTCAGCAACTTAGAGAAAGCTACAGCAACTTAGCAAAACCCTGTTTCCAAATGAAAAAAAAAACAACAGGGCTAGGGGTATAGCTCAGAGTTCGAATACCCCTAAATTTAATCCCTAACACCACCACAAAAGAAAAAAAAAAACTATTAGACCAATTAAAAGTGGGGAAATGGAGCAGGTGCACTTTTCCCTATTCCCCTCACTAATTATAAAAGCCCTGGAATGAAAATCTGTAGTTACAAATAAAGAACTCTGAAAGGTAAAGAGAAAGAGGCAGATCAGATCGGGACCTAAGAACCCTAGGAATGACTTAGCAGTTGTATTAGTCAACCTCTCATCCTATAATAAAATACCTGAGATAGTTAGCTTATGAAGCTAAAAATCTTATTTGGGTTCACAGTTCTGGAGATTCCAGTCTGTGGTTGTTGGCCCTGAGGCAGGGCATCATGGTGAGAGTGCATGGCAGAGCAAAACTGCCTCCCTCATAGCCAGGAGTCAAAGAAGAGAAGGAAGAGGGGGGTGGGGTCCCACTAGACCTTTTGAGGGCACACCCGTGACCTCAGGGCCTCCCCGAGACTGCACCTCGGAATGTTTCCACCACTCCCAATAGCACCATGCTGGAGGTCAAGCCTCCAACACACAGGTCTTTGGGGACATTAAGGGTCCAAACTTCAGCAGTGGTAAAGTCCTTGGGTTTTATTTTTTCCTTATATTCTCAGACTTGGACCTTAAGAAGACAACAACCCAGAAATGTCAACAGGCACAAAAAATAAAAAACAGACTCAACACATACCTGCTTTCTCTGACCAAAGGGCCAGCAAATGGGCAGCCTAGAGAGACCAAAAATTTTTTAGAAAATAACAATTTTATCCAAAGACCACAGAAAGCAGCTGTGACCTCGCCTTTCAAATACTGGGGTTAAGGGGTTAGCCTCACCACCCCCAAAACCCTACCTTGGGCTGGTATCAGAGAAGCCCAAACAGGGAGGTAGGTTGCTCATTCCCTTTATAACAAGCTTTACCCCCCCCCCCAAAGTTGGAGGCACGCCTTCCCCTCCAAGACTCAGAGGGGTCAGTAGAGGCCCAGTGTGAAGACACAGTTCCCTACCCCTTCCAGGAGGAAGAAGGATCTACCCCCTCACTTGTCCACAGAGGCTGGGTGGGGACCCTGGATTTTACCCCAACTTGTTAGTAACTTGATCACAATGCCCCCTCCCTCTGCTGGAGCAATGGTCAGAGAAGCCAGCTGAAACACTAGATCTAGGCTGGCATGATGGCACACACCTATAATCACAAAACTTTGAGAGGCCGAGGCAGGAAGATCACAAGCTCGAGGTCAGCCTCAGCAACTCAGTATCTCAAAATAAAATTTTTAAAAGGTTGAGGATGTAGTTCACTGATGGAGCAACCCTGGGCTCAGTCCCCAGTACCACAAAAAATAAAGTAAAACAAAACATTAGATTTAAATAATATCTAGCATCTCATCTCATGATCCCCCAAATATATAGGTTTCTATTTAAAAATTATACCAAGAACTAAGAAAATCTCAAACTGACTGGGGAAAAAAGCCAATCAGATGCCAACACGGAGATGTACAAGATGTTATCATGATTTGACCAAGTTTCCAGAGCCGCCATCATAAAGATGCTTCAACAAGCAGTTATGATAACACCAAAAAGTAGAAGGTCCCAACAAAGACACAGAGGATGCAAAGAAAAATAAGTGGACATTTCAGAACTAAAAGGTATAATAAGTGAAAATTTTAAATTAAATGAAAAAAAACTCCAGAGTAACAGAGACGGAGAAAATCTTTGAACTGGAAGATAGAACAATAAAAATCGCCCAGTCCTGCCATTAACGGTGGCACATGATTGTAATCTCAGTACTTGGGAGGTTGAGATATCAATAACATAAACATAACAGGAAAATCTCCAGACACCTGAAAAAAAAACTGCACTCATCTAAATAAACCACAAGTCAAAGAAGAAGTCTCAAGAGCAATTAAAAGTATATTGAACTAAACTAAGATAAAAATATAACATGTCAAAAATTGTGGGACACAAGTCAAGCATGGTGTTGCATGCTCGGAATCCCAGTACTTGGAAAGTTGAGAAAGGAAGATCGCAGATTCATGATCAGCCTCAGCAACTCAGTGAGGCCCTCCCAACTTAGCAAGACCCTGTTTCAAAATAATATAGGGCTGATGTGTAGCCCCTGTAGAGATTGAATGTCCCTTCATTCAATCCCTAGAAACACACGCATAGGCATGCATGCTCAGCCACTAGAGAAATATATCTGACAACTAAATCTAAAGACTTCATGTTATTTCTTGGTGTTTACCTGCTAAACTGTGTCATGAGTTTGTTTAAGTTTTCAGACAGCGGATAGTATTGCAGACAAAATCCAGCAGACATTCATCGAAATTCCCTAAATCATCATAAAGGAACTATATGAAAGCTGGAATCTCGGACTTCGTCCCCCATTATATATAAAGGAGGACATTGGACTAAGCCCTAGGAATGAGAGCTCCAAAAGGGTTAAAGAAAACCCTTAAAAAACAAACTGGACTCTTCAAGTGATTTGGGGTGTGACTTTTAGCCAAATAGAAGCCTCTGCAGCTGCAAGGCCAAAGGGGGCTGGGCTCCAGAGCACAAGGCCCACCTGAGATAATGGGACTGATCTCAATCACAAAGACCTGGGATATCCCAGGCCTTACTTTTGTCTTGTTCAGGGTTGGTAATCTGCATATGTATCTCTCTTTTGTACCTTGGGTGTTTTGCATTTTTTTTTTTTACTAGAAATTCACTGGGAGAGGGGAATATATAAAAAATCTTGTGTCCAAAATAAAGTGTTCAATTGTACAAGAAGCATTGATCCATGTCAGGTTCTTTTTTTCAAAAGCGCCGATCATAGGATTATTTTCCTAGGAAAGAACCGCTACAGATAAGAATCTGTAGTACGTCACCCTATCTTTCCCCATCTTTACTGAGACTCTCGACCGCGAGCAAACTCGCGCCCCGAGTGGACTAGCTGGCTTTCAACAGTATGAGGCTTGTATTGTTTGATATCTAAGCCTTATACAGACAGCAGAAGAGAACTACAAATCAGTAACCCTCATACACCCACTCAAAAATTTTTAATGTTATCCAGGCGTGGTGGCGCACGCTTGTAATCCCAGCCTTTGGGAGGCTGAGACTGGAGGATATGGTTCGCGGACAGCCTCAGCTACTTAGTGAGGCCCTCTGCAACTCAGTGAGACCCTGTTTCAAAATAAAGAATAAAAAATTGGGCAGAGGGTATAGCTCGGAGGTCAAATGCCTCTGGGTTCTATCTCCAGACCCACAAAAAAAAAAAAAAAAACAATGTTATCAAATAGAATTCAACCATATATTAAAAATCGATATTGCATAACAAATGGGATTTGTTCCAGGAACTCAAGACTAGTTCAGTATATCCATAAATCAATCAGTATAGTCTACTAAATAAACAGGCTAAGGCAGAAAAATCACATAATAATATCAATGAACAAAAATGTTTGAAAAATTCAATACTCGTGCATTATAACTGTTAAAACTCTCAGAAAAAATATAAATAGAAAGGAGCTTTCTCGACTTGATAAAAAGAATCTACAAAACGTCTGAATCTAGTGTTATCATCATACTTAATCGTGAAAGATTCAATTATTCCTAAGAGCAGACACAAAGATGTGCCCTATCACTACCTTTATTAAACTAATCACTGTAAGTTTTAGTCAGAGAAAAAGGCAAAAAGAGGAAATCAAAAGTACATGAATTCAAAAGGATGGAACAAAATTGTCCCTATTTGCAAATGATATTATTATCTGTACAGGATATCTCGTGTACTGTATAAAACAAGCAATGAGCTCCAGACAAGAGGATGGAATGGATTAATAGTGAGCTCGGCAAAGGTTTCAGGTTACAAGATAAATATACACAAATCGATTTTATTTCCCCATGCTAGCAACAAATATATGGGCCCAAGAATTTAAAATGCAAATACAATACCATTTACAATTGCTCAAAAAGTACTGAGATGTAAGCCTACCAAAGTACTGTAGAACTCATATGCTGAAAACTACAAAGGCTGTTGAAAGAAACCAGAGAAGACCACATATCTGACATTTATTAGATTATACAAAACAATCCCAAAACTCCACAGTTAAAAATCAACAAATTACCAATCAGAAAATGAGCATGAAGAGACAGACAATTCTCCAAAGAAGATATATAGAAAATCAATCATGTCATAAAAAGAGGTCCAACATCACTCACCAACAGGAAAATGCAATTTAAAACCAAAATGAAATATCACTATATACCTCTTAGAATGACTAAAAACATATAACAACAAATGCGGGTGAGAATGTGCAGAAACTGGGTATCTTACACATACACAGGACAAACTCTCTGAAAAACAGTTTGGTTGTATCTTTAAAAATTAAACATGCAGCTATCGTAGGACCCAGCAGTTGCACCTCTGACATTTATCCCAGGGAAATAAAACTTTTTAAGTTCCCACAAAAACCTGTACATAATGCTACAGTAGATTTGGTTGTAATGGGCCAAAACTGGAAATACCCCAGATATTCTCCAAAGGGTGAACCAAAGAGATATTCATAAAAAATGAACATAAGAGGCATGCATGTTCAAAATGTACACAGGGCTTTGCTCACAATAGCCAAACGCTGGGAACAACCCCCTTTAGTTGAAAACACATTGAGCTCTATTTATATTTATACATATTAGTGTTGTGTGGACTTCTCTACATTATAAAAACACTCCCCAAAGCAGAGTATGCTTGGCTCTTGGTGCTGGCCGCGCCAGCCTAAGCCCCCGCTAACAGCTCTCACCCAGGCACCAGGCCTCGCATTCTCCCTTCCCATCGCCTGAATGTTCTTCCGTGTGCTCTGCTTTGATGCTCCTCCTCTGCATGGCAATCCCCCTTTGCTTCAAAACCCAAGTCAGAGCCAGGCATGGTGGCGCATGCTTATAATCCTAGCATTTGGGAGGCTGAGACAGGAGGATCGCAGGTTCACCGCCAGCCTCAGTTACTTGGTGAGGCCCTCCTCAACTTAGTGAGATCCTGTCTCAAAATGAAGAATAAAAAACAGAGCTGGGTATGTGGTTTGGAGGTAGAATGCCCCTGGGCTCAATCCCAGTGCCAAAAAAAAAAAAAAAAGAACTTCCACTCATACCACTCAATCTTCCCCCACAAGGCTAAAATAGGCACTTCTGTCTTAATTTATCATGACATCTGACATCTCAGGTCAGAGCTTATCAACCTTGGCACCACTAGCATGCAGGGTGGGGTAATTCTTACTGTGATCAGCTGCCCTGTGTTTTAGATTTTTTTTCATCCTTAGCCTCTACTCACTAGATACTAATAGTATCTCCCTTCCCACTGCGACAAATGGCAACTGGAACGACCTGTGACTGAGAACCGCTGCTCTAACACTGCAGAGGGCCAGTAAGTAACACCCCCTTCCCATGCCTGAGTTTGGAAGCAATTGAGATTCCGACACACAGTCGGGATGATGAAAACCAAAGCATTAGTGATGGAGCGGATTGGACAGCGTGAGTTTTCCATCTGTGGCTGCAGGGACTTACAGTCACTCAAAATTAGGCCCTCCCATCGCAGAGGAGCTGTGCAGCGGCCCCTGCACGGGGCAGACCCGTGGCCGGATGGCAGAGGGGACATTGGGTGCCATGGACCTGAGAACACGTGGGCTCTGGGCCGGGAAGGAGCCAGCAGAAGGAGCTGGGCCACCTGCTCGATTTCTCCTCCCCAGTTTCCCAGAGCAACAAGTCACTCTCCTGACATGAAAAAGACTAAAAGGGATAAGAAGAAACGCGCAGAAATTTCTCCAGGGAAAAATGGCAGTGGGCTTGCTCTGCGTGCCTCTGCCATGGCGACGCAGCCCCGCTGTCCCCAGCCTCTTGTCTCCCCCTGCATTGACACGAAGGGCATGGGCCAATCCTGTTGCCCATCCCCAGAGGCTGGCTCCTGCCCCGGGTTCAGCAAATGTTCTTTGCTGCTACTGTTGTGTGCCTGTGATCCAAGGTACGTCCAGAGAAAGCCATCCTCTGTGGCCTCCGCACCCAGCCTCTGGGCAGGGCTCACCTGCCAGGATCCTGACACCTGGCAGTGGCTCTCGGGTGGACTACTGGGACAGTCTATCGCTCTCTGACATGTCCAGCCTCAAGCTTTGCAGTACACAGTCATAGCCACGAGGGGGCGATGTCCCCTTTCTGATTTCTCAAGAGCGGCCGTCCCTAAAAGCATTTCCTTCCTCCAGGACCAGAGAGAGGTAGGAAGGAGGCAGAAGGCCCACTCCCCTTTTCCCAAAAGGAGAGAGAATCTGGCTCTGGTGACTGGCCTGTGAGCCGCAGCTGGACGTCCAGCCGACTTGGGCGGGAGCTGTCTCTCTGTGGTTTCTCTTTCTCTCCTTGCCTCTCTCCCCTTAGTATCCCCTCCTATGGAGCCAGGAGCATCGCCAGCCCCTCCAGAGTCGGTGAGATGACTCGGTGCCACCTCATCGAGCTCTGGGCCGATCTAGAAGACCCTATGTAGACCCTCAGCTGCCCACCAGAGGGCGTCGCTGCTTCCCTGTGCGCCTGCGCCAGGCCCTGGGTTCTTTTCAAACACACTATCTCCTCTCTCTCCCTCTCCCTCTCCTCTTCCCCCCACCCCCGCCCCTGCCCAGTACTGAGGATGGAACCCAGGGTCTCGACCTTGCTAGGCAAACTCTCTACCAGTGAGCCACACTTCCAGCACCACCACCACCCCTTTTTTGAGACAAGATCTTGCTAAGTTGCCCAGGCTGGCATAGAATTTGTGATTCTCCTGTCTCAGCCCCCTGAGTAGCTGGGATTCTAGGCGCCCCAACTGCATCAGGCTCCGTCTAAGATTCTCTAACACTGGGTCGTCGGGCCAGTGCGATGAGATGGCCCCCAGGCTCTCTCTAAAGCCAGCCCTTGCTATCTCCCTCTTCTCCCCTCCCACAAGGACTTTGCCTTCTCAGCACCCAACCCTCCGCCCTCCGCTCCTGCCTCCCCCTGTCTACATCTTTCTGGCTAAGACGAAACTTTGGGAGCAAATAGACAGGAGCTGAAATCCATATACCAGCACTTAGTAATGGAATTCTGACAGTCCCTGGGCCTTGGTGTTCTTATCTGTGACTTGGGGAGGGTGATAATGACTTCCTGTGGGGTCTATAAAATAGTCCAGCACATGTAGAAATGTTACTTCGCACTGAGCTTGTGATGCAAGCCTGCAATCCCGGTATTTAGGAGGCTGAGACAGGAGCATTGCAGATTCCAGACCATCCTCAGCAACTTAGCAGGACCTGTTTCAAAAATTAAAAATAAAAAGGGCTGGGTGTAGCTCGGAGGCAAAATGCCCCTGGGTTCAATTCCCAGGGAATTGAAAATAAATGTTACCTTCTTGCAGTATTCTACAACCCAGCACTGGGCTGGATATTTACGTACAGAATCACTAATGTACACGGGAATTGGTCAGCTCGTTACTAGCGTTACATTTTAAAGACAAGGAAACTGAGGTCAAGTTACTTGCCTGGGATCACATGCGAGGAGAATGGCAGAGCTGAGACTCAGGACCAGATCAGGGGGACTTGAAGACTGGCGTCCCCTGGTGCCCACGGCCTCTGCTCTCCGTGGAGGGTGAAGCAGAGGGCTTTGTCCCCCGTCTTCCAACCGGCTCATCAGTCCCGGGTCCTGCCTCTGTGGAAGCATCCACCACACCCTTGCAGGGCAAAAAGTCCTATTCCCTTTGTTTAAATTACTGCTTTCAAGCAGACTCAGCCAACTGGTGAGAGCAGAGGCCTGGGAGCCCTTGAGTGAGAGGCCGGGGTCTCTCTCCCTCATGGTTGTCACTGGCTTTGAAAGGCAGGGAAGTAAAATAGCCAAGTCGGGGTTCACAGATGCCCACACTCCAGCTCCTCGGACGCGACCCCCAGGCAGGAGCTGCCGGTCTCCATCTGCGCAGGGTGCTCACACGGAGGCGGGTGGTTAGAACCCCCAGTGTCCCATCACTTGAAGGGGCCAGGGCGGCTGAACACGCCATTTGCCATAGGAGAGATGCTGCCCGCCCTGCCGGCTTGAAATAGCAGCTGCAGTGGGCCAGCTGCAAGGGGATGGATGGATTGGCCTTGTAGACCCGGGGAGCAAGCTGCAGGGCCACGAGGAGGAACCTCAGGGCCCCCAACTGTCACCAAGGCCATGTTCAACAGGACGACATGGAAGCTTTGAGAGAGGAACTCTTCCTCCCTGCCCCCGTGTGCACAGTCTCCTGAGTCCTGGTACAGGGTACCTTCCACTGAGCCGCACCCGAGGTCTTCGCCGGCTCCTGCTGCGCTGAGCCTCGAGAGGGCTCCGGTCCAGCCCCTAAGCAGGTGGGGCCTCTGAAGCTCTGGGGGCTCCAGCCCGCCTGGAGGGGTGACTGACGATGGAACAGAAGCACCAGATCCTTACCCACAACACCCCCTGGAGCCTTTAACTAACAGCTTGAGTCTAAGTGCCCATTGCTCTCAGCTGTGTCTCTGCCCGTGGAGACCTCTCCATGGAGGGGCGATGAGTGGCTGCAATGCCCCAACTGGCCAGTGGAGGGGGCTATAGGCTCGTGACAGTGCTGACTACTTCCCTGCAGACGGAGAGGAAAGAAAAAAAGGATCAATCAGACTCTGGCCCTGGCCCTGCCAGTCCTTTGCTGCTGCCCGTGCCCCAAGCTCTGGCCCCTCCTGTGCTTGGAGACCCCTGGAAAGGGAGACTCCTAGGGTTTCCGTCCTTCGCTGTCAGTAGCCAGAGCCCTGCCTACTGGGGCTTCTGTGGGATGGGGACAGAACAGATTGCTTGGGAGACAAAAAGAGACAAGGGGGCAGAGGGCAGGAAAGAACAGCAAGGGGCACATCTGAGGGGGAGGGGGGCACCAAGCAGGGAGACGGGAAGAGCAAACAGGAGGGGACGCCCCAAGAGAGGAAATCTGACGGCCTGCCCCAGCTTGCCCCTCCTGCAGGTCCTAAATATCTATCCAGATGAAGGCTGCCCCCTCCTGCTAGAACCTGCTGTGGCTCCCAGCCTGCCTTGTTTACCTGGCCCAGCTGCCAGTGCAGGTTCTGGCGTGGAAACTGGAGAAGGGGAAGTGGGGAAAGGCGGCTGTAAGGTACCCGGCACATACCGAGCTGAGCTGCCCCTCTGGATTACACCTCCCGCGGCGCTCACCTGACTTTCACCTCCCTTATCTCCACGGGGATAGAGTTCAGCCGTGCCTGAGTCCTCTGAAGGACTGTCATTCAGAGCCGGCTTCTCCTGCTGCTGCGGACGCCTGCTGATACACAGCAGGAAAGATCCGGGTTAGGTGTCAGCAGCTCCAGCAGAAAGGCCACCCCAGGGGGCTCAGCAGCCCCAGGAGTCCCTCCCCTCCCTGGTCTCCGCCCTCTGCACACTGACTCCTCTGCAGGTGAAACTTGGCGGAATGGCCAATTGAACACAGGGGTTGATGATCGGGAGGCATGAACTGGGGCGGGCAGAGGCCACAGGTTTGGAGGCAGCTATTTGTCCCTCTGTCTCTCTCTGTTTCGTGAGGTCACAGATTCTACAAATGTGGACTAAGGTCGCTGCTGCACCCCCTCTGTCTTCTCCCTCCAGGCCACTGCCCATCCATCCCAAAGGAAAAACAAGGATGACCTCAAGGGCAAACTCAGTGAGCTTCTCCCAGGGCTCATTCCACCTGACATTATGGTGGTGGCTGGACACGTGACCGTTTTCTCCTTCTAGAAACCCTCAAACTCCCCCCCGCACCCCCCCTCACCTACTGAGGTGCCTACGCATCGCCGGCCCTCTGCTTCCACCCGGCCCTCCTGTCTCTCCAATCCCGTGTCTCTGCCAGGCCCATAGTGCTCACTCTGTTATCCGTGCACGGATGCCTCACAGCCCACAAACACAACAGCAGCCTGCCGTGCCTCCGCCCCTTTCCCATGTCACGCTGCCATCTTCATGGATCCAGCAAGAACCTTGATGGTGCCCATGCACGGAAGCAGGCCCATCTGCTCCTCTGTCCCCAGGGTTACCCTGAGGCGTCTGTCATCAGGGCTGGTGGCCCTATGAGTTAGGCTGCCCTTGCTGGGCCACACCTGAACATAGGAAGCTCTCCCCTGTGACCCCAGACCTTATTCTCTGTGCCCAAGACAGTAACCGTCCCACTTCTGGGGGTGGTTGGTCACCTGCGGTCCTCCTGCCTCAGCCTCCCGAGTACTCTGATTACAGGCACGCACCACCACACCTGCCGCAGACCCTTTCTTTTCTCCTTTCTCCAGCCCAGGGAGGAATTCAGACGGACCCAACTGGAGCCAGATATCCACCCCTGGACCAGTCTGCTGTATAACCGGAGGAAGTGGTCAGGTTATCCCAACACAGGGTCTCAGCCCCGGGGCATCCCTCTAAGTTGGGTCTCCTTGTGGAAGAGGGGACCAAAGGCCCACAGCGCCCCCAGGCGGCATCTAGTGCAACGGCCAGGTCTTTGCCTCGAGCTGGGCTCCAGTCCTAGATAAACTCCAATCCCTACCTGTAGGGTCCCGAGAATGGCCCCAGAAAGAAGCCTGGTGTAGCCCCTCCGCTCCCACCAGGGAAGGCCAGGACGGACTGGCTTCCTTCCTGCTGCCGCTGGAGTGTGATTCGGAGCTGTCCATTAGCATCCAGCGCCCACTCTCCTCCAACGGCAGCACGTCCTCAGAAATGGGGCTGCACTCACTGATGCACAGCCTAGGAGAGACATTCCCCAACCACAAGCTGAGGCCACACGGCCACGCTGGCCACTGACTGCCATCCGAGTAGAGACTGCTCATAATGTAAACAGTGTAACAGGTCCTTATAGAGAGGGGAGGCCCCTGCCCACCTGTGCTCCTGCTTTCCGCTGACTGGAGTGCGGCTGTCATGGCAGGAGCTGGAACAACCATAATGAACCACGTGCCCAAAACGCCAGAGCAAAAAAAGTGAAGACAGACAGGAGGATCGCTGTCCACGGATAGCCTCAGCTACGAAGTGAGGCCCTTGGCAGCTCAGTGAGACCCTATTTTAAAATAAAGAATAAAAAACAGGGGTGTAGCTCAGAGATAGAATGCCCCTGGTTTCCATTCCCAGTAACACACACACACACACACACACACACACACACACACACACAGAGAAGGTCCTGGGTCCATGGACAATTTTATGAGGAAGAGGTATAATACAGGTACAAGCCTTGATTTGAGAGAGAAATAAGCTATCCTATTTAAGTTTTCAGTAACTTGATCTCTCAGTTACAGAAGTTGGACCAATATTTGAACTGATAAAAGAAATCTCAAGTTCATTCCTGTTGCACTTACAACAATAAAATTGTAGGCAAACTGCTTAATATTTCAAAGCTTTAGTTTCCTTAGCTGTATATCTATTTCTCGGGATCGTTTTATGACAGAAATAAGATAACATTTAATATATCACCTAACACAACATCTGACCTATAGCTGGGTTCACTCATGTTGACACAGACAGCTCAGTCATCTTTGCAAAATGCCAACCTGCTCTCACCACCCCCTTCATGCAACAACTTGAAACGCGTCCCCTGCCCTCACTGCAAACACCAAAGCGCAGCTGCACCCTCCCTGCCCCCCTTCCTTTGACCACCGTGACCTTGGAATCACCTTGTTCCCTCCTGCCCATTCATAGAGGGACACCCATAAGCCCGGCTCGATGCTGGGGTTCCAGGTGCACACCTCCACCCTTCCTTGTGGCTTTTATGGCCTAGCAAGAGACTAAGAGAACTAAAAGGTCAGATAAATAGCAAGCATAGGTGGTCGCTATTAGCACGTACTCTCTGCCAGCTGCTATACCACGTTGTCTTCACAGGTATGAATGCTCAGTTCCCACAGTCATCCTCTGTTAGGCATGCTGTGATCATCTCACATCTATGGATGTGAACACAGACATCCAGCAAGGCCAAGCAACTTGCCTCAGGTCACACAGCTGCCAGGGATGGAGCCAGCATCTGAACCCAGGCTGACTAACACCGCGGCCTTGGCAGTTAACCGCTATTCTGTCTTGACTATAAAGCCTGCTACCCAGGGAAGCACATGGGATCAGACATGCCAACTCCGGCCCTGTGCCTTGGTGTGTGCTGTCTCCCCTGCCTGAAGCCTCCTTGCCCCTCTCTTTGCCCGAGCATCTGCTGTTCCTCACCCTCTGTGCTCTAACATGCAGAACACAACGCTTCCTCAGGAACATCTCTTCCCAGACTGTGGATCCATGGGGCTCCATTTGGAAACTGTCAGTGCTCCCGTGTGTCTCCCCCCAGATGTTTATCACACGATTATATATTTACTGATTCTTTCCATCTCCCATAAACCCAGAGCCCCAAGAAAAGCAAGCACACTGATGCAGCTTGGTGTCAAGTGCGGTCCCTGCGCACCGCGGTCTCAAGATGCAGCCCTTGACAGCCTTGTTCCTGGATGAACCACTTACCCCACGGTGACCTCGCAGATCCGGGGTGGAAAGTTTCCTCCGTTTCTCTCTGGTGGCGTCCTCTGTTCCTCGGAGACCCCTGCCCTGCCCCACATAGGCCTTGCCCCCATGAACAAACCAGCCCGAGTACCCTGTGGGACACTGTGGTACTGGGGAGGCAGGGGCTTGGTGACCTGACAGCACCCTTTCGCTTCCCAGGACCAAGCTAGGATTGGGGAAAGAGCAGAGGCTGGGAGGAGAACCCAGGCCCGGACATCCTGTCTTGATGGCCAGAGATGATCTTTCAGGCCCCATAAAGGCTGGAGCCATGGAGGCGGCTATACCACCATCCCCAAGCGCTGTGGTCTGGAGCCGAGCAGATCGATATCATTCGGGAGGCTGTCTGCTGCAGCTCCTATCCGCTGCCAAGTCTCCCCAGAGGCCCAGGGAGACACTGTGGAGGAGGCCCAGGACACCAGAGAAGGATGGAGGCTGTCGTTCTTAAGGAGTGAAAGGGCAGCGGTCCGCCGAGCACCATGCTAGGTGCAGCGGGCTCTGCCCCCGGAGCATGCCAGCCTGCAGGGCAGGAGCTTTCCCATCTTACAGGATGAGGAGACTGAGGCACAGAGAGGGAAGTTACTCTCCCAAGCCCCAGCAAAGCCAGAACCAAACCCAGCCAACACCTGGCTCTGAGGCCGGTGCTCTTCCCGGGGCATCAGGAGCTAGTCGTGCTCAGGCTGGACAGGCGGCTCCTGGGCCCAAGGCCTGGGGTGGGGCAGGGAGCTCACCTGCCACAGTACTCTTCCTTTGCAAGCAGCTTCTCTGCAGGCTTGCTTGGCCTGCAGGGGTCAGGGGATCAGGGATAAGGCGTCAGGGGATGCTGACTCTCTGACCATCAGAAGGCAGGAGCGGGGGCTGCAGCGCCCTCCTCCCGGAGCCTCCTCCTTTCTGTGCTGAGCTCCTGGGTCCTTCAAGTGCCCCTCAGGGCTCGAGGCTTCCCATGGCCCCCGGCTCCCCCATGCCACCCTGCACACCAGGCCCCCTGGGCAGTCTGACCCACAGAGCTGGCCACACTCCCTCCTCTTCTTTAGTGGCGACCTTACTGGTCATGTCGCTGAGGCGGCTGGTGGTGGGAGAAGCCCCTGCCCTGCTGCAGCCCAGCACCCCGGGACTGGCTCACCAGCTGGCTGACTCCTGTACAGTTGACAGAAGGCAGCTGTGCTGAGACACAGCACAGCCCAAGGGCCGGTCACTTGTGCGTGGGGACTTGGGGGTGACTCTGTGGTGTGTGTGTGTGTGTGTGTGTATGTGTGTGTGTGTATGTGTGTGTGTGTCTGTCTGTGTGTGTGTGTGTGTCTCTGTGTGTGCATGCATGTATCTATGTGGGGGTAGACACACACACACCTGCAGGCTGGGGTCTGCTGTTTAGAATGGCCCAGCTTTTCTATGTTCTGAACTGCTTCAAAACTGCTAAGTATTGACAAATAGTTATTTTCACCAACTAACACAGAAAATTCCCTCAAAATCAATTTTTTTTTTTTTATCTAAAGAGGAAATCGGGATTTGGTTCCAACCCATGAGGAGAAATCCCAGAGCTTCTGAGGGTGGGATTGGCCACCTCCACACCCCCCAGAGGGGGTCTCCCTGAGAGCACGCTGGCTTCTCTTTTTGAGGTGCACTCAAGGGCTGCGAGGAGGGCTGGCCGTGAGGCTGGGCCAGGCAGGCACACGCACGGAGGCTCCAACCTGAGGCCCCTGCTCCTGGCCCTTACACTGGTTCACTCGTCTCTGCAGTGGGGCCCATGCTTCTGTACCCAAGTGAGGGACTCCTGGCCTCCACTCCCCAGCTCAGCCTCTGTCCTTCCTGCCCTCCCCTTGGCTGACACTCTGTTCACGCCCTGTACCCGTTACAGCCAGAGGCGCTGCTTCCCCAGGCCAGGACTCCTCTACCTGGTCCTGGACAGCCCTGGGCTGCAGGGCCTTCAGAAGCCCCTGCCCAGCAGCAGATGACCCCTGATCTCCCCAGCACACCCCAGAGCACTGGCCTGCTCCCTGGGGAGCCAGTATGACTGCCCAGCCCTGCACCTCACGCACGTATCTACTCATGGCACCTCCTGCATGCCCATCACTCACCAAGCCCATCCTCCCTTGAGAGCAGAGAAAGAGCACAAGCCAGGAGAGACCTGCCGGAAGGCCAGCTCGCCTGGGTTCATGGCCTGGCTCTGCCGCTTGCCCTGCAGCTTGTGACTTTTGAGCAGGTGTCTCAAGCTCTTTGAACCTGTTTCTTCATCTCTAAGATGAGGGCAATGAAAGCCCTTCGCTCACAGGTGTGTGTGTGCCTGAGACAGGCCTGGCATTTAGCAGGTGTTTGCTAAACAGTGGCCACTGGTCACAAGCTGAGTACCAGCTCTGCCGGTTGGAAGCGAGGGGACCTCTGTGAGCCTCAGTTTGCTGATGCATCCCTGAAGTCACGGGAAAAACCGTATGTCAGGGGATTATCAGAGGATTCAATATGCTGGTGCGTGGCGAGTAGCAGGAGTGGGAACTCCCATCTCCACGGCAGGCAGATCCGTGCTCCCCGTGTCTTGCCGCTCATCTAGCTGCAGGTTTCAGGGTATGGGCTGGGATCCCTGAGGTCCTCAAGATGCATTCCAGGATTCTCTGAGGTCAAAACTACTTTATAATAACTTTAAGCCACAATTCATGTGTTTGCTCATTTTCTCCCAATTGTATGGTGTCTTCTAGGAACCTGGCACGTGTGGTATCACAGTGGATTGAGTATGAAAAGAAGACAGGAGATTCCAGCTGTCTCCAAAGAAGTCAGACATGGAAGAAGCTTTAATGGCTGGGCGTGGTGGCACACGCTTGTAATCCCAGCATTCGGGAGGCTGAGACAGGAGGATCACAATTTGCAGACAGCCTCAGCTACTTAGTGAGGCCCTTTGCAACTCAGTGAGACCCTGTTTCAAAATAAAGAATAAAAAATAGGGCCAGGGGTATAGCTCGGAGGTCAAATGCGCCTGGGTTCCATCCCTAGTACTGAAATAAAAAATAAGAAAAAACAAAACAGACTTTAAAAATGCAAAATGAGAAGCCAGGCGTAGTGATGCATACTTGTATTTCCAGCACTTGGGAGGCTGAGACAGGAGGATCACACAGGTTCAAAGCCAGCCTCAGCTACTGAGTGAGGCTCTCAGCAACTTAGTGAGACCCTGTTTCCAAGTAAAATAGAAAATAGGTCTGGGAGTATTGCCTGGAGGTAGAAAAGCCCCTGGGTTCCACCCTCAGTACCACAAAAAAAAAAAAAAATTCAAAATGAGCCTATGCTTATAACCCCAGTATTTGGGAGTCTGAGATGGGAGGATCACAGGTTTGAGGACAGTCTCAGCAAGTAGTGAGACTCTCATCAACCTAGCAAGACCTTGTTTTAAAAATTAAAATAAATTAGGACTAGGAATGGAGCTCGGAGGTAGAATGCCCCTGAATTCAATCTCCAATGCCTAGAGAAAGATGAAAGAAATAAGAAAGAAAGAAAGAAAGAAAGAAAGAAAGAAAGAAAGAAAGAGGGAGAGAGAAAGAAATGTGTCACCCAATTCTTTGTTTTAGAAAACATCATCTTTAGCTGGGCGTGGTGACACATGCCTGTAATCTTGGTACTTGGGAGGCTGAGACAGGATTGCAAGTTCAAAGCCAGCCCCATCAACTTAGTGAGGCTCGCAGTAACTTAGTGAGACCCTGTTTCAAAATAAAAAATAAAATAGAGCTGAGAGTATAGACCAGAGGTAGAAGGCTGCCAAGTTTCACCCTTATTACCAAAGAAAGATGAGAGAGAGAGAGAGAGAGAGAGAGAGAGAGAGAGAGAGAGAGAGAGAGAATGAAAGAGAGAAAAGGTCATCTTTCATCAAAAGGCTATTTCTGTTAACATGAAATAAGGTTATTATTAAGGAAGTAAATGAACAAGTAATTTTTCAAGTGTTCTCAGTTTTAATTCATACTAAGGTCAAGATGGAAAGATATAACCTGTCTAAGCAAAAGATCTTTGGCAGGGGGCCTCAAGAATTTTTAAGAGTGTAAAAGATCCTGAGACCCAGGAGTTAGACGAGACTGCCCTCCAGCCCCTGTGCAGCGCTGGCCACAGTACGGCCTGCACTGGTTCACATCAGCTGGTCCCAGGCTCCCTCCCAGCCACACCTGAAGACCAGGGCTCCCAGACCCCCACACACAGTCTAGAGGTGCCTCAGTAGGTACCACACCCAACCTTTCTGAATTCCAAGGAACTCACCCAGGGCCCTTGGGCCCAGTGACAGTGAGGCTCAGGTGTGGAGGGGCACCACAGATTTTCCCCAAAAGCTTCTCCTCCCTTTTCCTCTGATAAACCTCAGACATTCAGGGACCATCACCCACTCTCAGTTCCCATGGTTACAGATCCAGTGGACTGAACTCCCAGTCAATCAGATGAGACAATAGGACCTCTTGGAGCCAGTCTCAGGTTCTTGCTGAGAACATGAGGAAGACGGAGCCTCTTTCTACCATAGCTGCCATGCTGGTGGGATGACAGCCGGGAACATCCGGTGGCCTCACCACCTGGACAGAGCCTGCCTGAGAACGGAGCCAACTCACAACCAAGCGATGAGGAGAAACTCTCAAGTCTTCACTTGAGCCCAGGGTGCAGCTCAGGGTGCTTCTCAGCTACTCAGACCAATAAACCTTTCATTTTTCCTTAAAAAAAATTGGAGTTGAGTTTCTTTTCTAGCTGAGCGAGTTCAGATGAATAATCCATTGTGCCCAGAACCTAGACTGGTTCTAGATGGTGGAGAATCTGCTGAAACATCCATGAAAATACCAGGAGCATCAGTGAAACTCCCCCAACCCCGACGTGTCATGTCTGGTGACTGGAAGAGGCTCCTTTTGCCCAAACAACACAGCTAGATGACACCATGAATTTTTCTTTAACCTTTATCATTTATAAAGCCATACAATGGATCGCAAAGAAACCAAGCAGCTGTACAGAAGGGGTAGGCATCAGTGTACATACATTCATACCCAGCACAAGTTGCATACATCAGGCTTTATACAAGGTGGCAGAGGTTATAGGCACAATGATACAAAATATAAAGTATATTTCCATCTATATAAATACATAGCGGGGGGAGGGGAGGATGCCGGGGCATTCTGGTTTCTCTGCAGAGGGCCCCGGAGGTGGGGTTGGGGTGGTGGTGGTCAGGAATTTCTTACTTTGCTTTGAATGACAAGTCAAAGGGAGGAGAGAAAATGGGGACGCCGCATGCACACCCCTGTACCTCGTGCACACACCCAAACTGAACGTGGACCCCAGGAGAGTGCCATACTGTTTAACACTGATTAGAAAACAAACTTGGGACACTGCTGTAGCATAACCTCCTTGCTGGGGAAAGTCCAGGTGTGGGAAATGGACTACAGTCCTCCAACCTTTCAGCCATTTGAAGGGAGAGGAGACAGGAAGGAACAGGCGTGCCCGAGCCCTCCCTGTGTGTCTGATACTCACCATCCCGGAACTGAAACTCCGCTACTCGCTGGCCCTGCAGGCCTCACTCCTCATTTCCCTCACTGCCGCGTCCACCACCTCCGACCCCACCCCTAAGTTCCCTAAAAGATGAGCAAAATACGCACACACATACACCCACACTTGCACATGCGCACACACACGTCCTATTTCCACTGGACAGGGACATATGAGCCCCGGGATTGTGGCCAGGACCCCAGCGCTCTGAGACTCTGCTCCAAGCTCTTCACAGACCCCGAGTCCAGGGCAGGGGCGGCTGCTTCCCACAGCCAGGAGCAATGCCCACCCTATCTCCCCAAGACCAAATAAGGGGGAGAAGACCCAGGAGGCCGGGTGGAGGGCCGAATCCACAGCAGGGCGGGCACTGCTCACATTCACGGCCCCCCTACGCCCCCGGACAGCATGAGTCTGTCCCGTCTCCTCTCAGGCCCAACAGGAAGTCAGGAATAAACCCTTTCCTCTCCATCCTGAGAGCCCTCGACGGAGGGATCCAGACAGCCAAGGGGCCCACCACCCCTGTCCTGGCCAGTCCCTAACACATCCGGGGCAGAAGGAACCCTGGCCGTCAGTGGCCACAGCTTTTAGAGCTCCTGGGGAGAGGCTCAGATGAAAGGAGTCAAAACACCTTCCCCGAGTCCAGGACACGATGTCTCTATCCCTCAAACACCTAAAGATGCCGGGCACAAGGGTGGCAGTGTGGGGCCTTCCGTCACCCTGGAGGCTGAGCAAACAGCTTGCGTTCCCCACGCCTGGCTTCCCGCTCTCCTGCCATTTCTCCCAGGCCCTCTCCTGCCCAGCCGGCATTCAAGCCCCAACAGCACTCTCCTTGCTGACAACAGATTCCACAAGAACAGCAGCAGAAGAGGTCAAGGGAGGGGGAGGACAAACACTTGCAAAGTAATAACGAATAAAAGTGCTTTCTTTTAAAAAAAATCTTTGGCAAGAACAGATTGCAGTGAGAAGTGGTGTGTATGTGCGTGTACATGTGCGTGCGTGTGTGCACGGGCCCATCTGTGAGACAGGGGGCCACCATGGGGACTGGGTCACCTTCCCCTCCATTCTTCTGGAATGGCCATATTCTCAGCATCAACTCCCTCCAGAGAGAGGCCGGGAGCCAGTGGCTAGCTTTCCAAAATGGAGCTGGGTCCTTTCCCCAGCTCCCAGGAGGCCCAGCCTGGGGTACAGGGCTGGCCATGCCTGGCAAGGGGCTGCTGGTGGGCGGTGGGCAGGTGGGCAAGCAAGTGTGAGGGTGACCCCAGACTCAGTCCCTGCCCGGGTCAGGCTGTGGAAGGGCCAGCGCTCCGCCCAGCCTCTAGTGTGACAGAGACATCGGGACAGAGGAGGCTTCTGGGCTATGCAACAGGAGATAGGGGTATTTACAAAGAAACCGGATGGGGAAATATCTCCTATCTTAGGAGAGAATTGGGTACACTAGGGCTTGAGGAGAGGGGGCAATCCAGGCATTCGGCTTGCATACCTATGAAGGAAGGGCACTTTGGAAGGACCTTGGTCACTAAGCCCAAGATTTCCCCTTTTGGGAAATGGGGACCAGGTGGAGGCCTCTGCCCCTGCCCCCTACCTAATTCACTCTCCAACTCCCTGAAACAGAATGTCCATGCAGATGCTGCTGGAGGAGAAAACCTACAAGAAATACACACATACCCGCAGCCACACACATCCAGGACCACACTCAGGCCAGCCATGATGGGGCGGCTCTCGACGCATTCCGGGAGCTGACTGTGGGGGTCTCCAGCTTGCCAAAAAGTAAGGGGCGGTGGGAGGAACATGTGCATTCCAATACCAAGCCCGGCACAGCCTGGCAAGGCCGAAGCCAGAGCAAGGGGACCCCTGGCTGCTCCAAGGATAATGGCCCCTTCGAATTTCAGGCTCTACTTACATTAAAAAATGGGGGACAGGAACTGGAACTTGTTCATGCCTGAGGAGGCAATAAAGCAACAGGGAAAACAATAAATATGTGTCAATTTACCTATTCTTTTTTTAACCTTTTCTTATATTTTATTAGCTTACAGATTCTGTCAGTATGTCTCATGTATATATTATATATATTTATATATCAGTACAAGTCCGGCTCTCTAGGGGACCCCTATAGGCTTAAGAGTGGAGTCCTGGTGAACTGTCCATTCTGGCTTAGAGTCCCTGGGTGGTGCTTCAAGGTTCTTTCCAATTGCCCCAATGGACCCCAGGTCTTTGGCCTAAATACAAGCTTCTGTCCTCTGCTCTATGGGCAGCATAGCTCTGCTGGGGAAACCAAGGCAGAAGAGGAAGCCGCAAGGCTTTGGTGTGGTGGGTAGCCATGTGGTTTCTGGCAGCAGCCACAGGAGTTTTGCTGATGTCGCCCCAGGCAGCCCAGGCAGAAGGGCACATGCCACACCAATCCTAAAACCCTGCAGAGGGGAGAAGGACCAGAGGGATGGGCCTGAACATGGACCCTGCAGGCCAGGCCGGGGTAGGGTAGGGCTGGAAGGCTCCATCCCCAGCCCCCAAAAGGTATCATGCAGATAAGCAAATCTGAGATAAGGCTGGTGGGGGGCTCTGAGCCCAGGATGGGCTGAGGTGGGAGTAAGGCAGAGTCCTGGCCTCGGGGCTGGGCGGCTGGTCCTGCTAGCTAGGGCCACATGCTGCAGGGAAGCCACTAGCCCAGTAGCCACCCTGCCCCACAGATCTCTTCCGCTAAAATGTGGACCACGTGTTGCCACTGCCCCAAACCAAAGCTCTTCATGCCCAGGCAAGGCAGAATGAGGCAGTGGTAGAGGTGGGCACCGCCCCCCACTGGGGTCTCTGTACAGCACAGGCTGGTGGCCCCCCTGGGGCACTGGAGTCCAGGCGCAGGGACAAGGAGGAGAGCCCTGCAGGACTGGGCTCCATCACCTCCCTGCTGCCCTGGCCTTTGGCCCAACTCTGACCTTTACCTTCTTTGGACGGTATGCACATGTGTGTGCAAACACATGGGCCACAGACAAATGGAGCTGTTTATAATCCTGGCAGATAGGCGTGTGAGGGAGGATCTGGGCGGGGACATTCACACACATGACAATACAATTGGAAGCACGGCACAGACCTCAGGCGCCTCAAGTCTGAGATGCTTTCCAAAGCAAAAGTCCTACCACTGGGTGCCCCACGCGGGCTGTCTGGCTTTAGGGACGCACCCTACAGGTAGCCAGAAAAGATTCAGCTTGATTTCTCCTTGCAAAGCAGGTGGGTGAGGGAAACTGAGTTTTTCCATTTCCCCCCAATATCTGAGGCCTGTTGGTATCCTGAGGAGCTCTGTCCTCTCAGAGGGAGGAGGGGGAGCGAGGGGACCTAGCTAGTTTAGGAGGCTTTGGGATTTGCCGTTTCCATCGACCCAGGGGAGCACAGGCTCCCCCACCTCTTTCTTTCTCTTTCTCCCTCTCCCCTCCATCTGTGATTCACTTCCCTCTCTCCACATTGCACTTTCTTCTCCCCTTCTCCAAAACTGGCCCAAAGTCCTCCTTCTTGCTCCAAGGTGGTCAGGATGCACAGGTCCCCTCCCCACACTCCCCATCCTGCTGCCCTGGCCCTGGGCGGGGGTCAGGGGCTCATCTCTTCTGGCCGGCGCTCAGCATGACCTTGGAGACAAAGTTGACAATGGCGGAGGCAGGCTGGTTGGGGTCCAGCTCAGCGAAGAGGTGGCAGGCATTGTCCGTGGTGCTGCCCTGCTTCCGGGCCACAAAGCCAAAGAGCCTGCAGGGGCAGGAGAGGGGTCAGAGTGAGGGGAGGGCAGGGGGCCTCAGCCACCCCATCTCAGCCTTCTTCTGCCTCCCTGAGCCTCAGGGACTGGGGCTGGCACAGAAGACAGTGTCCTCAGCTCAGGGCAAAGTCAAGTTCCCAAAACTGTTAATTTGATGCAGGGCAGGAACCTGAAAGTTCCCCTTCAGGGATGGGAGGGAATCTTGGGCTGAAAGACAAGGCTAGATAGTAAGGGGTGGGGAGAAGACCAGAAATAAAGTAGGAACATTCCTAAAGCAGCTTCTCCCAGCCCCTCCCAGCCCCACCCAACACTACTGCTCTTGCCCACTGTGCACAAACAGATCAGCAGCAGCCTGCCTCCTGCCAGGGGACTGGACCTCAGCAGAAAGGACCAGCAAGTCCCCACCCATTACATGCAGCCCTCCCGGGGAGCCCAGAAAACAGGAGGGGAGAGGACCCCACACCTGTTCCCTCCAGCACCAACACTGGGCACTGGGGTGACCTAACATTCTCTCTTTGCAAAACAGAGTTAAAAATATGAGGGCAGAGAACAGAATGTGAGCTCGGGCCCCTCCCAGCCGGCATGTTGCTAATTAGAGCGAGATGGGGAAAGCGGGACAGCTGGAGATTCCAATGGAAACCCCTCTGCCTAGGCCTGCGCACTCGGCTAAAATTAGCATGGTGTGTGTGTGTGTGTGTGTGTGTGTGTGTGTGTGTGCACGCGTGTGTGTGTGTGTACACACCTACCTACTCTACAGGGCACACACATACCAACACACCACATGCACACACATACACAGCCCTTGTGCTTTCCGCCACTTTGGTCTCCCTGGGAGAGACAGGGTGGGAATGACAGGGCAGAGGGCTGGGTGGGGTCCACGGGTGGGGAGCCAGGAGCCTCTCTTTCCATGCTGGCTCCAGCTGCAGTACCGTGGGGGTGACTGGAGCATGCCAACCTTGCCAGCCTCTTTCTGCAGGATGGAGACCCAGCCAACTCATGCCTGTCCTAAACACAGCCACCTGCTCATCTGCAAGCTCTGGCCTGCCTGGCCGGCTGGCAGGGACACAAGAGGACACAGGAACTCGGAGTCCTGAGGACACAAGGAAGCCTGCAGAGCTGAGGCCTCTCCCTCCCGTGCAGCCCCTGAACCTCCACTGGCCATGCCCAGATCCTCATTCAACCATTATTCATCATGGTCAGCCCTTAGGGAGCTGGCCTGGTGGTCATGCTGCCACTCCGCCTGTCAGTGTCTCTTACCTCCACACCCATTTCTACCTGTCCAAAATTGTGCCTGTTGTTAAGACCCATGTTAAAATATTCGTTCTTTGCCCAAATCCTTCCAACTCTCTCCCTCCCTAGACACAATCTCCTTTGTTAACAGCACATATGTGGATTGCACCTGTGTGTGTGCGCGTGCGCACTCTCTCTCTCCCTCCCTCTACCCCCCCCCTCTCTCTCGCTCTCTCTCTCTCTCTCTCGCTCTCTCTCGCTCTCTCTCTCGCTCTCTCTCGCTCTCTCTCGCTCTCTCGCTCTCTCGTTCTCTCTCGCTCCCTCTCCCCCCCTCTCGCTCTCTCTCGCTCTCTCTCGCTCTCTCTCGCTCTCGCTCTCTCTCGCTCTCTCTCGCTCTCGCTCTCGCTCTCTCTCGCTCTCTCTCGCTCTCTCTCTCTCGCTCTCGCTCTCGCTCTCTCTCGCTCTCTCTCGCTCTCTCGTTCTCTCTCGCTCCCCTCCCCCCAAACCCAGTGATGCTGGCACAAAGGTCCTAGCGGCCCTGTCTCCACCCTGGCTCTGGATTCCAAGCTGCCCCCATCCCCCTTGTAGAAGAACATGAAGGCCAACAAGCTGGGTGAGGGTAAGGAAGCCACACTTACTTAGCAGGGGCACCTCCCTCTGTCTTCATCCACCTGTGGGAAGAAAGAGGCTCCTGGTAAAATGCTGGTCCTCTCCGCAGGAGCCCCACTAGCCCAGACCAGACCTTGGGGAAGGCCAAAGAGACCCCACTTCCAGGAGAGAGGTCTGCAGGGGGCACGCAGGGTGGAGAGAACACCCAGCCAGCTTCCCCGAGTGCCTTCCCCAGTGCACAGAGATCCAGGGACAGGGCCATGGCAGAGGGCATGAAAGGGGGCATTTGAGTCCCTGGGAGTGTTTCCAGATCTGTGGAAGACTCAAAAAGATGCCCAGTGCAGCTCCTCACACTCCCCTGGATACCGGCAGATTGGTTCTGGTTGAACCAAGGACACGCAGGCACGTGGTGACAGAGCGAGACTTCAGTGGCAAGAGCTGGGTGAGGGGGAAGGTTTACAAGAGACTTACTTTCGCTCCTGGGGATCCAGGTCACAGAAGGTGACAGTGTTAAGGGGGTAGTGTCGTCTGAAGAAGAGCCTGTGGTACAGACATCAGATAGACAGAATGAGTGCTGGAGCAGGTGCAGCTTTCCGCACGTCCGCCCACAGGGGGGCCACCTTCCCACCAGCTGTGTCCACCCGGGGCCCACACAGACTCACTATGGGCAAGATGGCCTCAGCTACCCGCATCGGGGACCTGAGCAATGCACAGGGACAGACAGATGTGCTAGAGACAAGCCCCAAATGCTAGGGGCTGAGAAAGAAACTGGCACTGAGGAATAAGAAATGGGGAAGTGGGGAGGGTCCCTGGAGGAAAAAAGAAATGGGTTAGAGACATGGTGAGGAGAGAGCCCAAGAGGAAGGATTGTATTCCTAGAAAGTAGGGACTTTTTAATCGTTGTATTTATAGCTGAATATACAACACAGGCAAATCCTTGTGGGTGGGTGGGTGTGTGGGTGGATGGATGGATGGATGGATGGATGGATGGATGGATGGATGGATACATAGATGGGTTAGGGATAGATGGGTGAAAAGGATAGATGGGGGATGAATAGAAGTAAGAGGACAATGGGTCAATTACTGAGTAGGTGGGCAAGTGGATGGATGGATGGATGTACAGACGGACGGACAGCTAGTTAGATGGAGAACAGACACAAGATAGATAGGTAGTAGGTAGGTAAGTGGGTGGGTAGATGGATTGCAGGAAGGACGGCCCAAGACCAAAGCAACTAGAAACAACTCACTTTCTCTGGTTGTCAGTCAGGGTGATTCCCTGGGCAGAGACCTTGAAGTGCACAATGGTGGCAGCTGGTGTGGGGTCCGCAGCCAATGTCTCAGATGTGGCTTTGGAGATGGCCTGTGGCCCGGTCAGTGACTCCATGTCCACAGAATTGACGAAGAGCACATTACAGGCTAGAAAAAACAGACCAAAGAGGAGTGATGGGGCTGGAATGAGTGGGGACAACACTCTAGGTCCACTCCTCAGGGAAAAGGTAGCAGGTGAATTTCAGGCCAGCCTTGGGCCAAAGCACCTGCACACCGAAAGTGACCTTCCCAGAGAGAGACTTCCAATCTGCACCTGCAGGAGGGGACAGGGCAGGAAGGTAGGAAGGAAAGCCTGGGCAGAGGGTCCCGGCCCCAGGGACCACTTACCTGCTCCTTGTTTCAGCAGGTCTGTGGTTGAGTTGGTGGGGCCCGAGCTATCTTTCGAGTCATCTGTGGGGTCTGAGACAAAAATTCAGCTTGTAATTAACAAACTTTGGAACTGGAAAGAAGCACACATTTGGCCAGGCCTACTGTGCGCTCTGCACATGCTTAGTGCAGTGGACACTAGCTCTTACGGCAGGCCCTGGTGGTCAGGAGGATGTTACACATGGTCTGAATGTTCAGTGATTACTCTAAGTACCCAGGATGCGGTTGAGAGCTCTGGAGTCCAAGGGAGCTGGGCTCAAACCCTCAGCCCAGTACTTCTAAGCACCTGTAGGATGATGATGGCCATGGTACCCATGAGACATTCCATATACAGTCTTTATCCCCATGCCTGGCAAAAAGCGAGTCTTTAAGCAGCAACTGGTGCTGCTGTTGTTGCTTTGTGTAAATGTGTCTTTGTATAGGGCAACAAATGCCCTAATTCATTAAACCATCAATTTGTCACAACTAGAGTTTCAAGAATAATAAGAATTGAGTGATGGGTGAGTGCTTGATTTACCATTCCCCAATGTGTATACATATATCAAAGTATACATATATGGTACAATTTCCATTTCAGCTATACTTTTTCCCTTATTTTGTTTTGTTTTTGGTGGTACTGGGGTTCCTGGAAGTCCTTCTACCTCCGGTATACACTCCCACGGGCTACACTCCCAGACCTAGTTTTTTTTTTAACATTTTTATGTGGAAACAGAGTCTCTTAAGCCAGAGAGGCTGGCTGCGAACCAGCGCGATCCTCCTGTCTCCGCTTCCCAAGCACAGGGATTACAAGCGTGCGCCACCACGCCCGGCTTTTTTTCCCTGATTTTGTAGTACTGGGAATTGAACCCAGGGCCTCATGCATGCTAGGCAAACGCTCTACCACTGAGCCACATTTCCAGTTCAACTGCATCTTAGTAAACTTTCATTAAAAAAAGCCAGGCATGGTGGTACACACTTATAATCCCAGCATTTGGGAGGCTGGGACAGGAGGATCAGAGGTTCGTGGCCAGCCTTAGCTACTTAGGCCCTGGTCACTGCTTAGTGAGAATCCATTTTAAAATAAAAGAATAAAATGGGGCTGGCGGTATAGTTCAGATGTATGATGCTCCTGGGTTCTATCCCCAGTAACAAATATACACACACACACACACACACATACACACACACACACACACACACACACACACACACACACCATAAAAAGAAACCAGAAGAAAACAATAATAATTCTTATTTGTATTCATGTTCCTCACACTTGGGTGTGCAAACTTGTTAAAATGCAGGTTGCTGGGCCCAACTCAGAGTTTGACAAGTTCTCCGGAGAGGCCAATATTGCTGTTCCAGGGACCATACTTTGAGAACTGCTAATTTATACTATTTATTTATTTATTTTGTGGTACTGAGGATGAAACCCAGGGGCATTTTGCCTCTGATCTACACCCTCAAACCTATTTTTTATTCTTTATTTGGAAACAGGATCTCACTGAGTTGCAAAGGGCCTCACTAAGTAGTACCTGAGGCTGTCCTCAAACCTCTATCCTCCTGTTTCAGCCTCCCAAATTCTGGGATTACAATCATGCGCCACTATGCCTGGCTGTAATTTATACAATTTAAATATCAAACAGTTTCATAATTGCCAAACTACTTCAGTAAATGCCATAAAATATAATTTGGGTCTAAATTGTGTGGTTACTAATGCTATTTCAGTTGTATTTGAACTTGTAAGTTAATAATAATGTTGGTCAATTATTACTAATAATTCAGTGCAATGAACTAGATAGAAATTGTCAAGTGCAGAGATTTTATCTTAACCTCCAGGACATATACCATCTTCTTGAGACTGACTCCTACTTCTCGGGCCTCCCCTGGGATGAAGCTTATTCTGAGAATTCAGTATGAATTTCTTGAAGCCTCCAGAGGATTTTCTAGGATAATCTGGCAAGTCAATTTATGAATGTTCCTGGGGTTAAGCTTTTAAATGAACTTTTCTCCTTTTTAATAGTAAGAGGGGATTTTGAGTTTCCCCTTATGGGCAAAATGATGGCAGCCTCCACCCTGGCCCACATTCTGCAGTGGCGGCCAGCAGCTCCAGGGCATGCTCGGTGGGCACGTAGTCTCCCGTCCTACCTCGGTTTGGAATGACCAGCTTGCAGGGCAGAGCCAGCGGGATGATGGAGTGCTGGTATACCAGGGCAGACAGAGATCCTGCAGGGCGAGACAGCACATCAGGGGTAGCATCACTGGCACCAGGTACAAGCTAGCCGAGGGCAGCAAACAACCCAGCTCACCCCACGACGTGCTGGAGATCAAAGCCTGGGCCTTGCGCATGCTCAGCAAGTGCTCTGCCACTGAGACACGCCCAGCCCTCAGCCTCTTTATTATCTCTTCACATCCCAACAACAAACCTGAAAATACACTCTCTTTTCTAGCAAGAATCAAGCAAGAAGAGTGTAAAGGCTCACTCTATATACCTCTGTACAGAGAGTTCCTCCAAAGAGCCCACCTAAGTCCCTCCCGCTATTCCCCCCCCCCCTGCTCCATGCAGGGCAGAAGTATTAGAGAACTGTGGAATCGAATCCCAGCCCAGTCGCGCGTTATCTCTGGATTCTTGGGTAAGTCTAACTTACAGCTTCCCTGTGTACTAAACAGGGACAAGGACATCTACCAGATAGGATTGTTGTGAGGTCAGAATTAACATAAGGTGCTGAGGCAGTGACGGTCACACAGTAGGTGGGCAACGAGGACAGCTGTGGTTATAGGTGTTACTCTAACTAGAGTGTGACAGCCTCGGTTGTGCAAAAAAACAAAACAAAACACACACACACACAGAAGGGAAGCCAGTGAGATAAAGAACAACAGGACAGGGGAGAAGCCATGGCCTGTGTTCTCTGTTGAGTCCGGCAGGAAGATGTTGGGGTTAGACACCAGGGGTTCTGCAGTCAGACCGCAGCGACAGAGGCGGGCAGCTCACCGAAGTTAGGCTCATTGGGGCAGCCCTTGAGCTTGACTCCCCGGGGCCCGGTTTCTATCAGGAAGTGTCTCACCAGCTCATGGGTCATGTCTCCTGGGATGAAGAGAAAGAGAAATGAGAACTGGTCACTCCTCATGGTGGCCTGCAGCCCCGCAACACCGCTGCAGAACTTCTCCAGCGAGCAAGGTTAGTTTGGGGAGGACGGGGCACAGAGACAGGATGGCTGGAACCCTGTGGACCACAGAGACCTCCCACGCCTCTGGGATGCTACAGCTCCCCTTCTCTGACTCCACCATCACAAGCCCATGACTCGCTCTTCTAAAGAGTCAAGGTGAGCGGGCCCCAGCTCTGATGAGAGTCAGGGTCCTGCTTAGTGCTCCAGGGCCCTTCAACATCCAGGTTTGAAGAGACTGTGAAGATCACGCAGGCGCGGGGCCTGCTCTGGCAGAGAGCGTTACCTTTTTTGTTCTGCTGCATGATGGTCGGAGGCGGCGAGGACACCTTCATGGCCAGCCCATAGGCCCCTCGGAAGGAGTGGCTGTCACGGATGACAAAGGCCCCTGGCTCTTGATCTTTAAGGAGTGCGATGGCTGAATTGGAGGAGATGAGGAAAGGGCACAGGAAATTGGTGGCCTGGCTTCAAGTAAGTCCCCTGGGGTCTGAGGAACTTCATTCTCTTTTGGCTGAAATGGCATTCCTGTTTTTTTTTTTTTTTTTTTTTTTGTGTGTGTGTGTGTGTGTATGTATGTGTGTGGTACTTGGGGACTGAATTAAACTTAGGGGCATTCTACCTCTGAGCTAGACCCCCAGCCCAATTTTATTTCTTATTTTGAAACAAGGTTTCACTAAGTTGTGGAGGGCCTCGCTAAATTGCTGAGGCTAGACTCGAACCTGTGATCCTCTTGCCTTAGCCTCACAAGAACTAGGATTACAGTCATGCACCACTACGTCTGACTCAGGATGACATTTCTTAAAGTCAGAATTTAAATACCCATGAGGGTCCCTCTGTGCTAAGATGACAAAACTTTCTCTGTAAATGGCATTTCAGACTTTGTGGGACATAAGGTCTGCTACGAGTATTCATGTCTGCCAGTACAACTGAAAACAGCCAGACTGTACACACACTGACAGACATCGCTGTGTTCCAATAAAACTTTATTTTAAAAGACAGTCAGAAGCCGGGCGTGGTGGCGCACGCTTGTAATCCCAGCATTTGGGAGGCTGAGACTGGAGGATCGCGGTTCGCGGACAGCCTCAGCTACTTAGTGAGGCCCTCTGAAACTTAGTGAGACCTTGTTTCAGAATAAAGAATAAAAAAATAGGGCAGGGGGTGTAGCTCAGTGGTCAAACGCCCCTGAGCTCCATCCTCAGACCCGCAAAAAAAATAAATAAATAAAAAATAAATAAAAGTCAGATGTCCAAATGGAACCACAGACCATCATTACTGATACATAACCACACCACACAGGCATTTCTTAGATCCTGAAGCAAGCCTTATCCCTGTTCCCACATTCTCAACCTTGTTTTTCTGCAAAATGCAAAAATCTCCCACACCATACAGATCAAGAGATAAGGTTCCATATAATCTTGGCTGGCCTTCTACTTTGCCCAGGAAAACCAAGACTTTGCTGGACCTATCAAGAAGCAGCCACACCACTGCTTCTGCCCCGCCCTCTGATGTGGATGTACTCCTTACCAGCTCACTTTGATCCCAGCGCCCTCTCTGTGACCACTACCTACTACAAAGAGAAATGAATCCATTCTGTTCCTTGCCCAAGGCAGAGAGGTGGGCAGCAGCCAGAAATGTCCTTGGGTGGACCACGGAGTCACCAGCAGCACCCAGCACTCACCCTGTTCTCTGGAGATCTCAGGCTTGTACCAATACTTGGAAGTGTCCTGGACAAATTTCACTTTTGCCCGTGTCTCAGGGCTGTTGTCTAAAGGAAAGGCAGAGGAAAAGAAAAGTGATAGGGGTTAAATCGTGTCCCCTCCAAAGGAGAGGTTGGAATTCTAACCCCTCAAACCCATGAAGATGGCCTTATTTGAAAAGAGGGCCTTTGCAGATGGAATCCAATCAAAATTAAGTCATGCCAGGCATGGTGGCACACACCTGTAATCCCAGTACTTGGGAGGCTGAGACAGGAGGAGCACAGGTTTGAGGACAGACTCAGTAACTTAGCAAGGCCTTCAGCAACTCAGTGAGATCCTGTTTCAAAAAGTAAAATTAAATTAAAAATAGGGTATGACTACAATGCACCAATAACAATTTTTTTAATTAAGAAAAAGGGCTGGGGGATAAATAGAATGCCCCTGGTACCACAAAAACAAAATAAAACAAAAAACAAAAAAAACAACATTTCCCAATAACACACACACACATCATTTTGAATTAGGGTGTGCCCTCATTCAATAGGACTGATGCCCTTAAACCATAAAGAAAATAACCAGGCGTGCCTATAATCCCAGCACTTGGGTGACTGAAATAGGAGGATCTCAAGTTCGAGGCCCGCCTCACCAATTTAGTGAAATCTTCAGCAACATAGTGAAACTCTGTTTCAAAAGAGTTGTGTGTTTTTTAAAAGGGCTGGAGATGTAGCTTGGAATTGGAATGAGCTTAGGGAAGAAGAAAGAGAGGAGAAAGAGGGGGAGGAGGAGGAGCAGACACAGGGGACTGCACAATATGATGATGAAGTCAGAACAGGGCTGTTGCAACAACAAGCCCAGGGACACTCGGCTCTCCAGAACCACGAGGATCGAGGATCGTGGCGAGAGACCCAAGCACGTGCTCCCTCAGAGCCTCTAGAAGGAACCAGTCTCACCCACACCTGGGCGTGGGGCTCCCAGCCTCAACCCATGGCGGAATCCATTTCTGTTTCTTTAAGCCACCAAGCGCGTGGCACTTTGTGATGGCAGCTGAAGGGAACAAACATGAAAAGCGAGTGTCCTCAAATATCACAGCGCAGAGCAAGGAGGGACCGGAAGCACGGCCTTCTCATCCATCCCGCGCCGGCCACTCTGCTTGGAAGGGACCGCACAGCAGCCCCACAGAGCCCACCGAAAGCCCTTCCTGCCCTGGTGCCCCCTTCCCCACCGTGGGCTGAGACCCCTCCAGCCTCCTCCTAGCCTCGGCAAGACGCCCGTGAAGGGCAGCGACCTCTTTCTGCCAACTCCTTCTGACCCCTTTCCTTTTCCCACAGGGAAAGCTGGTTTTCTGCACCAAAGAGGACAAAAACAGGAGACAAATAGGTGAAAGGGCAGCCCCGACTCTAGGTCGTCTGTGGCGCATCAAGGACCCCACTTCTCCAGCAGATGACCCTCCTGCCCAGACCCTTGGCAGAATGGAATATTCTATGAATATTTTTTCATAGAATATTATGAAAGAATATTCATAGAATACTATATTCTGGAAGGAAATCAGAAAAGACTGAGTCCAACTGCATAATTTTACAAATAAGAAGACAGGTTGGGAGGGGAAGTGACCTGCACGGGTGGGTCCCTGGGAGGTGGACAGTAAGAAGGCCCTTCCAGGTAGGGATCAGGACATGTACACCTCACTCTCCCTTCATCTTTTTCCCCTTTAATTAACACATCATAATTGTACATGTTTATGGGGTGCGGTTGATATTTCATGCATGTAGACAGTGTGCACTGGTCAAAGAAGAATAATTAGCATTTCCATCTCATTATCATTTCTGTATGTTTGGGGCCTCTGAGTTTCTTGTCTTCTAGTTCTTTATAAAACAAATATATAATAGGTTGTTGTGAGCCAGTTAACCCATGCCCTAGACGCTAGAACTTATTCTTCCTGTGTTCCTTCATCTTTTGGCACCAAAAAAAAAAAAAAAAGAAAGAAAAGAAAGAAAAAGAAAGGAGGTGGGGAGCCAGGTATGGGGTATTGTGGCTCATGCTTGTAATCCCGGTACTCAGGAGGCTGAGACAGGAAGATTTCAGGTTCAAGGACAGCCTAAGGAAGCAGGGAGACACTCATCAATTTAGCAAGACACTTTTAAAGAAAAAAAAATTTAACAGGGCTGGGGATGTAGCTCAGAGGTAGAATGACAACAGCCCTCGGTTCAATCCCCAGTACCACAAAAAAAAAAAAAAAAAAAAAAAAAAAAGGAGGTGGAAAGGATGAAGAAAAGGAAAAAGGAATATTCCAATAGCACAATTCTCCTTTCTTGTCTCCATGGAGACCGGAGCAGAGGGACCCTGTGCTAAGAATGTCGTGGAGTTAGGATCAGACCAGGAGACAGGGCTGCAACTGCAATGCTTAGTCGATTTCCACTGTGGCTTGTGCTCCCTGGATGCTGGGATCTGTCTCTGGAGGGGAGGGAAGGAGGCCAGCTCCCTTCCATGCAGCTGTGCACCAAAGGCCTCTGGGCTAGGTGGCCCGGCCGTGGAAGTGCTGCAGGCCGCCCGTGTCTGTTCTGAAGTCCTAGGCCCAGGGCTGCCTTGGGCTGTTTAATGAGCTGTCAGAGGCGGCTGCAGTCCCATGTGCCTTCCTGTGTTGGCTCTGAAGACTATTTTAAGCAAGGAAGATGGTGGGAAACAGGAAGCGTCCCAACTATTAGAAGTTCTGCATCCTTCAAGGAGAGGGGCTGGGAACCAGATGTCCCCAGTGGGCGGCAGGAAGCCTGGCTTGGCAGGCACAGGGCAAGACCTGGGAATGACACTGTCTGGGCCCCATCTCTGGCTGCCTGGAGTATTGTGACTCTGCCTTGAACCCTCAGGACCCAAGGGCCACCCTGTACACAGCCAGGTTCAAGGTGTGGTTGGGAAGCTGCCTCTCACCTGTAACCCTGACCTTTGAGTGTAGATAGTAAGGTATCTGAGAGGAGACAAAGATGCCAAGTCTTGGGGATGAATGAAGAATTCAATGTGCAAGCCTGGTGGCCTTCCCCGGCAGGTGTGCACATTGTAGAATGCTGAGTATACATTGTAGAGTATAGTGTGCAGAAACTACACTCTGATCAAAATATCCAGCCCTCGTTCTTGGCCCATATTGCACCTGGCTGCCAGACCTGCTATTACCAAAGTGGGCCCGGTGGGGCTGGCCAAAGGAATGGAGGTCCAGGCTTAGAAGGCATGTTTTCAAAGTTATCCCAAATCACAATAGCCCTCAAGACATGGACACATGATAAAGACAACCCCAATGATGAGCTGGAGGTTACTGGGGCCTGGATCGGAAGCTTAGCTCTGACACTTATTAACTATATGATGCTAGACAAAGGCCAGAACCGCTGTAAGCTTCAGTTTGCTCCTGGGTAAGAGCAGAGCAATAGCATCGCTTTACCAGGAGCCATGAGTGTTAGATGAAAAGGTCCTCAGCTCAGAGGCTGACATGTAGCATGTGCTCACCCTTGGCCACGATGGCACTGGAAATCACGACAAAAATATCACCCATCATCATCATCATCATCATCATTTTGGTAATGAGGACTAAACCCAGGGGAATTCTACCCTAGCCCTTTTTATTTTTTATTTTGAAACAGGGTCTCACTAAGTTGCTGAGGCCAGTCCCGTCTCAGCCTCCCACGTACTAGGATTACAGGTGTGTGCCACCGTGCCCATTTCCATTCATTATTATTGATCACCCTCACATCGTGGGCATCCTCGTGACAGCACCCACCATCACAGCCACATTTTGAGGACACCTCCAGCTCCTATTGCACAGATAAGAACACAGACCCAGGCGTCAGTGACTCGCCCGAGGCTGTCACTGAGGGATGGTCAGAGCAGAGACCAGGGACGGCAGCAGGAGATGGAAGGAGGGTGGCCCACCTGGCATGGAGTACTTGGAGAAGTCGGGCAGAGTATGGGAGAAGGAGACAGTGCTGCCGCCCCCGGGACTGGACATGCCGCTGGCAACCGGCGAGGAGGACACTTTTCCGTTGATGGTGGCATAGTTGGGGAGGCTGCCCGCCCGGTCTCCCACAGACATCCTGCGCTTCTCTGGCAAGGCCGGTGTTGGGCTCCCTTGCCGGAAGGCTGCTGAATCCGGTGAGGGCGAGGCGGTGGGGCTGCTCAGGCCCGGGTAGTAGGCAGGGGAGACAGGGAAGGAGGGTGTCGAAGGAGCCTGGTATCCGGAAGCGCTGCTCTGCCGGGATAGCGTGGGTCTCCGGTCCTCGGGGGTGGAGCAGCCACCATAAGCCATGTGCCGGTCCAAGCTGGGGCTGCCAGGAACCGCAGATCCAGCCCCTCCCAGGTGCCGGCCCAGACTGGGGCTTCCAGGGCTGGCTACTGCGTTGCCATGGAGACCAGAGGCCAGGTTGCCTTGGTGGGCCAAGGCTGGGGCTTGGTGCCGGCCCAGGCTGGGGCTTCCTGGAGTGGTGGCCACACTGCCATGGCCTGGAACGTGGTGGGGGCCAGCTAGGTGCCGGCCCAGGCTGGGGCTCCCAGGAGTGGTTGCTGCGCTGCTCTGGTGGCTGGAAACTGTGCTGCCATGGAAACCAGGGCCTGGCGGACCCATGACCTGTCGGTGGCTCAAGCCGGGACTACCAGGGGCAGCCATGCTGGGGTTGATGGCCCGCCTGCCAAAGCCCGGACTAGGTGGAGTGTTGGTGCCCACTGTCCTGTGGCGGGCCTGAGGGCTCCCGGGGACTGTGTGGACGCCAGCCACGCTGAACTGAGACCGGGCCTGGCTTTCTGGAGAGGAGTTGAATTGCTGAAGTGAGTAGTCGGGGCTGCTATAGCTGCTGCCCACGGTTGGGAGAGGAGAAGAGCTCTGGTAACTTCTCTGGGCCACGGGGCTGGGCTGCCCCAAGCTGCCGGAGCGGAAGCCAGAATCCAACAAGGGCTGGGTAGGTGTCCGGGGACCCTGGTCACTGCTCTCCCCTGATGGGAAACTCCCCACGGAAGTGCTAGAGAGAGAGATGGAAGATTGAAAGGTCAGAAGATGGCATTTAATGGAGGGTGGACTTCCAGGGAGTGCCCAGCTTCCTTCCAACCACTAATGGGAGCGATAATAGCCCCGCTCCCAGTGTGACAGTGTCAGGGCTTTTAAACATGACCTTATGGAAATATCAGAAGCAGCAGCCAAAGGTCAGAGAGGCTAAACAGTAAGCTCAGGACCACACGGCGCATCAAAGCCCAGCGTTCCAACTCAGCTGCATCTGATCCAATGCCCACATTTATGCCTCTGGATCATGTCGTCTCCCGAGCCATAAGTCAAAGCAAAACAGCTGTCAAAGCTAAAGGTGGCTCTCCTGCTGCTTCCTTCTGCACACTGGAGGGGGAGTCAAGTCACCTGACTCCTGCTCCTGCTAGGGCCCATCTTGACTCAGTTTCCCCAGGTGCGCTATCACCATCCTTCAACACTGAGAGTGCTAGAATTTTACTCCTAGGTGGCTCAAAAAATGCTAAGAAATGGAATCACGAGAAAACTTTCAAATTAGGGGATTTCAGCTCATGATAAGTTCTGCGTTCTAGCAATCTCATCTGGCCACTAATGGAGCAAGCTGCCTGAATGGTAATGAGGTGCCCATCACCGGGCACATTTAAGCAGAGGCTGAAAGACCTACTGGCCTGAACGCTGTGGGGGGAATATTCTCCACAAGGAGGTTAGAGTAGATCAGCTCAGAGATCGCTCCCAATTCTAAGACTCTGATAACAAATTCAGTTCGCAGAGATCTATAGCTGAGGGAATAGGGAATAGCCACTGGTAAAGGCTCCACTGTGAGGTAAACTGCGGCCCCACGTGGGGTGGCGTGGAAGCCTGCACAGTGGCTGGTTGGGAAGTTCTCAGTTAAAGTTTTCCATGTGGAAAACAAGAAGTTGTATTAGGTGGCTCGGATTCCTTCCAGGACCAAACCTCCACCCAGGTGTGACGTGGCAGGAGAGTCAAAGGTTGACGAGGACCTGGGTAAGTGGCCCGGGAGGGAGGGGGCAGGCCTTCTGGGCAGCAGAGTCCCCAGGCAGGAAAGGGACCCGACACAGCCCAGAGGTCAAACCCACACCATGGTGGGCGGGAGGGAGTGTCTGAGGGGCCTGCAGCTCCTCGAACGGTGGGACAGCTTGGGTCCCCGGGTGATGGGTCTTCGTGGGGCTGTCTTAGGGTGATCAAGGACCAAGAAAAGGAGGTCAGAGGCCAGGCCAGAACAGAACACCACTTCCTGGTAGGGAAATAACTGGATTCTGAGGAACAGGAGATAGAGCAGGAGTCACCAGGCTGAGCGGGGTGGAGGTCAAGGATGCTAAAATAGAATTCTGTAAGATTAATCCCAAAGGATAAACACTAGCTTCCGGAGTCCCCTCAAGAGCCAACACAACAGCAGGAGGAATGAGGGTGGGAGGCAGGACTTCTTCCGAAGTTCCCAGGGGCAAATTAGGAAATACTTTTTCTTTAAACAGGGAACACCCCGCTGCCCTTCCCGGGCCAGACCTCCTGAGCCTCAGCCCCATCAAGTGCTGGGGACCGGGCAAGGCAGGCCAGGTTAAGGGTACATGCTTAGCTCCGGGTCTCAGAATTCTTAGCCTGTGGCTGCTCACCCAGCCCCACCTCTGAGCTGGGAGGGGGCTCAGAGCCAGCCGAGGTAGGCAGCAAACAGGGCCCCTGGGCATGCTGGTGGACATGTGAAGAGGGAGGGAGCCGGGGGCCTGCAGGGTCCCTGGCTAGGTGGGGGAGTGGGGTGGGGAAGCCAAGCAGCTTCTCACTGCACCCAAACATGGGCCTGTCCATCTGCCTAGCCTTTCACCAGGGACTGACCATCCTCCCTTGCCTGACTCCGGGCTTTCCTGTCCATTGGACGCAGTCAGACAGATGGATGCCAGCTGTCCACCCAGCAAGATGGTCCTCACTCATAGGCTGTGTGCCTGCAGCCCCACACCCAACACAGCACACCCCAGGCCTCTGTCTCTGCTGCCCTTCACCCTTCTACATCCTTCTCAATCGCCCACAAATAGCTCCAGCCCTCAGGAACCCTCTCTGCTTCCCTAGCCAGAAATAATGGCCCCTTGCTTTGAGTTCCAAGCACTTTGCTTCTCTCTCTGTGCTGGGCACCTCTGGCTGTCCTCCAGGGAAGGATGCACACTGCAGCACAGGCCCAGGAAGAAGACAGAGGTGCAGGCTCTAGGGCACACCTCAATCTGAAGCCTGCTTCTGCTATTGCTTAGCCGCAGGAACTTTAGCAAGCAACTTTACATTTGTGCCCGTTTCCTCTTCTGAAAAGTGGGGATAATGACAGGCTTTACCACATAGGGGAGTTGTGAAGATTGAATACCCACACAAAGCACTGGGCCTAGTGCCCAGTACCTAGGAAGTGCTCACTATATACTAGTCCGTGCTCCTGTTGGGGGAAAGACTTGGCCTCATTCACCTTGGTACATTTCATTTCTTCCAGCACCGTTTGCACGAGTGGCATTGGGTGCAGCCTGGGACCCAGAGCTCACTGGTCCCTGGGCCCCTCAGGGATGCTCTCTTGAAGCGCCAGGTTGCAGGGGTTTACGAGGTGCAGCCATCTGGCTGTGAGTTCAGCATGTCCACACCCTAGGCAGATCCAAGAGGCCTCGCGGTCCTGCCCCAGGCCTGGGATCCCCTCTGCGCATGTTCTCCCCCCTGGCTCACCTGTCCGCGCTGAGGATGGGACTGCTGGTGGAGAGAGGGCTGGGGGACACAAAAGAGCCGCCCAGGGTCCCGTTCCTTAGGGGCGTCTCATGGCCATAGACCTGGGCAGCTGGGGCGCTGAAGCTCTTGGGCTCAGCATCGTGAGACCGGGGCCCAGCCACCGCCGTCCGTGCCACGGACTCCACATAGCTCCGGGGCTCTGAAAGGGACAAGGGGACAAGGAATGAACACAGGTTCCCCAGGCTGCCTTGCAGACCCCACCCAACCTGCCAGGGAACACAGCCCCCCAGAGACCAGCCAGGAGAAAGAGGGCACTTGTCCTGGGGCTCCCATCTGCCCCAACCCACCCAGCCCCAAGGCAAACTTTAACCAGGTTCTAGTTCTAGAAGCTTCCCAGAACTGGATCCTGGGCTCTGCCTCTGCACATAGCCATCAGAGACTCTTCCTGCCCAGTCCCCATGCCCTTCCAGGCTGGCCAGGCACCACTGACCTGGGGTTCTGGTGACACAGAGCTCGGCCCGGCCTGGCCATACCTTGAGTCAGTGCCAGGGTCCCCACACCAGAAATAATCTAGCCTGCCTAGCAACTGACCTGTGCCTGTGAGTCACGCCCAGAGCCGGCCAGTGTAGGCTCACCAGGCCCTTCTGTGCCAAGACACACCCGGCCCTCCCTGCCCCACGCACCCTGCATTCCTCCAAAAGCTGACGCCAGAAAGCACATTCCCAGGAGGGGCTAGACAGCAAGAAGGGCCACTTCAGGCCCTTCTCTAGCACTGGGCAGCTCGTAGAGGACATTTCTGCACACTGTCCCTAGCTGATAGTCAGAACAGCCTATGAAAAGGAGGGAGAGGGAGAGCCACAAAGGCCATTTTACAGATGAGCCCTGGAGAGCGAAGTCACTAGAGGCACCGTGGGTCAGGCCGCCTGACTCTCGGACCAGTGCTCATCTGACTCTCCACGGCTTCTGAGGCCAGCCCCCAAGCTAGCTCAGGGACAGGATCCGAAATGTTTAATGTTTCTGCAAATTTGTCACCATGCCTGTCTCACCAAGGAGGGACAAGGCCCAAGCACAGACACACACACACACACACACACACACACACACACACACACACACAGCTACATAGAGGGCTTCCACTGAAACCAGCCATAGATGCTGAAAAGTCTGAGCAAGCCCCACCCCCCGGGGGGGGGGGGAGGCCCTTGAAGCCCTCACGGGCAGGACTATGAAGGTCACTGGGAAGGAGCTGTGTCCCTCGCCCAGGGCCCTCACTGGTGCGAGGACTGGGATCGAGGTAACTAAAAATGAAAACTCCCTCCCCTGAGCCCAAAGAAAACCTCAGCCAGGCGCGATGTGGCACACACTTGTAATCCTGGTCCTTGGGAGGCTGAGACGGGGGGATCACAGGTTCAAGGGCAACCTTAGCAAGTTAGCAAGACCCTATTTCAAAAAAAAAAAAAAACTGGAGCTGAGCGTGGTGCCACGTACCTATAATCCCAGTACTTGGGAGCCTGAGACAGGAAGATCACAGGTTCGAGGCTAGCCTAGCAATATAGCAAGACTAACCTCAGCAAGCTAGCAAGAGCCTGTTTCAACATAAAAAAATAAAAGGGGGGACGAGGGATGTAGTTCAAAGACAGAATGACCCTGGGTTCAATTCTCACTACAAAAAAAAAAATGATGAAGAAGAAGAAGGAGGAGGAGAAAGAAGTAAGGACTGGGGTGTAATCTGGAGGTAGAATGTCCCGAGGTTCAATTCCCAGGACCAAAAGAAAAGAAAAAATAGAAAACCTCACTCGCTCGCTGAAGAATGTTTCGGGGTGTCCTAAGACTTTTCTCTGTAGGAGCACAGCCTCCTTCTGGAACAGCCCCAAGCCCCCATCCTATACCCAGGCCTCCCTGGACACACCGAGAGGATGGTCCAGGCAAGGACCTTGGCAGAGGGCGTCCTGGACTCCTGTGGTGGGGTGCGGCAGTGCAAAGGAGCAGCTGCGGAACAGTCTGTTCCAGGTACTAGGTGCAGGGTGCCACAGGACAAGTGTTCTGGGCACCCAGTGCTGGAATCCAGCTGTGGGCAGAGCTGACAAGGCCTCCCTCAGGCATCCCAGGCCACCACCCACCTCACAGAAGCCCCAGGCCAAGGTCACATCGAAGGCTCTCCTAGAGCTGGAGCAGCCACAGAGGGTCCCACCCAGGGCTGCTGTACTTTTCTTGGTAACGAACCTAGTAATAAATATCTTAAGTGTGGTGGGTCACACATTTCTTTTTTCTTTTTTTGTGGTACTGGGGTTTCTGGAAGCCCTACCTCCGGGCTACACTCCCACGGGCTACACTCCCAGACCTATTTTTTTTTTAACTTTTTTATGTGGAAACAGGGTCTCTTAAGCCAGCGAAGCTGGCTCCGAACCAGCACGATCCTCCTGTCTCCACCTCCCAAGCGCGGGGATTACAAGCGTGAGCCACCACGCCCGGCTTAGGGTCACACATTTCTGTTGCAATGACTCGCTCTGCCATCTGAGCGTGAAAGCACGTGTAGCCAAACGGTAAATGACTGGGCATGGCTGTGTTGCCATCAAACTTTCTTTACAAAATTAGTCAGCAGGTGAGACCTCACCAACCACCAGAATTTGCTGCCTCCTGGTCTAACCCATGTCCTCTCAGCCAAAGAGATGGAGCAGGCTGCCCAAACAGAAGACACAGCTGGTCAGAGGTCAAGCACAACAGCAACCCAGTCTCCACACTCAGGATGCCAGTTCTGGGCAGCCTAGAATGGGCCCAGAGGCTCCTGAGAACACGTAGAGATGGCTGCTAACCAGCATGCCAGTCTGTAAGCACACAGCGCTCTGTAACGATTAAAATAGCTAACAAGTTAGGCATGGTCACACACACTCGTAATCCTAGTACTTGGGAGGCTGAGACAGGAGGATCACAGGTTTCCAGCCAGCCTCAGCTACTCAGTAAGGCCTTCTATAATTTATTGAGACTCTGTTTCAAAATAAAGAATAAAAAAATAGGGCCAGAGGTATAGCTCAGAGGTAGAATGCCTCTCTCTGGGTTTAATCTCCAGTGCCTTAAAAATAATCCCCAGTACCTAAAAAAAAATCATGTGGGAAAAGTATAATTTGGAAAATCCAGTCACACAGTGAGCAGGTGGCAGGGCCAGCCTAGGAAGCCAGGGAGATTGGCCCAGAGCCTGGCCTTACCCACTGCACAGGCAGCCATCTATAATCAGAGAGCTGATGGCTTCAGTGTAGCTTTGGTCTTGGGGGCTGGCTCCTTGCCCTGGGCTAGTAACTTAGAGCAGCAGAAGGGACCATCAGAAATGTGAAGGAGACCCATGCCACAGCCTCCCCTCCCTCCCGCCTCTATGTGTGTCAAATTCAAAGACACAGAACCCTCAACCTCCAGCTCCATCCAGGCAGAGGATCCTAGAAAGATCTAAGACATTCACATCTGTTTCTCTCATTCCCTGGAGTTCCAGCTGCATCGCACACTGATGGTACTGGAGGTTGCGCCCTTCTCTGACCCACTTTTCTCTCCTCACCAACTCTCTTACCCACATCCACATCCCCAGGGGCCTGCTTTTCACCTACTGACCTCCCCAGGCCTTCTCACCCTATGGCTGCAGGTGGCTTTGGCCTTTGGCCAGCAGGAGGGACTGACAGGAGATGGGAGGGAAGGGGCAGGGGCTACATCTCTCTTCCCAGGACAACATCTCCACTTAAGGCTGTCGCCTCCCTCCAGGCCTCTTCTGGTTCCTTCAAATCCAGGGTGGGGATGCTCCCTACTCCTGCCAGGGAGCAAGCAGGTGCTTACATTTCTCATTGCTTTGCACAGACACTTTTCTTTTTTTCTTTTTCTTTTTTTTTTTTTAAGTATGAGGAGCTGAATCCACTGAATCCAGGGATGTTCTACCCCTAAGCTAAACCCTCAGTCCTCTTTATTTTGTAACAGGGTCTCATTAAGTTATCCTGCCCCGGCCTTGAACCTGAAACCCTCCTATCTCAGCCTCTCTGGTACTGGGGTTATAGGACTGCAGAATCACGCCTTGCTTCCCAGACCTTTTAATAGTCCATTAACTCCTTGGTTACCCCCACTGGAATGAGCCAAAAGCTTTCTGCCAACACCTTGACCTGTACATTGGGTAAGCAAGTCCCATTACCTTACTCTCCCCCCTTACTTTTTATTTTATTTGGGGAGGGTACTAGGGACTGAACGCAGGGACATTCTACCTCTGGGCTATACCACAAGCCCTTTTTATTTTTTTGCTTAGGGTCTCACTAAGTGGCTAAGAATCTTGCCACATTGCTGAGGCTGGCCTCAAACTGGTGCTTCTTTGTTTCAGCTTCCCAAGTACTGGAATCACAGACATGCACCACCACACCTGTCCCTACCTGCCCCTTTAGTGAAGGCCCAGAGGTCAGAACAGACCACACCTGGGCCCCTGGGTGCTGATCCCACGTGACCTGCCTGCCATCAGAGGAGGCTGAGACCCTACTGCTTGCTCCCAGGCTCACTCACGGAGGTGGACGTTTGCATTGATGGCTGGTGGGACGGGACGTTAGAAATCCTGACCTACACAAACCCCAAGCTAGCCACGTTCTTGAGGCATCAGTCCCTCGGGTTTCCAGGACTAAGAGTCTCAACAGGGAGAGAATGGCTCACCCGGGGAGAAGCAGAAAACCACCACGATGGCAGAAAACAGCCTTGGGGCACCAGGCGGCCAGCGGAGCCACGCCATTCAGGGTCCTGCCTGCTGTCCGCACCTTGCTCCCATCTCTGCTTTTCCCCATTCCGTCCTCTTCCTAGGTCACCCACCCCTCCTGCCCCCAGGCCCAAGTCAGGGATGGGGATGGACGAAGCCCTTTCTCGCCATCTCTACTCTTCGTGGCTTCAGAGAGGAAGTTACCTAAGTTCCTGAGTTCACCTCCAGACCTGTTTAAAGCCAGCCCCAGGGGCCAAGCGTCAGTCTCTCAACCCAGATTCCTGTACCCAAAACGCTTGCTTTTCTCTTTCTCGGCTTCTTGTGGCTTCCCCTTCTCTCACTAGAGACTTTCTGGGGCTCAGTTTCCTCGTCTGTGAAATAAGAATGAGAAGACCCACCTGCTCCTCTTGGCTGGAGTGATGAAAGTTCCTCCTACTTCTCTCTGGCAAATTTCTAGCTGGGTGCGGTGTTTAGAACCGGCCCACCCTGGCCCGGTCCCCCAGCCCATCCACCCCACCTTCCCTGCTTTCCTCCTCTCCTCCAATCACAGAGCAGTTGCACCCACAGGCAATGGACCTGGCAAGGGCGGGAAAGGTGGGGTCAGGGAGGGTGCTGCATGTGGAACATTCCAGAAGCCCAAGGCATCCCGAGAGGCTACCGGTGGCTGAGAGAGCAGCTGGTAGCCCAAAAGGGAGTCAGCCCCGGGGCAGCGGCAGCTCTTCCTCTGCACCCTTGAAGGCAGTTTCTATCTCTCCCAAAAAATTCTGGCTGGAGAGAAGGGGCTTGTCCACCACCCAGCCTAAGTAAGATAAAGACACTCGGGGTTGGGAGTGTAGCTCAGTGGCAGAGCACGAACCCATGGGGTTGGGGGAGGAGGTAAGACATGAAATGGTGAGAAAGAAGAGAGAAACCTCTGAGTCCCAAGTCTAAGAACTCAAAAGTTGGAATTTCACATCACTTTGGGCCACACACACTTGCCCTGAGCCCCCACAACACCCCTTGCTCCCCGGGCCTCACTCGTCCTGACAGCCCCAGTGCCCAGCGTGCATGCTGGCTCATCATAGGCGCTTAATAAAGCTGCATCGCATGCATAGCCCCGTCCTGAAATCCCAGATGCCACAAGAGGTCCATCAACCAGGATTCAGAGGAGGAAGAATCCCCAGAGAGGCCATTCCTAGTCCAGCTTCTTCCTTCATGGCAGATCTGTCCACACCGAATCCCCCGGACAAACAGCCTACCCTACTACAAACAGCAGAACGCACTCCAGATCCTAGCTACAGTGGGCCTTCTTCCTCGCCTGCAGCCTCATGGGAAAGGGCGCTGGGTCCCACCCAGGAAAGTCACTGTGTGGCTGTTCAAGCACCCTTGGGCCCAACGTGGTCACGTGGAGAGGGTCAGCCTCTTCCTGCTGGCCTGGCCTGGGCTCTTGGTCATGCCCCTGGCTGACCAGGTGGGCCCGAGTGAGTCACCTAGCCACCCTTGTCAGGAAAATGGGGTCCCACCACCTTCCTCTCAGCACTCCTGTGATTACCAAACAAGACAAGGTGATAGCAACCCCCTGCATCCTGACTCCTGTCTGTTTCACCTCACTCCACACCACACACACCTTTATTCTATATCCCAGCCTCATTGACTTTGCAATTCCTAGAAAAAGCATGCTGCTAATTCCTTCTTCCAGGTCTTTGCACAGCCACAGACATGCTATTCCTTCTCACCCCTGGGCCTTTGCACAAGCCATTTTCCTCTATGACTCTCCTATCTGAGCTTCACCTAGTTAATGTCACTTACCCTGCATCTTACTTCTGCAGCCTAGGGCATGTTCTCTGCACAAGGTCTCACAAAGCTATATCCCCTCCCTCCAAAGCAATGAACACATCCTCCTGGGTGATCATTTAATTCTAGTTCCCGTTCATGCATATATTCCATGAGATTAAGAGCCACGGTCATACTGCCATCATAATATCTCAGAGCCTGGCACAATGCCTGGCACACAAAAAATTTACTGAATTGATGAATAAAGGAATGTGTGAATAAACTTAGCATAGTGACTTGAACAGAGCAAATATCTCCCAAATCTCCCCCACTCCCGCCCAGCTGAATAATTCCACCACTGATCATTTTCCCTCACAAGCCTCTTTTTCTGAATTTCCCATCAAAATATCAGCAGGGAAATCAAGCAGAACCTCCAAGGGTCAGCAAAGAATGTGACCCAGTCTGACCCTGGAGGTGGTGCCTGAGTCGGGAAATATGGAGCTGGTGGCCTTCCCGCCCACTCCCCAGGCAGCAATTCCATTTCCCACACAGGAATCCCAGGCACTGTGCCTGGAGGCAGGGAAAGTGTGGAAATGCCTGGAGACCCATGACTCCAGTGCGGTTCTGTATCTGCCAACCCACTGGGACCAGGGGCGGGTCCCCCGACCCCACCCAAAATAACACCAACCCCAGCTCTTTATCCACAGCTGCACTGATGCCTCGGAAGCGTCCCTCCAAACTCTGTGCCTCTGGGACAGGTGGAGAGTTGGGGGACTCGAGGTCTTGTAAGCTGAGAGTCACTGTGTGCCAACTTAGCAGGTTTGGACTCTGTCAAACCGGATCCTCTGAAGTCACCCCAAAGTGAAAGACACAACCAGTGGGGCCCATCAGCTATCAGCTGTGGAGCCACCTCCTCCTGGGACCTTCTCCCAAGGTGTTCAGAGCTCACTTGAACCAGGAATGGTGGTGCACGCTTGTGACCCCAGTACTTGGGAGGCTGAGACAGGAGGATCGCAACTTCAAAACCACCCTAGGCAATAGAGCAGGCTCTCGGCAGCCTCGTGAGAGCCTGTATAAAACTGGGCTGGACATGTAGCTTGGTGGTAGGATGTCTCTGGGTTCAATCCCAGTACCAAAAGCAAAGGAGCCCACTGTGTGCTTGGGTCAGCCAGAGCCTGCTGAGCACTGAGGCTCTAAAGCCTAGCTTCGCCGCACCGGCACCATCCAGAGCCATGAGTGGCCAAGCCTGGGTGAAGCCCTTTCCCAGGTCCGAGGCTGGACAGCAGCCGGAGGGGCAGCTCCAAGGACAAGAAGCGCGGCCCTCAGCTGCGGCTCCTGAATTCTGGGATCCCTCGCAGATGGCTGCCTTGTTCTGCAACTCCCATGCAGTCCTGGTCACCCGGCCCCAGGCCGCTTAGGAACGGGAAGCTCCAAACACCTCAGCTGGTGCTTCGGGTTTGGGGCCATGCCCACTTCGGGGTGGGAAATCAAGGAGAGATGCATGCAAAGGCAAGCGGCCTTCGAAAGCCACCGGGGTCCTTAGAAACACAGCCACCCCTTCATTTCACCACTGTGCTGAGACCTCACTTGAGTTCTGTCCCAGTGAGTTAAAGGCCTCTCACTGGGTTCTGTCCCTGCTGGCTCGCCCCGCACACAATGCAAGGGCTCCTCCAAATCCAGGGCAAAACTGGGACCACAGCCTTGTTAACTCCTTGAAGCTGCTTCTCAGATGATGTGCAGGGGCGTGCTGGGGCACTTTTGAAGGGGGAGAGTCCATGGCTCTCCTGAAATCCCCAAAGATGCCACAAAGACAGACTTCCAACTTTCTGTGTTGACAGGAAACCAGGCAGAAGCTCCCAGAGGCAAATCGTGGATCCATGACAGTGTCCCTGAGGGAGGGGCGATCATATCTTCCAGGGACCCTCCCTCCCTCCCTCCCTCCCTTTCTTCCTTCTTCTTCTTCTTTTTTTGGTATTGGGGATGGAACTTGGTAGTATTCTACCTCTGAGCTACATTCCCAGCCCACTTTTTGTTTTTAACAGGGTCTCACTAGGTTGATGAGAGTCTCACTACTCGCTAAGGCTGTCCTCGAACCTGCGATCCTCCTGTTTCAGCCTCTCAAGTACTGGGTTACAGACGAACACCAGCACACCTCCAGCTTCCTTCCTTCTCTGAGTAGTACTAAGGATTGAACTAGTAGTACCAGGGGCATTGCACCTCCGACCTACGCCCTCCAGTCCTGCTTTATTTATTTATTTTATTTTATTTTGAAACAGTCTCACTGAGCTCCCATGCACTGGCCTCAACCCTCCTGAGTGCTGAGATTGCAGACGGGCAGGGTGAGTGCTGCTGGCATCCAGCAAGAGGAAGTCAAAGATGCGGCTGACACCCAGTACACACAGCAGCCCCAGGAGGACCGGTCTGGTCTACTGCTGAGGTGACCCTGCTCCGACAGGCCCTGGCCATGGAGTTCCGCCCCTCCTGCCTCCCTCTGGGGCTGCAAGAGGCTGTTTTTATCAACACGGTGGCTCCGCCCTGGCGCCTGGACGCTGGCTGTGCCTGAATTGGTGCCCAGTGGCCCCGCGCTCCGGGCAGCATTCAGGTGGCGCCCAGGGGGATAGTTCATTGTCAGGGGGCGGGGACAGGAAGGCTGCGCGCCTGGTCACTTGAGAGCAGGTAAGAGGAGAGCTGCCCCAGCCAGCCTGGTCAAGCTCTGCGTGAACGGCCATTCCCGCACCCGGAGGATGGCCACAAACCTGCACTTACCTTCCGGAAGCTTAATCACCTCCTGCCCCCCATCTTCCTCTGAGGGAGGAGGAGAAGGAGACGAGGAAGGAGAGGCAGGAAAGGGGCAGGTGACGAAGATGAGAGCAAGAGCCAAGGAGAGAGAGGGAGGGAGGGAAGGAGGGAGGAAGGGCGGGGGGAGAGAGAGAGAGAGAGAGAGAGAGAGAGGTCAGTTAACAGGGATTATTTCTGGAGAAAGACTTTGCTGAGAAAAGGGAGGCAGGAATGCTGAGGCCAGGAAAGAGGCAGGCTCCACAGAAGAGCCCCAAGGGTGGGGGGGCCAAGGTCCACCGTGCAGGACCCCAGCGCCCAGGGTGTGATGTGAGACAGGGCTCTCAGGAGCCCGCCCTCTTGCTGCCCCCGCCAGGCCTAGAGAAGCAGCATGCCTGCGGGTGACAGGCAGCCCCGGCCCCTCGGCCTCCCTGGTGGCTCAGTGTCCCTGGCCATGCTGGTCAGGAGTGTCCTCCTGAGTGGGAGAGGCTGTGCCCTGGCCGTGTCCGGGTGGGTCACAATGCATGCCAGTGCCCTCCTACCTGGTCGGATCAGTCTTCTGGTGACTAAAGAGAAAAGGTAGAGTTGACTCCAAGAGCCCCAGTTCAGGCCTAAAACCAGAGTCTAGGAGCGGTTTTCCAGGCTCAGCCTACTCCAAACTCCAAATTGCCTTTAAGAGCCCACAGCCCCACCGTCTCCCTCCCTGCAGGAAGGAGAGGAGCCGGGAAATGGGAAGAGGAGGTAGGGGGTGCGAACCCAGGCGCCATCTACCTCGAGGACAGCCTTCCCCAGACCAGCCCAGGGCTCTGCCCACTATTTCCACGACAGGCTATTTGACCCCGGGGAGGTCCCCAGACCAGACAGTCCCCAGAGCTCACTCTGGTCATCAGCAGCAGGGCAAATACGGCCAGTATCGGGCATATAGGCAAGGGGACTGCAAGGGCGCCAGGGCCTCGGCCTGGCAGGGGAGACCAGCAGAGCCTGGTGGCTGCTGCCAGGTCACGAGTTTCTCAGGCAGGGTGCTGGGAGCCCAAAGTGGCTGACCAGGAAACACCGGAATGCCAGGGATCTGGTCTCCAGGAGGCTCAGAGCGGAGGCCAGCAGGCTGCAGGTAGGGCACAGGCACGCACACACCTGAACACAGGGGGCTGGAGGACCCAGGCTTCCAGTAGAGAACTGACAGGCTCTGAGGAAACTGAGGCCAGGGCTCCAAATCCCTGAGTCCCAGGAGGCATCAACAGGCAGAGGGAGGTGTCATCCCAACTCCTGCACAAAGCCCCCAGAACCTCCACCCCAGGAGCCTTCCAATTACAGACGCCCTGCCCAGGGCACCGGTCCGCCTCCCCTGGCCTCCCACGCCACCTCCCTTCCAGCCACTCACCGCCTGTGGGGTGTAACAGGATGTCCGCGGGGTTGTGGGGCTTCAGGCCCAGAGCAGACAGGGGTGTCTTGGCCAGGCCTGGAGGGGAGCGCACTGTGCCAAAAGAAGAGGGGAAACACTGGGAGTGAGGGGTGGGGGAGGACCGGCCACAGTGAGGGCGTGTGTTGGCAACGGCTGGCTGGGCACCTATGGAGCCATCCAAAGTCCCCGCTGCAATAGCTCTGGGCCCTTCCCTCCCTCTGTGTTTTTCTCTTTTCAGCAGTTTAAAGGACAAAGGGAAAGAATCAGGAAATGCCACCCTTGTCCTGGCCCTGGCCTCAACCTTGAGAGAATCACGTCTACCCCCGGGCCCATGGCTTCTTGCTGCAATCCCCTTTTCTTATTGCCATGCCTTTCAATGAACACTCAGGCTTCTCCAGCTGCTTCTGCCTTGCTCTAGGATATCCTCTCCCTTCCCTCTTCCTCTCTTTTTCTCCAACAACCTTCTCAACACATATAAACACACGTACGTACACACGTGCACATGCAGTCTTTCTAAACCATGCTCATAGGTGGGCTTAGAGAAGAACAAACAAAGAATGGCGCCTCGAGATGACACGTCCTAAAGAGGGAGGAGGAGGTCACAGGCTGGAGTGCTGAGACTCAGGCCAGTCCTCTGCCACACATGTCCCTTAAAAAAAATCTCTTTACGAGAGCCCCTGGGTGTGGTGCTACACGCCTGTAATTCCAGTGCTTGGGGGGCTGACACAGGAGGATAGCAGATTTGTGGCCAGCCTCAGCAACTTGGTGAGGCTCTCCAAAACTTAGTGAGACTCTGTTTCAAAATAAAAAAATAAAATAGGGCTGGGGGTATAGCACAGAGATAGGATGCGCCTGGGTTCCATCCCAAGTGACACGTACACACAAAGAGAGAGACCCTGCCAGTGCGGGGCTCTGTGCCCCCAAACCTTGGTGCTCTGGGGGAAAGAGAGGCTGCTATCCTCAGCCAAGAGCTCTGGCTTCCTGTGCAAAGCCAGGCTCCTCCCAAGCCGCCCATCTGGGTTACAAGTGTCACATAACACACAAGGTCAGAAAGGGCTGCTGGCTTTTGCCCATCAGCCAAGGACTCTGAGCTGAGCTGCGGGCAGTATTATGCCCAGTCACGAGATGTCTCGATGACAGCTGCCATGTCTCCTAACACACCTCTGATGAGAACTAAAGAAATAAGCTCTGTGTCTCCTGTCAAGATATGGGAGCCTGCAGAGCCCCTAAGGATGCTCCCTGTTTGCCCAATGGACTCAACAGACTAGTTGTGGATCCCAAATGCCTAGGACACAAACACAGCTCTAGGATCCTCCCTGGCCCTCCAGGTTCCCCAAAAGAAAGAGACTTTTTGGAAATGAGAAAACAGCGAATAGTAGTGCATGCCTGTAATCCCAGTACTTGGGAGGCTGAGACAGGAGGATTTCAGGTTCATGGCCAGCCTCAGCAACTTAGTGAGGCCTTCCGCCACTTAGTGAGACCCTGTTTCAAAATAGAAATTAAGCCAGGGGTGGTGGCGCACGCTTGTAATCCCTGCGCTTGGGAGGCTGAGACAGGAGGATCGCACAGGTTCAAAGTCAGCCTCTGCTACGTAGTGAGGCTCTCAACAACTTAGTGAGACCCTATTTCCAAATAAAATATAAAATAGGTCTGAAAGTATAGCCCGGAGGTATAAAAGCCCCTGGACTCTACCCCCAATACCACAAAAAAAAAAAAAAAATGAGCCGGGCGTGGTGGCGCACGCTTGTAATCCCCGCGCTTGGGTGGCTGAGACAGGAGGATCGCACAGGTTCGAAGCCAGCCTCAGCTACTTAGTGAGGCTCTCAGCAACTTAGTGAGACCCTATTTCCAAATAAAATATAAAATAGGTCTGGGAGTATAGCCCGGAGGTAGAAAAGCCCCTGGGTTCCACCCCCAGTACCACAAAAAAATTAAAATAAAAAATAAAAAATAAAATAAGGTTGGGGGTGTGACTCAGAGGTAGAATACTCCTGGGTTCAATTTTTTGAAAAAAGTAGTTTCTCAAAGCAGGCAAACAAGCACAACTTATTTGTGTGTGCGCAGGACAAGAAGACTTGACAGAGATCCAGGTGGGTGGCCACCTCTGACTCCAACCTCACCCTGTCCTTAGATGTCCAGAAAATAAAAGAGAGGACAGTATGCACACACACACACTTCCCGGGCCCGGGTGAGTCCAGTCTTTTCCTCCCTTTCTTTACACACACTCTCTCTCTCTCTCTCTCTCTCTCTCTCTCTCTCTCTCTCTCTCTGTCGCCACACTCCCTGCTGGCTAACATGGTATCCTGCTCATAGACATTTTTCAAGCACTTATGTTTGTTAAATAAATGTACACTTGAATGGTTTGATTCTGAAAGAAGAGACCCAGCCTCTGAGACTACTGCTCAGGGGAGAGTTGTGAGTCAACCCCAGCCCAGCAGTACTACAGAGGTGCAGGGAGACCCAGGAGAGAAGGTGAAGGAACTGGAGGGCCCTCCCCCTTGGTTTCCTACTCCCTCTCCTCCAGCACCCCCAGGCCCAGGCAATGTGGCCCTCTGCCGAGGCAGCTTTGTGGGTGGCACTAGGACCAGGCAGTCTTCTGCTTCCTGAGAGAAAAATTCCTGCCATTTCTCCGCCTTCCATCCTCTCTCCCTAACCCTGTGCATTCATGAAACCTCTGACTTAATCTTGTCCTCAGGGGACCCATGGTGGCCAAGGGGAGGGAGAGGAAAAGGCAAAACCCAGTCTAGTGCCCTGATGGCTTTCATCCCTGATGGGGTATCCGACCCTTGGCTGTTTGGACCTGAAGCTAAGAGAAGCAGTTATGAAGGTGAAGGGAGATGCCACCAAGTCCCAGAAGGCTGCAGAGCTGGCTCTTGAGTAGACTGATCTAGGTCCAATATGGCAGCCAAGAGCCCTCGTGGCTTCTGGGTACTTGCCGTTAGCTAATCTAAACTGAGTACAGTCACTGCAAAATACATGCTAGCATTGATTGTGTAAAAAGAATGCAAAATATCTCATTTTTACACTAATGAAGTATTTTTAATACTTTAATACTAAATTTTTCAAACTGGATTTAGATAAAGCATATTACTAAAAATAATAACACTGGTATCTTTTTTATCTTTTAAAATATAGCTGGGCATGGTGGTACATGTGTGTAATCCCATCATTTGGGAGGCTGAGACAGGAGGATCACAGTTCACAGCCAGCCTCAGCTACTTAGTGAGGCCCTCCACAATTTACTGAGACCCTGTTTCAAAATTAAAACTTTTTTTAAAAAATAGATCTGGGGATGTAGCTCGGAGGTAGAATGCCCTTGGGTTCAATCCCCAGTACCACAAAAAATATTATAAAATATCTCAGCATTTTATATTGGTCATATATTAAAATGATATATTGATTTAATAGACATATTATTAAATTAATTTCACCAGGGTCCTGTCATGGTTATCAATGTGACTACTAGAAAAATCTTATTTACAAAGGTACTCACATCATGTCAAGTGGACAGACAGAACCATGGCGTCCAAGGCGGCTGGTCAGCCAGGACTTCAGCCTCCTGTGTGCCCAACATGGCAGCCAACACAAGTTGTTGACGCACAAGCCATGTGCTGTCGCCACAGGCTGCCCCTGAACGGGACAGCCAGCCCCAGGAGAGGCACTGCCGGCGCCTCCCTGGCCCACCTCTCCTCTGCCGGGAGCAAACAGGCAGCGTGGGCCAGGCTGAACCAACCCACCCTGGAGCAGCCCAGCCTCTACCTCCCCTTCCTAACAGGAACTCGGGGCTTCTCATGAGACTGAGTCCCTCTGCCATGCCGTGGCTCTGCCCATCTTTACCACAACCACCTCCTCCAGTTCAGGGCATTTTCCTATAAAAAGGCACCCTGCCATGCGCCTGGCCTCATTTGGCCTTCTCTTTGGCTGTCCTTTGGGTATCTGTCTCCCCATGGAGTAGATGGAAGGCTGCAGACCAAATGTCCCCATCCAGGGGTCAAAGGCAGATGATGGCGGCTCTGTCAACCTAAGGGACCCAGTCCTTTCTTACACAAAGCTACAGATTGCCTGAAGCGGAAGAGGCGCCTGGTGCAGGCAGAAACGGGCATCAGAAACCAGGTCGGGTCTTAAGATGGAGGATCTTTTGAATATAGAATGTAAAGACTCAAACAACCAAGAAAACTCCATAGTGTAAGAGCCCAGGGCCCCAGAGACAATCAGTCCAGGTATTAAGACTGGGGCTGCCTCACTTTCGAGACATAGGAGTGGATGGTGGGGCCTGCCCAGCTTTGCCAGCACACAGCCCCCGCCCACCAGCTACCTGCAGCCAATGAGGTAAGGGGCTGGAGGGACTGAGAGGCAGGCTTAGCAGGGAGTTCTTACCCCCACTGGGCGGTGGGCTGGTCGGGGAGGTTCCCTCCATCTCTTCGAAGGCCTCCTTGTAGCTGTGCAGATGGGGCTGCAGGAGAACAAAGGGAAGGAAAGGGGGAGCCCTGAGAAGGAGAGGCTCCCCTGCACAGGACCCAGGCCTCATGATCTCCCTAGCCCGCCTACACCACACGCAGGTAAGTCCGATGATGATCAAAGGGAGGTCGTGGGCCTTCATAGCCCCAGCAGCTCCTTGTAATTGAGAGTGTGGGAGAGTGGTTATTTGCAAGGCCATAGTGAAGCACAGGCAGAATTGGAACGATTTCAGACCAGGGGCCACAGGGCAGGGGTTGGAGGCAGGGGCCTGGGCCCTGTCAGAAGGCAAGAGAGGAAAGATGTGCAGTCTCTTTAGGAATCGAGAAAGGAACTTTTGCCAGGCGTGGTGGTGCACGCTTGTAATCCCAGTACTTGGGAGGCCGAGACAGGAGGATCACAGGTTTGAGAACAGTCTCAGCAGATATGAGACTCTCATCAACCTAGTGAGATCTGTTTATAATAGAAATAAAATAGGGCTGCAGTGTAGCTTAAAGGTAGAATGCTTCTAGGTTCAGTCTCCAGTACACACATACACACACACACACACACACACACACACACACACACACACGAAGGGAACTCCAATCTCAGTATTAATGTAATAAATGGGGGCATAAAGCTATTGGAGGAAGGAAACAGGCTCCAGATTCCACACAGGGTGAGACACAGGAGGGAGGATGCATGTGTTTACTGATAGGTCAATGCCAAAATGACCCTCAGGTTCCTGGATCACAGGGCGGGCTCCACTACCCTCTGTGGGCCCAGGATGCAGCTCAAGGACTCACCTCTTTGGGCCGCCCTCCAGGATTGAGAGCAATGGTAAGAGCCAGCTCAGGGGAGACGCACTGGACAGGGGACCGGACCCCGGGGCTACGGGGAGACGTGGCTTCGGGAGACTGGTTCTCATACTGTCCATCGCTGGCCGCCCGCCTCCGCACCGGGGCTGGGGCCTCTGCAGGCTGCCTCTCCCGAGCCTGCACCCCTGGAAGGAACGGCAGGGCACAGAGGGCAATGAGTAAAGTGTTCAGTAAATAATCCATTCCACCTAATCCCCCTGGAGAAGGCAGCGCCACTTAGCACGGGGCCAAGCCTAGTGGGCCTGCCTCCCTGAGCACCTCCCCAGCCTCCTTGGGTCCACCTCACACCCTAGGTCTGCTCTGCAGGGTGGAGGGTCTGCTTGGGTTGGGCGAGTCCTGCACTAGGAATCTCTATTCCACACAGGGTTGGGACCAAGAACACAAAGGGTTGATACAAGAAACAGATGTCAGCTCCTTCCAGCCCCCAGAGGCAGAGGGCCAGGACTTTCAGACAAGAGAGGGGAGGCGGAGGGAAGAGGGTCTCCAAGGCAACTGCATCAACCAAAGAGAAACACCAAGCCGGAGGGGAAGAGCTTTTGGAAAGGGATAAATTGCATCATCTTGCATATGGTACACCCAAGAAGAAACAAAGAAACGGCTTCTTCATGCTGGGGTCCCAGCCCCATCTGACCCCTAGGATATTTCTAGCCATCTCTAGAATTCCTCAACCTTCACCCAGTGTACCTCTGAAACCTCTTGCCAACTTCCTTTATACTGGCCCTTTAGCTACCCACACTCTCCTCTCACCCCAGTGATGGCCAAGGCTCCACCCAGCCCTCCCTGCCAAAGGGCAGGCAGAGAGAAGTCACTTCCCACCCTGCTCCAGTCTTAGCCCCACCCTCCTTCCTTCCCACTCTCTCTTCCCACAGCTGGGCCAAAGCATGGAATCCATTGCCTCACTGAACTGGTTCTCAGAATCCTAGAAAACTCACTTCCCAGGTCCCAGGAGCCAAACCCCAGCCTGAAGGATGAACCCCTAGACCTCCTTATCCTCTGGAAGATTCTCAGCCAGAATTCTCTGCCCTCGCCACCACTAGGACAGACCAAAGGCCCTGAGCCAGATGGGGCTGGGAGCCTGGATGTCCATCTGGGAGCACTGTCCACAGCACACGTGGGCACATGTGTATGTACATATGTGCACACGCACGCACACTGCTGGCCCCCAGGAATGGGCTGGTGCAGCTGGTCGGAAATCACCCTCAAGAAGGCTGAATCATCTTCCAGCACCTATAGTGGGGTCTGCACACCCTAGGCAGCCCCCAGGGACCCCATCCTGGCATAGCCACAAAGCTGCCACGAACTGCACCTGCCCGGAAGCCTTCAGGCTTGCCATGAACTTGGCTGCCAGCCTCCAAGAACAGTGGCCAACTCACTCCCACTTAGTGTGAGCTGTTTGCTCCCATGCTGCCAGGATGGGGGCTCTGTAGGGCCGTAGGACAGGCTCAGTGCACACATGTCAAGTGTAGAAGACGGCCGGGGGTGTTCCTGCTTTGGACTATTACTCAGAAGCAGCCCTGGCTGCCAGCTCAACCGAGACAGGACCTCACCCTGCACTCAGACTGCTCTGCTTCAAGCAAATAAACCCTGGACCTCAGAAGGTCTTGGGACAGAAGTCCCAACTAGAGATGCTAGGGGCATCCCCTCGGAGGATGGCGGTGAAGCCGCATTGCATCCTCTGGAGTTGCAGGTTCCCAGGCTGCAGGAGTTCCTGGCATCCACCGGCCACGCTGCTCCTTCCTGCACTGATTCCCCACCCAGTGCTGGCCTTCCGGGCAGCATGGACCAGAGCTGTTGCTGGGTTCATCTGGCAAAAACATTCCAAAGAAACAGATGTTGCCACTGGTTTTCTAATAATACCGTGACAAAGGAGGCTTACTGGAGAAAGGCTCATAGGGTTTGGACCCAAGTTCAGCCCCAAGGTTAAAGGAAACACATTAGAGCTGGCCTCGGTGCCAGGCCCACCCACCTGGCAGCCTCTTCCAGGGCAGTGCCCTTTGCCTTCTCAAGGGGTGGCCAGCTGCCCTGTTGGGGGATCTCATGACTGCCCTTGAGAAATGGGTCTGTTTCCAGTAGAGGCACAAAGTCTAATAGAGGATCTTGAAACATTCTGACCTGCCCAGAGCGGCTTCTATACCCAAGGACCACAGAGGGGACTGCCTGTGGATTTGCCATTCCCAGCGCTAGGCAGTCAGGCCCACCTTTTCAGCTCCCCATCACCACCAGACCAGTACACGGGAGTGTGATCTGACCAGAGGCAGGGGGATAGACCCACTGACCTCCAAAGAGCCAGGGAGTGGCAGGAAGACTCACATTCCACTCCCACAGGGCCAGCCCCTCCCCACGCAGAGCGCCCCGTGGCACTGGTGGCCACTCAGGGCCACTCGCTTTCCTTGAACACAGTGTCTCCCTGTTGTCCCCCTTGGCAAGCCCACAGCTGCCCTGGAGAGCCAGTTCCCTCTCTAGTCACTCTCTAGGGGAGAGGTGCCGGGCATGGCAGGGGAGAGAAGAGAGCCCCGTTGTTCCTCAGCCAAGCTGGGACCTCTGGACACAAGTTGACAGCCAGTGCCCAAGAGAGCACGCCCCTCTCCTCACATCTCAGAGACCAGCAGATGATAAAACAGGGCTGCTTCCACCACCCTTCACCCAGGACCTCCCCAGGCTCCCAACCCTGACCTCATCTCTCTCTGATTGCCTCCGGCTCATCCACACACAGGCAGAGGCAGGTGTACACTCACAGAAACACACACGCATGCACACTCACAAAGAGCCTGGGCCCAGCAAGAGGGGCAGCTGGACACTGAGCCAGTGGGGCCTGAGTGGGCCCGAGGACACTGACAGAGAGCAGAGAGCTGGGCGTGGTGACACACCCCTAGAACCCCAGTACTTGGGAGGCTAAGACAGGAGCATCACAGGTTCGAGGTGAGCCTCAGAAATTTAGCGACACCTTGTTTCATAATAAAAAATTGTAAAAGGGCTGTAGGGGTATAGCTTGGAGACAGAATATTACTGGGTTCAATCCCCAATACAAAAAAAAAGAGCAAAGAAAAGTACTTAAGAACTCTGGAAGGTTCTCTCAGCCATGCTGGGGAGTCTGGTCACCAAGAAGACTGAGAAGTGGAATGCCCTGGTGGCAAGAAAGTGGTCTGGAGGACACAGAACCCAACAATCAAAAAGTTCTGTGTTGTTCTTTAGGGCCATTTTGTGTGTGTGTGTGTGTGTGTGTGTGTGTGTGTGTGTGTGTGTGTTACTGGGGATGAAACCCAAGGGCTTTTCTACCTCCACACTACACTCCCAGACCTATTTTAAACAGGGTCTCACTAAGTAGCTGAGGCTGGCTTCGAACCTGTGCGATCCTCCTGTCTCAGCCTCCCTCCCAAGTGCTAGGATTACAAGCATGCACCACCACTCCCAGCTAAGGGCCATATCACATGCAGCTGGAGTTGGACCTCCCTTCTACTCTGTGAGGATGGGCAGCAACCCCTGCCCGAGTGCCCACACAGTCCCTGCACCTGAGGGCAGCCAGCGTGCCTGTCAACCGCTGCCCAGCCCCACTCTGCTGCCTAGGATGGTGCTGTTGGGGGAACAGCTCTCTTCCCAAGGTCCCCTAACGTGAGCTGGACTCGAGGCAATGGGTCCCCTTTACCACACTTGTAGGCTCGCACCCATACCCACACACCGTGCAATTCTCAGAGCTGAAACCCTCACACACATCACTACATGCACTTTGGCAAAATATAGCTGCCCCACCTCAAGTCACATGGACAAATGCCTCCATGTCAGGTTGCACGCAGACCCCTGCCCCCAGCCAGCACCCCACCCCACCCCACCCCACCCCACCCCACAGACCCAGCTCTTATTCTCCAGCCTTCGATTTCCAAAAGACTGGATTCCTCAGCTCCAGCGCCGGGGCTGGCTGTCCAACTGCTTGCCTTGGGCTCCGGAAGCCAGGGGGATCCAGGAGGACGGCCACCTGCCAGGCCAGGGCACCAGGAAGCCACATGGCGGCGATCACACCAGCAGCCCCAGGGCAAGCCATGCCAGCTCCCCTCGGGATAGGCCCACCACCCTGGGCCCTGCCCAAAGCCCCAGGCCCGTCTGAACACTGTTCTCCCCACCACTGGGCCGAGGAAAGGGCAGAGAGAGGAGAGAGAAAGTGGGGCAGTCTGCTAGAGCCACCTCCCAATTATCCACGAAGGGGGAGGGGGGGCCTTGAGGCCCCAGATGTTGCAACTGGGATCAATGCCCCTCCCCCCCCCCCAGACCTCAGCCTGGTCCCAGGGCTGCTCAAGGCCATGTGTCAGGCCAGCCTCAGTGCACCATCTGTCCCAGACACTGGCCTGCGGCTGAGGAGCAGGGAAAGACCAGGTGACTCCATCTGCAGGGCTAAGGTCCTAGAGGCCCATGTGTCCAAGAGGCTGGGGGACATCAGTGGACTTTATCTTAGATAAAGTAACAGGACCCTGATGAAGGGCCCCAGGCACAAAGCATGCCAAACCACTGTGCAAACCGCTCCAAGGGGGACTACCATCTCTTCATCTTTACATTGGGAAATTGAGCTCTGAATGGTTAAGAGACTATCCAAGGTCACAGAGGTGGGCCAGGATCACACCTGGGACTTCTGACCCTGGGCCAGGGCTCCTAGGATTAGATATTTGAGATGGGGTTGGAGGAATACTCCATTCTCAAGGGGACAGAGTGGCAGGTGCCAGGCCCCAAGCAGAACACAGCCTAGCTCCTACAGAGACCAGGCCTCAAAGCCCACACCTCTGCCTGGGAAGCTGGTGTGGGGCTGTCGGAAGCCCTCAAAGAGCGAGCGCCTCACTGCCAAAGCCCACATCTCCCCGGGGTCCCTGAGAGTCTGTCTAGTTATTTCGGATCCTGTCCCCAGAGCTCAAGCATCAGGCCTGCATCCATGCAGAAGTGGGGGCATGGTTCATGCAGATGTGGGGGTGTGGCTCATGCAGAAAGGGAGGACCAAGGGCTTAAGAGAGAGGGAGGAGGAGAAGGAGGAAAAGATGGACAAGGAGGGGGCAGCGAGAAAAGTGGGGGAGAGAAAAGAAAATGAGAGAAAGAGAGAGAGGTGAAAAGAGGGCAATCACCAGGAATGGAGAGTAGAAAGAAAAGATTGGAGGAGGTAGAAAGTAAGGAGAAAGGAGGGCGGGCAAAGGTTTGAAGGAACAGCACAGGAAGGAGAGGCAGACTGGGAGCTGAGAAAATGGCTAAGCAGCTACGGGGCGGGAGAGAAGGGGCAGGAGAGGAACCAACCAGAGAGGGAGGCAGATCGGAGCCGGTGGAGAGGAGGGGGCCGGACGCTGCCACCCCGCCCCATGTCTTGCAGTCTGGCATTGTACGCTGCCCACCCCGGGGAGCCAGCAGGAAGTGAAAGGCAGGCAGGAGACAGGGAGGAAAGCACCCGGCATGGAGACACAGGTGGATGGGGTACACGGAGAGAGCGGGGCGAGGCGTTCAACAAGACGAAACAAAACAAAAACAAAGAGAAAACCAAGATTAGTTAATGTTCTGAGTCTGAGATTTGGCCGCACACTGGAAGGGGTTGGAGGGACCAGACAGGAGAGTGTGGATCCAGGGTTTTGCTCTCTAAGGGGCAAGTGGCCTTCTGCTGGTCAGCCGGGCACCATGGAAGAAGATGCCAGCCTGGGACCAGGCGACTTCAGTCCTCATACCCCCACACCTCCCCTACCCCTCGGTCAACAGGACCAGTCCCAGGACCCCCCTTCTCTCATGAGCACCTGGCTCTCAGGGTCTGAGCCCAAGGGTCAATAATTCCTTGTGATCAAGTCCTTGCAGTCCTTTGCTTGCCGGGCATGCCCACCTGAGCCAATCTCTCCCTTCTGGCTTTTCTGTGCCTCCTCAAAGCTGCTGGGCACCCCCCAAAAAGTCCTTAAAGTGAACCTGCTTGGATGCACCTGAAGGACTTGCTAGATTGTCCTTTTGTCACCTGGTTGGCTCCCATCCGTCTGCACAGAAGGGGGACAGAGGTGGCCATCGCTACCCCTAGGTCCCTGGGCTCATTCCCTTTTACTTTACCCCACAGGCGTTCTCTACCAGCTTCTCTGCCAGTTCCCCCTCCTTTCTTCAATCTTGAAATGTGGGAGGCCCCAGGATTTCATCCTTGGGCTCTCTCCCCTACTTGTCCTTACCCCAGGTAAGATGGTCCATGCAGGGCTTCACCCCACATGAACCTGCTGAGAGTTCCCACCTAAGCTCTAACCTCTGCCTCTGAAACTCCTGACCCTTGCAAATGACCATCGCAGAGGCTTCGTGAGCATCTCAGAACTAATGTGACCCCAGGCACACTTCTGCTGTTCCCTCAGATTCTTCCTCATTTCAATCAAGAGCAACCATATTCCTCAGAGGTTCAGACCAAGAACTCTACAGTTGTTCTTTGTTGGTTTTAGCCTATCTGTAAATCTTGTTGGCTGCACCTCCAAAATATGTCTACAGTCTAAGCACTTCCCTCATCTCCACAGCTTTCACCCTGATCAATAGCTGCAGCCTCTTAGCTGGTCTTCTTCCCTCCATCCTGGCCACACTGAGCCTTTTAGAACAAGTCAGATGATATCACTCTTTTGGACCAGATCCTTCCTACGGTTCTCATCCACACAGAGCAGAACCCAAAGTTCTACACGACCAACAGTGAGCTGACCCATTCCTGGTGCCTCTCTGACCTCATATTGATCATTCTTCCCCAACCACACCAGGCATGCCCCTGGCTCAGAGCCTCTGCACTTGCTGCTCCTGATGGCACATTCGCTCCCTGCCCTATGACGTCTCCCCTGACCCGCCATGTAAGGTGCCACTGCCAACCTGCCCTCTACCCCTCCCTGGCACCTCAATACTTTATGGCATTTGTCAGCCATATGAAATATTATATATCTATCGGTTCATGTGTTCAGCGTCCAACTCTGCCTCAAGGGCAAAGGTTTGATCTGTTATTTGCCACCATTTTCCCAGAGCCTCGACTAGCTCATGTTGACTGAGTGATTGGATGAGCCTTGAACTCAGCCCTGGGCATATAATAAGATAGCAAATAAAGAGGGAGGCCTTTTTTACTCCCAAATATTGACATCAATATTTCCCTATATCTTTTATTTTTTTATTTTTTTTACTTTATTTATTTATTTATTTATTTATTTATTTATTTATTTATTTGGTGGTACTGGGTTCCTAGAAACCCTCCTACCTCCGGGCTACACTCCAAGACCTATTTTTATTTGGAAACAGGGTCTCTTAAACCAGTGCGGCTGGCTTCGAACCTGTGTGATCCTCCCGTCTCTGCCTCCCAAGTGCAGGGATTACAAGCGTGCGCCACCACGCCCGGCTCCATATATCTTTTATGACTTCATTGAGAGGTCCTGGTTGAGCCAGAATTATCCATCTGGGCTCCCAGGCCTATCCCTTCTTACTTCCCTAGAATGGTTGCTCTCTTGATTTCTTTATTTCTCTTCTATCTCTTTTTTCTTCCTCCCCATCTTCAGCCTCCCCCTCTCCTTGTCCTCCAGCTAAAAACGTCCTCATGACTCCTATCTTCACAAAATGTTGCCAATATCTTGCAGCCCTCTTGAACTACCATTTTCTCCTCGCTTATCAGAAAGCCACTCCAAAGAGTAGTTGGCAGGCTGTCTTCACTCCCTCTCCACCCGCTCCGCAGTCCCTCACAGTCTGGTTTCTGTCACTGGCACTCAGTGAAGCTATGCCTTTGAAGATCACTGAGCCACCTACCTGATGAGCCCACTGGATTTCTCTCCTTATCTCCTCCTTTCCTCTGATCTTTCCATTCGACACCTCTAACCTCCCAGCCTGCCTCCTTGAAACCCGTTACTCTCTTGGCCTCGTGATGACACACTGTTCTCGTCTCCTATCACCACCCCAAGCATTTGCTCTCAGAACCCTCTGGAGCCTCCACTTCCCCTCAGGACCTTTCCCCTCTGTGCCCTCTGACACCCACACCTCTGCCCTTATAAGAAAGAGTCCAAAATCTGTGGTGCTTCCCACTCTGTCAAGCTCCAATTCTGTGCAGCCTCAAACTCAACACTGACTCAAAATGACAGCTCTGTCTTACACCTCGTCAGCCTCCTCGCCGCCTGCATGCTAGTAAAACCACCATCCTCTTTCTACTCGTGGTGCCTCAGGATTGTCCTCATCCATCCTCTCCAGCTGGTCAATCTGTGAGTCCACTGGTTCTCCACAAATGCATCTCTTCTTTTGAAGAGATGCCCATGGTCAGCATCCTAATCTGTCTCCATTACCAAAACTATCTAAAAAAGCTCTTAACATTTTCCAGCTCAAAAAAAATCTCCCATTTTGTATACTCTTCCTTCCCAGACCCTTCAGATACATCTCTCTGAACTACAGGTCTAATTGTGACACGGTCTCCTGGGTAAGCCACAGTGATGTTTTTCTACATTGCCGCTAGATAAAATTCAAGCTCCTTAGTCTGGTATTTAAGACCATCCTGAGACAGACTCCCAGCTGCCTTTCCTAACTGTCCCTCTAATGGTGTTTAATGCTCTCCATCCACTCACAGTTCTTCAAACCTTCCCTATACTTCTCTGTTCTCATGGTGACCCCTCTGTCCAGTGAATTCACTTACTTTCAAAATCCTATCCATCTCTCAAGCTCAGTTTAAAACCACACTTCACAAGCCTCCCCAACCTCTCCAGCCTCTTTGCTTCTTTCCCACAGAACATTTCCATACCCTTTTATTACAAATTACTTCATCTTAAAGTTTCAGGTCTGCCCAGGCCCCTACTAAATTCTAGACTCCTTAATGGTAAGATCCATATCTGACTTCTAACATGACCTGAAATCTCTACCTCTAGAGACATCCAATATCAGTCCAATCACAGAATCAGGAACATAAGATACCTCAGTTGGATTCCCCAACTCTGACTCTTATTTTTCTTGTCTTATTACACTGGCTGGGATATCGAATATAGCATCAAATGATAGTGGTGATAACAGACATCCTTATTTTGACCCTTGGCTGTAACAGGAATGCTTCCAATGTTTCACAAGAAAATGTGACTGTAGGTTTGCAGTATGTACTTTTTTTTAGGTTACAAAAACTGCCTATACATTTTCTGAGATTTAATCTTAAGTGAGACATGAGGAGTGATCAAAACAAAATGGAATGAACCTAGGACACAGTGCTGAGGTGTGGAGGACAGCCAAGGAGAAAAAGAAGCCTTGAGGGATACCAGAGAACCCAGATCAAGTTCATGGCCATGTAAAGAGGCTCTCCTTCAGATCTGAGCTTCCTGGGTTACTCATGCGGATGCTTATGCTCCAGTTTCTTGCAACAGAATATAGAATGAGCAGAAAGAAGTGGTGCTGGAAGTCTGTCTTCTCTGGCTCCCAGAACATTCTATGCACTGATCATGGCTGTGTGCCTTTATCTACAAAGACACTTCAGACACTGAGGGGGGGCTACTGAGGAAGTTGTGCTACCAGAACCTGGAGACATAAGAAAGTCTGCTGAGGAGAGGGCACCGACCAAAGAGGATTCAGGGGACTGGTTATATTTACCCCCACTGTACATCTCAACCCTTCTCCTGAGGCACTTGCAGTTGGCAGGAGATGATAACCGAGTTAGGGAGCAGGGACACTGTGCCAACACTATTCTTCCCTCCCCATGACTTGACAGCAGCCCAAACCTGAGAGGCTGCAGGATATGGAAGTCAATGGTCAAGATCTCAGGAACTGGCAGGACAGAAAAGGCTGAGGGGAGGTCCATTCAAGATAGACATCCTACCAGGGCCATCAGCACCATAGCTTCCTCTTGAGCAAGCTCCAGGAGAGGCAGGGTTCTGATAGGAGGAGGAAATTCATTCTGCCGCCCTCCCCCCACAAGGCCTTCAGATCCCATCCATCATTAGACTAGTGTCACTATTTTTCCAACCACCACCTCAACTCTGTAAAACATTGAGAGGAGAATTACATTTTCAGGGAATTTGGGTGGCTCCGTTCCTCTCCCCTCAATAAAACTGGGAGGAAACGAGTTCCTGCTGACACAGCAGGCAGGGGTGGGGTGCGGTGTCCTTACGTCAGGGGCCCAGATGTAGGAGGAAGCAGAAGTCAAAGGCCCATCTGGACCACCCCATGGGGCATTTCACCCCAGGGCTACAGAGCTGCTCACCCTGTGTTTGATGCTCAGGTAAAGCAATGAGGGACTGCTGGAGCCGCTCTCCAGGCAGGTGAAACCTGGTTACCAACTTCCATGGGGTAAATACTTCCACTATGGCCAAATTACATTATGTGCAAACTACTAATAGTATAACTGGGGTTTCTGCTGTGCTCCACAGTACAGGTCCTGGGCCCGACCCAAGAGCCAAGCTGCTTTCTACGAGCTGCTTCCCCAAACCCATGGTCCATCCCCAGGGAGGGATTCTCCCTCCCTCCCTACAGCTGGCACAGTGACTCAGCTTCCCCTAAATTTAGGAAAAGGGGTGGAGGGCAGAGCCAGCTGCCCAGCCTCCCCTACTCCGCCCTGAGCTCTCACCAGCCCGTCAGCCGAGGGCTGGGCACCCCTAACCCAGTCTGCAGGCTCCCCATGCTGAGTCACCTCACAACAAAAATCAGCTGAGAGGATATGCCACCCAGTGTGGCTGCCCCGGGGGGACCGTTTCAGGTGAGGGAAGGCAGGGAGCCCCACTATGCCTACTTCTTGCTTCCTTCTCCCTGATAGGTTCTTCTGTTTACCCTACCCTTTCTTCACTCTGCAGACCTATTCCTGGATCTGCTCTGATAGGAAAAGGAGTTTTGTTCCCCACACAAAGCTGGTCCTAAGCAAGGACTAGCAGGAAAGCAAACCAAGAATCAGGAGCTGAGCCTCCCCACAAAGACAAGCACCCCAAGGGCCCCACTGGGTCGAACACTCAGAGGCCCGAATGTCTTCTCGGGCTTCATTAGAACCTCCTGGAGGGCCTGAGAGGGAAATCAAATCAACAGAGGCCGCCCTCTGCCTTCTCCATTCCCACACAAGCACCTGAAGTTTGAGGACAGCGAGTTTGGCGGGCAGAGGCAGAGACTCCTCTCTGCCTGGAAAGGCTAACCTCCAGCGCCAAAGTCACCACCTCCAGGAAGCTTCCCCTGAAAGTTTTGCTTTCCCAGGCTCTGGGACCATGTTCCCCCCTATCATAGCACACACTGTTCTATTAGAATCATATGTCTAGGTACCAGTCCCATGACTAGATTGAAAACTTCTCAAGGCAGGAAGCTGATGGACATTGACCTTTGGACCTCAGTGCTTGGATTGGTACTGTGCCTGCCCCTCCCTCCAGCAAGGGCACCCAAGGCCAGAGCAGAGGGGGAGAGGGAGCGAGGAGGGGATCTAGATGTGATGGCTTACCTGCCACCCGGTGGGCCACCAGCCCCTCCAAGTTCAGCGGCTCCTCCTCTGGGGTTCGGGAGGGGTCTGAGGCCATTTCCTTTGGTGGAAGCTGAGGCTGAGTGGCGAGGCCAGGGAGAGAGGTTGGGAGCTGCTGAGGCGCTGGAGAGCCGTGGGTGTTTGGAAGGAAGGCAGAGGAGGCAGAAGAGGAGGAGGCTGGACTCTTTGGCCGGAAACCCTGGTTGGGCCCAGCCAGACATGGCTGATAATCATAAGGTGAGTAAGACCTTCCAGAAGGGACTGGCTCAGGGGATCCTGAGGCATGCCCGCTAGGGATAGAGCCAGATCTGGACTGGATCAATGGGTGGGACTGGCGGGAGGAGCCCGAGAGGGGCTGCGAGGAAAGTGGGGAAGCCCCTGGCCAGGCCCCGGGGACGCTCTGGGACTTGTGCAGGGGGGCAGCCGCAGAGGCTGGCTCCAGGTCGAGCATCAGCATGTTGAGGGCTTCGATGGACTGCTCGATCTCCTGCTGGGAGGCTGCCCTCGGGAACTGAGGGAGAACAGGGATGGGGGGTTCTGCCATTGGCTGGGGGCTGGGCCTGCTGGCTGCAAGACTCTGCAACTCGGCCCTTTCCTGCTGGCGAGGAGGTGGGCGAGGCTGCTGCTGCTGCCATGAATTCAGTCCCCTCTGCACGGCCTCGCGGCTGCTGCCCCCACGGGCTGGAGCTTGGGGCAGCTGGGGCTCAGCATCCGGAAAGGACTGAGAGCGGAACATGGCGCTGGGGTCATGGCCGTAGTGGGCGGCGGCCGCTGGCTGTGGCCAGGCTGGGTGGGGCCCCTCCCGCTGGTAGCCGGCTAAGCCCTCCTGCATAGAGTAGGAGGGCCGCAGGGGGGCCAGGTGGCCGGAGTGGGCAGGCACTGGCCGGCTGGCAGACTCATACGGGTAGCCGCCGCCATTGACCAGAGGTTCCACCTGGTAGGGCTTGTCCAGACCGTTGGTCAGTGGGGACAGGGCCTCCGGGTAGCCCCCCTCGCTGATGTTAGTGACCCCGTCCAGGGAGGACAGCGTGCCCATGCTGCCCACACTGTGCCCATCCTGGTTGGGCAGCTCATCGTCCAGGATGTCCGTTTCCCGCTCAGAGGCCAAGGACCCACCGTTGACATGAACCTGAGCAGGGACGACATGACGGCCCGAGGAGGACACAGCTGGGCCGGCGGCCAGGCGGGCCCTGAGGTGCTGCGCATGGTACATGGCACCTTGCTTCTCTCGCTCCAGACCAAAGCCGCTGAGCAGGCGATCCAGCTCCCGCTTCTCCTCGGGACTCAGGGCAGCAGCGGGGGCAGCGGGGGCAGTGGGGGCCCCGGGGACAGGCTCATCGGTCTTGTCTGTCTTGGTGGAGGCTGTAGAGTTGCCGGAGTCACTGCTCACGGACAGCGTGTGCTCTACGTGGTTGGGTGTGGATGACAGGGCGGGCCGGGCGGTGTTGACAGCCCCGGTACTGCCGTTCAGGGAATCCTTCTTCTTCACCTTGGCATACAGGCTTCCATCCAGTGGCCCCTGGGTGTGCCCCACCACCTCTGCAAGGACAGAGCAAGGGACACAGCAGACATCAGTGGATGGCAGGAACATGGGCTGTTCTCCAGAACAAAGGCGCCAAGAGCTCCCACTGCCAAACCTGTTTTATCTACACCTTGGTGAGGGGCAAAGGAGCCCGACCCAGGCTCTGGGGCAGAGGACTCAGCATGGGGTCTTGGGGACAACGTGTGCTAATCCCAAACCCAGCTCTGACTTCTCACCAGCTTCCTGACCATGCAGGCCCGAGCTTCTCTCTGGGCCTCTGTCCTTGTGCATAAGGTGGGGATAATAATAGGATCGGGTTGGAGCTTATTAAACTGCTACCCTTCACTGAGCACGCAATGCTCTGAGCTGACGCATGTCAGTGCTGTATCAGTGCTTGAACTCTGGTGAACTCTGGGTTACAGGGAGAACACCAGGAGAGGTGGGCTTTGTCTTGAATCATGTAGAGGTCTAAATGTGGAGATCCAACCCTCCCAAGGACAGCCTTGGCACAGGGGAAGAGCCCAGGAGGAAGGCAGGGGTGCCGTGAAAGGTCCATCATGCCCAAGGCGGTGGGGCTACAGACAGGAAGCAGGAGGCAGGGTGGGGCTCTCTGAGACAGACTTGCCTTCCAGCCTCCCCTGCCAAGTTTGGCTCAATACAAAGAATTTTCTAGAACCAGGCAGACATATAATGCCTTTCATTCTGCCCAGTGTTGCATTTCTAGAGGTCGTTCCCATTTCCTCCCCAGCACTGTCCCCTCTTCATGGACCCCATCTCACGACCAAACTTGGCCCATACTGTCCCTGCCGCCAGTGAAGGGGGCACAGTCAAGCGATGGTAAGTCTCGTCAGAGCCAACAGTGGGGAACACGCCCACTCTCTGCTTGGGGCAGGGTGCCTGTGGGGTCCTGGGCAGGGCTCAGGGGTCAGAGCAGGTGGGGGAGCACTTTACGGATGGGTCAAGACCACATAGCTGAGGTTTTCATGGGAGAGAGGCGTCCTTTTTGTCTGCAGACAGCTTTGAGGACCCCCACGAGCAATACTTTCTCTGAAAGGAAAAAGTGAGTGCTAGTGGCTGGGGGCCAGAGGGCTGAGTCAGGAGCCGCCTCCCCCACCCAGAGGAGCCGGTGACTTCACATTCACACCCTGTGCAGTCATCAGCCCAGCCTCCAGCCCAGGAGGCGCAGGCGCAGACTGTCTGTGTCTGTCTGTCTGTCTGTCTGTCTGTCTGTCTCTCTCTCTCTCTCTCTCTCTCCTTGCCTCCTTTCCCCTCACTCCACTCCAGTCTAGGCAGACAATAGCTCCCCTCCACAGGCTGTAGCAACCCCAGCCCAGACACCAGCAGTCACACAGAGCCAGACACAAGGACAGCCAGGGACACATGCCAGCCAGAGATCACCCATCTCCAAAACAAGCAGACATTGCGCTCACTGGGTGCCCACACGACGCCAAGAACCCCAGCCAGCGCGGGCGAGGGTGTGCACGTGCAAATACCAATACCTGCCAGGGCAGGCGGGCCGTGCACAGCTCCCGTGGGCCAAGCACCTCACTAGATACTCTGCCCACACCCTGTTTCTGCCCCCTCGTGAGTCACGTGGTGCTATGCCCACTATGAAGATGGAGAAATGAGGCTCTGAGAGCAAGATAAATGATTTGCAGATATACACGACCTGGTAAAGCCGGGCCCAGAACCCAAGTTCACTTCAAAGACCACAACATTTATATTATGCTACATTGCTCTCATATCTATTTTTCTCTCTCTCATTCCCCTCTCTCTCTCTCTCTTATTCTCTGTCTCTCTCGCACACCACACACACACACACACACACACACTAGAATAAACACATAAAAGGCAGGAATACCCCAAAATAAATATTTAAATTTAAAGCCACAAACATTTCAGAAAATACAAATGTTCCTGCCATGCCCAAGGATTAGCCCTCAGGCTAGCAGTGACAGTCTAAAAATAAACCCTCACACAGAAGCCCATGGCCAACGACAGAGCAATCAGATGACCACAAAACAGGAATATCCAAATGAACACACACACACATGCACACACAGGCATGCACATGCACAAACCATAGGGCAGTCACGTTACGTCACCAAGAGCTGACACAGAGGTGTCCAACAGGCTCTGTACCCCACGCTCCCTGGAGTCGGGTGCTCGGCCCACTCACTCAGCTCTGTACAACCAACTTTCTACACCTGGTTCTCTCCAAGCTTTCAGAATCTCAGCCAGCAGCTACCCCAAGTGACAGAGGGCCAGGGTGCTGTTACAGCAGCCAGGGGCTCATAGGGCTGTGGGCAGGTCTGAGCTGATTTTGACTGAGATGGGTTTCAGATCTCCACCAACCTGCCCCCTATCCAGACTCTTAAAGGCAGCTAAGACAGAAGTCCAGGCCTGGATGTCTCTCCAGGATGAGAGAGGCTGCCCTTCGCCCCTCTGGTTGCCTTGTTATGCCCCAAAGAAAAGACCCCAGTTGGGTGTTTCCAGAGGGAAAAGGCACTAACCTCAGGAGTATCATTGCACTGGGATCTCTGGGGTGGCCCTAGACAGTGAGCTGGGTGGGGACTCAAGAGCCGGCTTTCCTTCTCACGGGGCCCAGAAGGCTGCAGGCTATGCTAAGAGGTGCCCGCACGTGTCTCCCAGGCCACTGCCCCTCCATCATCTGCATGGCAAAGGCCACCATGTCCAGCGGGCTCCCCATTCACACCCAGACATGGAGACCATGAGAGCTGTGGGTGCAGACCCAACCTGCTCCCAGACTGCTCCCGGCCTGTCTTGGGTGCATTAAAAAGCTTCCCACCAGAGAGCTGAGAAAGCGTCCCTCAAGGCAGGACGGAGGACTCTCACTGATTCTCACCACCCGAACCCCCGGTCCCTCCCTGGCCCTCCTAGCCAGGCCTCGCTGTTCATCGATTTTGAAAATGTCAATATTAAACTTATTCCACCATATAATTTATCCCCACATGGGCCCCTGTTTGCAGCAACATCAGGAACAATCAACTGCCAAGCCACTAAGACTGGCAAAGAAAATCGAAGTGGTGTAAATTGCTTAATTAAATCCTGTTTGCTAAATACAAGTGAAAATGTCTCCTGCTATCCTCAAAGAAGGGGCCAGTCGCTCCTGACTGCCCAGTCGGTGCTGGCTGCAAGGGCGCATGTGCCTGTTGCCCGAGTGGTCCTCCTCTTCATCTCAAGGGCAGAATCAAGGACACTCGAGCCTGACACCCCCAGGAGCGATCTGCAGAACGCCCCTCGTGTGGGCTTGGTGTGTGGAACATGCACCCCGCCCCCTCTTACAGAGATGAAGATAAGTGCCCCCCCTCCCTGTCCACCACGGCCACATTAAGAGCTATTTACTGGGACCACAAGAAGCCGGAACACAATGTTGGTTTGAATCTATCAAGGCAGGAAGGGCAAAAGAGAACGGCAGACAGGATGAGAACAAGGAATGTTATAAGAAGGAGACTTGCAGAAGGCTGGGGGAAATGGCCTCAGGTTCTTAAGCTGAGGGGCCACCAAGGCCATCGGTCCGAGACTCAGTAGCCTCCATGGGACTTGCCAGTTCAGATAAAGCCACGTGAGAGGAGGAGCTGGTCTCCCAGAGGGTGGGTGGCATGGGATAGGGAGGGGTCAGGCTCGCTGGAGGCTCAGGTACTGGCCCAGTAGAAGGTTTAACTGCAATAGAAGCACAGGCTGACAGAGAGCCCCAGGTACCCAGCCCAGGCCAGCCTGGACATCCTGTCCAGGAAAATGAGCCATCTCCCTGCCCATTTCTCCAGGAAAGTTGAAAAGACCCACCATGTCTTCAAGGCCCCACTTGCCCAGATGTTGCAGGAAGCCCAGGCCCCACTCTGGATACTACATCTGACAGCAGGCACTGCACACTGAGGGGCCTCGTTCCACCCAGGCCCTAATCCAAATGTGCGAGTCATGCACTTGGAAAGATGTGAGGAAAATCCCCAGCTGACTTGGACGTGGACCTGCTCCCGGAGGCCCCCGCCCAGCAGGGCCGTGTGCAGAGGTGTGGTGCCGGCAGTACAGCGTAGCCCAGGAGTCACACACATCTCGGATATCCATATAGATCAAAAGAAAAAAATACAGAATGCTAAGGTTATATGGTTCGGGAGCAGTTGCTCCAACAGGCATTGTAAAAACTGTAGATTCTGGGGCTTCATTCCTAGAGATTTTCCCTCAGAGGCCTGGGGTGGGGCCAGGATTGTGCATTTTCACAAGCTCTCCTGGGCTTTGCACTCCTGCCTGTTCCCGTGAGCACACACAGGTAGATAACAACTTGGAAAACCCAGACCCAAGTCTACAGCACTTAGGGCTCGGAGACTTAGGAGAGCCCGGTGTGAATTGGGGAGATTTTGCTTATGTGGATTATCAGGACGGATGGCCCGACCATGACGGGAAGGGAATTCCTCCCTCATGGTCAATGGCAAGAACTTTCGTGAGGTGAGACCACCTACCCCACCCCCAGCCAAACAGTAGGTCCATTTCAAAAAGCAAATGATTTATTAAGGTCTTCAGATGGGGCCCTTCATAATAAAAAGTCCTTTGGGTCCATGTCCAGCAAATACCAATTGATTAAAATACATTACCCAGAGCAGCAATGACCAACCCACATGGAAGAAAATCAATGCAGTGCCAAGAGGAAGAGGTACCATGCCCACCCTGGACAGGGCAGCGCGGGCAGACAGAGGCTCTGGAGGACATCTGGACTCCGAAGGGCAGGTGTGGGGAAGAATCAAAGGCTGCTGCGTCTAGGGGGCGGGTGAGCCTTGGTGAGAAGGAAGGCTAGGCCACGAGAAGCCAGAACAGCAAGTCCTGGACATATTTTCCCCCTTAGCCGCCAATTCTACCCAGCCCCCGGGGGGAAGGGCTGGAGCCAGGCTGGGGCAGTTGAGGGGCAGCATTTGAGAGCCAGAGGATGAGGCTGGGCACCAGCAAAGCCACAAGGGACAAGGCTCTGAAGAGAAGACAAGGGGAAGTGCCCTCCCACCCACCCCCTGCAGCCAGACACACCCATCGCTCTGAAAGCCGGTCCCCCTCTTAACGACCCAGCCAGCCTGTCTCAGCCACTTAACCAGCTGAAGCTGCGCCTCCGAGCCTGTCAGGTGAAGATGTGAATGCTTACTTGCAGGTTTGCTGAGTGCTCAGACTCTGGAGCTAAGCAACCAAGGGAGGCCTGGTGTATCCAAGCACTCCATCCTTTTCCTCTCCCAGTTCTCTGCGTCCCATTTCTCCACACCTCTGGTCACCGGCAGCATGGAGCCCAACCCCCTTGCTGGACATGCCAGACCTTTTGTCACCAGACCCTGGCTGCCTTTTGAAGCTTCAACTTTCTTGTCCTCAATACCCCCAAACACCCTTCACTATTTTTTTTTTTTTTTTTTTTTTTTGGTACTGGGGATGGAACTCAGGGGAATTCTACCTCTGAGCTACACCCCCAGGCCATTTGTTCGTTTGTTCTGAAACAGAGTCTCACTAAGTTGCTGAGACTAGTCTTGAGCCTGTGGTGCCCCTGTCTCAGCCTCCCAAGCACCCACCGTATTCCTACTAAACTATGTATATGCTCTTTCCCTCTGTCTCAGCCATTCCCTCTTCTGAAATGTCCTTCCTCACCTGGTCCCTGAGACTCCCAATCTCCCCAGCCAACTTCTTCGTCCTCCTTCAGATGCAATCACAACTTCTCTGGGAACTCTCCCATAACAGAACCCTTTTCCTATGTCCTCCAAACTCACGTCAGACTCCACCATGTCCCCACCACCCCAGCAGTCATCACTCCTGTGATACCCAATGCACCGTCACTACTGATGTCTGTTTGTGTTCCAGAGGGAGAGGGCCTTTATCCCTCTCGCTCCTGGGGCCTGGGTCCCACCGGGTGCCATTCACAATGTGGTCCGTGTGAATGGAGCCTCTTGGAATTCAGTGTTATATTCCGTGGCTCTACAGGACGGCCCTGCAGAGTTTAGAGGAAACATCCTAGGTGTCCCCTCAATGCTTCTTGCTGTACATCTAGCCCCACAAGCTGTCAGTCTTGTGAGTCAGTCACTAAGACAGTCTTTTTCCCCTGCAACCCAGCGGAAAGCCAGAGATTCTAGGTAGACCAAAGGGAAGGGAAAAGAGAGGCACCACAGCCAAAACATCAGAGCAGATAATACTCATGCTCTACAGTAGAGGACCCTGCAAACGGCTAAACCAGACCCTCTGCCACTGCCTCCCATGGACCTGTTCAGCCACATCCCAGACCAGTGAAATTAACTCTCCTAAGACAAGGATCTCTTGACATATCCGATGAAATCCTGAAATCATTTCTTTATACACACACAGAAATTTTGCACATAATTCAAGGAGTGTCTGGACACCTCAAATTCTATCTAGGAATCTCAAGTCAAGACATGCTCATCTACAAGTGAGGATACTGGTTCTGAGCTCCTTCTCTGTCACCCAGGCTTGTGTTCATCAGGCTCTGTCCAGGAGAAATGAGTGAGAGCAGAGACCAGAAACCTTCCAGCTGGAAGCCTCGGGAAGCACCGGCCCAGAGCACGCCAAAGGGTTTGTCCAGCTTGGGGGAGGCCCACATCAGGAGGGGATGAGGGGCCTCCAATCATCCTGTCCTGCGTTGGCAGCGGCTCCAGGACACAGCCTGTGTCTGTCCTGGCCTCCAGCTGGCCAACCTCCCACCCCATGCTGGCCAGCCAGGAACTGAGGCAGCCCTCTGTTGTCACAGCCTGCACAGAGTTCTGGAGCTTTCTAAAGGAGAATGAGCTTCCTTGGAGGCTCCAAAGATCAGCAGAATTAAGGGATAAAGAGAAATCCCCAACTTCCAATGGGGACTCACACACAGGGGACACGAGACACAGGAAAGAAGGAAAGGACAGGTGCGGCCCAGGAGACCCAGGCTCAGGTGGGGAGAAGAGCACTGGCCAACAGGGACAAGCACGGGCCCTGGGCCCCTGGGGCAGGGGACAGATGCCCAGGAGTGGCAAAACCCATCTTTCCTCCCCATTTAGTAACAGGCTTAGGAAGGGACCCACTGCTTTTCCACAGAGTGGAAAGAGGAGAAGGAAATTCTTCTCAGAGCTGCTGTCAATCTCTGCAGGTGGCTCTGTCCCCTGTGCAATGAACCTCACCAGTGTCACCTGCACGCCTGCCTCTGTGCATCCAGGGAGGGTCGGCTGAGTGGGCTCCTGCCATGACATCCCCCTCCCTACTGAGGCCAGAAAAGAGGGAGGTGCCTGGCCCCATGTCCAAATGCAGCCCAGCCGGGGGCCTGGCAGGTGTAGGAAGCCAGCCTTGACTATGGCCATCCGCCCCCTGCAGCCTCTTCCCTGCATAGGCCCTCGGTGGTAGGACCGGCTCTCACAGGGACCCTTAGGGCAATGAGCCCAGAGAACATTTAAAAATTTAAAAGCCTGAGAGCTTTTAGAACAGAAGGGCCTTGGGGAATCAGTTAATTCTTTGCCCACTCCCCACTTTAGCAGGCTCAGGGACCCCAAGGTCACCCGGCAAGAAAGTGTCCAATAGAGCAGACTCCAGGCTCCCAGGGCAGTGTTCTTGCCCCCAATGGCCCTTCAAGGTGAAGATGGCTGGGAAGAGAGGCAGGAGGAAGGGCTAGAATATGCCTCTCCAGACATGAGGGTGCTCTGAGAACCCCAGGAAAGCGTGACATATGAAGCTTCAGTCCAGGAGACATGATGGGTGTGTCCCCAGGGCCCCCTAGGAAGGACCCAGAGAGCTATTCACAGATACCGTCTTACTTGAATTCATACCATGCCCTCCAGAGAGAGGGAGTCAGAGCAGGAGACTTGATTGTGACCCTGTCCTTTATTTCATACCGAAAGGAGCAAGTCATGGGGGTAAGTGACCTGCCCTGGTCACACGCCAGCCCGTGCCTGCAAGACAATCGGAATTCCGAGGCCAGCCTCTGACTCTGGCCGCAGCTCCCCAGCCCAGCACTGTAACCCAGGCTGGCACTCCCACCCCCCGCCCTCAACTCTCCGGGCACCAGATATCGAAGGCACACTGGAGATGGTAAAAATAGCTCCCAAGCCCACAGCAACCCAAGGCCTCCCCCGCCAGGCCAGGACACCAGCCCGGGCACTCTGTCCGAGAGCTCAGGCCGTGGGGACAGCGGAGCTGCCAAGAGCCCTGCCAACAGAGGTGGAGAAAAATCCAGGAACAGGAGGGCAGTGGAGAATGTCAGCACTGGGGGCCCCCAAACTCAGGCCAGAACAGGGGAGATATCCTAGATAATGTCTCCCAGGGCTACCCAACCTTCTGCACATTCCCTCTGCCCACCCCGTGCTCACTCAAGATGGACCACCACCCCAGACACGCCAACCTCCACCACCCAGCCATCCCTCCCACAAGGCTACGGGGGCTCTTCCGCGTCCCAGGGAGCAAACCCAGAAGGGACATCCACGCCAAAGGCACCCAGAGGCCACGGCTGTGTTGTCTCACCCCCTTGCCCGTCAGGTCCCAGGCACAGAAAGCACCCCGCCCCAGGCCAGCAAAGAGCCCTGAGGACACGCACAGGCGGCGGCTGCCCGGCAGCACACTTACTCTCTGGACGGAGAGGGAGAAAGGGGGAGAACCTCTCCGATTTGTTCCTTGGGCCTCAATCAAGTTTCAAATAATTCCTGCAGGGCTGCAACTCCAAGTGCTGTCTGTCCTGCTCAGCCTTACTCGGACTGTCAGGGGTGGGAGGAGCCCTGCACACACACACGCGCGCGCACACACACACACACAAACACACACACACACACACGCACGCACGCACACCACTCCCTCGCTCCAGAGCTCGCTCTCTCCCCCTCTCGGCTCACTCTGGCTTGTAGGAAGCCAGTGGGATAAAACTCTGTCTGTAATTTCAGCCAGCTGGGTCCCCAGGGCTTCACTTATCATCTGCAGCTATGTAGCTCTTCAATGACATCACAGTGGCTTCCCAAGCCCTCCAGCCGGACTGAGAAGTGGCCAGCCGTGCTGCACGCCCGGCCCCAGCTCGACCCTGCACCCCAGCCCAGCCCAGCCCCAAATCCAGGGCAGCCCCAGCACCCAGAGGCCAAGTGAGAAAGAAGAGGGAACCCAGAGCAGGGCGAGGCTGAGCCTGCAGCAGACGCACCGGGCTGCAAGGGCCAGAGCGAAAGAGAGTTCCTACAAGGGTACTGAGATTTATTTCCCCAAATTTTCCACATTTTTTTCCATTCCCAGCAAAAGGAAGGCCGAACAGATGACAACAATTTTCCAGCTGCTGAACAATAAGGTGGAAATCTTTTCTTTTTTTTTTTTTCTTTCACCCCCCACCCTCGGGGGGCAGAGTCCAGGAGCCAGGACACTTCCTTGGCTTAGAAGAGGGGGGGTAAAAGCTACAAGCCCCTGGGCTTTCCTGAGGGGCGGGGCTGTCCTGGGCAGGCCTCCTGGAGTGGGGGGCAGAGCCCCAGAGAGGAGCTTTAGGGCAAAGCTTTGGATTCTGGCCCAGCAGCCTCAACACATTGTGAAGCCTGGCCCTGGAATGCCAGTGGGCGTCTTGCTGGGGCCGCTGACCCTCCATTGCCTGTGATGCCCACAGCCCACTGGCTACTGGTGTTCTGTTTGTTCCCATGGGTGGAGATCATGAATGGCAGAGAGAAATACTCAGAGGAATCGAACATTAACCCTCGTCCCCACACCCAGGTCTATCGCCCCCAAGTTCCCACCATGATCCTGCTGTGCCCTAAAAGTGCCAGAAGTTTCCAGCTGACAGACATCAAGATGCCAAGTCCACACTCTCATCTGCATGTTGTTTGTGACTTATGTGGATCTCGGGTGGAACCCAGGGGCCTACCTCATGCTAGGCAAGTATTCAGCCACTGAGACACCCCCAGCCCTCACCACCTTTAAAGAAACCATGAAAAATGGGGAGAGAGTAGGACAATAGAAGGGTCCTGTGCCTCAGGCTCCAAACCGAGGAAGACCATAATAATTTGGATAAGCTATTGCAATGATCCCTTCACCTCTATAGAACCTTCTGAGACTGACCAACTAACTGACAAAGGGCAGCTTGAAATGGTAGTCAAGTCAGCCAGCCAGTCCCAGCCAGCCTGCCCACAGCAGTGCTGGCCTACATTCTATTCGCACACAACCTTCATATTTATTTACCCACCTGAATATCATCTCTATTATTGTTTTGTAAAGTTTCAAGATAAATTTGTGTGTGTATGTATTACTGAGGATTTAATCCAGAGGCCTTCCACCTCTGAGCTATAGTCCCACCCCTTTTTATTTTTATTTTGGGACAGGGTCTCAAGTGCTGGCCTCAAACTCAAGATCCTTCTGTCTCAGTCTTCCAAGTACTGGAATTATAGGTGTGCTTAACCTTGTCCAGCCTAATACAATTAATTTAGCTTAAACTAGCCTAAGTGTTGATATCTATGATATCACAGATTTGATGTGCAAAGTTCTTCCTCCCTTCCTTTCTTGAGATTAAAGTCAGGGGCATTCTACCTCCAAACTACACCCCAGCCCTTTTTATTTTATTTTATTATTATTTTGGGGGGGAAAAAGAGTCTCAGTAAGTTGCTGAGGCTTTTGCTAAGTTGCTTAGACTGGCCTCAAATCTGTGATCCTTCTGTCTCAGCCCCCCAAGTACTGGGATTACAGGCATGTACCACCATGCCTGGATTATTTTTCTAATATACACTCACACAGATACACCTAAAATCAGTTCATAGATAGTTATCATACTGGCCCATGCACTGTACTTTGGAGAATGCCACCATACGAGAGTTCCTACAAGTGGTGACCTGATCCACTGGTTCCGCACTACCCCCAGGTAGAGGCTGCACCAGACGCCCTTGTAGAGTTTTTATAAAAACTTTATCTCCAGGCCCCATCCTAGACCTACAAAGACAGAATTACCAGAGGGAGCCTGGGAATCTGAATTTTAAAGTCCCAGATGACAATTATAGACAGACAGGTTTGGCAGAACGGGTCCTAGCTGAACCTAAATACTTCCAGTTATGGGATCTTACTCTCTCCTGAAGCCTCCATACCAGCAGGGGAAACAAATTATCTTTACATGGCTGAATCAGGTGAATTTTAGTTCAAGTTAAGAAAAAACACCTTGGTACCCTGTCTTTTACATTAACCAGCCTTAAGATGCCCTTTGGGTGGCTCAGAACAAGCCAAGTTCCTCCCCACAGGCGCACTTCAAATACTGAATGAGGTGTGCTGTTCCCCCGACCCAAGCCTCCACTCTGACAGGTCACCTGGGCCTCGCATTCCCTCCCACTGCGCTCTCCACCTGCCGAGCGCTGGCTCCAGAGGCTCCTGGTCACTTGGAAGCGAAGGAACCAAGGGAAGGGCTCTCTGGTCTAACCCTAACCCAGCTCCCACTCTCTGGAAACCACGCTTTTGATAACCTAAGATCATGCCCAGTCCTTCTCACCCATGCCAACTCAGTGTCTGCCAAGAACACAGCGGCTAAGAACATGGCACTCCTGTGACTCTATCTCACTGGGCCTATACATATCACACCAATGTGTAAGCTACAGACCTGTCATCTGACCTGCCCCTTCTCGGCTAACAAAGCATGACATCAAATGTCCAGCAAGAGCAGAGTCTCACAAAATGACCCAGACTCCAAGGATGTGCGGGTCAACTGGCACACACAGGAACTGTCCCAGTACTTGGTCTGTTCTGTCTGCCCAGGCAGCTGAGCAGCCCCCACCCCTCAAGGCAGGCCTGAGTACTGTAATGAAACACGAGTTTTAGGGGAAGCAACTAGACCTGGAGATCTTCTGGAGTTTCCTCAGGTACCCAGGATTCCTTGAGACTCCAGATTTGCTGCTGCTGTGGACAGTCAGCCTAGGCCAACCCCACGCCCAGCCTGATTCTGTCAGGGAGAGGAAGAGAGTTTCTCACAGTCGCAGATGGTCAATGCTAGAGCCAAGATTATTGCCCAGGGTCTCTGGCTCCCAGAGGGAAGTCCTCCCCACTGAGCGGTCTGGTTCGAATCCCCTGAGCAGGCCAGTTGGAAGGGCATTGGAAGTCCCAGCACTTAAGGACTACAAAAATTTTCAGGTGTATCCATGAAAAGAAAGTAGAACACTGGCGGGTAATTCTCCAGTAAAGAAACGCTTTGTAACTATAGGTCAAACAAGTTGTCCCTCCCCTCCAGGAAGTCCTTCGGGACGGCAGACTCCAGCTGCAGGCTCACACAGAGCGGTCTCCTGGGCAGAAGGGAGCCCAGCTCCCTCAGCTGCCTCCTTGGGAGGCTCAACCCCTTCCTGTCGAGTTTTCTTTTCCTTGCAGATGTAGAAGCATCCTCCAGGCTAGATTCTTTGCTTTTCTTCTTAAGGAACAAAATGGCAGGGTGTTTGGGTTTCCATACTGCACTAGAACAGAAGCAGGGAGCAGGATGGTGCCCCCACTGGAGGGCTACTTTACAGCTTGCAAGTGGTGACATGGGTGAAGATGAGGAGCTAGAAGAGCCACCAGGGCCAGGTGTCTGGTAGTCCTCACCTGGAGGTGTGCCCAAGGGAAATATGGAACCATATCTGTAGGTGTTTCGGTTGTTGCATCTAGAGAGGATAGGCCAGGGGTGCTGCTAAGCTACCCACAATGAACAGAACAGCCCCCCCCCACAACAAGCCATTGCCAATTCAGAATGCCAATGGTGCCACAGCTGGGAAAGCCCAAGCTAGACAGAGAGAGGGGGAACTGAGGCATGAGACCCTGGGCTCTGGACCTAAACTCCTAGCCCTGGATTCAACCCCAGCTGTGTCACTCGTTGGCTGAATGACCTTGGCTTATATTTTCCTTTTCTTGGACCAGGGTTTCCAAAGTGATAAGAGAGGACAAGGAGAAAAGTTCTGAACTCTAAATCTTCTGGTTCTAAGGACAGGCTACCACCCCATGGAGCATAGTCCTGGAGGGGAGCCCGGAGCCAGGACACCAGCCCTGGCCCTCCTTACCCTTGCACCCGATGAGGAGTGCCCACCTGGTCCCAGAGGTCCTCAAGCTGTGTCCAGACAGAGGGGGGCAGGGAAAAGGAAAGATCTGAGAAGCTTTGAGCTTTCATATCAAAATCTGACCTCATCGCCCCTGGAGAAGGAGAATAACAACATCAAAGAACACTTGGCTGCTAACAATTTCTTTAAAGCAATCAAACGACACAAGGCAGGAGTCTCAGACAAGCAGCCAACGCATCGACTCTGACTACCGGGGAGATGTAAAGACGGGCGGTGAGAAGCCGGCCCACCAGCCACCCTCCCAGACCCCCGTGAGAAAGCAGCTTGCTGATGCACAAGCCCTGGCCCGGCCTCCCGGAGAACACAGGCTGGGGAGGCCGTCCATGGGTCGCCATGGGGGCAGGATGCCCGTGGCCTTGTGGGACAGTCTAGAGGGTTCAAATAACAGTGAGTCAAGAAAGACGTGGGGAGGAGAAAAGGCAGGTTGAGGCAAGACATACAAGTCCCCTTTGCACAAACAATGTCAGGGCCTTGTTGGAACCCTCTAAAACTTGCCTTGTTCTTCTACCGCCACTAGCCACGGTCTCTCGCCCTGCTGGACAGGGATGAGAGATGGAAGGATTCTCCTCAACTCCAAGAAAAGCTAGTCTTGCCAGCTGGTCTCATTTCTTACATCTTCAAAGGCAAGAGAGTTCTCCTGGTGTCAGACCTGCATGGCTCCCGCTGCAGCCGAAGCCCTCTGTCTGCCTGCACATCCCTAACCCAGTCGCTGAATGGTAAACAGACCCAGAGGAAGTACTGTCTGGGAGCCAAGGGGCCAGAGTACTAAGGGATGGTGCTGGATGGACCTCAGTTGACTCCTCTGTGCAATGGGAGCGTACAACCAGACCATCCCTGAAGTCCTGCCAGTTCTCGGAGCCCCAGGACTGTTCAGACTCGGTGGGCCTGGTTCCTCTCTCCTTCTTGCTCCTGCCTGGGTGGCTCCAGGCTGCAAACTCATCCAAGGCTATTTCTGCAGCAGCCTGGGAGCCCCTGGGGTTAGGACAGAAATGGTGACTTACAGGAAGTCTAAATACACATCAGCCAGCAGAGGTCCCGAGGGCCACGCAGGCCAATAAAGAGGCTAATTTATTTTCATCAGTGAAATGCTGAAACTTAATCCCTGAGCAAGCCGACCCGGCAGACAGCAGTGGGCAGCCCCCACCTAGAGCAGAATTAGGCCCCAGCCTCCCAGGCCTCTCCCCGCCCTGCCTCTGTCTGTCTGCAAGGGTCTCCAGGACACAGGGCTGGACAGGCAGAGTCCCATTTTAACTGGGCTCCTGAGCTCCAGGCCGCTAACCTTCAGCCTCGTGGGGAGGGGAGGCAGGGCTCCTGCCCTCATGAAGAAGTGGTGGGTATCAGAATCCAGGCTCTACCCCTACCTGGCTGGGTAAACACCAGCAGGTAACTTAAGCTCTCTGCTTATTTCTTCATCTCTGAAAAAGGAATAAGACCCAGAGTAGAGTCGTGAGGAGCAAAGGGCACACTGGGTGCATTACAGTAGCTCACACAGGGAGGGTTACGGAGGCGGGGAGGGAGATTTTCCTCTTAGTCCCTGGCCAACCACTGGCTGCAAAGTGAGATAATACAGCCCTGATGGAGGCCAAATGACCTCTATCAAACCTGTACATACATTCTCTCACCCGGCAATTCCATTTCTAGAAATTTGTATTATAGACTTGCACAAATACAAATAGTGTATCCACGAGGCTTTTCACAAGAATGTTTTCTAGAAACAGCAAAAGAGCAGAAGTGACCTAAATGTCCACGTTACTTAAATACAGTTTAAAATACTGGCTCAAAGAACAGCAGATAGGTACAGTGGAATATTATGCAACTGAACAAAATAAAGAGTATGTGTTATGCCGGGCGTGGTGGCGCACGCTTGTAATCCCCGCGCTTGGGAGGCGGAGACAGGAGGATAGCACAGGTTCGAAGCCAGCCGCGCTGGCGTAAGAGACCCTGTTTCGAAAATATAAAATAGGTCTGGGAGTGTAGCCCGGAGGTAGAAGGGCTTCCAGGAACCCCAGTACCACCAAAAAAAAAAAAAAAAAAAAAAAAAAAGAGTATGTGTTATCATGGAGAGATCTTCACCGTATATCATTTAATAATGGGAAAGCTTGGGGTAAAAGCCAAAGGTCAACTGAGGGCAAAGGGCACGGCTGGGACTTGACCCCGGGCAGCCTGAGCCTGGGAGCCTCTGCACTCAACCATGAAGGTCCAAGGACCTACCTACCCAACAGCCTGCTGTGCTCAAAGGATGTGAGCTTCTCAGCCCGCTCTGAGACACTCTCTTCATCCTAGTGAGGGCAGCCTCTGACTGACGCTGTGTGAGCTCAGCACTTTGGCAGGATTTTAGAGCATCTTATGCCAGGGAGAGGGGCACAGAGAAGAAAGGGATGTACATGGCATGAATCACCCATGAGCAGCAGGGGAAGTGGAGGGAGGGAGGCACCAAGAGAAAGGACTGATCATTTGCCAGATCCCAGGCCCACGGAAGCCATTTCCTGCAAATGGCCTCAGGACTGTCCATCAGACAGAAATCGGAGACTGAAGAGCGGGCCGGGCGGGGGGCTCTGTCACCGGATGGGAGGCCCCAGGTGGCAGAAGGAGGCACGGGCAGCTGCGGCCGGGCTCCGGGGAGGTTGCTGCCTCCCAAAGGCTGGTGGAGAGGTCGGCCCCAAAGCCAGGCCAGTAGGGAGCTAAATCCTGCCTAAGTGGTCACTAGCAGCAGCAAGCACCTGTGTGCCAACCTGGGGGCGAGGAAGAGGGCCAAGGCACTCCAGAGGCATGGCCAAGTGCAGCAAGGAACAGTCTAGAATAATCCAGAAAGAGAACTTTCCCATCCAGGGACTGGATACCCATGTGGGCTGAACCTAGCAGCCTGAGGGCATGAAGATGCAACCCAGGAGCCACAGGCCCCTCCAGAGCTGGCGGTGGCGTCAGCCTGGCCCGGCCCCAGTGGCACCTGAGCACCTGGCGGAGTCTCCACAGGCGCCCTGCCCAGGCCAGCAAGGAAAAGCAGCCGGGCCGGGTGTCTGTGCTGAAGGCCTGTCAGACCGCCAGGTGTACCAGGACAAGAAATCAGGGCTCTGCAGGGCCCATCGCTGCAGTTGGGTGTGCTTTCTTTTCTCTAAATCTGGAAAAGGCTGCTATAAAAAAAAAAAACTGAAAGCAAAACAAAATGGGGAGAAGGCCCTGCACCCCCACAATTGTAGAGGGGGATGGAGCCCCGGGCTCAGGTCCACTCAGATTGCGGGGCAGAGGACCCCCGGGGGACACTGGTCCCACCCGCAGCCACACACTGCAGCACCCGCTCACCCCACCTCTGCCTCTCCAGCACCCGCTAAAATCGTGCCCGCCACCCCGCCACGGCAGCCAGAGCAGCTGTACCAGGAAAGCCAGCCTGTGTCGCTTTGCCTGGTACTGTGCCGCTTTCCCTGTGGCCTCTACACTTTGAGCGATGTCCTCAGGCCACTTTTAGATTTGATAAACGGTTCTGTCTTAGGCGCATCTCTCCTGGCAGCACCCGTCTAAAGCCATCCCCTCCCGTTACCACTGCTCCGGACGGAGCACACACTTGACCCGGGCCCTTCCCCAGGCGTGGTCGGAGTGGCTGGTGCACTTCCCTATGCCCCCGCCACCCCTCTCCATCTCCAGGCAACCCCCAGACCTGGCTTTCTAGACCCCATGAGTGGCATCATGGCGCCCCTTATGGTTTGCATATGGAACGTCCCCCGCGTGAGCTCAGGTATTGGCAATTCAAACGTTCAGAGGCGAAATGATTGAGTCATGAGGGTTCTAATCTCCTCAGCGGGCAATCCGCAGAAGGATCAGTCATTTGGATGGGTTTATTGGCTGGTAACTTCGGCAGGTAGAGTGAGGCCGGCGGCGGCTGATCACGGGGGTGGCCTTGGGGACTTCCTATATCCCTCGACCCTCCCCTGTCCTCTCAGGTTCCAGCCTCCGTGATGTGAGAGCAGCGTCCTCCACACACCCGTGCATGCTAGGAGCCTGCCCAGGGGCCTGGACCTCTGGGAATATTTCCTCCTCCAAGTTCTGTGTGTCGGGTGTTTGGGTCACAGTAGTGAGAATTCTGACTAAAACAGCATCCATCATGTAGAGGAAGCCATCAGCTGAGAGTTGGGGGGAAAGAAAGGAGAAAGGAGGGAGAGAAGTTAAGTGTTGGCATCTGGGGTTTGCATAGCTGAGCATAGTGGCGCATGCCTGTAATCCCAGTAATTGGAGGCTGAGACCGGAGGATCACAGGTTAGATGCCAGCCTAAGCAACTTTGCAAGACCCTGGGCAACCTAATAAGACCCTGTTTTCTTTTTGTGTGTATGTGGTGTTTGGGGATGGAACCCAGGGGCATTCGACTTCTGAGCTACACCCCCTGCCCTATTTTTTATTCATTATTTTGAAACAGGGTCTCATTAAATTACAGAGGGCCTCACTAGCTGAGGCTATCTGCGAACTGTGATCCTCCGGTCTCAGCCTCCCCGTATGCTGGGATTACAAGTGTGTGCCACCACGACGGGCTCGACTCTGTTTTCAAGATATAAAATAAAAGGTGCTCGGTGTAGCTCAGAGGTAGAATGCCTCTGGGTTCAATCCCCATTAACACAAAAAAATATTGTTAATAACCAGGTGTGGGGGGTGTATGCTTGTAATCTCAGCATTCGGGAGGCTGAAACCAGAGGATCATGGTTTGCAGACAGCCTCAGCTACTTAGTGAGGCCCTCTGCAACTTCGTGAGACCCTGTTTCAAAATAAAGAATAAAAAATAGGGCTGGGAGTAGAGCTCAGAGGTGGAATGTCCCCAGATTCATGCCCCAGTACCACACAAAAAAAATTATGATAATGTTAATAAAAAATAAAAATTAAATAGGAGAGAGAGGGGGGAGAGGGAGGAGAAAGAAAGTGAAGTAGTGTGGGTAAGAAAAAGACTTGACTAGTGGGAGGTCAAGTGTCTTTTCTTGGCTGTGATTAGAGTATGTTGGGGTCTTGACAGGTCTAACTAAACTGGAATGACGGGAGGGCTGCCGAGGGAGAGAGTGCACGCTCCCCTCCCAGCCTCCAGCTGGGAATCTGAGCACGCCAAGAGGGCAGACCGCGGCCCAGCTGCTGGCCAGGGGCTCTGGACCCGCTGCGCATGGCTCCGGCCTCCACCTCACCCGACGGCAGAGATTACTGAGGACCAAAGGCCCATTCACTGGGGAGGCGATTGGCCTGCTGCGCCCTCCCTGTGCAGACACTGCTCCCGGCCTGCCAGCTGCAGGGAAGGCGGGCTGGCCGAGGGTCCCAGGACACAAGGACGAATACACACCCAGCCCACAAGAAGCAGCGCTGAGCAGGTGGCCAGCAGACACAGGTCAGGGGTAGCGGCTTCTTTTCCCACAAGGTCATACTGACCTTGTGTCCCTTGTGTCTGAATTCACTAAACCAGGAGAGGACCCCCTTCTTGGAAAGGAGAAGGAACCCAGAATCCTCCTCGGGCAGCCACGCCTCCATGTGCCTGTCACTGTCTTCATCCCACTAAAATGGCTAGAATGGTGGAGAAGCAGAGAAACTAGAAGCCTAGTAAATTCCTGATAATTTTATACAATGGGGCAGCCACTTTGGAAAACAGTTTAGCAGTTTCTCAAATGATTAAACATAGTTATTCAAAGGAACGCGCAACTCTACTTCTAGATAAACCCAAGAGAAATGAAAACATAAGTCCACATAAATGTATATTTATCCACATAAATGTGCATAGCAGCATTCTTTGTAATAACCCCAAAGTAGAAACAACACAAATGTTCATCAACAAATATTAATGTATACACAAAATATGATCCAATGGAATATTATTCAGCAACAAAAATGAACAAAGTACTGATATGTGCTACAAGATGGATGGATCCTGAAAACATTATGTTAAGTGAGAGAAGCCAGACAGGAAAGAAGGCATATTGCATAACTCCATTTACAAGAAATGTCCAGAGAAGCAGGGTACAATGGTGCATGCCTGTAACCCCAGTGCTTGGGAGGCTGAGACAAGAGGATCCCAGCCTCAGCAACTTGGTGAGGCCCTCTTCAACTTAGTGAGACCCTGTTTCAAAATAAAAACTAAATATAGGCTGGGGATGTAGCTCAGAGGTTGAATACCCCTGGGTTCAATTCCCAGTAACACTAACGCTAATACACACACACACACACACACACACACACACACACACACACACACACAAAGAGCGAGGAAAAAGAAAGAAAAATGTCCAGAAAAGACAAATCTATAGAAACAGAAAGTAGATGAGGGGGGCAGGAGTAAGGGGAAGAAATGGGGAATGATTACTTTTGGGTATTAGGGGGTGATAAAAATGTTCTAAACTTATGGTGATGATTGTAGCCTAAATGCACTACAACCCATTCACTTATGTGGGTCATTTTAGATAAAGTTATGGTATTATATTAATATGGCTGTGGGTTTTTTTCAAAGAATAAAATGGTCAGACACTCTTTCGAGGCTCTAACCTGTACCCCACACGTACATATGAGGTACAAGAAGAGCAGGAAGTGGGAGGATTCTGGAGAGTGTGCAGTTTGGCTGCCAGTCCCATCCTGCTGGAGGCAGCACTCTGGTGATGAAGCCACCTCAGTCAGACACCATTATGAACAGAGGTTCCTGCCCACTCACCCTGCAGAGGTAGCGTAGCCAAGATACGTGTTATCATTGGATGGAGCCAGATGGATGGGGCTGTTTGTTATCACAGCGTCACTGTCACTGATACTGACTTCAACTGACTGAGGCAGCCACTGGGTCTTTGCTTATTGGGGCTCACAGGTTGGTAAGGTCCGAGAGAGAAGCTTAGCGGAACCAGCTCAGTTCCTCACCAGCCACACATAGGACCACTAGTCAAGCTCAAATAAATGGTAAGGAACATCATCTACTTTAACACTCATTTTATCAGGAATAAAGAAGACCCAGGGAAAAGGAGTCCCCATGGGCATCCAGAACCGGCACCACCTCACAGGCTGATGTCTGTCTGTGTCTGTCTACCTTTTTATGTTGCTCTTTAGTTCCTCTTTCCCTCTTTTCTCTCTCTCTCAAAAAAAAGAAAAGAAAAAAAAAAAAGAAATGAGAGCTCTGGATGAGCCCAGCTCAGGGGAAGTCACCACAGACCAGGGGTTCCTGGCCCAGGAAGGAGATCCTTCCCCAACTCACAGAGCTGGGGGCAGAAACTCCTTCTCATGGGCCCTGAGAGCTGACAAGCTTGTGCACAAAACAAAGCCCCCTTGTCTCCAGCCCCTGGCTCTGCTGCAGCTCCCCAAGGACAAAGAGGGGCTGTGGGCTCACATGGGTGAAACCCAGGTCGGGTGGACACCACCTGCTGGCCACTGCAGCCAGGCCCAAAGATGTGCTTTCTCCATCTTTTTTCTGACCTGAGAAATCTGCCTCTCTGCCCTCAGTTACCCAAGACCAGCCCCCCATCCCATCCTATAAAAGACTCCGTGCCCAGGGAGGTTGGGGGCGGGTGGCAGTGATGGGGTGGGGGGGGGTGGGGGGGCTCGGGCCTGTTCAGTCTCTGTGCCTCTCAGAAGCAGAGGGCAGCTGGCTGCCCCTGCTCTCAGAGCTGCTTCCAAGAACGCCAGCCCTGGATTGCTTTGGAGAAACTTGGAGACTGCTTTGTGCAGCGCAGGCCAACAAAACACAGCCCCGCTCCCACCCACGAGGCACTGGGGCCTGGGCGCGGGGCTTCGGGACTCAAGCCAAGGAGCTAATGGGGCTTCTGGAGGCCATGAAGCTGGTGTCAGCCAGAGCGCTGAGCTGGCAGGCTCCAGACCAAATCGGAGGCAGAGGCAGCCCACAAAGGAAGAGGTGGAGTCAGTCCGCTTCCAGACCCTCACTTCCTCCCGCCAGGCCCCAGGCCCAGGGCATCAGCTGTGTGCTACCCAGGAAACTCCTTGCCAGGCCAGAGGACTGAAGTGTCCCTCAGGCCTCTGTTGCTGTCCTAACCGCCCTCCAGACCTCAGAATGTGACTGTTTGGAGGTGGGGTCTTTAAAGGGTGATTAAGGTGAAATGAAGTCATTAAGGTGGGCCCTGCTCCACTGTGACTGCTGTCCTGATGGGAGAGATGAAGGCAGACAGGCACAGGGAGCCCACGTGTGGATCCAGGGAGAAGACGGCCTCTACAGGCCGAGGAGACAGGGCCCGGAGCAGCCAGCCCTGCCCACACGCTGACCACTGACCTCTGCCTCCAGAACTACTAAAGAGGTCCTCCACAACCTAGTGAGATCCTGTTTCGAAGTAAAACATAAAATAGGGCCGGGGGTGCAGCTCAGAGGTAGAACACCTCTGGATTCAATCCCCAGTACCACAAAAACAAACAAAAAAGAGCTATGAGAAATTAATGTTTGTTGTTTAAGCACCCAGCCTGTGGTACCTTGTTACGGCAGCTGGAGGAGATGAAGACCCAAGCCTTAGAGTACAGTAGAGGACGCTGCTCTGAAAGACAAGAATTCCCCAGGCCAGCAGGCACTCCCATGGCCTGGAACCACGGGTCCCGTCTAAAGGTCCCCAAACTGAATGGCTTACCACCCCCTTTCCAAATAAAAAAATTACTTAGCACCCCCCTGTGCACTTACCACCCTTAATTTTTACTCGATTCCCCAATTGTGCCAGAGGCTGCTACTGCCCCCCTAAGATTGTTTTGGCGCCCCCCCCCCAGCCCAAGGTCATTGTTGACTTTGGGAACCTATGGAGACTCTAGTCAGAGGGCCTTGACATTGAACTTCTATCCCATCTCATTTTTCTTCTTCCTCTTCTTTTTCCTCTTCCCCTTCCCCTTCCCCTTCCTCTTCCTCTTCTTCTTCATGGTGCTAGGAATTGAACCCAGGGCCTCACACATACTAGGCAAGTGCTCTACCACTGAGCTACGTCCCCAGCCCCCACACCCCCTTTTCTTGAGAGACAGTCTAGCTACGTTGCCCACATGCCCACATGCGTGCACGGCCACGCCTGGCCCAGCTCCTCCTCCACCTTCCCTCTCCTTCCGCCTAAGCAGATGAGCTAAACGGCCGCCCACAGCCACCACGGCTTCAGTACACTATGCAGAGTCACAGCCACTCCTCTTTGCGTGGATCTATTTCCTGGACTTGCCTTGTGTGGTAGTGAGCTCCCTGTCGTATGGACTGGACACTGTCCTGAAGGAATCAGCTGGATTAGGGAATGTGGGCCGGGAGGGCTGACTGGCTGGGCTTGGAGGGAAAGGGACTCGAGGGAAACACACCTGGATTCCATCATTAGCACAACCGCTCACCTCAGGTCCCCGCTAACATGCCCCCACCTCTGCAGGCTGTGGGTCTCCATGAGGACAGTGGGGTCGCCGCAGCCTGAGCTGGTAGTTCCATTCATGGAGGTCTCCTGCCCCTGTGGTAAGCCCTTGCTATGATAGGAGGGCATCCCGGCTGGCCTTAAGATCATCTTGGGCCGCGCCAGCCTGAGAGGTCAGACTACAGAGAACCAGGAGTCCTGATACGGATCTTCAAGACTAAGTGGGGTGTCCTGAGGGGCTGAAGGAAGCCCTAAATGTCACTGTGCCCCGTGTCCTATACTGAACTTGAAACTAGGGGAAGGAAGGGGTTAAGCAGGGCAGCTCCTGGGACCTGACTAACCCAGGGTCCCCCGGAGCTCTGCACCCTGAGCTGCCAGGAGCAGGGCAAGGCGGGGACATGGTCACTCGAGAGGACACAGGCCACAGATGATATCAGCTCCTGCCTGCCTGGCTCAGTGCCCTGCCTCCCCCTTGCAGCCACCCAGTGGGCTCCAGAGGACTGGCCGCCTTCTCCTGTCCCCTCCTTCAGCCCATCTGAAATAGAAGTTACAAGCTGGCTGCTTCCAGCGAGGCCCTGTCTCACCTATCTGGAGAGTCTGGAGTGAGCCACCTGTGGGGAGGCCCAACTGATCCCTGCGTCGAAGTCCTGCTAGTGCCTACCACGGGAAGCCTGTGGTCTCAGGGTGCACCACCCATCTCGCTAACCCCTCCCTCACCCTGTGTGGTGGGATCAGAGAGAGGCAGACCCCCCCGCAAGCTCAACGAGGATCCTGAGATTGCCACAGAGCCGGTGTCCTGGGGCTGTCAGCCACCCCAGAATGACACTGTGGTTAACGCTACGATCAGCTCCGCACCCAGAAGTACATCTGAGGATGCTGGGCCCTGCGGGGAGAAGGTGCTCCAGAAGGGAACAGGGAACTAAGATAGGTATCTGGACAAGTTACCAGCTTTACAATGTTGCACATAAAGAACATGCCATACCCAGGAAGGGTGGCCCATGCCTGTAACCCTGTGCTTGGGAAGCTGAAGGAGGAGGATCTCAGGTTTGAGGCCAGCCTCAGCAGCTTAGCAAGCCCCTCTGCGCTGACTAGCCTGGCAACCTCAAGCAGCTGCTGAACCCAACTGTGCCCCAGTCTCCCCACTGGGGTAAAATAACATGCCGGAGTTCTTATTTGACCTCGATACTACAATGCTTCTCATGAAAGCCGATACGGTAACCCAGGAGGTGGGTAGGAGCACTGTCCCAAGTTTGTGGATGCGGAAACACAGAAAGGTAAATACTTGGAGCAAAACGGCCAAGCTACGGAGGGGCATCGGGATCGGACCTTGCAGCCTGCTCACCCACAGCAAAGCACCTTCTGACAGCTGGCCCTGCCTGGGAAGCTCTGTGGCGGGCAGGCGAAGCCCATGGGCACCGAGTCACCCCACCAGGCCGTCCACCCTGCAGTCTCCAGCTCCAGGCATCTCCTGAACACCCTGGAGTCTTTCTTGGCTTTTAGGAACCCTCACCCCAGCTCACACATGGGGAAACTGAGGCTGCAGGGGTTGCCCACAACTAGGGACACACAGTCCTCCCACTCTCCTTTCTCTATCATTAGTCAGAGGACATTATTTTTATCTCTGGGCTGCAGAATGGAGAGCCCATCCAGGAGCAGGACAAGGATCTACAGTCAAAGGCCACCACTCTAGGCTGCCTCTGTCTTGTTCTCGGGCTCCTGTGGGGGATGCAGCCCCACGGCGGGCAGCGGGAGCAGGGGCTGGGCTGTCCCCTGGCAACTGTCCCAGCCCTAGCCAGTCCAGGCCAGGGGAGGGCACAGCAGAGCCATGAGCAGCTCCCTCCAGGCAGAGGGCCAGCTTCACAGGCTACAGACAGGAGCCCCTCTGTCCTATAGGACGAGCTGACCTTTAACAGCGCAAAGGTCCCGCTGGCTCCAGCCCCTGCCTGGGGACGCGGATCCAAGAGCCAGGGCCAAGGCCTTCACAAGCCAGCCTCTCCTCCCCTCTCCTGGCCTCTGCAGTCCCCAGCCTCCTCTTGCCCAGATCATCTCCTTCCTTCCTTCCTTCCTTCCAGCCCCATCTTCCCCACCTCCACTCCTCTTCACTTTAATTATTTTACCTTTTATTTGCCTGGCACTTAGTAGTTCACTAAATGTTTTTACATTTATCATCGCATTGAATCTGCATCAGAGAGAGACGAGAAAGCATTAAAAATTCCTCCGAACTGCCAAGCATTCTTGTTAAAAATGCAAACATCCCCAGAACATGACAATGAGGCTGGCAGCCGCCAGTGCCTCAGCTAATTCAGCTCGTCCTCTGCTTCCTCAGGGGCCACACAGCGCAAGGGGCGGGGGTAGAGCAGCACTTGGGGAGCATCCTGGTGGGGTGTCTCTGGCAAAGCACCCCAGAAGCAGACAGGGAACTAAGGTGGGTATCAGGACAAGTCGCCAACTTTACAATGTCGCACATAAAGAACACGGCCTCGCTGGGCATGGCGGCACACGCCTGTAACCCCAGTACTTGGGAGGGTGAGACAAGACGATTGTAGGTTTGAGGTCAGCCTCAGCAACTTCTCAAGACCCTCAGCAACTCAGCGAGACTGGTTCAAAATATGGGTGGGGTGTGTGTGAAACACACACACACACACACACACACACACACACACACACACAGAACATGCCTCCACAGAGCCCCGAGCTCTAGTTCTCCCTTTACCCCTCCCTCCTTGCTGAAATCAAGTGCTCATTCAGGTGCCTAGCTGTGAGGCTTTCAGAACGGAGCCATCGGTCCAAACCCTTGGTGAAGAACGTAGAGCCGGCTGATACAGAGGAAGGACAGAAAGTGGTCCACGGACCTGGTTCAATGGGGCGGAAAGTCCAGCGGTTAGCGCTGAGCATCCTTGAAAGGGCACATCTTGGGTCACTGGAGTAAATCAGAAGGTCTTGCCTTTCAGGGAGTCTTAGTTACCCCAAGTGAAAACAGAGGAGGGAGGACCAGACCGCCCTCCCAGTGCCAACATTCTGCGGTCCTATGACCAAATCAGGAAAACAAGCCCAGGGCCAAACCCCAGACAGGCATTGAAGAGTTCCTGGGCTCTGAGCATGTACATTTTCAGAGGCCTTGCCCCTATCCTATCATGCATATTCAAATGAGCCACATAAATAAACAGAACTCCTACATAATGCTGAAGGGCCGACCTGAGCTGCAGCTGGACCATTTGACATAATGTTAGGTTTTGTAGCTAAATTCAATATGCATTAATTTCAGTTTTGCAGATTTCTTTTCACATTTCAGAGCCGACTTGTTGGTTTCCAGCTCTCAAACATTTTCCTTGGCTCCTGATGAAAGCCGGTGGGCCCTGGGTGCTACGTCTGCATTCCCAGTACTCTGACCCCAGAGAACGCAGGCGGCTGGGAAGAGACTCAGTAGGGTTTAAGAGATGCAACGAACGCTGTGTTTGCGGTGCCGGGATATCACAAGTGAACGGGGGCTGGAAGCCACGGGTCCCCACCTACCCTCCATGCCATCTTCCCGGTGCCCGTTGAAGTTGTCGTAGGAATCCCAGCGGATGAGGGGGTCAGAGGTGTTGTAGTCCACGGACACACTAGGCCCATTCTCCAGGTGCTCCATGCCTGAGCAGGATGAGAGAGGTGGGGGCAGGCGGGAGACAGCAGGGAGAGGAAAAGGGATCAGCAGCTGGGAAAACAGAAAGCCAACAAGCTGCCCCGGGCCGCTCCCTGGGGGCTTCTCATGTTCGGGAGCCTGGTGGGGCGGAGCGGTGGCTTAAGTTGGATGGACAACCCAAGAGTTTGGTTTCTTGCATTCTTGAAAGGCTCATATCAGGTCATCGGGGTAAGTCAGGACAGGGCACTGAAGCCTGGAGACCCCCTAGGAGGGGGCCAGGAGCGCCCTCTGCTAAGTATCAGCTGCTCCCTCTTCTCTGTGTCCTTGGGGCAAGGTCAAGACACCAGAGAGCATGCCCTGGAGTGAGGACAGAGACTAGGCACAGGCTTGTCATGACTGCCAGGGGTCCAGGCGACAGGGGAATCGCAGCCTTGACAGGTAGAGCTCACAGACCCTCTAAGAGGTCACGCCCGGCACGCCCCTGCCTTCCTCTTAAGATGTTCTCCACTCCAGACAGACTCCTGCACAGGGAGGTCAAGTCTCCTCCCCATCTACAGAAAGCCGGCTCAGAGACAGCACGGCCGCAAGTCAGGCCTTCCAGGGCCAGCTGCCTCCTGGCCCGGCAGTCCCCCCTTTAGTCTAGACAGAGTACCTCTGCCTGGAACCTAACTTTATCGCTTCCACCCTACGCTCACATGAGGTGAACAACTGGTCTCCATACTTAGAGCTGAGATACTTTAAAACTTTTATTAAATTGGCCTTCAGGTTGAACACCACCCTTCTCATAAATACCCATCGTCCACCCAGCATCTTTCGAGCGTCCCCCTCCCTCAGCAGTCCCTCCATCACAAGGCCCTCAGGCCCCGAATATAGCAAAATGGTGACCTCGCGGCACCAGGACAGTTTATCCTGCCCAGCGCCGCTCTGTCTGCTTTTTTATTTTTGTTACCCAGAGATTAAGTCACCGGTTCGTGTTTCGCTGGGGGTCCCACTGGTGCCCACAGCCTTCCCTGCGGGCCTGCCTCCTAACCACAGGTAACTGGGTCCTTGGGAACCAGCCGATTTGGGGGGATATGAGGGTGGGGGAAGGGACTTGAGGATGAATTCTAACTTGGCTCATACCTTGAATTTTCTCTGGTCCATAAGAAAATACAAACTCCACTTTGCCATATTCTGGAAATCGATCATCTGGAAAAAAGAAGAAAAACCCCAAATGATCATGGGATTCCCAAAAAGGACTCCATAAAAGCTTCTCTTCTAGAAAAAAAAAAAGATCAAGTCATATACATGGTTAATATAATAACAGTAAACATATGCCTATCTCTACTTATATATATAAGATATATATACATTAAGTTATAACTGTACAATGAAATTTAAGCTCCTGCCCACCAGAGCTCCAGGACTACTTGACTAGAGTAACCACTTCTTACCATTTCTATTTCTTGTTCTACAAGTGAATTACTTCTAAGATTCTAGATAATATTCTATGTGGGGGGTGGCAGCGTGCTGGAAATTGAACTGAGGAGCATTCTAATTCTGAGCTATATGCTCAGCCCTTTTTATTTTTTATTTGGAAATGTGGGTCTCATGAGGCAATTTAATCATTAAATTGCTGTAATCTTTCTGTCTCAGCCTTCCAGGTACTGGGATTACAGGTGTGCGCTACCACACCCAGCTAAATAATAATATTTCATGCCACTGTTTCTAGACATCAATTTATTTATTTATTTATTTATTTATTTATTTATTTATTTATTTATTTTGTAGTACTGGGGATTAAACCCCAGGAACATTCTACCTCCAAGCTATACTCCCATCCCTATTTTCTTTTTCAGGTCTGGGGATGGAACACAGGGGCATTCGACCTCCGAGCTACACACCCTGCCCTGTTTTTTATTCTTTACTTTGAAACAGGGTCTCACTAAGTTACAGAGGGCCTCACTAAGTAACTTAAGCTGCGAACCACGATCCTCCGGTCTCAGCCTCCCAAATGCTGGTATTACAAGTGTGAGCCACCACGCCCGGCTTATTTTAAATTCTTTACTTTGAAACAGGGTCTCACTAAGTAGCTGAGGCTGTCACAAACCACGATCCTCCTGCCTCAGCCTCCCAAGTACTGAGATTACAGGCAGGTGCCACCATGCCCGGCTTGGACCTGTCCATTTTTAATGATAGGATAGGAGCTGTCTCTGGGCTCCTACCACCTACGAGGAAAAAACCAGGAACCTCCCTTCCTTCTGCCTCTCCTCGGCCTCACAGTTATTTTGCCAGCTATACCTTTATTTTTCTTAGAAATACTGGCTCTAGTTATGTTCTATTCTGTAATTATAACAGCATCTTCTGTTTTGGCCCTTCTGGCTCGGATACAAGGAGAACTCATCTCAAAAACATCCTTCCCTTCTGTGAGCTGCACCTCGTCCAAGGCTTGGCTCCATCCCTGAGCCTGGACATTGGTCCCCATTCACCACTGCTTATAGCAAAAGCTCATAGCAAGAATGGCGTCTGCCCCGTGGGACACATCATGGTGTGCAGGGACCCATCACTGCGAGCACCATTTGCAAGATCACGTCTGTGTATCCCTCTCCAGGAGACTGCGAGCTCTGGGGAGGAGGGCTGAATTCTCTTTGTAGCTCCAGGATCTAGCATATGCTTGGTGGGTGGGTGACTGAAGATATGAATGGGTGAGTTGGGTAGGCGATAAATAGATGGGTAGATATATGAATGGTATATTGATGAGTAGATAAATGAATGTGCAAATATGCATGAATGAAAGGAAAAATGGGTGGGAGGATGGAGAGGTGGACTGATACATGAACATGCAGATGGATGGATGGATAGATATGTCTCAGGCCTAAATGGAATATAGGTAAAACCTCAAATGAACAGAAAGAAGCAGCAAAGGGATGCCTAACCTTCCCTGCCTGCCCCCCCACTGCTGCCACCCCCCACACCCCGTGAGGTGTTTTGCACCCTGTGGGGTCATGATTCCCTGCCAGGGCTGCCTCTCCAAGATCTCAAAGCTCCACCAACACAGAGACATGTCATGTTTTACTTTATCCCCCAGCACTTAGAACTGACACTAGCACAAAATGAATGCCCAGTGAATGTTGAAAAAACAATCACCAATAAGATGCACAGGACAAATTGGGAGGACCAGATGGAGATAGCAGACAAGCACTGAGAGAAGGGCATAAGATACAACACAGGCTGGGCCTGGGGATAAGCTTCTCCCCACGTCCACTATGACATGAATTCCTACACCACTCTCGACCCTGTCCCAGTTCTCTCTCAACTCCTTCCCACTGTCACCAAAAACAGGCGAGGCTTGGCGAAGCGTGCAGCTCAAAAAACAGTGGCCCCAGACAGGAGGGGTGACAAATGCCAGTAATCCCAGTACTTGGGAGGCTGAAACAGGAGGATCACAGGTTCAAAAACAGCCTTGGCAACTTAGCTAGACTCTCTATGACCTAAAGAGACCCTGTTTCAAAATACAAAAAATAAAAAGGGCTGGGGGTATAGCTTGGAAAAAGAATACCCCGGGTTCAATCTCTGTTAACACACACACACACACACACACACACACACACACACACACACAACAATGGCGCCCATTTCCACCATATCCCCTGGAACTGGGCACTCCTCCCAGCCCCGCCCCAGACCCACCTTTGAAGGCCTCATCGAGGTCCTCCTTCCCAAAGACAACCCCAAGGTCATGGATGGCACAGGTGTGGAACTGCACACGAAAGATGACGTCTCGGGCCGGGCTCCGGAACTTCTTATGGTAGCACTTAAGCTGGGGGGAAAGGGGACAGAGGTGAGAGGTCAGGCCCAGAGAGCCTCCAGATCAGCTCCACTGAGCGCAAAGATCACCCGAAACCCATGAGGCAGAGGTTGCCAACATCAAATGGGACCTCAGAGCTCTCTAGAGAAACATCTAGAACAGCAAGAAGTGAGCCCAGAACTAAAAGCGAGCTTCGGAAGGGAGGCCAAGGCCAACGCAGGGAGTGGACCAGGACATTGGCAGCCCACCAGGACTGGCCGTCATGTCCCAAGGGCAGGAGGGGGGGCCAAGAGAGAAGAGGGGTAGGTGAGCCTGAGGCGAAGGGCGGCACTCACCAGGATATCTCCCTTCAGGAGCAGCCCCGGCTCGATGGTGATGCAGATGCTGGTCTGACTGTCTCCTGGGATGTTGCTGAGGGACAGAGGCGGGCAGAGAAGGATGATGGCTGGCGGTGGGGAGACTGTGTGCGCTCCCTGCTGTACCTGGGCACAGGGCTGCTGGGAGGCCCATTGACTGCCTCCCTTCAGCCTCCCCACCACGGTCCCCGCTCCTGGGCCTGGGGCCTCAGGCATCCCGGGCTTCCTTTTCCCATAGCATACTCACTAGATGCCAGATGTGTACACTGGTTGCATGGCCTGGTAGATGCGGAGGAAAGGCCGGCACCCTGTTGGGGAAAGGTGGTGTTGCTAAGTCCATGGAAATAATGGGGAGGAGGAGGAGAGAGTGAGGGAAGAGAGGGAGGAGGGAAAAAGGAGTCAGGGAGGAGAAGGAAAAGAGGAATGAGAAAAAGAGGAAGCAGAAAGGGGAAGAAATACTAATTTTTTATTTGTAAGGCTATTTATTTATTGTAGTACTGGGGATTAAACCCAGAAGCATTCCATCTCCAAGCTATACTCCCAACCCTATTTTATTTCTTGTTTTGAAACAGGGTCTCATCAGGTGGCTGAGAATCTCAGTAAACTGCTGAGGCTGGCCTTGAACCTGCGATCTTCCTGTCTCATCCTTCCTGTCTCAGTACTGGGATTACAGGCATCTACCACCATGCCAAGCTCTTGTAAGGTATATTAAGTAAACAAAACATTGCCGCCTGAATATCATCAACCAGTAGGCTCTGCAAGTATCAAACCTATTTTTCAGATTAATACGCTAGAGCTCAAAAAATCCAGGATGTGATTCAGGTGCGACTCCTCAAGCCTCTGGGCTAAGTTCTCGTATGCCTTTTTACCACCCAGGGCTGCTTCTTTTTGTTGGTTTTGTGGTTGTTGCTGTTATTGTTGTCGTTGTTGTTGAAAATATTTATTAAGCTCTTTAATAAATTATGTGCACAGCTTTTAGAAAAGTGAGCCTTTTGCAATGAACACATATATTCAGATACCTTTAAGTTTTTTATGCTCTTTTACATTGTCATCTTTTTCCCCAAAACTAGAGGTTTATAACTTTTAATTAGCCAAGTGTGGTGGCACACGCTTGTGATCCCAGTACTTGGGAGGCGGAGACAGGAGGATCGCAGGTTCTCAGCCAGCCTCAGCGATTTAGTGAGGCCCTCTGCAACCTAGTAAGACCCTATTTCAAAATAAAGAATAAAATACGGCTGGCTGAGGGTGTTGCTTGGAGGTAGAATGCCCCTGGGTTCAGTCCCCAGTACTACAAAATAAGTAAGTAAATAAATAACTTTTAATATAGTATGCCAAAAGATGTTTATTACCCAAGGAGATGGAGGCAGGAAGGAGGAGGTGAGAGGGGAAGGAAGGCCTTGGGCAGGGGCAGGTACCTCCTTTGGACTCAAAGTTGGGGATGCCGTGCATGATCACATGGTGCAGAAACAAGGGCTTGTTGTTCATTTTGATGGAGCCGGAGAGCAGGCCGCTGAAGTAATGTACATACCTGTACAGGGAGAGGGCGGCTTCAGGGAGCGAGGCCTGTGCTGGTATAGTCATTCCTGTTCTCCTTGCTGCAAGACCGTGGCCCGAGCTGCCCTGCCTACTTCCCCCACTCCCAGTGCAGCGCCTCTCCCAGGCCTCCTGGCAGCTGAGGCCTCTGCCCCAGGACAGGCCTCCCAGGCTGCTCAGAGCCCCAGGTAGGAAAATCAGGAGGAAAAGGACACCTGGAGCTGGGTCAAGCCAAACAGCTCACTTGGGGTTCTCTGGCGCCCTCTGGTGGTGAACATGAGCCTCTCTTTTCTGCTTCACTCCCAGCCCAGGAACCTCCAGCTGGACCAAAGTTCCTCCCACATCCCTGACAGTGACAGGCATCATTGAGCTGCTCATGAGGCAGGCCGCCTGACCAGCAAACAGTTCTGACAGCCTCACACCGAGCCAAACACGCTTGTGCTCATTCTCATACCCAGCTCACCCTCACGTCCCAGCTCTGCCCCCATAGCCTACCAGCCACACCGTACGCCAGCAAGGAGCAGGAGCTTATTAATTATAGTTCTTTACTTCATACCACACTAAAGTGTGTGGCGTTCCTCTGCAGCAACTATTTCACTTGGTATTGGAGATAGCTAACTCCCAATAAGTATCTCTATCTCTGGGGTCAGCATCCACCAATCCTTTTAATAATGATGCTACAGAAAGAATGAAAGGCTGACCCACCTTCCTTCCTTCTAGACAAAAAGGAAAATCAAGCCCAGAGATGGTTGTTGGAGTCCCAAAGACACACAGTAAGAGTGCAGAACTAGGGATGGGAAGGAAAGAAATCTAAGCTGCAAGGCCCCCCAAGCCTGAACTGGAGGCCGATCTCTTGCCGTTGATTGGTGGATACCTTCTCCTTTCCTGACTGGCCAGAGGATGCCAGGCTGAGTCAGATGGGCCAACCAAATGCATCCTGGGCTCTGCGGGAGCCAATAGTTCTTTGAGGAGAGTGGGACAGGAACTGGGTGACCAATTGAGACAATGCTCCGCTCCTATCTCTGGGCTCCCTGGCCCACCTCCAGGCCTGTGGGCCTCCGGTCTCTGAGCTGGGTGGGGCCACCTCAGACTACCCAAGCAAGATAATCTGATGGGCAGTGCCTGCTCTATTCAGGCCCCTGCCCAGCCCCCAGCCCCATTCCTCAAACCGGAAACCTGGGATGGCGGGTTTCCATCAGATCTCCCGATGGCGCCAACAGGATGTGTCTGTGTGCCGGGACAATGAGGCCTGGGGCGGGTGACGATGAATGGGGAGCTACAGGCAAAGCCCCTCCCTCTCGCCTGCCCTTCTCCCTCCAAGTGCCCATTCGGAAGGCGGGAAATTGGCCACAAACACACAGAACCCCCCCGCTACACTTTCACTTGTGGATAGATAGGATGCCTCGCCCTTAGCAGATGCATGGGCCGATAGGAGCTGCCAGGGTGACACCCACAGGGACACACCCCAACCACATGCTGTGCAAGTCCACGAACACCACTGAATGATCCTCTTCCTGATAGGTAACGCCAGGGGCCCCTTCTCTAGGCCTCGCTGCCCAGCTCAGGGACATGCCGCTCTGCCCACCTCTCCAGACCACACCATGCCGTCGGGACAGCACGTTTCTCTATCAGAACCCCGCCCAAGGCCAAGGGCCCACACCAGGCCTAGCAGCCCTGCATGGGGAACCCAGGTCCAAGGAGCTGGGGCTTGGCCAGCAGTGCTCGGTGCCATGGGAAGGTGCTCACAGCTGTGTGTGAGGCCTAGCCAGGATTTTCTGCACATAAAGACATCCTGTCTCTGACCACTGACTCCGACGCTGGCCAGCACATCGGCTTTTTGCGCCAGTTGTGAGGTGCCAGGGTGCCTGAGGACGCACTCACTTCTCCTTGGGCTTCCTACCACAGTGGCAGAGACAGCCCCCAGCTGTGACAGAACACTGCTAGCCAGACAAGAGAGGTAGGGGCGATGGGGGTGCATGTTGGGGACCCCTGACATAAACAGAAAAGCAAATGGGACACTTCACTATCTGGCCTCTGACCTGGCTGCGACCCCCACCCCCAGACCCTTCACCTGGACCTTCACGTGGAGGCTTCCTCCTCTCTCGGATCCCACCTCACGTCCCCTTCAATTTGCACCAGCCCTCATGTCCATGCCAGCTCTCTCCAGCCAGGACTGGACTTTCTCCTGAACACTTATCACCATCTGAAATGATCTTTTGTTTGAAAACTTGGATATTGTCTCTCAGAAGCTCAGCTCCGTGAACCGTTGCCTGACAGATTCCGCAGCATCTCCTCAGCATGTGGGACAGTGCCGCACATCACAGGCGGCTGGCAGGCCCGTGACTCCCAGCCGCATCAGAGTGGGACTGAGTCCACGTTCCAGGTCTCCAGTGTACACCTGGGTTTCCCACCGTTCTGACTGCAGCTTCCCCAAAGACCACCTGACCCTGGCAGCACCCTTGCCATCCTGTAGATCAGACATCATTGACCAGCGTGATACCCATGGAGCAGAGCCCTCAGGTCAGCAGGCAGCACAATCAGCCCATACATCAGCATACATCCATAATCGGAGCATACATCCCAGCCCTGCCGCTACCTGCCATGGTCCCCGGCCATGTCCTCTCCCTAACCAGCCTCAGGCTTCTCATCTCTAAAATGAGGATGCCCTACATCGTCATATGGCAGTGTACCTTTCTCCCAGGTAGGATTCACAACCCCTCTTTGAGAGGAACGCCCTGGATCTCCCCATCAACATAGCCTGGCTCCCACATCAGCGCTCCTTGCTATAGCCCTGTCCTCTTTCCTCCCTAGTGCTCGCCTCCGTCCAGTGTTGTCTTGGTCACTCGTTTGATGTCTCCTTCAACAGACCATCACTGTGCAAAGGGAAGGGACTCGCCCTGCTCCCTGAGATGCCCTAACGCTTGTAACTGCAGAGTAGAGGGCCTAAATTTTATCAAGTGAATGAATGATTCTATTCCCACCCTGCTTCCTGGCTGGGTTACTATGAGACCCCAGTGAGACCAGGTATTCAGGGCCCTCAGCAAAATATTGTAAACTCTCCCAAAAGAAGGTGATCTTTATCTTGGGTCTTAGTGACCTCTCTGAATGGGCAGCAGTGACATCAGCTTCCTGTAGACTCTTCCACGCCCTGAAGCAATCCTGCCACCAGGGCCAAGGACAGCTCGTGCTTCTTACACATGGCCCTACTGCCCAAGTCAATGCCTCCCCTTGATGGTCTGCTCCCTAGCAGAGGCCTCAGAAACCCATCGCCGTGCCAACCTGTGCCCACGCTGAACATATGTGCTTGGCACATCCCCACCTAAACTGAGGCCCCATGCCCTCTGAGTCCATCAGTCTAGTTCCCATGGACAGGTAGCGGGCCACACATCCTGGAGACCCACCTTTTCTGGGATGGCTGGCCAATGGGCACGATCTTATCCTCGTAGAACCGCTTCATTGCAAACCGGTCCAGGGCCTGGTCCGCACTGAGGGAAGAGACGTTAAGTGAGAGGAGCCACTACCACAGCCCAGAGCTCCTTGTCCCTGTGACCCCGCTGCCCTAGATCTGCAGAGCACTCAGGTCAGCCCTGGTGTCAGGTGGGGAGGACAAACCTCTCCCTCCACCCACGCTTGAAAAGCTCTCAGGAGGAGCGCTCCAGCATCTCTCCTTCCTGGGTGGCACAGTGCTCAGCCAGGGCATCAGACCCAGGCCCCGGGGAGCCAGCTCTAGCTTAGTACTTACTGGGCCTGCAACTTAATTCTTCCAAACCTCACTTCCCTGCAAATATGGAGGTGATCACTGCACTTTTCTTAAAGGTGTTATGGGGACACAGTGAGGTACCGAGGAGAGAGCGTGGCACACATGCTCGGGGAAAGTTCACCACCAAGCGAGATGAAGCTGGGTGAGGTTTCTCAGAGCCCCAACAACAGCGTCCAGATAACCTACTCATCCTCAGAGAGCACTCAGAGACAGTTTCAAAATAAAAGGATCAGGTACGTCGCTCCCCTGTTCTTGACTCTCTGGCAAGTCCCATCACTCAATGTCCCCAGCAAAGCCCACAGGGGAAGGCTCTGCTCTGGAAGCTCCCTCTGCCTCCCCTCCCCTGGCTCCAAACACGCCGGCTCCCTGGAGCCCCCCGACACACACACACACACACACACACACACACACACACACACACACACCAGCATCTCCACCCAGATGGGCTCCTGCCCCTGCACTCAGCCTACAAGTTCCACCAGGTTATACAGGCCCTTGGTTGTGTCTCTGCCAGTGTCACCTGGCCCGTAGACCTCCTCTGATCACATCCCTCACCCGCTGTCCTCCTCTCATCTCTTTATACTTTCACAGTGACTGTCACCAGCTGTTCCTGGTGACTCTGTCACTTATTCAGTATCTGTGAGGCAGGGCCAGCCCAGCACCCAAAGTGGTGCCCGGCGGCCACTGCTGAATGAATGGACCCTGGCCTCCCTGCAGATGGGTTCAGAAAACATAACTTCTAGATGGTTCCACCAGGCCCGGATATGATCCAGCATTTCTTGTGGACTCCCTCCCTTCTCATCCAGGGAAATAGAAGGCAGTTGGGAGCCGGGCGTGGTGGCGCACACTTGTAATGCCAGCGCTTGGGAGGCTGAGACAGGAAGATCACACAAGGTTCAAAGCCAGCCTCAGCAACTTAGTGAGACCCTGTTTCCAAATATAAACAAATATAAACAAATATAAAATAGGACTAGGAGTATAGCCCAGAGGTAGAAAAGCCCCTGGGTTCCACCCCTAGTACCACAAAAAAAAAAAAAAAAAGGCAGTTGGGCAGGGATAGGTGGTCCCAAGAAGCCAGCTGGGCGGGGTGTCATGACCAGGTCACCCTACACTGCCCCACAGCAGGGCCCCCGATAGGGTGGCTGTTCCTCTGCCCACAGGCTTCTGCCTCAGAACTGTGGGTACACACCTTCTGTTCCAGGGTGCCCACACCCCCTCATTGCCTCCCATGCCCTTTATCTGACCCTCCCAACCCAGGGAACACAGAGACCGCAGGGGGATGGGAAAGGGAGCATGTCCGCTGTTACCAGTGTTCAGGGGCAGGAAGCCTGGGGCCTCTTACCTGGCAGATATGTTGCTGTAGTGCATGTAAGCCGCAATGACCACACCTATCCTGCCTCGGTTTCCCTGAAAGAAGAAAAATGGCTTGCTTTCTAAGGCCAGGCCTGCTATCCAGAAGCCTAAGAGGAAAAGCCATGAGGGCTGGAGAGAGGAGCGCAGTTCCCAGAACAAGCAGGAGGAAGGGGGTGCAGGGAAGGGAAGCAAGGGAGAGCTGAGTCCCAGGAAAGGCAGCTGATCATCACTGCAGGGCACCGGGGGTGTCCCCACTTCCTGCAGTGCCCTGGGACAGAATCTACTATGCCTTAGAATGGAAACTAGTACACACTTACAGATTTGCAATCCAGACACATGCAGGTATACACACTCATCCAAGGACACACTCGGGTATGTCCGTACACCCCTGCCGCCCCGCCCTGACCTTGTTGTGGAGTACAACAACGTTGTGGGGATCAGCGTTCAGCCACGTGTCCATGGCCTTGCAGACGCTGCAGATCTTCTCCAGAGCCGGAGTGTGTAAGTCGGGCCAACCAAATTCCAAGACCTGTGGCCCAAGCCAGGAGTGAGAAGAGGAAGCCCTGGGAGTGAGCCAGGCCAGCGGGGGCAGCCACATGGGCCCCCCAGCACTGGGCGGCCACCGGCAGCTATGGCTCAGCTCCTGCCCTGCTGGCCACCCTCCTGGGAGGCGAGCTGCTGAGGACCAAGGACAGGGACCAGATCCTGGGCCAAGATCCCGATGCTGGCACAGACTCCCTGCAGGCACTGAGCCAGACCATGTCCCCCTCCCAGCCTCAGTTTCCTCATCTGTGTGTAAAGCTACTTGGAGCCAAGGTCTGTAGCACATGTTTTTGACCCCAAGATGTGCAGAGGGGCCCCAAGCACAGCCTCAAGCTCCCGTCCTGTGGTCCATGAGGCCTGGCTCAGGGCGAGAGAGGAGACGCCCAGGGTTCCTAGATGTTCATGGCCTTCTCCAGGCCTTGGGCATCCATTGTGCAGGCCAGCCAGGAGAAATCTAGAAGGTGCATCGGGCCAACGTGAATGGCAGTGCCTAGCTCCCCAAAACCTTCCCAAATTCATAGAATACTTTTTATTTGTTTTCCAGAACTGGAGATTGAACCCAGGAGCATTCTTTCTCTGAGCTACATCTCAACTCTATTTTTTATTTTGACATAGGTCCTCACTAAGTTTCTGAGAGCTTTACAGAGGCTCCAACCTGCATGCGATCTTCCTGTCTCAGCCTCCCAAGGTCTAGGATTACAGGCGTACACCAACCATGTGCAGTGTCACATAGAAGTTTTAATAAAAGTCAGCCTCTTCTTGAAGAGCCACGAAGCACACCTAACCCAGCCCGGTTATTTTCAAGGGAGCAACCTCAGGCCCAGAATCCAGGACCGGAGTGCACATCACATCCCACAGAGCAAAGAAAGAAAACACTGATGGCTGGAGATGTAAAGCAGCATTCCTAGCCACATTATATCTGAAAACTAAAAATCTTTCAACCCCTAGCCAACCCCAAAAGCCCCGTGTGCTCCACCAGGGGAAGACGTGGGCAGGAAGTCACTGCACCAAGCTTTGCTTTCTGCAATTGGCATCAAAGAGACAATGACTGTGTGTCCTTTTCTGGACACACATAAGATGGCACCTGAACTCTGAATAGGTTTTTCAAACTGTCATGGCACACCCCCCCCCAATATTCCAAAGTGGGAGCCACAGGAAAAGCAGCCTGTCCGTTCTCCTTTTCTTTCAGGTGGGGAAAGGTCACCCCCAAAGAGCTACCCACTCACCTTGGCATGAAGTTTTGTGATGTCAGGTCTCCGCTCGGACAGATTGAACAGCTAGAAGGAGACAGAAGCAGGGGTCGTGAGGAGGTGTGGGTAAAAAAGGCTAGAAAACCCACTGGCCACACAGGGCCCAACAGAGCCTCCTAGAGCCCCAGACCAGCCATGAACTCCCTCCACATCCTTTCTCCCATGATTGGAGGAATTCTGTGCACCCCAGTACACATTGACCAAGAGGAACTCAACATCAGTTATTGGGGGGAAAGGGAGAGATGTAGATGCTCAGCCATGCCCCCACCAAGCAGATAGCCTGAACCACAAATGAGAAGAGGCTGGCATGGGACCACATGCTGAATGATCACACATGGCCATCTCCGGTTTCCACTTCACAGGTTGACCTCCACTTCACTCCATAAAGATGCAATATTTCTGTCACTAGACACCCCTTGCCAGAGGGCGCAAGCCCTCGCAACCAAGGACACCTGTCCTCGCACATGTGTGCCTGGCCACCCCGTTCCCCCAGTTTCCAGCATTCCTCCCTCCACCTCCAAGGGGGTGTGCAGACCAGCCTGCCACCTGCCCCCAATGCTGGGGAAACTCAAAGACCACTGTGTCAACTCCCAGGAGAGAAGAGGACATAGCCTAGGACGGGCAGGATGGGAGTCATGACAGATCTCAGACACACACAGAATCCTGAGCTCCTAAAGTCAGGAAGGATCCCAGGTGGCTTCTGGCTCACTCTTGCACCCCAAGAAGGAAGGAGCATGCCCTATCAATTAACAGTGGCTGCCACTCAACGGGCACCTGCACCCGCCAGCCCTGTACTGAGGACTTCACTTATGACAGCTGTCTTCACCCTCTCAGCAGCCCTGAGAGGTAGAGTGTGGTCAGACCCATCCTGCCGACAGGAAGCCTAGGCTCAGGGAAGCGACGTGAGCAGGCCACATCCTCAGTAAGCACAGAGGCAGGATTTGAACCCAGGGCTTTCTGATGTTGCAAGCCAGGGTTTTAACAATTCCCCAACACAGCGAACATACAAGGTTCTAGTGTGGGTTGAGCAGTGTTCCCACAAATCCATGTCCACTCAGAACTTTACAATATGCCCTTATTTAGAAATAAGGCATTTGTAAGTATTAAGGATCGTAATATGAGATCACCCTGCATTGACGGTAGGCCCTCCATCTGATGACTAATGTCCTAACAAATAGGGACAGGGAAGAAGGCCATGTGGGGACCAGGCAGAGAGTGGGGTGCTGTGGCTACAAGCCAAGGAGAGCTGAGTTCCAGGCACACTGGAAGCTCAGAAGAGGCAGGGGAGGATCCTCCCTCTGCTCTTCAGAAGGAGCTGGCCCAGCTGACACCTGATTTCTGACTCTAGAGTCCACACTGAGATGATACGCTTTTGTCATGTAAAACCTCGCAGGTGGGTGGGCTTGTTACAGCAATCCTAGAACCTGTACGTGGCCTCCTCCATCCCACCTCCGCTACACTGTGGTGGACCTCAGAGGTCCAGGTGGCCAGCTCACGTGCTCCCTGTAAGTGTACTCAAGCTGTCCTCTGGGGCCAGAGACAGGTCAGCCTTTCTGTGTTTGAGGAGACCTCTCCTGGCCACCCACGTGTGTCAGGTGACTCCTCTGGGCCAGCTTCAAGGTCCTCAGGACACACGTGGCCACAACTCTGGCTGCAGATATGCTCAGGCCACGTAAGATGCCCAGAGCTACCAAAAAAGAATGCACTGGCTCTGGGGCAGGAGGGTGGACACCGAATGGCCAGGAGGTGGGAGCAGATGGAAGCGCAGACACCCTGTCCTCACCAGGTAGTTGCTGCCGTGTTTGGACGTGAGCATCTGGGCCACCTCGCGGAGGTTGCTCCGGAAGTTTTCCTCATTGGCTGTGCTGGGGAAGGACACAGCGATGATCCTCTCTGTGACATACACCAGGTCCAGCTCACAGCTGTCCTCCACGGCCCGGTTCACACTCATTTTTCTAGGGAGACAGTGGACAGAGAAGGTTCCCAATCAGCCCTCCCAGTGCAAGCCCCATAGTGTATCCGCACCCCAGATACACCATGCACGATCACCACATCCAGCCCAGGAGGCACAGCTGACTCCCAGGGTCAAGGCTCCCCCTGGTAAAGCCAGCAGCCAGCCCAAGAATGCCAGACAGAGCAAGCTAGGCAGGGGCTGGCAAGGACTTCAGACAGTGTCAGAACCAAGCAGTGAGGGCACCAATTCCAGGTTCCCATCAAACTGTGATTCCAGGATTTAGAAGCAGGGCCTGCCTAGCCAGGAAGCCAGAAGTCCAGCCTTGCTGCCCACATACTGCAGCGCCTAGCCAAACAGAAGTCTCCTGAGGGCCCTGAGGAATTGTCTAGAGAGGAAGGAGAGCCCAGTTGGGTGCTCCCGGGACCCTGGAGAGCAGCCCTCTGCTGCTGGGGCTGAGGAGGGCGTGGGAGGCCTCGCAGGGGATGGGGGCAGCTCAGGTGACGTGCTCACCTGGGGTCCAGGTGAGCCAGGGCAGAGTACACATTTCAGCCCTCCTGGAGGCAGCCAGCTCCTGCCCTCTGCTCCCTGGCTCTCCCCACCCCGGGCTGCTCACTGCCTGCCTGAGCCACTTCTTGGCCATGGCCGCCCTGTTCCTAAGGGTGCTGAATCTTTGTTCCTGTGTGGGGGCAGGTAGGTCCTCGAAGAGGTAGGGAGCCCCCTGAGCTGGCCAGGGCCTCCACCAGGCGCTGGGTGGGGGAGCAAGGGACTCACATCTTTACACCTCCTGGATTGTCTTCCAGAGAAAGGATCCAGGAAGCTCACAGGGGGAGCCCACCTGCACCCTCCCCCACTCCACACCTGGTCACCCCATCACCACCTCCTATTCCCTCTCCTTCTCGATTCCCTCTCCTTCCAAGGAGGGCAACGCACACATTCCATTTTGCTAAACTTCCACTAGAGCAGGATAAAGTCAAGACTGGAGGGTGTTGAAGAGTGATGGGACGTAAGCCCAGGACACTGAGAAGAACCCAGGTCTCCACTAAGGTTGATCTGAGCGCAGGTGCTCAGATGAGCAGGGAGAGGGAGAGTCAAGGATGACAAATGGCCTCTCCCTGGTGGGATGACGGGGACTGGGCAGTAGACTTGGAACGAGAGGCTGAGGGAAAGGAGCCCAGTTTGAGCTAGACTTCTAAGCTGGACCCTATGGTAAGCTTGTCATGGCAGCCACAGGAGTGGAGCTCGACCTCGGCCACTGCCTACCCAACCAGAGCCTGTGACCAGAGGCCGCACACGTTCCCCCTGAAATGGATGGGGGCAGGGAGCCCGGCTAACCCTCATCCTAGCCCTCCAAAACTCACTTGTGCTGGCTCCAGGAAAGGAACTCCACTGTCAGAAAAACTTGCAGGCCCAGCTCCTATCACCCAGCCTCTCCCTCGGTGCAGCACGGGAGTAAAAGGGTAAGATGGTGACAGGCAAGAGCCAGCTGTGGCCCGTCCTGGGCACTGACCTGCCCGTCCTCTGGCCAGTTCCTGGCAAGGACGAGGAGGCAGGACAGCGCCACCAGCTGGAAAAACTCAGCATCACACTCTTTATCCACTTGCTGGTCCCAGCTATAGAGAGGGAGGGGATGTGTGTGTGTGTGTGTGTGTGTGTGTGTGTGTGTGTGTGTGTGTTTTACTGGAAATTGAAATGGGGGAGCATTCTACCTCTGATCTATACCCTAGCTCTTTTAAATATTTGTTTCAAAACAGGATCTTGCTAGGTTGCTGAGAATTTCACTAAGTTGCTGAGGCTGGTCTCCAACCTGCAATCCTCTTGTCTCAGGCTCCCAAGAACTAGGATTACAGTCATGTGCCACCATGCCTGGCTGAGGGAGTCTTTTAAAGAGCCACGACCACCAGGGCTGGCGTTCTTACGCACCTAGCGAGTTTTGGGAAGTGAAGGTCAGTAGGGCAAGCCAGAGAGCAAGAGACCAACGAAGGCTGGATCTACAAGGAATGGGCCCTGCGCCTCCTCCCCATGTGGAGACGTTCCTTTTACAAATGTCTCCACAGTTGCATCTAGGTGGCTGTATATATGACCTTTAAAAACTTTTAACCTCCTCTCTCTGAAACTCCGTTCTTCATCTGCCAATATCCGTACCTTGTGAGGCTGTCGCAAGGCCTCGATGAGCTCATGCAGGTAAATAAAGAACAGCTCAAGGTCTGGCTTAGCGCTGGAACTCAAAACATGATGGCTGCCAAGGCCCATCCACCTGCATCCTCTCACTGTGGCCCTACGGCCTCAGTCTTGGGGCCCGCAGGGCAAAGCTCGAGAACGCCCTCAGAGACCCCACCCCACACCCCACCCCTCGCTCCTGCGGGGGAGGCATACCTGATGGGCTGCGGATGGAGCTGGACACTCGGGGTGACTCTCGTGGAGCCCTGGGAAGAAGAGAAGGCAGCATTACGGGGGTCCCGCACCATGGTGGGAGGAATCCGCAGACAGATGTCCCTGGGAGCAGTCAGGGCCGTGACCAAACACAGCCTCTTCTCCTTCATCATCAATAATCCAGCCCCGTCAGCCCGACACCCCAGCAACACAGCACCCTGAAGCCAAAGTTCCCCGTGAGCACGCCTGTGTGTCAAACCTCTTAGAGAAGGAAGAAATCCCCAGGCCAATGCCCACTTAGTTATCGGCCACTGGATGACTGGACATGCATCTCCTCCGACCCCCTGGGCTACCATGGTTGTTCTAGCCCACCAAAGAACAGAGGCTAGAACCACGCAGAGGGAGGCTGAGCGGGATGGCGCCCCAGGGCCAGCTCTGAGCCCGACTCCTCCGACACCCTCACTCCACACCCTCCTCTCCCACAGGCGGCAGCAGCGGCAAGCCATCCAATCAAGTCTTGAGATGGAACATCCAGGTGTGTCCAGTGACAACACAGTCCGGGGGGCTGTGGTGGGGAGCCACACCCCTAGGGACCCAAGTGCCTGTTACCCCTCCTCCCCACTCCCATTCCTGTGACTGTCAACTATACAAAATTAGGCAAATGGACCCAAGCTGGTGCCAAACCTGCCGGAGTCACAGACCCATAGACCCCAGGCTCTGGGTTCCAGCATCCCGCCCCCCCCCCCAGCCTCCTGAAATGCCATGTGTAAGAGCGGGTGGCAACCCCCAAGGCTTGCTTGGGGCTGCAGCAGGATCACGAGTGTGAGGCGCTCTGCAGAATATCTGGCACCCAGGAAGTGACGGCTGATGTTTTAGCGATTACTGTTATACCAAATACAACTAAAAGGGAAGTCACTAAGGTCAGTGACAACCATTCCAGTCTAGAGAAACTCAAAGCCCTGTGTCCCCTGTCCTCCCAGAGCCCACCCAGCCTTACAACACTTCCCAGTACACGCAGCCAGGAAGCCCAGCCTCTGAACTCCCAGGCCCAGCCTGAGCTCTCTGACCATCAACACTTCCCAACACCCCTGTGCCTCCCAGAAACCAACCTATCTCCAAGTTGTAGCCACCTCTTGGAGGAGACAGGACCAGTCTGCCAAGGAGGGGAGACTGAGGCACATGACTCACCCCAGGTCCCCGGGAAGCAGATGACCAAGCAGGGTTCACACTCCAGCCTGGGGCTGAACCCCAGAACCCGGAGCCAAGGAGGCCCCTTCAGCCACCTACCGGCCCTGCAGGGCCCAAGGAGCAATCAGTGGGTGGGCTCAGCCTGGCTCCCAGCTGAGCCCAAAGTCAGCGCAGCCTGCTGAGAGGAGTGCACTCCATCCAGCTGCCCTGGGCAGGCGGGGCAAGGCAATGCCCCAAGTCCCCGCCTGGGCTGCTCCAGGCTCTTCGGCCGCCACAGCACAAGTTGAAGGGAGCCAAGTGGGGCTATTGGTCAGAAACGTTCTCAGCCTCGGCAGCTCTTCTGGCCCCAAGGACTCCCTGACTGCATGAGTCAGGCAGGGCAGCGAGGAGGGAGGGGATGTGTTTGGTTTCTGAGTCCCGAACTAGGTCATTCCCCAACTACCCACCCCGAGGAAGGCAGAAACCCAACACTCCATCCATCTCATTTCGCTGATCTCTGATGAGGAGTCCGTGACTCTCCCCAGGCCGGGCCTGACTCCAGGCCCCGGGGCCACCCTACTATAAATAGACCCTAGGGTTTCATCCGCTGCGGATCCCCAGCTTTCAGACGAAGCCACCACAGCTGCTTCGAACAACTGGAAGCCACAACTTAGCCAAGGCTCGAGGTGTGGCCAAGAACATGCGCCCAGGCACGGGAGCGGGAAGAGACAATGGGGTAGATTGAGCCGGGCTTGGCAAGGGAACCCGGGAGCCAGGGAGCCAAGGCGCAGGGGCAAGAAGGATGAGCGCGGCCGGAGACCTGGCTCCTGTCTCCCCAGCGCCCTCTTCCAAATGTTACAACACTCCGCATTCCTCAGCCTCCCCACCCTGACAAAAGCCAGGGAGGATAAATAAAAACTTGGCCCAAACAGTCTGGCCATGCTAGAGGTGCTAAGGCAAAGTCCAAGCCTGCTTCCCCAGGCAGCAGGGAGGGGAGGTGGGGGCGCCTGCCCCTGATGGCCCCCCACTGCAGAAGACAGGATGGACAGCTGGACTGTCATCCCCTGATGAATCACTAGGCTGCCCCGAACTGCCGGGGCTTCCTGTTTTCTACAAAGTCTGGGGCATGTGACCCTCACTGTCCTTGGCACAGAGCAGACGTGGCGGGGTGCACAGGGGAGCTCAGGGAACAACCAAGCCCAAGGCCCCAGAACACCCAGGTGACCCTGCTTCTGGAGGCTGCTACAAGAAGGCCTCCTGTCCTCTCTATCAGCTGCCACGGGGGCGTCTCCTTCCTGGGTTGACACTCACTGGGGCCCTGGCTGTGTGCTCAGCCAGGTTCTGATATCAGGGAGCTGATAGGCTGCAATGACGATCCTCACTAAAGGACCAGGGTGAGAAGGCACGCTCGTTCTCCATTACTGTCTGTAAAATGGGCGCAGCGTGGGGCTCAAAGGCTCCTGGGTGAACTCCACTAAGAGCCCCTGGGGAAAACTACTAGAGACTTTACCAACAAGAAAAATAATCTGCCTGTCTGCCTGTAATTCCATTCTTTTCCTCTCTAGGGGATCTCAAAGCCCTTAACCCACATGGCTTTGAACTTCCTCCAAGCCCCTCCCAAGACACAGACCAATAATAGAACTTTTGATCCAGCTCCCTCAGCACCAAACAGAACCCTCCCCTATCCTGATCTCCAAAACAGTCTCTCCTTTGCCAAAAGTGCACCATGAAAGGAGATTCCACAGCCTCCCTAAAACAGTGTCTTACTTTCCTCGCTATCAGGAAGTTCCTCCTGGTATCTAGCCCTCATCCTCCCCGCTGAAGACTCAGCCAACTCTTTCTGCAGGCTGATCCTGACTCAGACACGCCTGGGTGGCTGGAGATCTACCACTCCAGCCTCCCTTATTTGCCACCTCCTTTCCCAGCAGGAGCAGCAAGGGCGGGAACCTCAGCCTTGGGTGGGGCTGGTTAGAAGCAGCATCCCTCTGGGAAAAGTCTGCCTTCCTCTGAGCTCCACAGACCCCACACAACACCTCTGGACCAAAAGAAAAGCTGTTTCCTGAGCAAGTCCCAGGGGGCATGCGGGGAGGAGGGTCAGTAAGAGAACAGCAGGGGTCCCTTCAAGTGGCCAGAGATAGGTGGTGCCCTAAAAGGCCCGTCCCATTCCTACACCCCTCCACACCAAACCCCTCCGGCCACACCCCTTCCCCTCTCCTTCCTGCCCACCAGCTTGGATTTTTCCAAAACAAAGTGCGACATAGCACACCGTCCGCAAACTCCACTGGGCACCAGCTCTGTGGGGAAACAGCCATTCCTGCACCGAGTCCTGGGCCACGGGCCAGAGACAGGAAAACAGCTCAACAAGCAGGCACACAGTGCGGCCACAGCTGCTCTGCACGCAGGCTCTGCTTCCCTGGGCCGCCCCGACCACAGAGCCCCACGCTGGTCAGCGAGCTGTGACCTGGGTCACCCAGCCTGGGACAGGTGTTGGGAATCCTTAAAATCAGGTTTTCCCTCCCTCCTCTTCTGCAGCATCGAGAATCTTCTCACTTGCTAACTTTGCACACCCTCCCTCAACCAGGAGAAACAGACTCATCTTGTCCTTCCCACGTCCATGAGAGACAACACCCTTCCTCACCCCAACACACAGACACATTCATCCCAGACCAACAAAACTTTCCTCTAAAAAAAATAAAAAGCTTTCCATCACAACTAAGTCACCGCTTTCTCTAACAGAAACAAGGTCATACGTACCCTCCCAGTCAACAGTTATTTATGATGTCTAACCTCACTCCCTCTTGCTGCACCTCTAGTTAATAGACTGAGTCAGGCACAGTGGCACACACCTGTAATTCCAGTACTTGGAAGGCTGAGACAGAAAGAGCACAAGTTCAAAAACAGCCTCAGCAAGTAGTGAGACGCTCATCAGCCTCGCAAGACCCTGTTTCAAAACAAAAATAAAATAGGGCTAGGGGTACACACACACACACACACACACACACACACACACACGCTCTGTTTGGCCCAAACTGGGGATGAGGGGAGGGGATAGTACATGGCTTCTAAACGCGCCCAGACCGTTAGGCTTGGTTCACGGCTATCACCCTGGCCCCTGGCCTACGAGTCTTAGATTACAACAGATCCCAGCAGCACTCCAAGAAGAGATGGGATGGCATCCACAGTCACCTGAGCCTCTGCATCCTGGTCTATAAAATGGGGTCACAGCATCTGCCGTAGAACAGTGTCATGAGGATCTAAAAACGTGGGGCCCAGCTCCTGGCCCTTAGTCAAAACAAGAGTAATGCAAATGGTTAACATCTATTGATCATCTATTATACGCTGAGTACCTTAAGTGTGTTCCTCCTCCGTAGTAAATACGCATGGAAAGTTCATTTGCCCCCATCTCCAACCAGAAGCATCCAAAACCCAGACAAGGGCCCCTCCCTGATAGGTCTGTCAGTGCCCACAGGAACCCACGCATACCTTGAACAGGGCCTTCCCCACTAGCTTGAGAGGCATGCTCCTGCTCCTCCCGCAGGGCCCGTGCAGCCGGGGGGAACACGGCAGTGGCTGCCCGCAGGAGCTGCTCCCCGGCACCTCCCTCCGGGGCCCTCCCCACCGTGGGTCAGGCAGCTGTCAGATGATAGGGCCTCGTGCCACCAACAGCTCCCCCTGTGCCAACCGCCAAAACCACTCCCTGTTCCTCCGCAGATCGGGTGGAGAGGATGGCGGGGCCAGCACGTTGTCAGAAAGGGGCAGGGAGTCGAGGATGGGGTCTGCCCCAGGGCATGGAGACTGGAAACTAGCCAGCCACAAGTATGGCTCAAACCGGGGTCCTGGGGAGCCCTGTGCCCTTCACTGGGGACCTTCTATTTAAGGAATTTGCCCTCTGCCCTCCTACCACAATGTAAAGCAAGGGGGCCAAGAGGCCAGGCAGCCTGGCCAGCTTCCTCATCAGCTGTGTTGAAGCTGCATGGAGACCTCTGTCACATCCAAAGAGTTCTGTCCCCAAGGAAGCAGAGCTACGGTGTTTCCAGGCTGGTGATGCCTGGAAGCCTCTGATGGCTTCTCTCTGTCTCCGCCCCATCCCTCCTGCCCTGCTCTGACTATCGCCATATAGTCTTTCTGTGCTGCTCAGCACACAGACACGGCCCCTCTTCCCTCCCCACCTGGAGCTCCTCCTGGAACCCCGGGCGAATGAGCTCTGGACCCAGCTCAGAGGCAGGCCAAGGCCAAGGCCAAGACCCAGCCAGTGTGTGAGCAGCCTGCCCTTCCACAAAGGGGCAAGGAAGACCCACAGAACAAGACGCTGTTCACCTGCCACCCCACAGCCCCTGGCCCAGGGGCACAGGCTCGCCCTCCTCCCTCCTCCCACTCACGTCCTCCTCCAGGCTCTTCCGTGAGTTCCCGCCCCGGGAGGCTCCTTCTCCCTGTACACAGAGGAAAGGCGTTAGAGAGGAGAGCCAGGTTAAACAGTCAAGGAGCGCCCCAGTCTTCCACCTGCTGGGTGTGTCTGGGGCCAGGGGGTGAAAGGGCCCAGCCCGGGAACTTGTGTTATTTGTAAAACATTTCTTTGTCTCCTAAAGGTCCCCTCAGATCTAGCCAAATCCTCTCATTTTCGTCCTATGACCAATTTCTCTCCGTGCAGGGGATCCTGTTCCTATTTTGCAGATATGGAAGGTGAGGCACAGGCTCGAGCCCTGCCGACAGTTACACTGTTAGGCCCCTGGCCGACTGGGACACAAGCTCAAGTCCTTCCAACTCCATGGAAAGGGTCCCGAGTTTATGCTGGCCGTTGCGGGGAGACACTTCTCGGCGGCTAGGCTCAGTTTCCCCAGTGTACATCCCACCCACACTCCTCCCTTCCTTTTCTACCAGCCTTGAGGGAGTGGTCAGTCTCTCTGCTGAGTCTGAAAGGCCTGTTTGGAAAGAGCTGCCCAGCTTTCTCACATTCTACATATTTAATAAAGAAGCCCACATTTAACTACTGGCCTGTCCCTCACTTCCCCCTGCCCCCACCTCTCCCTCACCACCTAGTGGTGCCTAAACACACAGGTAGGGCCGGGCACCACCTCCCAAGGTCACCAGCATCCCCACACTGCCCCAGAACCTATTCCAGAAGAACATCCCAACTACAGGTGTTCAGCTTCTCCCAGCCACCGTCACCCCACGCTCAGCCCACATGCTGACACTTACCGTGTCCACTACATTCTTTGGGGTACTCTCGGTGGTGATGGGCTGTGGAGAAAGACAGACAATAGTGTGATCTCTCGGGTCAAATATCCCCTGAATGGGGATTGTACCCCCGGGTTGGTGGCTGAACAGGCAGACTGCCTCCCCGACATCCCAAGACTCAAAGACTGGCCGGTTACCCAGGCTCGGGAGGCAGAATTGGGAAAATGAAACCCAGTCCCATCAGTACTAGCACCAACCATGCTCCAAGCCTTCACCCAGGACCCATGCCAGAGCCCAGCGCTGGCCTCTGACCCATAGTCACTGAGCCCTCAACGTGGACGGAGAAACAACTGCCGAGAGCTCTCGCCCCGCGAGCTGGGCATGACGCCTACGCTCTTGATTCAGGACAAGAATCCAGGGAGGCAGGGGCCATTGTGATCGTGTAGCCCTACCTTACAGATAAAGAGTTAAGTCGAGTGACCCGACCGCAGTGGCTCTGGTGGGCACAGGAAGCTTTGAAGCCCATCTCGGGCCTCACGCTCTGTGCCCTTTGCATGAAGCCACAGCAGCCTGGGAGAAAAACCTGTCTGAGACCTATTTTCCCAGGGGGGTCCAAGGCCTTCATCCTTGGTCCTCACAGACCTTAGTCTCAACACACAAAAGCTCTGTTCCATCAGACCTGGATTCTGCTGGCTCATTCCCACACCTAGGATGCCTTATGGAATGACTTCTCTCTTTTTCTTTGTGGAAGAGTCCCCTCCATGAAGCCCTCCCTTTGCACCTAGCAAGCCTCGCCATCTGTACCACTTACTTGGTGTATGCATGATCTCACTGTGGGGGTATCTGCCTTGTTTCCCCAGCAATTGTTTTGTGATTCTTATTCTATCCGCATCTAAAATAGATTCAAGGCAGCCAGGTCTGATGGCCCATGCTTGTAATCCCAGTACTTGGAAGGCTGAGACCGGAGGATCAGAGGTTCTAGGCCAGCCTCAGCCACTTAGCAAATAAAATGTTCAAAACAAACTGGACTGGGGATGTAGCTCAGGAGGAGAATGCCTTGGGTTCAATCCCCAGCAACACACACACACACACACACACACACACACACACACACACACACACACTTTTATCAACTCAGCTAAAACTCCTTCATGTAAAGAACCATGACTGATGTGTAGTGGGCCACCAATAAACACCTGTTGATTGATCACCCCCAAGCCATCCCTCCTGTGCACAGAGGCGCTGCAAATACTTGCAACATGCACGCAAACCAAGTGTGAGATAGTGTGTCTCAGAACAGGAAATGCCTGCCCCAACCCCATCCCCAAGACCTGAGGGATGCCAGTCGGTGAAGACAGGGCCTGCAGAGTGCCCTCCGAAGGTCCTGGCATCAGAGACGAGTGGTGGGCAGGGGTGAGCATGGAGGGGAAGCGGGCCGAGATGGAGGTATCGGCTGCTCCTTCTGGAAGGATCTGCCCTTCTTGCCTGGAGACTGGGAGGCCGACACTAAAACTTCTCCAGGGAATAAGACTTCCTGAGCAATTCAAAGCAGCATGGGAGGTGGGGGGAGGACCAAGTCCAGGAGTGGGGGCCCATCAGCCACCCACCCCCTGTGCCAGGCCCCCGCTGGAGTCTGAGGGCCCCTTCCACACCTCCAGGCTCTGCCCTAATCCCAGCCCCTGGTCAGGATCCCCTGGCCAGGCTGGGCAGTAGGCCGGAGCTGCCTGTAAATCCTGGCCAGGTTGTTAGCTCCCATTCCTCTACTAGGGATCAGCCCCCATCCCTCCAGGGGAGGCTCCTGTAGCAGCCTCGGCGCACTGGTCTCCTCTCAGCCCGCAGCAGTCTTCTTCTTATCCAGGGCTCTGTCGTGCTCACGCAGAGACCACAGGTTGGCCAAGATGGCCCAAATGCCTCTTCTCTGAGATGCTGTGGTCTTGGGTAAAGGGAGGCCCTGGAAGGGGAGACCCCAGGACCTTTCATATGCAGATTCTACCTAAGAACAGATGCAAACCCAGAGCTCCCACACCACAGCGCCCACTGACCACGGAGCTACCCAGTCTCCCCAGAACGGACAGGCACAGGGTGGGGTACGAAGGAGAGGCTGAGTGCCTGTCCAGGCCCCTCAAGTCCCTGAAGAGACCCTTCGATTCCTCCCCAGGGTAAAAGGTCCTTGGCCTGGCTTGAGACCACCTACAGGGCTGCTGGCACTGGGGCGCCCCACCCAGAGGTCCTCAGGAGCTACATCCACAGAGGGACCCGGGAATATGCATTTCCAACAGGTTGAGAAGCTCTGGCCTGCAGACTGCCCAGGGTCGCATCTAAGCAACCAGGTGACCTTGAGCCCTTCGCCCTTGATGCCCACCCAGGGTCCTTCTGTGGCGACCAAACAGATTCTGCACAGAAAACCCTGAGAATCGGGGGAGAGAGAGGAGCTCAGTACAGGGGAGAGGCTCTCAGGAGCTGCTGCTACTGTCTATCATCTTGCCCTCAGGGGCACCCCACGCATCCCTCAGGCCCACCCTGCCCTGCCCTGGCCCTCCTGCCCACCCCTTCCAAGCTTGGCAAGGGGCAGACAAGGAAGACAGAGACAATATTAGAAACCACAGGCCTTAGCAGAGCAAGAGAAACTCTTCCTGCCAGCAATCATCTGAGCGCCATCCCCTTCGCCCCCACCCTTCCCCTCGCTGGAGGCCAGGCACAGGGCCACGCTCTGAGACAGGCTCTCTGAGAAGCTCAAAACTTCCCAAAGCCCCTCCCAAGGCAAACACCCAAGCTGTTCTGCAGAGTTTGCAAACCTAGCCGCACGCCACCCAGTTCCCCTGGAACTTAAATCCCACTTCTCTGTTTCCCAACCACTGGAGAGCCCAGAGCTCCCCGGAATGAAAAAGTGTGAGGGCCTGGTTAAAGGAAGGCAGGCAGTCTCCCCCAGCCGGGCAGCGGCCAGCGGGAAGGTCCCGGGCACCCAGAGCTGTGTGCTTCTGAGCAGCAGCCCCAGAGCTTCGATGACTGGCAGAGACCCACTGGGCCCTGGCCATCACCCCACCTCAGGCACAAGCCCCACGCAGGCAGACACACACACACACACACACACACACACACACACACACACACACACACACACACTTTACCCCCTCCCTGGTTTATTTTTCTTCTTAGAATGCATCGCTCTCCAACACACCACATGTTTTCCTTACCAATCCCCTTTTGAATCGGCCATTCTCACTTAAACAGAAGCTCCTCTTCCTCACCTGCCAGAGTGCCTGGGACACTCTTCTGCCCTCTGGATTCAAAGCCCTTGACCTCTCTTTTTGCTTGGCTTTGGGCTAGAACCTTTTTATACCCACTACACACATGCGCGCACACACACAACATCCTTGCACACCATCAGCTCTGAGAAGGGTTCCTCTCTCCTCTACCCCAACATGGGAGACTGAGACTCAGAAGGAAACAGCCTTGGCACCACGGGCATCTCATGGTGAAGTGCGACCAGGCTGGGCTGGCTCCCAGGTGGGCAGAGCCCGCGGCCAAGCCCACCACGCTGCCCCAAGCCCAGTCCCCAGCCCAGCTTCAGGCAGGGCTACTGGGCACCTCTAGCTGGGTGCAGAAGGAGGAAGCAGCTGGGGCCCAACCAGGGACCTCTGGCTCCACCATGCCTGTTCCAGGAAACAAATCTGCAGTTCATGAACCCTGCGCCGCCAGGTTTAGTGGCGCACACTTGTAATTCCCCGCGCTTGGGAGGCGGAGACAGGAGGATCGCATAGGTTCGAAGCAACCTGGCTGGCTTAAGAGACTCTGTTTCCAAATAAAAATATAAAAATAGGTCTGGGAGCATAGCACGGAGGTAGATGGGTTTTCAGGAACCCCAGTACCACCAAAAAAAAAAAAAAAAAAAAAACCTGCGCTGCCAGGTGTGGTGGCACACACTTGTAATCCCAGTATTTGGGAGGCTGGGACAGGAGATTCACAGTTGCAGACAGCCTCGGCTACTTAGTGAGGCCCTTTGCAACTCAGTGAAACCCTGTTTCAAAATAAAGAATAGCCGGGCATGTTGGCGCACACTTGTAATCCCAGCATTCAGGAGGCTGAGACCAGAGGATCGCGGTTCGTGGACAGCCTCAGCTACTTAGTGAGGCCCTCCACAACTTAGTAAGACCTTGTTTCAAAATAAATAATAAAAAATAGGGCAGGGGGTGTAGTTCAGAGGTTGAATGCCCCTGGGTTCCATCCCCAGACCCACAAAAATAAAATAAAATTGCCGGGCGTGGTGGCGCACGCTTGTAATCCCCGCGCTTGGGAGGCAGAGACAGGAGGATCGCGCAGGTTCGAAGCCAGCCTTAGCTGGCTTAAGAGACCCTGTTTCCAAATTTTAAAAAAATGTAAAAATAGGTCTGGGAGTGTAGCCCGGAGGTAGAAGGGCTTCCAGGAACCCCAGTATCACCAAAAAAATAAATAAATTAAATAAAATAAAATAAATAGGGCTGGAGGTGTAGCTCGGAGGTAGAATGTTTCAAAATAAAGAAAAAAAAATAGGGCAAGAGGTATAACTCAGAGGTAGAATGGCCCTGGGTTCTATACCCAGTACCACACAAATAAAAAATAAAAATAAAAAACCCTGTGCCTGTAACCCCAGTACTTGGGAGACTAAGATAGGAGGATCCCAGGCTTTGGACCAACCTCAGCAACATATCAAGACCTTGTTTCAAAATAAAAAAGGGGAGGGGGCTGGGCTCAGAGATAGAATGCCCCTGGGTTCAATCTCAGTACCAAAAAAGAAAGAAAAGAAAACCCAGGCTTTCCCAAGAGCGAGCTGACTCGAAACCTTGCCAGGGTCCCAGAACCCAGAACCCCCCTCCTGGCTCCCAGGAAGGCCAGCTGGGAATCCAGCCTGGGAGCAGGGAGCAGGGTTTGGACCTAACACCACTTAACAGCCAAGCCCTGTTCTGCAAGGACCGCTCTGCTCGGGGTCTCAAGCCGAGGGTTCGAGAACAGGATGGGACCGGAGGGCCACATCCCCTCAGATCTTGCACCTGAGCACCTCCCTTGACTCCCCAGGTCCTGGTCCTGGCATGGAGACTCTTCTCATAAAGTTAAAGCAAAGGCAGGCATGGTGGCGCATGCTGGTAATCCCAGCACTTGGGAAGCTGAGATGGGAGGATCGTAGGTTCAAATCTAACCTCAACAACTTACCAAGACTCTCAGTAACTTAGCGAGACCCTATTTCCAAATAAGAAATAAAATAGGTCTGGGGGTATAGAAGGCCCCTGGGTTCCATCCCCAGTACCACAAAAAAATAAATAAATACACACATACATACATACATATATATATACATACAGAAGGCTAGGACATCTGCTCACTAGATGCCAAAGACGCCCTGGGCAAAGCACCACCTATTTGCTTTCCTGATCCCCAGTTCCCATAACCACTGTGGGTATTACCCGTTTTACAAAGAAAGAAACATGTTCCAAGAAGTTAAATCATTTGGTCCAGGTTACACAATCCTCTGGAGAGCTGGTGTTTGACCCTCGCTCCTGACATTTCCCCATGCTCTCTCTCCTCTCCCTGGAGATGCTCTCTCTCAGTGCCTCTTAACTTATAATCAACTTCCCCCCTGTTGGGAACAAGCCCCTGGTCTCAGGTCCTCAGTAGGAACAGATGCCTTCCCTCCACTCCCATAGGAAGAGTAGGAAATGGGCCGCAGTTGGAATGACTGAGATCAGACAACAGAGAGAACTTCCTGAATTTTGAAGGGTTGTGAACCACAGGGTGGATAAGGGAAGCCATACATCCTTTCCTCAATTTTTTTTCCAAAAAAAGACACACATGCCAGGGGACAACCTTGGTCTCACGCAGCGGGACACGTTGGTAGCAGAGAGGGTGGGCTGGGAGAAAATGTATCTGTGGGCTGCTGTTTGGGAGGAAGGAAGAGGCTGGGGGGAGGGGTTCGAGCCTGAGCCCAGGGTAGGGGGATGGGGGGCTCAGAATGCGACTCAGCCTCTGGAGGAACATTCCGTCCAGAATTCCTCGCGCCCTCCCCCTGCCCCTGCCAGATCCCCCCCCCCCGCTCCCCTCCCCTGGGAGGCCTGGAATCCAGGAGGTCTTTGGGGCCAGGAAGACCCCGTGACATCACATCTTCTGCAACACTAATGAACTGTGAGGTCACCCGGGTTGGCTGCCGCTCTGGGGGGCGGGGGGCTGGGACAGGGGCGGGGCAGGCGGGGCCTAGAACGGTCTCCGACCCAGACCCAGGGAAAGTTACTCCAGACACATTGGATCCAAAAATAGGTCCATAAACAGACGATGACAGGGGGCTGGGACCGGCGCTTAGGGGCACTGAGCGGGAGTGTGGCGGTGGCCGCGCTGTGAAGGACAGCTGGGGGCGTGGCCTAGCTTGATGGCCCCGCCCCATGAAGTCCACTATCAGCTTTCATAATATACAGTGCAGTAGGAACGGGGGGACCACAGTGCTTTGCGCCTCTGAGGGCACCATCTCACTTTTTTGTCACAGAGCCATAGAAGGAGCACTTTGATCCTCTTCTGGCAAAAAAGGAAACTGAGTTTCTGGTGAGGGTAGCCAGCTCCCTGTGTCCTCACCTGGATCCACCGTGAGGGCCCAGCCTGGCAGGGGCTGGAAGGAGCGGACAGGGCCAGCTGGCAGCAGAGCCCAGCCCAAGTGCAGGGCTCCTGGGCAGGCTGAGGCCACCAGAGGAAAAGAACAGGCCTGACTGATTAACTACAATGCTAGGCCTGGTTCCCCCAGCCCCAGGGCAGAGCCTGGGCAAGCCCACTCCTGTCATTGGCCCCCATTCACCCCAGCAGCCCAGCCCCCAAATCCTGGCTGAGGCTGGGCAGCCCAGATACCTTCACCAGCACTGCCCCCCCACCCGCCCAGGCTGGAATATTTTGCATTCTTTTTTTCTTTTTGTGGTACTGGGGATTAAACTTGGGGGCATTTTACCTCCCAACTACACTTCCAGCCCTATTTTATTTCTTATTTTGAAACAGGGTCTCACTAAGTTGCTGAGAGCCTCACAAGTCACTGAGGCTGGCAGCGAACCTGCGATCCTCCTGCCTCAGCCTCTCAAGAACTGGGATTACAATGGCCGGGCGTGGTGGCGCACGCTTGTAATCCCCGCGCTTGGGAGGCAGAGACAGGAGGATCGCGCAGGTTCGAAGCCAGCCGCGCGCGCTGGCTTAGGAGACCCTGTTTCCAAATTTTAAAAAATGTAAAAATAGGTCTGGGAGTGTAGCCCGGAGGTAGAAGGGCTTCCAGGAACCCCAGTACCACCAAAAAAAAAAAAAAAGAACTGGGATTACAAGCATGCGTCGCCATGCCCGGCTCCCCCAATCCTTTTTAAGCTTCTTATTTTGAAACATGGTCTCACTAAGTTGCTGTGGTTGTTGCTAAGTGGCTGAGGCCAGCCTCCAACCTGGGATCCTTAAGTCTCAGCCCCCCAAGTTCTGGGATTACAAGTGTGCACCACCAGCCTGGGCTTGGTGTTCCCTTCGGCCACGTGCCCCCTGGATGCAGTTCTCCGGCAGCCAGCCAGGGTACACAAGGCTGTGCCCCTTGACCTTCCTCCTCACCCTCTGCCCTTGGCTGAAGCCTCTGCAGTCCAAGCTGGGCGTTTGTACCAGCCGCCAGCCACTCCCGCCCCAGAGCCACCCCACAGCTGGCAGCAGGCTCCTCCGGGCTTTGGGTCACTTCCCCACTCAAGGACTCACGATGGCACTCGCGCTTAGCATATCATGTTCACGTTCCCGGCCTGACTGGTGGACTCAGCCACATCTGACCTCTTGCCCTTGGCTGGCCGAGCCCCCCACCTCGCCCGCTCCTCCAGCCTGGGCCTCTGCTCACAGCTGGTTGGCTGCCCACCCCTCTCCCATCCCTGTACTCACAGGAGCTCATCCCTGCTCCCCCACCCACCCCTGCCAGGGCCATCAAGGTGCTGATACAGAAGGTTCTCCACCCCCACCCCCAGACAAGCAGGCTGGCCAGCAGCATCTACACGGGATTGGCTGCTGTCAGGGTCAGTGATTTGAAGCAGGGCTCTGCCCCAATCTCTTTCGGCCCTGCCACCTCCTGAGATGCCCTCCCTCCTTCTCCTTTCTTCTGTTTGCTCAGAACTTGCAAGGGGAGGCAGCCTTACATAACCACAGCAGCACAAACGCAGAGCTTCTTCCAGAGCCCCAGGGGTGGGCACTAATCCATGCCCATGGACAGAGCCCCGCACCCTACCTGGACATCTCCCAGTGCTGATCCAAGAGGGGGGAGGTGTTCAGCTTTGCAGGGAGGGTTCGACCTCTGCCCACCCCAAAGGAAGGACCTAAGAGAGCCTGAGGACATCCCCAGGAGGCAGCTCCCAAGGGAGACAGGTCTCTCTCCCTTGAGCACTGAGCCTTATACCCCATAGGTGTCTGTGAGCAGATGGGTGTTTCCGTGAGGGAACAATGGCCTCCGGAGAGCCCGGATGGGCGACTTTCAGTGTTAGAAAGCTCTTTAAAAAGCCACGTGTGGGACTTGGGAGGCTGAGACAGGAGGATCACAGGTTCAAGAACAGCTTCAGTAACTTAATAAGGTTCTCAGCAACTTAAAGAGACTCTATCAAAATAAAAAAATTAAAAGGGCTGGGGGTGTCATTTGGAGATAGAATGTCCCTAGGTTCAATCCCCAGTAAACCCACTGCACCCCCCACAAAAAGAAGCAAGCAAGACAAGCTACCAGAGGGCCTGCTCTACCCTGCAGCTGCGGGCGGCCAGCGGGCCAGGGGTCGTGGGGCTGAGGACCTGTGAGCATACCCTGGAACCAGCTCATCATAGCCTCCGCTCCTAAGAGGCAGTTACACTGTCTTTGGGCCCCAGACCCCACACTGGGGGGCCTTAGAAACGCTGATTTAAAATCTTAGGGCCTGTTCCCTAAAAAGGGAAGACCCAGCAATTCTGCAAAAAAAAAAAAAAAACCACTGTAGGGCCTGCATGGCGAGCAGACAGGCACAGGGGTGCTCAGGCAGTATTTGTTGTCAGGATGGATGGTTAGATGGATGGAAAGAACCCTCTTCCACTGCCCAGGCCCACTAGCTAACAGAGAAGCCACCTGTTAAGAAAGGGACCAGGAGAAGCCTGGTGCTCCAGGACACCAGGTACTTATATCAGGAGTGAGCGTTGGGGGCACCAGAGGAAGCAGACCAGGTGTCACTGCTGGCTGTGTGACTGTGGACAGGCCATCTACCTTTCCTGAGCCCATCTGCTCTGTGGCACACCGAGCTCCTTCTGCCCACCCAGGATGGACTCTGGGCCTGCCCAGACTTCCACACGAGTTACTGTGGGTTCCCAATGGCCCCGTGTCATGAAAGGGTCTCTGAAAATCTCAAGTTCTATGCCAATGGCAATGACATTTGTCATTATTAGTGGGAGGACCAGCAAACTCTGGTGCCAGACTACTGAGCTAAAATCCCGCTCTCTCCTCCACCTTTTCTTTTTTTCTGTGGTTCTGGGGATTGAACCCAGGGACATTCAACCTCTGAGCTACACCCTCAGCCCAATTTTATTTCTTATGTTGAAACAGGGTCTCTTTAAGTTGAAAGGCTGGTCTCAAACCTGCAATCCTCCAATCCTCTGGCCTCAGCCTCCCAGGTACTGGGATTACAGGCATGAGCCACCACTCCCAGCTCTACTCCCCCGTTTAATAGCTCTGTGGCCTTCAGCCTCAGCTCCTCAGCCTCCACACTGGGGATGAAGTGCATTTTCCTAGTGCTGCCCTTATTGGGATTAAAAGAGTTTACTTTTGTAAAGCTTGCAACAAATTTCCATAAAAGGGCTAGCATTTCATTGCTGGTAATACAGCAGCCCCCCCCCCCAATCCATGGGAGAGAGTCCCAGTACCCTCAATGGGTGCCTGAAGCCACAGATAATACAGATCCCTATATATACACTCACACGTGGGAAATGTTTACCTTTTCACTTAAAGGAAGTGTTTTATGGCTTCCCTTGAGTATATCTGCATTGTCAGCACCCAATCTTGTGCCTCAAGGCATTATTAAGTAAACTGAGGACTAGTAACACAAGCACAACACATGAAAGCCAATCTGATAACTAAGACCGCTACCAAGTGACTAACAGGCAGGTAGCTTATACAGCGTGGACACACTGGGTACGGGCATGATTCACATCTCTGACAGGACAGTCAGACATCGAGCGATTCTACCATGCTACTCCGAACGGCAGCCAATTGAAAACTTAGGAACTGTTTATTTCTGGAATTTTCCACTTAATAATTTTGGACTTCAGTTGACTTAGGGTAATTGAGACAGAAGAAGGTGAAACTTTAGATAAGGAGGCACTGCTGTATTGCTGTTGAGGGAGAAACCAGCATGACAGTCCCCTCCCCCCACCCCTCTCCTTCCCAGACTCTCTGCCCTGCTCCTAGTCATTCCACCAGCCTCCTGACCCAGCCCAGGTCTCCCGGGTGCCAGGCTGTGTGTGCAGAAGGCCTGGCATCCAGCGACCTCGGCGGCCACTCTGTTTGGCAACCACCACCGGGAAATTCCTTGGACTCTTACTTTTCAGAAGTTGAGAAAAGCTACTTCAGCTCTTTTCAAGGCTCAGAGCCCTCTCCCCCTCCACCTGCCCCACCGCGGACACTGCAGAAGAGGGTCGCCCTAGGGCCCTCCTACCCACGCCCTTGGGCAACCTCTGTTGAATAAGATGAAAACACGAGTTGAAGATTAAGCCACTCTGCCCTGGCCAGCCTGGGCACAGGCTGGAAAATGTGTTTGCCCAGCAGGGCCTGAAGCTGGGCAGGAATTCTGGGTCCGGGGATGAGAGACCCTAACCCCGGGGGGAGGGGAAGAATTGAGCAAGGTCAGCAAGGAGACCAGCTGCAGCCAAACTGGGACAAGGAAAGAACCAGACAGAAAAAAAGGAAGATGGAGGGGCAGGGAGGCTGGCGGGCAGGCAGCGAATGGGAAAGGAAGGAAAAATACAGGCCCACCCTTTCCTCCCCCCTGTGAACCTGCTCAAAGCACTTGGCCATGAGGAAACAGGTGCTGAGTGCTCTGGGGCGGGGACTCTCTCCTGCTTTCCCCTGGGCCACTTTCCCACTCAGGGGACAGCAACAGAGCTCCCAGCTGAGGGCTGCTTCCCCCCACACACACCCCACTGCGGACGCCACGGAACAGCGCCACACAGCCCAGGGTAGGGCCTGGCACACCCGCCCTATGCTGGGCATGCTGGAGGCCTTCCTACCAGCCACTCGATGAATGCATACAGAGTACCTTCTGCACACAGCACCAGACCAAACAGCACAGCCCTTGTCCTCAAGGAGGTTGCACACTGGTGTGAGTGGAGACACTCCAACAAGCTGAAGATAACTAAAGTGTGCAGTGTATCAGAGTGCTAAGAACAACAAATCAGGGAGGAGACAGGGCTACTGGTAGAAGAGAAATGGCGCTGATACCTGCATACAGAACTGGGGAAAGGAAAGAGCCATGCAGGTATCTGCAGGAAAGGCATGCCAAGCAGAGAGTGCTGCAGGTGCAATGGCCCTGGGGCAGCATCATGCACATGTGTTCAAGGACAGGCAGAAGGAGGGAGAAAGGGGACTCTAGAAGATGAAAGGGACCTGTCAAATGGGGGCGGAGAGGCCACTGGAAGAGCCTTGGCTCCTCCCCTAGATGAGGGGGTCATTGGAGGGCTTCAAATTATAGACTAATGACACAGACTAATTTCCACATGTTAGTCTTTTGACAGGTAGGTACTATTACTAACTGAAGAAGGGAATTTGAGGGTCAGAGAGGCTGAGCAATCGATCATAAGGACTGGGGAGGAGCAGGACCCAAAGGGGGAAACTGAACTCTCTGGCTCTTCAGGACTCCTGAAAAGGCAGTTCCCTGGTGGTGCTTGGGAGGCAGAGACAGGAGGATCACAAGTTCAAGGCCAGCGTCAGCAACTTAGGAAAACCAAAATCTAGTGCCTCCACCTCCATCACCCTGGCTGGGAGGTCCCAGCACCCCGCCCCCACAGGTGGCCCCACCATGGAGACAGGAAGATTCCAGGCCTCGCTTAGGCAGTGAGCCCTTTCTGGATCCTAGCCGCGATCCTCCAGCAGGAATGCCAATCTATGCCCCTTTGTCCTGACCCCAGACCTTGCCTCCCATAAATCAAACTCCTGAGACTCCTGGCAGCCACACATCTGACTTCTACCTGGTGGTCCCCAAACCCTGGCCCTCCGCCTCACTAGCCAGCCAAGGACATTCTGTTCTCAGCCACGAGGTGGTAGTTCAGCCGGAATGATGAGAGACATACGCTCAGGCCGCCCCACCCACCCTCCCCGGGCTCCCGCCGTGTCCCTCCATGATCCCAGAGAGATTTCTCTCTGGTGGTTCCAAGCTGGCCATTCTGGTCCCATCCCGTTCAGCACCACACGCCCCCACCACTGGTGTTGTCAAATGACCCTGGACTGGGCCCTGTGTGACTAACACCCCACATCTGGAGCGCGAGCCAGGCAGCCGAGGCCCAGAGGGGCTGGCCTGAGTGACTGGGGAGGGGTCCTGCGGAGAAGGTGCACAGCTGTGCAGAGGGCGCCACCCTGCTCCAGCACCTCATTCATCCATCACCACCCCGTATGGGGGACAGAGGCCAGAGGACACATATCCGGGCTGAGAAGGCCTTGGGAACATCGAGCCCAACCTCCTCTTGGACAGAAAGGGAAACCAAGGCCCAGAAAAAAAGGAGGGACTAGCTCATCTTCACACAGCGAGAAATGTGGCCGGTGGTTCCTGAGCAAGGAACCACACTGGTGTACAGGATACCTACAACTGCCCCGTGATACCTGACCCCCACCCCTGGGTCCTCAACATCAGCGCCCCCCAGGAACCCCGCACCAGCTCATTGGATTGTGTCCCTCCATGACACGCATGCAGGCGGGCAGACCCCTTCCCCTACAGCTGCCTCTCTGTAAACGGGGGACGTGCTGGGAATCGAGGGGGCAGGGAGGAAGCTCTGCCAGGGTCCTCAATCGCCCAGCTGGGATCAGTCTAGAGCAGAGCCCTCTCCGCAGCCCACGACTCACAAGGGTCCCACCCCTGTCCATGCTGTTCTTAAAGTCTAATGGGAGGGGAGGGCTGGGGAAATGGCCAGAGAGCAGAAAAGCAGGCAGGTCAAAAAATTTCAGGGTGGGACAGAGGCCACCTGGATGCAAGAAGCCCACCAGGTGGATAGACTCCGGATCATGCTATCCATGGCTCCGCCTCCGGGGAAGGGTGCTTGACCCAGGACCAGGCAGATGGAAGGAGATGCCACAGCACCCCAGGGTCCTCTAAGTCCTGAGACACCGGGCACCTGGCCAGGCCTGGAGACACACAAGATGCCCTTTTATGGGTTTTTCCAAGGACTCCAAGTCTCACGATTGGAAATAGCAGGCCCTGCATCTCATCAGAAGGGGCCCCATGACTCATTTCCTCCCAGCCTGGCTTCAGCCCAGGGGTCCCGACCCTCCTCCCCCCAACCTAGCTGCCCAACACTCATGCTTTGACCATCACTCACCACCAGTTCATGGCTGGATGGAGGAGCGCAGGGGGCAGCCACCTGTGGGAAGAGCAGAGAAAGGGCAGGTTAGCATCTCCCACGGCACAGACGACCAGCCACCTGCGACCGCCCGCTCCATGCCCCACCTCCATGCCAGACACCCCTTCCCTGGTGGCACCCACTGCTCCCTGGAGGACTCTTCAGAAGGTCCCCCAGCATGGCTGCGCAATGCGTAGGCAATAAGACCCGGGGAGGGCGCGGGGACGCAGACAGCATGCCTGAAATGCATGTTGCAAAGTTTTGCAAAAAATATCAGACGCTGGACGACTCATGGTCAACATACCGGCATTCAGTAACAGTGGGTATGGGATCGAGAACTGGATGTATTTTTCTTTGCTGTATTTTCTAATTTCTCTACAATATGATAGGATGGGTTTTAAGTATCTGAAACTCACGATTAAGACCTCTAGAAAAGGAAAGGCACCCCCAGTTCTCAGTTCTCCCTAATACCAAGGCGTCTCGCCCAAAGTCCGAGCTACCGGGGGCTCTTACTGGCTCTGGTAAAGTTTCCCAGACGGTGCGGGCAGCTGGCCTGTGAAGAGCACCGGCCAGTTCTTCCAGAGGAAGCATCCATGCTGCATATAACCGAGCCGGCTTTGAGGGGCAAAGGCGTGTCTATGGGGAGAGATCATTTCCACCACTTTCATCCCCCATCCTGAGGACATGGCGACCTGGAGCTCCACATTGCGGGTGGGGGAGGGAGGGGAGGGCTCTGTGTTCGTGGCTCTCTCCCCTCCCTGAGATAATGTCCCACCACCTCGCCAGGCCAGGCAGCCAAACCATCACCCTGACGAGGAGCAGGACCACTTATCAGAGACTCAATGTGCCCTTCTTTCTTGCTGGGACATTTTTCTTGGCGCTCAGTGCTCAACCTTGGCTCCAGTTCCCAGCCCAAGCACCAGGCGAGGGGCCCACAGAGGGGGCAGAGGGGAACTCTCCCTCCAGGAGGAGGGTGTCTGGCATCCCTCCGGGGCGAGGGTGTCTGGAGCCTTAAGTGGACGAGAAGAGGAATTTGCCTCCGCAGACAGCGGGCAAGGGCGCTGCCTCCTGGCCTCCTCCCACACAGCGAGATGTACGAGCCCACGGCCCCCGCCAGTGCCAGCTGCTCACAGTGGCCACCATGGCCACAAGGCCCCCCAGGCTTGATGGTCCAGCCCAGATGAGGGCACCCCTGTGGCAATGTGCCCGAGCTCTGCAGGGGCGAAGCACCCAGCATTGAGCACCCCGGGTTCTTGAGCTGGTGGTTTGACAGCCAGCTCACTCCCAGTAGCCGCTTGTCACTTTCTGTTCAACAGTGCTCCAGGGCTACCGAGGAGTTCACATCCCCTCCCAAAAAAAGCAATTTCTAATGCTGAATATGTGCTACACGACAGGCATTATTAAATGCTTTACTCACAAGAGACCCACTGAGTCCCTTCAACAACCTGATACGTTAAATTTTATTGTTACATCCCCAGTGGGTAAGTGTGGGACTCAGAGAGGTTAGCCTTGCCCAAGGCCACACAGCAATACGTGGCTGGCATTTGGACCCAGGCAGTCTGAATACACACACGCACGGAGCTATGAAAGACTGTTTGAGAGGAGGTATCTGGGGGAGCAGGGCCAAGGAGTAGGCCGGAAGGAAACAGGGAAGGAAGAGGGTCCCCAGAGCTGCCTGGGGCCTGCAGGGCTTCCCGGCTGTCCTGCCCACCAGGGAAGGTGTCAGCCATAGGGAGCATTGCTGTCCTTGTGAGGTACAGCTCTGAACCCCACTGTGGGGGAGCTCTAAGGTTTTCAGCCATGGGCCAGGCCCGAGGTCCCATTCTCAGACTCATGTTATCCCCAAGGGCTCCTCAGGCCCTGGGAGAGGGTACCATCTGTAGGAAGGTGATCCCACGTCCAGAGCTGGGGCTGGGCTGCTGGAACCCTGCTTGGGAGACCAGGCTGCGAGAGGAGGGGTGTGTTGAGCGCCCTCAGAGCCCACAAGCTCCTCGATCCAGGGAGGGAGCATTGGTGGAGGAGTGTGGCTACATTTGGAGGCGAGACAGAATGGACAGGCATTCTCTGAGACAAGCAGCAGGGTCTGTCCTCTGTCCCCAGACCTACCCTAAGGCAGAAGAGTAATGCAGCCCAGAAGTCCTGACCTGAGAGCCCTCCCTGAGCCCCCGAGCACGGATCTGAGAAAGAGGGTGACATCCAGCAGAGGGCCTTCTGCCCCCAGAGGCCCCTCGGCCTCCGCCCACAGCTGCACATTCCAGGCCCCGGGCAGGCCCACGGACTTTGTTGTGTGTCTCAGTGTTTCTTGTATCACTCTTTTTTCTAAAGCAGAGAAATGTTTCCTTAAAAGGCTTTCTCCTTCCCTCCAGCACCCTGGCCCCTGGCCACCCTCTCAGGAGCCTGGAACGTGCCAGGGAGCACCAGGGCCCCTGCCACTCCAAGGCTTGTGCCCAATGGCTCCACGTGCCTGGCATCTCCCGTCGACCCTGGGAGGCCCAAGCTAGGAAGCCTCCATCCTTGGAGGGCCAGGACTCTCATCCTGGCCAGGCTGGCAGCGCAGGCCGTAGGGTTCTGGCCGGGCAGTCAGCCTCGGGTCAGCCTCCTTCCCCCGCCTGCCTCGGCCTTCCCTTCTGCAAAACAGGGATAACAACTGCAGTGTGCAGGGTCACTTTGAGAATAAGTGAATTTATTCCAAGTGCTAAGGTGCCCTGGGAGCCTCCACTCCCTCATTCAGAGTAGGCAGATGATGGAACCCAAGACCCTCAGTCCCCAAAGGTGAGAGGCTATTAAGTTGGCCAATGGGGGCAGGATGCCAACCCAGCAGTCTGGCTCCAGAGACACATCCTTGCCCTCCAAGATGGGCTAATTCTCTGTGAACACTCGTTGCCACAGAGCCGAGCACAAGGACCATCGCCCACTGCTCAGGACCGGGCTGTGTGTCTGTCGTACCCAGCCCTAGGCTCATACTATGCAAATCTTGGTTGCTTACTCAGTGCCCAGCCTTGCGATCAGACTCAGTTGACACTATTATCCCCATTTCAGATGGAGAAACCGAGATGCAGAACGCCTATTTGCCCAGCCCCGCTGCAAAGCAGTCTGACGCGGGGGCCTACAGGGCCGAGAGCTGGGGTACAGTAGAGACGAGGTGTCCACAGGCCGAGCAGGGCCCAGGCCTGGCCTCCCTCCCTTCCCACTACTGTTCTCTGCACCACAATGGTCCCTTCATGCAAAGCTAAGGACAGGCACCCCGCGAAGACACCAGCAGAAGGAGGGGTCAAAAAGCGTCAGGCAGTAGCCAGCCTGGGAGGGGGTTCTCCCCACTTGACCTGGCCTCTGGCCTCATCTCGCCCTTCATTCTTCTGTTCCTGTCTCCACCATCCAAAACCCAAAGCCACGCACAGGGTCGGGCTCTTCCCCATCCTGCACGCTCCCCTTCTGCTCTTCCTCGGGGTCTTCGCACGTGCTGTTCCTTCTGCGGAACGCTCTTGCCCAGCTGTGTCTGCTTGGCGATGTCCTTCTGGCTCTGGCTTAGATGCCACCATCCCAGAGAGGCCCTCCCAACTGTGTTGCTAATAGAGTGGTAAGCCCAGCTGCCTTCTAGAAAGGCCCTTCTGGCCCTGTGTTTCCTCTCTTACACACACACACACACACACACACACACACACCATATCCCCTCCTGCAAATCTCTCTCTTCCTTGGCTGATCTAATTCCATCATTTTAATTTATAATTACAAATTGAATCTATCACCTGTCTCTTCTCTGCAAGCCAAGTGCCACCATGGCAGGAAGCCATCCTACTCACCCCAGCACAGAGCCAGCACACAGTAGGTGCACAGTAAATGTCTGTTGAAAGAATAAAAGTGATAGAAGACCTGAGGAGGGAGACACCTGAGGCCGCTCGTGCTCAACTCGCCGCCGTTGGTGAAGCTCGTTGCCATGCCAGGCACGGGGCTACCCCTGTCCTATGCCTGGCCCCTCAGCAATGTTGGCGCATCTACAGATGGAGAAACCCGGCCCTGTGGCCTACGTGCACGGCTCTTCATAGGGAAGAACAGGGACACCGGCCCAGCAGCCTGTCACCTCTACCCTGCCCCTGCCGGACCTGGGCCCCAACCAGGTGGCACCCCACCCTTGGGAGCTGCAGCTAAGATGAAGTTCTCAGCCTTGGTTACACTAAGATCCCAGAGCCCTGGTAGCTACTCGGGAGGCTGAGGCAGGAGGATTGAAAGTTGGAGGCCACCCTGGGCAGCTTAGAGAAACCTTGATACAAAATAAAAAGAGAGAAAGGGCCGGGGACGTAGCTGAGTGGCTGGACAGGAGCCTCCAAACCACACCAGGACCTTGTCGCTCTGGGACCGACACTTGCTATGAGCCTCGGCGGAAGAGTTGTCGTCTCGCCTATCTCTTGTTATTAGTCCCTCCCCCTTGTTTTATTGTGGCAAAGCTCATATAACACACAATTACCATTTTAACCATCTCTAAGTGTATAATTCAGCGGCACTAGGCACACTCAGTGCTGTGCACCACGGTCACGCTCCATTTCTAGAACTTTCTCATCATCCCAAACAAACACCACACCCTCTGAACAACAATCCCCCATTTCCCCTGGCCCAGCCTTGGTAACCTCTGCTCTACTCTCTGTCTCTATGAAGTTGCCTCTTCTAGAGATCTCATTGTGATATTCCGCTGTGTATTTCTGGCTTGTGTCCACAGTTGCTGGCTCAAACGCCCTCCCCAAAGCAGGCCATAGGAACTAGAATTTCTTTTCTCAGAGGCCGGTCATAGAAACTCCAGTCTCGCTCCATCTCTGTCCTGGAGGTGGCCATGGAGAAGTCCTCTGACCTGCCTTGTCAGAGGGCCCCAGCGTTCTCCCAGGCTGCTGCCCCGCACCCCAGAGGGAGGATCCTACACTGAGACGCTGAGGGGAATCTGGACAGACAGGCCCAGCTAGCCCCCCCAAGTCAGCCCATGCAGTGAGGTCTCCATGGACACCCAAAGGACAGGGTTTTGAGAGGTTCCAGAGGCAGAGTAGGTGGCGTTCCTGGAGGGTGGCATGGATGCTCTGTGCCCCTTCCCAACACCCGCCCTATGCATCTCACCCATCATCTGTAAGCCTTTGCAGTGTCCTTCGCAATAGAGCTCTAAGCAGATGAGCTTGGTGGTACACGCCTATGATCCCAGTACTAGGGAGGCTGAGACAGGAGGATCGCAGATTCGAGCATAGCCTCAGCAAGTAGAGACTCAGTAATCTAATGAGATTCTGTTTCAAAACACAATATAAGCCGGGCATGGTGGCGTACGCTTGTAATTCCAGCATTCAGGAGAGGGAGACAGGAGGATCCGGTTTGCAGACAGCCTCAGCTACTTAGTGAGGCCCTTCGCAACTCAGTGGGACCCTGACTCAAAAAATAAAATGACAAAAAATTAGGGCTGGAGGTGTAGCTCAGAGGTACAATGTCCCTGGGTTCCATCCCCAGTACAAAAAAAAAAAAAAAAAAAAAAAACATAAAAAGGGCTGAGGGTATAGGTCAGAGGAAAAATGCCCCTGGATGGGTTCAATCCCCGGTAACACACACACACACATACACACACTCACACACACAAAATAAACAAAAGCAGTCAGCTACTGTAAATGCATAAATAAATAAGTAAACAAACAAACACAGCACTAACTACATATTCTCTGAGTTCAGTGAGCTACTCAAGAAAATTAAAGGCAGAGGAGGCGGGTGTGGGAGCCCGGTTTAGAGCAGGCTGGTCAGAAGTACAGGTAAGACAACCTGGTGCTGGCGACAAATGTCTAAAGATGGGACGGTTTCCAACTGTGCGGGGAGTCCCCAGCCTGTGGGATCTGACACTGGTTGTCTGTAGCTGGATAGAGTCAGAGCCGGAGAACCCCTGCGTGCTTGCTGGCGGGGAGAGGCGTCCTGAGGGGACAGAAGTCCTCATCGGCTGCAGTGCGAGCAGAGAGGGGGACAGCAGCTTCTGCTGTTTCCTGGCTGATAGGCTCCTACGGGAGCCGTGCTCCAGGAGGCCTTTGCGGGCGGTCGGGCACATTGCACGTGGTGTTACGGGCTCTGTGCTGTTCCTCCTAGCCCCCAGCACCTCAGCTTGTGACTCGGCGGACAGGGTCTTTGCGCGGTGGCTAACTTAGATGAGGTCATTGAGGTGGGTCCTGCTCCAGCGTGACTGGTGTCCTTCCAGCAGAGATTAGGACAGAGACGGGCACAGAGGGAAACCATGTGAGGACACTCGCAGCAGACAGACAACCCGTTCGAGCCAAGGAGACAGAGCGGGAGAAACCAGCCCCGCTGACCCCCGGTCTCAGGTCCTCAGCCCCTAGGGCTGTGAGGAGTCCTCTTCTGTGGTTTAAGCCCCAGTGTGCAGTCCTGTCTTGTCTTCCTTTGCTCTCCAGTACTGGGGATTGAACTCAGGGGCACTGTACCTCTGAACCCCCAACCCTTTTTTGTTAATTTTTTATTTTGAAACAGGGTCTCACTAAGTTTCCTAGGGTCTTTGTTTAGTTGCTGAGGTTGGCCTCAAATCTATGATACTTTTTTTCTCAGCCTCCCAAGCACTGAGATTGCAGGCATGCACCACCATGCCTGGCATAAGAGGTGCCTTTTGTTTTGTTTTGTTTTGTTTTTTGCAGTACCTCTGAGCTATACCCCCAGCCCTACTTTTTATTATTTTTGTTATTTTTTATTTTGAAACAGAGGACCTCACTAAGTAGCTAAAGCTGTCCTTGAACCTGCAATCCTCCTGTCTCAGCCTCCCAATAACTGGGATTATAAGTATGTGCCACCACGTGAAACTCTAAGAGGTGCCTTGTTATGGCTGCCCAAGACAAGCCCCTGAACACAGTGTTTGCAAGACTCGCTCGTGCTGTGGTGTGTATCAGAATTCCCACACTGTGCTGGTCCCCTCACCATCGATGGACACATCAGTTGTTGTCTCCAAGGACGTTCTGGTGGATATGTGACTAGTGCCCTTGCCCCTCCAGAGCCCACCCAAATGATACCAAAAGGCAGGAGGAAGGGAAGGAAACTGGGTGCAGAGCACCCACTGTGCATCCCTGAGCTAAGCGCTTTGCATCCATTATTTTCTTTAATCTTTCCAGTAAAGTATTTGTAGTAAATAGGCTCAGAGCACTTAAGCAACTTGTCCAAAGTCAAACAGCTAGTAGTAACAGCGGTCAGAAAGAAGTAGCCGTGACAGCTGCTGAGGTTTCTGCCTGCGCGGCTGCTCCAAGCCTGTGTGTGTATCACCCCTCACTCCTCACAGCCCAAGGGAGGTAACAGACCTGTCAGCTCCAGGAAGACACAGCTGTCCAGGGACAGAGCGAGGCCCATCACTGGGTCTGCCTGACTCGGGAAACCTGTCTTCCCCACCTGCTCCGTGTCCCTGCAGCTGGGTGCGGCACAGGCTATGGCAGAGGGGCCAGGACATCCCAGGCAGGTCTCCAGCACAGGTACCCGTGAGCCAGGCACGTAGGAGGCGCTGCTTCCGTGTATCCACTGTGTGTGCCACCCCCAGCCCCCGAGGGTAGAGAGAGCGGGGGTCACTTCCACTGAGACGGCCCAGGGAAGTGAGTGGGTTTACGAGGTGGAGAAAAGGCCATTATGGGTGGAAAGAACACGGGTACGAGGCCTGGGAGTGCTTGGCATGGCAAAAGAGCCTCTACAGGTCCCTTGGGCTGGGACACAGGACAGGTGACAGGGAAGAAGAGGGCACTGAAGGGAGTATCCAGGGAAGGGGGCTGCTGCAACTCTCCTCCCAGGCCTGACCATGGCCATGGCGAATGCCCAGGAACGGAGCAAGGCTCAAGCTGGGGAGCCGCTGAAGGCTCTGGAGCAGGAAGCTGACCAAGCTGACTGAGCACACAGGGCTCCTGGAGCAGAGGCCGGGACAAGTGAGGACTGGGTAGGTTCAGCCAGGCAGGGTGTCGCACGCCTGTAATATCAGGACTTGGGAGTCTGAGGCAGGAGGATCGCAGGTTCATGGCCAGCCTCGGCAAGTATTTTAAAAAATCGGTCTACAAATGTAGCTCAGAGGTAGAATGTCCCTGGACCACAGGCGCGTACACACACACACACACACACACACACACACACACACACGCATACATAAAAAGATGGGGTAAATTAAGGCAAGCAGGAGATTGCAAAAACAACACTAAGAGCAATTAGGGGAAGAAGAGGAGGAACTCTCAAGCCCAGGAACAAGGGGCCACTAGGCATCCTGAAACCTAGGGATCCTATACCCCAACAAAACCCACCTTAACATGAAGCCCCAGCCCAGCTCTGCTTCTCTCCCCACCAGGGAGACAGCCAGGTGACCTTTGTCTGTGAACAGCCCTGCACCTCAGCACTCACACCACAAGTCCACTCAGCCCCATGAAAAACCCTAGCCAGGCCCCACCAGCCCCACAGGGCAAGCCGGGAGACCCAGTCAAGCATCAGTGCCGGCCCAGATCCCAGGTGGGAAGCAGGTGTATTCCAAGACCTGAGGATGCTCAACAGACAGGGGGCCTCAAAAATCCCAAGACTGCAGAGCTTTAGAGGCCAGAGGCTCAAAACCCCAGCCTGCCAGGCCAAACCTTAGGCCCCAGGCAGGAGGGACCTGGGGAAGGGGCCTGCCCTGCCTCCGTTCCCTTGCCACTGGGCACTCACTCTCACCAGGGCTGCGCCTGCCTCTCCAGGCTCCCATCCCCGCAAGGCTTTTCCTTCCCTTATATAGAGCACTGCTAGAACCAGGAAAGGAAGTGCCCGAGTTCCTGGAGGCAAGAACGAGCCTGTTCGCAGGGACACCTCAAGCCACAGGCATGGCCCAGCCTGGACTCCCATTTGAGAGCCACAGAGCCAACAGGACATGGGCCCTGGCCCTTTCTAAACCCAGTTTATAATCTCAGCATTTGGGAGGCTGAGACAGGAGGATCGCGGTTTGAGGACAGCCTCAGCTACTACTTAGTGAGGCCCTTTGCAACTCAGTGAGACCCTGTTTCCAAATAAAAAATAGGACTGGGAGTGTATCTGGGAGGTAGAACGCCCCTGTGTTCCATCTCCAGTACCTCAAAAATAAATAAACAAACAAATAAACCCAGTACAAGTGGTGACTCAGAAACCAGGGCACACAGGGGTCCCAGGGAACCGATCCCGGGACTGTCCTAGGGTCCCCAGTCCCTCTTCCCCGATCCTCCTGCTGGACTACTAACCCAATCACCCTGCCCCTGAAGCTGCCGCAGCCCACCAGTTCTCCCCAGTTTGTCCTCTGGGCCACAGCCAAACACCAGCAGGGGCCTGGCAGAGCCCGGGCTCGACACTAGCCAGCATCCTGGGCTCACAGTCCTGCCCACACTAGTGCCACCTCCTGGGTCCCTGCCCAGCATGGAGGACCACCCCACTGCCCAGCTCTGAGCCGCCCAAAATTATTCAAGCCGGAACCCAAGTGTCTAATTGACTGCCCCCTTGCCTCTCTCTGTCCCTCCCAGGAGCCTAGACAATTCCACCCCCTAAGTATCTCTTTGAGCCACCCCGTGCCCTCACTCCCAGGGATGACAGCTGCAGGCTCCCCAGACAGGTCTCCAGCCTGCAGGTCTGCCCTCCAACCTATCCTCCACTTGGCAGCCAGGCAGCTATTTCTAAAATGCACACCCAGCTGGGCCACCCCTGGGCTCGCACGGTTCCCGGCTCCAGGGGATGAAGTCCAAATGCCCTAATACGGCCGTCACAGCCCTTTGGGACCTGGCGCTAGCTCCTCGTCAGTGCCATTTCCACCTCCACCCCTCAGAGCCTTGGCTACACTTGCGGTCCGTACTGTGTGCTCTGGGGTGGAGGTTATCAGCCCATTTTACAGATGAGGAAATGAGACACCAAGAAGTCACATCCTCAGCCTGAGGTCACAACACCAGTGAGGAAAGGAAATGGAAGCAGGCAATGTGCAGAGCCCTGGAGCCGCCTGGAGCCTCTGAGACCCCAGACACCAGGCCCCGGGGAAGGGCGGACCAGAGGCCAGGAGCCCCGCCTGGACAGGGTGAGAAGAGGAGAAGGGGGCTCAGGGGACACAGAAGGCTGCGGGCAGGGACACTGCCAAGAGCCCAGCCCGAGGACTGGAGGGCTGAACAGGCAGCCTGGAATGTGGGCTACCCCTCCTGCGGGACTGGCAGCTCGTTCCGGTGCAGGGGGCTGGGTGGCATGGCCCGAGGCGCAGAACAGAGCTTCTAGGAAGTTCCTAGAAGAAGCTAGTCACAGAAAAGGCTGTGGTCTGTGGTCAAGGTTCTAGAGGAACTAGGGCCAGGAGGAGGTGACAGGCATGGGAAGCAAGACCATGCAGTCACCCACAGTGCCCACTGAACCCCCCCCCCCAATGCCAAAGAAGACAGACGGGAGCATGGCCCCGCCCCAAGGGAAACTTGTGGCCCACGGAGGAGACAGGCACATAAACAGAGAATTAGAAAACAGCCCAGTAACTGCTATAATGGAGGTACAGAGAGGGCTATGATTTCACTAGGATTTGAATCCATCTGTTTTTCCCGAAATTACACCCAGAGGGAGGCTGCCCACCCCACTCCCTCCCCCCGGTGAGGGTATCTGTCACCAGATTAGAACTTTAAGGGACAAAAGTCTCTGACCCTAAGCTGTGCTAGAACAGTCAGGCAGAAAGGATGCATGGGAAAAAGTCTGAGCACAGCGGGGAAACCCATAGAGCCAAAGGTCTCAGGACCTGACAACTGTCATGTCTGAGGGAGCCTTGGAGGGCGCTGGGGAAGAAGAGGGGGCTGAGCCAGGCGCAAACCCACAAAGACCAGAGACTCGGACCCCCAGGCCCACAGGAACTGCAGTGTCTCACTCTAAACTAGGCCAGCACAGCAGGAGCCGGAGGAGGGCTCCAGACCCTCCCTCCCGTACCCGCAGGGCTTCTTGCAAACTGTAGGTGTTTGTGACAACTTTGTTAGACACACACACCCACCATCCTATAAGGTACCACCAATAAGATATCAGCTTTCTGTTAAGTCAAGTTTTTTTTTTTTGGCAGTACTGGGGCTTAAACCCAGAGGTGCTCTACCACTGAGCTACACCATGAACCCTTTTTAAATTTGATTTTGAAGCTGGGTGTGGTACCCTATGCCTGCAATCCTAGTACTTGGATGGCTGAAATAGGAGAATCACAGAGTCAAAGTCAGCCTCAGCAATTTTATAAGATCCTCAGCTACTTAGTAAGACCCTGTTTCAAAACAATTTTTTAATTTTTTTTTTTTTTTTTTTTGCGGTACTGGGATGGAACCCAGAGGCATTCTACCTCTAAGCTGCACCCCCAGTCCTATTTTTTAGTCTTTTTATTTTTTGAAACAGGGTCACACTGAATTGTGAAGGGACTCACTAAATAGCTGAGGCTGGCTTCGAACCTGCGTAATCCTCAGGTCTCTTCCTCCCGAATGCTGGGATTATAAGCGTGTACCACTATGCCCGGCAAAAAAATAAAAAAAAAATTTTAGGTGGGGGCTATGCCTCAAACTTGTGATCCCCCTGCCTCTGCCTCCTGAGTAGCTGAGATTATAGTCATGTACCACCACAGTGCGTGGCTCCAGAAGAACAGCTTTTGAGAGGAAAAACAGAACTAATTGTATACATTGATGCATTCCAGTTTCAGACACATTAAAATGTGTTAAAAAAAAAAAAAAACTCGCCAGGCGTGGTGCCGCACGCTTATAATCCCCGCGCTTGGGAGGTGGAGACAGGAAGATCACAGGTTTTCATGACCAGCCTCAGCTACTTAGTGAGGCCCTCTGCAACTCAGTGAGACCCTGTTTCAAAATAAAGAATAAAAAATAGGACTAGGGGTATAGCTCGGAGGTAAAATGCCCCTGGGTTCCACCCCCAGTACTGCAAAACAAACAAACAACAATAAAAAAGGTTAAACTTAAACTTAAATACCTAAAGCTTTATTTATTCTTTAGGATCCATAAACTGCCCGTTAGTGCCTACAGGGCTAACAATCAGGAAGTTCTCCTTCATGTCTACCTACCTCTTTTTTAAGAATTTAAAACTTGCAGGGCATGGTTGCATATGCCTGTAATCCCAGTACTTAGGGAGGCTGAGACAGAAGGATCGCAGGTTTAAGGCTAGTCTCAGCAACTTAGCAAGACCCTGTTCCAAAATTTTAAAAAAATTTTTAAAAGGCTGGGTAGGTATAGCTTGGGGGTAGAACACCTGTGAGTTCAACCCCGAGTCCAAAACCAAAAAACCAAAAAACCAAACAAAAAAAAAACACTCTTGCCAAAAGAAGAAAGAAGAAGAAAGAGGGTGAAAAGCAAACCTGGCCACATATTATCGAGAAAATTCTACATCCTCAGCGTCTGTCTGCGGCCTTTATGTTCTCAGGATTCTCCCAGGGTGTCTTTGTCTCATCTCCCAACTCCAGGCAGCTTAGCACAAAAACAAAGTCCTGTAGCCACCGTGCGCTCAGTTCCACAAGACCGTGACACCTTCTGTGGGCGGAGCCCCGCTTCCAAATCCCTGCTCACTAAGAGGCCCTGAGTTTCCAACCAAGTCACAAGAAGCTGGGTGGACCTGGAGCGGGGCCTCGGCCCACAGCCCAGCTACAAGACCTTGACCTTCCTTGGGCTCAGTTCCTCGTCTATAACATGGGGATAAGGAGAGCTACTTTGTAGAGTGGCTAGGAGTGGCAAATAAAGTTGGCTGAGATCACATCAGTAAAAATGTCTGCACTAGACAGCATGCTTGGTAAACAGCCCTTCTACTTAGCCCAGACCTGGATCCCGCACTCCTCTGCGCCCCGGTACCTTCATTAAGGAGCAGTGGATTGCACAAGGCTTACCGGGTGCCAGGCCCAGTTCTAAGCATTTTCTGCATCTCTACACACTTTTTCTTTACCTCAACCTTGTAATGTAGCTTCTATTCTGATCCTCACTTTACAGAAGAAAGATGCAAGGAGGGAGGTGACTCGTTTATTTGCTTGCTTTTGGTGGTATCGAGGTTAGAAAAAGAGGTGCTTTACTACTGAGCTACATATCAAGCCCCTTTTGTACTTTATTTTGAGACAGGGTCTCCAGAGTTGCTCAGGCTGGCTTCAAACCTGTGATCCTCCTGCCTCAGCCTTCCAGGGTACGGGATTACAGGCATGTACCACCGTGCCTGACCGGAGAGCTAATTTTTCAGATCTACTGAGCTTGGAAACCATACGAGATGAACAATTCCCATCAGAAAACACTCATACCTGTTCTGCATTTTCAACTGCTACATGGCATAAGCTTCAGCTATCCAAAAATTCACTCCTGGAGAAAACTCCTGGCCCGCAGATGGCAGCAACAGGAGAAGTCAGCATAATTGTTCCGCACAATTAGCGCACATCAAGGGCTGGTGTTCTGGAGCCCCATCTGCACTGATGGAGGAGGCTGTACCACCAGCCCCGGAAGCAGGAGGTCCGGAGGGCAGGGCAGCCTCACGTTGTGCCTTTAAGTCCATCTGGGGCCGAGTGGCAGGAAGCCCCTCTCATTCCCAATTAGCTGGCAACAGAGACTGGAAGCTCGGCCAGCACCAAAGGCCAGAGGAGGCCTGGCTGTCAGCAGCATTGTTTGGCTCCATGTGACGCATATCCACCCCCCTGCAATGTTTCCTTGTTCCGTGGGGACCTCAGGGTTGCATGCCTCTGACCAGGTCTGGAGGAAAGGCTGGGAAAGGAGAGCAGCGGAAGACCTGGCTGTCTCCAGCTCGGAAAACACAGGCCGATTTGAAATGGACAGCAGGGAAAGCTCCCATCAGATAGAGATTCCGTGACCCAGAGACACGGCAGCCACAGCCGTTTATACAAGAGCTCGCAGAGCCCCGAGGCGCACTCGGCGCACACGCCAGACCACTTTGCCAGATGCACAGTCACTCCTGGTGCTCGGCCCCACCCCAAGCAGAGCTGCGCAGAGCCACTCAGACGGAATACGCCCACCAGTCGGAGCAGCCTGCATGGCCCTGAGCACAAGCAGGGGGGTAGCGGCGGGCAGGAGTCAGCAGGGGCGAGGATACCAGAGCAGCCCAGGGGCCCAAAGTTCAGCCAGGCCTCTGGGTTCCGTCCAAAGTGTCCACAGGAGCCTGGCCACCCACTGCAGCCTGGGTAGGCTGAACATCCCCTTGGACTCGCCTGTCCTGGAAGTGGGGCTGAGGGATCGGCCACACATGGACGATGGGCGCTGGGAAGGAGGTGTCAAGAAATGGACGGCGGGCGAGCACACACAGGGCGCAGCTGCTAAGAGGACAGATGACCTGGGAACTACGGGCGGGAAGCATGGAGAACAGAAATGTTAGGAATGGAAGCAGTAAGAGGAGGGGCAGGCCAGAGTTTAGAGCTTGTGGGACTAATAGCCACGCATACTATTTGGATGCCTTCGATGTCTGTGTACCTTGGCCATGTTATCCCATTTAGTCTTTCCTATGACGGGTACAAGTAATTCCCTTTTGCCATGCAAGGATACTGAAACTTAGCAAGGAAGGAGATGAGAGTTGGCCAAAGCCGCACAGCTGGGAGTGCTTGAGCTAGCCTCAAATCCAGGACAGTCGGACTGTAACTTCTATCCCCCTTTATTCTGTATTTTTAAATATTTATTTATTTATTTATTTATTTATTTATTTATTTATTGTGTGTGTGGTACTAGGGATGGAACCCAGAGGCTTTCTACCTCTGGGCTATACTCCCAGACATATTTTATATTTTTATTTGGAAACAGGTTCTCACTAAGTTGCTGAGAGCCTCACTAAGTAGCTGAGGCTGGTTTCGAACCTGTGTAACCCTCCTGTCTCAGCCTCCCAAGTACTGGGATTACAAGCGTGTGCCACCACCCCGGGCTTTCTATCCCCCTTTAGACAAGCCAAGTCACCCAGATGCTTAGAAGGTAAGACAGAGGATTCTGGAGGATGGGCAGCACAGACTATGGGTGGGGCTGGTACAGAGGATCACAGGGAGGGAAAGGAGATGGGGTCATAGCCAAAGGGCCCCTGCCACATGGGCCCCCAGCTTCTAAGGCAGACAGGGACCAGGGAGCTCAGGCCACAGTGATTCAGTGGCTGGGCCTCTGGAGAGCGTTTCCGGAGCCCCAGACGGCTCTGCTCAGTCTGGAAGCCACCTGGCCAGCAGAGACTCTAGGCCATTGCTCATAACTGTTACTCACTTGGCCTCTGCACTCCACCCTTCAAATCTCACTCTCTCCTACTCTGCCTCCTGAGGGTGGCCAAGGGGAAGCCCGCAGACCTGCTCTGTCCCCGCTCGGCTAGCTCTGACCCAGCCAGTGCATCCCCACCTGAGTCACCCAGAGACAGAGATTGTGGTCCCTCGACCCTCACAGCTGCTGCCCTCTGCTCCTCTCTAGCTGCCCGGAGGAACAAGAAAAACCCAATCTCAGGCCGAAAAGGAGTTTGTCCATCATCTCAGCCAGGGTCCCAGCAGATGCCTGATGACCCTTGAAACATCCACCTCCGGGCCAGACCACTCTTCCAAAGGCCTCAAAGGCAGAAGCCTCTGTCCAGAAAGATCTGAGGACATGCAAAAGTTCAACACTGCAGGAAAGAAAGAACACCCCACGTCCCATCCAGCTTCTCATTCTTGAAGTGGGGAAGTAAAGCCCAGAAAGAGGGATCCTTCTGCCAAAACTCACATAGCACCAAAGGGACACAGCGGGCCACCTGACTTCCAGTCCTGTGCCCTTACACCGCACTACACAGACTCCCCAGGTCTATTCTAGCCCCTCCCACCACAGAGTAGCGGCTGTGGCTTCTCGCTGAAGATGGGCCACCTAAAGGAAGGCAAGAGGAAGAGACAAAGAAAGGGTTCCAGCCAGCTGTGGTTATAAGGAAGGAGTCAACTTCCACCACTTTGGGGGGATCAGGTCCAGCAGCTGACATGAAGCAGTCTTCCCAGAAGGCAGGGAGTTCAAGCAGGAAATGATGGGAGGAATTCCTGGGGCCCAGATGGAGACTATCCCTGGGCCACTTCTCCTCATCCCTGCCCCTTGCCTCTACTCACCCCTTGTATCCCAGAGCTCCAGCCTGGAATCCAGGCCTGGCTGAAGCCTCTGCTCCCATGCTCAGTGCAGCTCTGAGCCACTGCAAATTCCTCCTAAGCCTCCCCAAGAGCCCTGTCCAGCTCCTGCACCCTCCCAACCCGCTCTGGGCAGCTGCACTCATCCCCAGCAAGAAGCCCCTGCTGCAGGCCCCACTACCTCCCCATGAACCTGTAACAGAAATAATGTAACAGCAGGGACAATGACCAAGAGCTACAGAGCAGGACCCAGGCCCAGCTCAGCACTCTCTCTCCCCCACACTTCATAGGCGAGTAAAGGGGAGCACAGGCCAGTCGAGTAAGCTGGCCACAGCCACACAGCCTGTCAGAGTAGGGTTAGGATTAAACACAGGGGGTTGTGGCTGCAGAGTCTGTGCTCCAGACCCCCATGCTGCACTGCCTCTCCACAGGTCCCTGCTCCAGGAAGTGGGGGCTCCTGAAGTCCCCACTCCTTCTCAATGCAGTCACAGAACACCTGCGGCATGCTGGTACTCAGTCTCTGAGACGCTCAACATTCCTCCTGGCCCTAGACAGGCAGCCCCTGTCCCCATACTCGCCAAGGCCACTTACAGTTAGACAAGGCACTGCTGCTGCCTCCTATGCAGTCATCCAACAAACAGTGTGCCTACTGTGTGCCAGACCAGATGGCAAAAGATGCCCTCAAAAGGAGCCTCCTAGGCCAGGCGTGGTGGCGCACGCTTGTAATCCCAGTGTTTGGGAGGCTGAGACAGGAGGATCGCACAGGTTCGAAGTCAGCCTCAGCTACTTAGTGAGGCTCTCAGCAACTTAGTGAGACCCTGTTTCCAAATAAAGTATAAAATAGGTCAGAGGTGTAGCCTGGAGGTAGAGGCCCCTGGGTTCCATCCCCAGGACTACAAAAAAAAAAAAAAAAAAAAAAAAAGGAGCTTCCTTGTGTCTTAGAAATGTGAGCTGCCTGCTGTCTACCCTCAGTACTGCCTTATGCACCCAGGTTGCTATGAGATGCCTTGCCAAGAGGGCTGTCTCCTGGCCTGAAGGATCTCCCAGAAAGGAGATCTCAGCACCCCCTTGGTATCTTGCTCCAAAGGGGGAGGATGGCACACAGGAAGGAAGCCCCGGGAAACCAAGAGGCATGGGAGAGGTGGTGGCCTGTCTCCAGGCCTCCCCTGCCCACCACCTTCCTAAATCACAGCAAACTCCTGCTGCTCCCCTCCTTAACCTGGCCAAAAACACCTCTGTCCCCAGGGACACCTTACGGCCCTCTCCAAAGCCACCCTTCTCACACCTGCCCTTTAAACGACCATGTACTTCACCAGGCTGAGCTGGGCACTTTGAAAACAGATTTCATTTCAACTCCTCCAGGGCAGTGTCAGGTTGGAATAGTAACCCCATTTTACAGATGCGGATGCTAAGACTCAGGCCAAGGCCACTCGGGCTCAGCAGCACAGGCGGAAGGGACACCCAGGACTGCAGTCACTGTTTCCCTCTCCTCACATGCACGTTATGTGGCTGGGTGCACGCCCCCCACAGCACTCAGAGAAGTACTGTCCCTTCCCCACCCCGCACAACTCCTTCCCAACCTTTCTCCATCTCCCATGGCGCGGCTCGGAAGCTTCCTCCACTCCACCAGCCTGCATAATCGGCTTCCTGCTTGACATTCCCTCTGCATTTTGCAGAAAGGCTCTGTTTACTCCCTTTGTCTCTCACTGGATTGTGTCTTCCTGGCCTTTCCAGCCCCATACCTGGCACCTTGCCTGGCACAGGGTGGATGCCCTAAAAGGCTTTTAACATGAGCAGTCAGGAAGCCCCACACATCCAGAGGGGCTCCACCGCTGACCCACAGTGGGTGAACGGACACTGCCCCCGCCCAGGGAGCCAGTCGCTGGGGCTGCCCAGCTCTTCAGAGCCCCAAGGGCAGGCGGGCATCAGCTGCCCCCACCGCGGCCCAACGCCCCAGCTCAGCTCCCCTTCCTGGCTCAGCCGTGGCCCCTCTCTGCTCAACCAGCTCTGCTGTTTCTGGGAGTCTCAGCCAGTGATTAGGGCCCTAATCAGCAGGACTTCCTGCCAGCAACTGCCAGGGGTGGGGGTGGGGCAGGGAAGGAGGCAAGGTCAATCCAAGGTGAAGTTCCACAGCCTGGGACCTGGGGAGGCCCCGCAGGGAGCCCTGCATTTCTCCAGTGCTCAGTTTTGCAGGTGAGGACACTGGGGCAGAGTGGGGGACAGAGCCAGGGTGACTCAGCCTGGGTCACTGAGGAACGCTGCTCTCCAACTGCAGTGGGAACCCAGCATGGAGACCCTCTCTTGCCCTTCCCTGAAGCCTGGCCACACTCTGACCCGCCACCACCACCCCCAGCACCAAACCCAAGACTGAGCCCACAGATTGCTCCCCTAAAGACTGACTGTAGACCAGCTGATTGCCCAGGTCTGGGCTAGGTCGGGGTCCCAGGGGAGGCCCACCTCCATATACACAATGGCCTAGAAATGGGGCAGAGGTGAGCAGAAGCTGAGAGGGGAAGCAAGATGGAGCCCAGCTAGGCCCAGCTGCCATCACCATCAACCCAACCCCATTCTTTCTCAAAAAAAAAAAAAAAAAAATAGCTTAACTCCTTTTGCAGCTGCAACTGGGCGGGCCAGGGGTCCAGAAATGTAACTCACCCCCGACCCAGAGCAACCTCAGCCTCCCTGGGTGGGACTCTGGCTGGGTGGGGAGCGCAGCTTGGCAGGCTTTGAGGGCTGACCCTTGCTAATGAGGAATGTCAGGGGTGCCGGAAAGCGGAGGACCCCAGAGAGGGCAGAGGCCTGGGATGGAGAGGGAGTGTGGCCAGGGGCCCTGCCCTAGGCCGGCTTCGAAGCTCTCAACTTATAAGGCACGAAGGAAGGGCTGGGCATGGTTCTCACCACCCCCTACCAAGGAGGGACTGAACTAAAATGGCAGCAACAAGAATGCAGGTTAGATTTCAGGGAGACTGGGAGGACAAGACACAGCAACCTGCGGCAGCGATTTGGGGGTCCCTCTTGGACATGTAGATGCTGCTCCTGAGCTCACAGTCAAGAGTAGCCTGTCTGGAAGCCTGGTTCTCGCCAGGCCTGGGAGCTCCAGATTCAGCGACCCTGGTGGAGGGTGGGATAGAATCCCGGTACCGCTGGTTTATAATAATGATCTTGTTTACAGTGATGGCAACTTTTCTCAGAGTGCTTCATAAACACAGATCTGCGTCAGCTCCCTGGAGAAATGAGGCCTCCAGAGGTCCCTGCATTTCCCTGCCTGGACCCTAACTGCATAGAGAGAGACACACAGAATGTTGGGAGTGAGGAATATGGCTCTAGGCTCCGATGATAGGGCCACTTCACTCTCCCATCTCAGGAAAGAAACAAACAGGGAAGGAAGAGAAAAGAATCACCCGAGAGGTGGGCAGGGGAAGACCACCACTACCATCGCCATTAATAAGAACAACGTTGATTGGACACTTACTATGTGCAAAGCAACTATCAAAGTGATTTTTTTTTTTTTTTTTTTGGTGGTACTGGGGTTCCTGGAAGCCCTTCTACCTCCGGGCTACACTCCCAGACCTATTTTTTTTACATTTTTATTTGGAAACTGTCTCCTAAGCCAGCGCTGGCTGGGCTTCGAACCTGCGCGATCCTCCTGTCTCCGCCTCCCAAGCTTGGGGATTACAAGCCTGCACCAACACGCCCCGGCTATCAGATTGATTTAAATAAATAACTCATTTGACCTTCATTATCCCTTTGTATTATTTATTTATTTATTTTGTGGTAATAAGGATTGAGCCCAGGGGCATTCTACCTCTGAGCTACATCCTCAGCTCCCCACCCCCACCCCTTTTTTTTACTTCTTTAAAACACAGTCTCTAGGTTGTCAAGAGTCTCACAAAGTTGCCGTGGCTGGTCTTGAACCTGTGATTCTCCTGTCTCATCCTTTATTATCCCATTTTACAGTGAGGACACAGGCTCAGAGAGGTTAAATCCCTTGCCAAGACCACACAGCTAGTAAATGAGTTTGTCATGAGCTGGGCTCCAGCAGGCTGGCTCCAGACTGACCTCCCTGCTGGGCTGTCCACCTCCCCGTGAACACAGCCCTGCTCCCAGACTAACAGGCCCTTGGCAGGCCCTGTCCTGAACCTTAATCCTCTGCCCTCAGCCAGGTGAGCAGCTACCGGCACAGCCAGCATCTGTGCGAAGCAAAGGCATCGGCGGCTGGACAAGAGACCAGAGCACAGGAGCCTGACCAGGAGAGAGGGAGAGGCCTCGGAAGGCTGCCAGGGGAGCCAGACCCAGGACTGGGACCCCCACCCCAGCAGAGCGTGAAGAGTCCACGCGGGCACTCCTGTGGCCCTCATCCCCACCCCATCCACTCTGGGACCCCGCCTTTCTGGGCCCCTCTGGGCGGGTCTCTCCTGCTTCCAACCAGTCACCAGCACTACAGGCTTGCAGCCCTAAAAAGGCAGGGATCACAGAGCCCAGAGCCCTGCAGGAGGCAGTGCAGGTGGGCTGGGGCCCATGTACTGCCACGCAATACCCCAGCTCCAAATCCACAGGCCCGGCCACCCCAAGGGAAACCATGGTGGGGACAAATAGGAAGACGGCCGAGGCTGGCAACCCAGGGCAGAGGCAGGCCAGATCTCCAGCTTCCCACAGCCTTCTGCTCCGCTCCAGGATGGAAAAGCGCTTCCCGTGATTTGAGAGAAGGAAAAGAGGGGAGGGCTTGGTGTGACCTTACACAGGGGCCCAGGGAGCTGGGCATGGCTGTAAGGATGGCGGCCACCTGCCCACCACGCTGGCTGGTCCCAGTTGGCGAGTGCCTATTTCCCCCAGCCTGATAGTTCTGGGAAGCTAAAAGCCAGCCAGCCAGGGAGCCACAAGCCTGAGGCCACAAAGGAACAGCATCAGGACAAGGTAGAGGGCAGCCCCCCTCAGCCTCTGACAGCCGCCTCCTCCCACCTTCTTCTGATTTCCCTCCTTCAGAGTCCAAAAACTGGGAGGGCTTTCCTGTCTTCTCTGTCCTCTACCCTGAACGCCTCTCTAAACCAGGCCTCAGTTTCCATTTCTGGGGTCAAAGAGACTTGCAGCCCCAGAAATAAGCCAAGAAGCAGCAATGGCCTCCAGCCGGGGTCTGTGGTGGCCACACAGCCCTCACATTCCTCTCCACACCCCTCCCTCCATCACTGGGTCCCTTCCAAGCAGTGGGAAGAATATCCGAATTAAGCAGCCTCATCCAAGCCCTAGTTGGAGACAAGGGACTGAAGTCAGACAATGGGAAGAACTTCCTCCTGGAGGCAGGGGTGACCTCAGATTCCTAAGCCTTCACTCTCTACTCGGGAGAAAAGGGGACCCACAGAGAATGCGGGAGAAGCAGGAGAGAGCAGAAAGGATGAGCCCAGGGCGGTCCATCGTGCCCGCAGCCCTATATTTGGTTTGGGGAAAGCGTTACCCCCCCCTCACTGCCCACCACAGGCTAAACAGGTTTGGGAGAGAGGCCTGGTGGGAGGGACCTGCTCCTCCCCCTCCTAAGAGGCCCTTGAGAACACCAACAACCCCACGCAGTTACACAAGCCACGTCAAGCTGCCTGGACAACCCTGTGGCATTCGCCAATGTGGAAACTGAGGCTCAGGTGAGACCCAGCTCTGCCCCTCACCTCTAGAGAGGCTGGGAGGCTGCCCCGGGCAAAGCACAAGCTCCCCAGAGCCTCGCATGTCCACTGTACACTTGTCGGCTCAAGGTCCGCTCCAGCCCTCGAGGGGTTAACCAGCGGGGCAAGGCGTGCAAATGGCCAAGAGGAATCGGAAGACCTTCAAAGTCCTGCAGGAAGCAGCTGGGGGCAGACCCGTGGGCAGCTGAGCTGTGGTGCCAAGGGGCATGGAGCAAGGACAGAGCTCCGGGCTGTTCCTAGAAACTGGCAGGGCAGGGGACCCTGCAAGTCCCGCCGGTGCCCACGCCCCAGGCCAGCGACCACAGCTTCCAGATCCCCCATCCTCGTGTCAGAGAATTCCCTGACTCCAAGAATCCCAGGACCTCAGCATCCCTAGAGACATTAAAGGTCATGTCTTAACCACATCCCAGCACAGGAATCCTTCCAAGCTGTGGTCCAGCCCCTGTCTCCACTGCTGACAGGAAGCTCACTACCTAACAAGTCAGCCCACCCTCCCGCCGACACACTAGAGTCACTGGAAGCTTTTCACTAAGTCCTGTTTCCACAGATGGACCCCGATCCTTAAACCAAACAAAAATCTATCCTGCCCTCCTTACTTCCTGCACCCAGAGGGCTCCCGAACTCTAAGGTCCCAGCCACTGTCTGTCAGTGCAAGATGGGCTCAGAACAGCAGCCTCTTCCTCCCACACACCCAGCCAGCCTGCCACACCTGGCCACCTCTCTAGGCTTAAAGTCCCTGGACACTGTCACCCAGTGGAAAGTCCTGCACTGGGGCTCCAGAGAAGTAAAGTCTCAGGAAGGACGGGGTGAGGGACTGAGGAGAAGCACCAGCAGGGTTCAAGGCTGGAATCCTCAGGTCTGGATCAAATTCCAAGCTGGCCAGCTCTGGTGTCCCCCCAGCCCATCGTCTAAGCTCTCTGTCCTCCCTCCATGGGCAGCTGAATACGGGCCAGATTCCCAGCACTAATTCTACACGCAGAGGTGCTGGTGCAGAGGGTTCCTAGTCGTAGCAAGTTTGGGGGTCCTGGGGAGAGCTGGGATGGGGAGACAAGAGCAGGTGCCAGCTGTCAAGGGTAGGAGTGACTTAGGCCAAGTCTGAGCCACAATGGTCCTTACCCGTCCAGGCAGCTTTAGGAAGGTAAAGGGAGTGCTCCCCCCAATGCTTCACCCTCCTATCCTCCACCTCTACCAAGCAGAGGGCCAGCGGGGGCTTCCAGAAGAGAAGCTCCTGTCTCCAAAGACTCTGGAAGTCTAGCTCCAGTCTCCCCTCCTATTCTCACCCCACAGTTGCCTTCCTGCCCTCCCTAGTCTGGCTCCTGCTCAGCCAGCACCCATCCTGTCCCCAACCCTGCCCCACCCCCTGCTGGGAGCACCGCAGACTTCTCTCCTGCCCCTTCAGAGTCACCCCTCCCAGTTTCCTCTTGTAGGACAGAGGCCAGCCTAAAAACATCTGGGCAGGCAGTCCTGGCCCTGGTCCTGAAGGGGGGGGGCGAGGGTTTGCTCTCTAGGGCTCCTCAAGCTGGGGAAGGAGTGGTGCAGGACATGGGTGTCAGAGGGGCAGGGGGAGGGGCTGGGAAGGCAGCTGCCCCTGTCTGTTCATTAACCACCTGGATTAGCCATTTCTGCCCAGAGGGGTGAGGAAAGCGTGAACCTGCTGGCCAGGGAGGGCAGCAGGGGGCACTCATGCCAGGCTGTGCCCATGGGCAAGGGAGCACTGGACCCCACAGAGCGGGGGAGAGGGAGAGGGAGAGACCTTTAAACTCTCACCTTCCTGCTTGCCAGGCCCTACCCTTCGGCCTTACTTAGTCCTCTGGGAGCCCGGAGAACCTCAAAGAGCAGAAAGATTCCCAAAAGCAGCTCCTATGGATGACAGTAAAAGAAATGAAGAGGCAAAAGACCTCCACCCCTCTCCTGACCAGCCTGTCTGTGCAGCCCTGTGATGGCCAGGTAGGACGTAGAGACCCTCAACCATCCCCGCCTGTGGTCCACTCCTTCCTCACCCTGGGTCTGGCCTCAGTCTCCAGCAGCTACTGACACCAGCAACTTCCCCAGCAAACAAAACTCCTCCCGCCTGGCCGCACCCCAGACATCCCTGCCAGAGCCTCGCACCAGCAGAGGCCAGGGGCCGACAGGTTAGCCTGAGAGGTCAGCCTGGGCCAGGGGCATGTGCCAGGTGGGGTTGACCTCACTTTCTCCTGGTTTACCCCTATGTCCCCATCGGTGGTCTTGACTGCATCCTTCAGACCTGCCCTGTGTGCTGGCCAGCTCCATCTCTCACCCGCACTCACCCACCTTTCCGGCAGAGGCGACAGTGCGGGAAGGGGCTGGCAGGACAGGGCAGTGGGCAGTGGCGGGCAGCGGTGGCCAAGAGGAAGGCGGTGAGCGAGCTTGGTGTCCAGCGGCAGCGGGGCGGAGGGAGCCGAGCTGGTCCCGAGGCCACTCTGGCTGGGAACAACTGAGCAAGAAGGCGCTGGGGCCGGGCTCTCTCCGGTGGCGGGCGCGGCGCACCGCCTCCTTCCCGGAGCAGCCGGCCGGCCCCCTGCCGCGGCCGCCGCCTCCTTTAACCCCTGCGGCGCTAGCCACAGGATCACTACCTCCGCTGGCCTGGCCTGGGTACCAGGGGCAGGAACTTGGGCTCCTTTAGCTGCCTAGGGACATCAGGGGCTTGAAACTGGGCTAGGGAAGGGGGCAGGAAGGAGATAGAGTCTGGACGGCAAGTGGTCCAGGACCCTAAGGGAGACCACAGCTTGGAGAAATGGCCCGAGGGCTTCTGGGGTGGAGCTGGTGAGCTATAACAACCACCACAACAGAGCAGCCCTCCCTCCACTTTCGGCTTTATGGTATTTCCATCGCACTTTGTGACCAGATGCCAGGAATCTCCCTTCTGAACCTATTTTTTCTTTCGCTGTCAAGTGTGAGATAACAATCCCTGCTTTTTTTCCTGGGCTAAGTTAGGACATTTGGGACTGTGTTGTCAAAAGTGGTTTGAACTGAGCTCTAGTTAATGAAATGCATGCTTCAGCTCTCTTTGAAATGCATCAGAAAATAAGATGGACTTATGGGAATGTGATCGAGCCAATGATCATCAAGCCAGGTACCCAAGGGAACTGGTTCAAGGACCCCTGTGGGTATCAAAACCTACAGATGCTCAAGTCACTTCTATAAAACAGCATAGTATTTGCATATAACTTATGTCCTCCATATACTTTAAGTCACCTTAGAATATTCACAATACCTAATACAATGTACGTGCTGTCTAAATAGTTGACTGGATTATTTAAGGAGCAATGCGTCCCCCAAAAAATAAAAGAGAAGTCGGTATGTGTTTAGTACAGTCACAATATTTTTCTGGATATTTTCATTCAGCACTGATTGGCTACACGGATGCAGAACCCACGAACATGGAGGGGCCACTGTGTCAGTTAGCAAGTGTTAGTTGCAGTGTCTAGGGACGCTGTATACAAACCGTTTTACAATTTTTTTTTTTTTTTTTTTTTTTTTTTTTGGTGGTACTGGGGTTCCTGGAAGCCCTTCTACCTCCGGGCTACACTCCCAGACCTATTTTTTATAGTTTTTTATTTGGAAACAGGGTCTCTTAAGCCAGGGAGGCTGGCTCTGAACCAGCGAGATCCTCCTGTCTCCGCCTCCCAAGCGCAGGGATTACAAGCGTTGGCCACCACGCCCGGCCTGTTTTACAATTTTAAATAATGGGGTTAAAATTACTTGAAAAGTTTGGAGCATCTGGTTTGTTTTTTGTTTGGTTTGTTTTGCTTTCCCGGGTCTGGGGATTGAACCCAGAGGCATTCTACCTCAGCCCTATTTTATTTATTTTTATTAGGAAACAAAGTCTCACTGAGTTGTTGAGGGCCTTGCTAAGTTGCTGAGGCTGGCTTTGAACTTGTGACCCTCTTGTCTCAGCACCCCCCCCCCAGTATTGGAATTATAGGTGTGTACCACCATGCCCAGCTGGAGCATCTTCTAAATGATAAAAAGTGGAGAAGCAGATAGGGTTCTTTTGAAAGAAGGGCAAAGTCATTTGCTGAACACCTACTGTATGCTAGACACTTAAAGAATACATCCGCCTCATCTCCAAGCCACCTTTGTTATCACAGCTGAAGAGGATGGCCAAAGAGTTTTGAGATGACTTGCTGAAGGCCAGGCAGGACGGTTCCGGTTGGTGTAGGGCAGCCATTTGGACCCGGACAGGCTGGCTCCAGAGTCCAGCTCCCGACGCAGCTTCCCCATCTGGGCCAAGAGACCTACATCTCTGAGACTCAGTTACCCGCTTGCAATCAACTTTGGATCCACAGGTCTCTAAGATCTTCTCCAGTTCTAGTTTATTAATTCAGCCAAAGCTTCCCCAAGCTTCAGTTTTCCCTGGGAGTAAAATGATAGCGGGAGCTCAGAAGAAGGACAAGGTGTTGGAGCATCCGTGGCCAAAGTCACAGGGAGATGTTCAGCACTCTCAGGGCTGTCAGTGAGTGGCAATGAACCCTCCAGGATGGACAGGGGGGAGTAATCCTGAGGAACTTACACGGGGAGGACAGAGGAGAGGCACCAATCCCCCAACACCCTACTCATCTCCCCACTCCAGAGCAAGAAGACCTCATCCCCTCCCAGGTAGAACGGGTTTGGATTTCCAGGCTCCCAATTCCAGCACCCACAATCTTTGAGGGTATGGTTGCTGCCCACAGGTGGCAGAGACAAGAGTGATGGACTGTGCAGGAACACCTGGCCAGGTGTGTCCCATCCCTCTGATCAGCCCCAAAACAACACTCCCACCTGTTCCAAACTCTGGAGCAGAGGTGACACCAGATAGCCCCATCCTGCCTAACCTATTCTCCCAGGCTAGGGGAGAGAGTTAAGGATTCTGGGTCAATTTCAGCTCTTCTACTTTATAAGTGAACAGGAAGTGGGGGGGGTACATAAACTATAGAACTGGAAGTCCCTTCCACTCACGGGTCCCCAAGACATCCTCCTGCCCATCTCTTCCTTCCACCCGTATCCATATTATTCAGACTGACACCAAACAGTCCCTGCCTGTCACATCCATTTTCAGCTTTCTAAGCAGGACATTCCAGAAGCTCTGTGAGGCAGCCCCTGCTTCTGGAACCTTCTCTCTCTCTCTCCATCCCTCCAGTCTGACATCCACACCTTTCCCTCTTCTCCCAGCCAGCATCCAGGGCTCAGTTCGAAAACAGCCTCCTCCAAGTGAAAGGTTTGCTCGCGCCTTTCTTTCCCCATTCCTACTTACCCAGCACCTCGCATATGGTTAATACATAGTAGACACTCAATAAATGCAGACTAAAGGGATGAGTTATTGAATCATGGAGAGATGGCCTGGTGCACGATTGGTTAATAACTGAAGGAAAAAGCATTTTTGTTTGTTTAGTCACTTATTTTAATTGTTGGTGGTACTGGTGATGGAACCCAGGGGGCATTACCTCCAAGCTATACCCCCTGAACTATTTTATTCTTTTATTTTAGAAATGGCCTAAGTTGCTAAGGCTGGCCATGAACTTGCGATCCTCCAGTCTCAGCCTCCCGGATACTGGGATTACAAGTGTGCACCACTATACCGTGTACCACCATACCCGGTGAAAAGAGCATTTGCAAATGCTTAATCTTACACAGTGTATACCAAAGTAACGTGGGTTGACATTTACCTTTGAAGCTTTATAATCTCAGGCAGAAAAACTGACTGCATGTGTTACAGCAAGGACTCCATCAAATTGATACACAGAGGTCCAGCAGCATTCCATCCTCCCCGGGGCCTTCCGCAGAGCAAGGGGACCGCGAGGACACCCTCCTCCAGCTGCCCTAAGGAGCTGTGGAGGTTACAAGCTCCACCCCAACCCCAACTGTGGCACCTGGGCAGAACCTGGAACTCAGCAAGTCCTTACAAAGGACTCCAAGAGGAAGCAAGGAGCCAGAAGATGTCAGAGAAAAAGAGTGCCTTCCTCCTATTTCCAAGAGCTACCCCACAGCTCATCATTCACCCCCCCACACACACACACTCACACCACTTCTTTCTCAAGAAGCTTGATTTCCCCTCCCCCTCTAAGCTGGTTTCCCCTCCTCCAAGCCTCAGAGGACTGGGGCTCCCAGGTTTCCCACCCCCTACGCCAGCCCATGCCCTCTCCCTCCTCCCTCCCCGCATCCCCAGTACAGGATTGCACATCTGGTTCCAGTTGTGGTTGGTCCATTCAGGGGTAGGCCTGGAGGGTTCTCATAAAACTGAATAATACCAGTGTTGAAGCCGCTGGAGCTGGGGGAGGGGAGGAGGGAGGAGGCTGCTGGTGGGGGAGGGTCAGCGCCAGCACGGAGGTGAGGGGACCCAGGACTGAGGGCTGGAGACGGTGGTGCCTGGCATCCAGCTGAAGACTGGGTCAGCTGAAGACAGAGGCCGCAGAAACAGACAGCAGGAAGGCCAGGAGCGGGGAGAGCGGGACAAAGAGAGTGTCAGAAGCAGACACCCAGAAGGAGAGAGATGGAGCTGGGGGCGGTGTGAGCACCCTAGAGCAACAGAGAAGCCATTGAGCCGGCAGGGAGAAGTGAGTTGTGTGGATCCGGGCCAGGTGCTGGGTTAGGCACTTCACTGGAAAAGGGGGGATGTGAGGACGATGGCAAGAAAAACAGAGGACCCCGAGAGGCAAAGAAAGGGCCAGGAGAAAGTCAAGAGCAAGGTGGGCCAAGGCCCCAGCATATTGAGTCCAGCTTCCCAGGTCTCAGCCCAGCTGCTCCTGCCCCTCACAAGTCAGGAACAGGAAAGGGTGGGCCAGCCCCTGAGCTGCCTTCCTTCCACCCCTCCCAGCATTTTAGCAGCACTCAATGCCTACCCTGCACCAAGCCTTCCCCTGTGCCCTAAGGCCTGGGAAGTGGCCCATATTCCCATGGCAGTCCTAGACCGGGCTCAGAGCAGGACAGCAGAATCACAGAGCCGCTGATGGAAGGGAATTTGGATGCAGATCTTCCGACTCAAGGCATGTCATCACTGGACACAACTGGGAATTCGGGTTCCCAGCACTCTGGAGGGCAAGTCACACCCAAACTTCTGGTAGGGAGAGCCAGGCTTCCCAAATCTTCCTATGATGGAGTCAGGGTACGCGTTAGTTCCTCCAGCCACCCCTCCAGTGGTGGGCCCCACTCTCTTCTTCCCTCTCCATCACAGAGCAGGCAGGGCCACTTGCTGAGGTCCCAAAGGGAGGAGCCACTCCTTTAGCTCTTCTTCCCTTCAGGAGGCCCTTGCAAGGAGGGGCCATTCTGGGCTCTGATTCCTGCTTGGGGATACAGGCAGCCAGCTCGAAGCCAGGCTCCCAGGGGCATCCTAGGCTTTGGTCAAGGTCTATGCACTGCAGTTTCGCCCTCTACCTTTGCGTATGCCCCTCCCCCTGCAGCCAGAGATGAGTTTGGGCTGTCTCCAGGTTGCTTTCATCCCAGGGTTACCCTGGAAGCCCCCTTGCAAGGGATCTCCCCAGAGCTGATGCCAGAAGCCACACCCACACTGCAGGCCCCACAGAGCCCCTCTCTCCCTCCTCCCCATGCTAGGTCTCATCTATTTAGCATCCTTGAAGCTCAGATAAAGACCCCACCCTCCATTTGCATCTCATGTGCATACTTTTGCATATTTTCTCAACCTGCAGAAATGGGCATATTCCCCACGAGGAAGGGAAAGTGTTAGCTTCCACATTCCAGTTTCTCAGATAGTCAAGGGCAGAGGTGGGAAGAGCAGGCAAAGCAGAAGGAAGTGGCTGCCAACAGCTCTTCTTCAGGACAAGCAAGCAGCCCCTCCCTCCTGCAGCCCTACCTCCAGTTCCAGTCAGGAGGGCACCTCAATCCTGCATCAGAGCCTCAGACTGGAAGCCAGGGCCAGTGGTGAGGCCCTCCTGGCTCCAATCTCCTCACCTGAGGGCCTCTGGTGGCCTCCCAGGTTCCTTGGAGATTCCTGGGATGTTGGTCTCCATGGGTTATCAGTTCAGTGACTCCTCTGAGAAGCTCAGCTTTAGAGCTGGAAGGACCCTGAGGACTTGGCTGCCTCCAGGGCAGGATTCCCCAGGCTATCCCTGCTTCCCTCTCCTCCAAAGACCACCAGCTCCAGCCAGAGCCTACAGGGGGCCCAAGACCCCTCCCCATACAGCCACAGCCACTCTCCTAACCCCGCTATTAGAGGGCTCCCACACTGGACCACTGGGGAATCCCCCAGACCTTGATTCTCTGGATCTCAGGGAGGCATTGGCAGGATCTGATGAAATTCTTGGAGACAAGATAGAAAGCCGAGTGGATTCCTAGCCAGCAAGCAAAGGGTGCTGATTAATAGATCAATGTCAACTTCCTGACTTGCCAAAGGCTCTGTCCTCTGCCCTGGCTTGTTCCACATAGTTATCAGTAGTGTAGGTGAAGACGTCGCAGGAGGCTTACCAAGCGCACGATGGGGGCAGGGAGCAGCTAAGACTCTGAGCTGACTCAAAATGCAAAACTGACCTCATAACGGAGCTAGAATGAGCAAGGGAACATGTTTCTTGAGGAAGTCTCCTAAGCTATGGTTCAGAAACTCTGAGATACATGAATTCATAACAGTTAATTTCAGGGAAAGTTCTAAAATTTAGTGAAAACAGAAATTCAGTTTAGCTAATAATAGGATATGGCTGCCCCCAAAAGACACAAGTTATTGGGTGGGTTGCATTAATAAAAGTATATAGTCTAGACCAATGGAGATGAAAGTTCCGACGTGCTTCATGTTTCTTATAGCTTAGAAGCTAGGTCTCCCTCCTCTCTCTCCCTCTCTCCTTCTTCTTCTTCTTCTTCTTCTTCTTCTTCTTCTTCTTCTTCTTCTTCTTCTTCTTCTTCTTCTTCTCTCTCCCTCTCTCCCTCTCTCCCCCTCTCCCTCTCTCTCTCTCTCCCTCTCTCAGTAATAGAGATTGAACGGAAGGCATTCTACCTCTGAGCTATACCCCCAGCCCTATTTTATTTCTTATTTTGAAATAGGATTTCTCACCAGGTATGGTGGCACATACCAATACTTGGATGGCTGAGACAAGAGGATCGTGAGTTCAAGGAGAGTCTCAGCAATATAATGAGATCCCGTTTCAAAACAAAATAAAAAGAGCGAGGGGTATAGCTCAGAGTCATAGAATGCCCCTAAATTGGATCCCCAGTACAAAAAGAAAGAAAAAAAAATTTTTTTAAACAGGGTCTCTCCTCTGAGTTGCCAAGGGTCTCACTGAGTTGCTAAGTGACCTTGAACCTACATCCTCCGTCTCAGCCTCCCAAGCACTTGGACTATGGGCATGTACCACCAGGCATGGCTTTGGGGTCTCTTTATACCATGCAAACCAAAAAGCATCCAAAGGAGGACATCGAGAAACAACAAATCTGTGTTGAATAAAAACACAAGAAAAGGCTAAAGAAATTGGACCTAATTTTAATTTCAGATTATAAAGAAAAGACACAACAGGTATCATCAAATACTTGGAACAGCGTCTCGGGAAGGTGAGCCAGGGTGCTCACTCTGCCACCCACATACACCTCCTCTGTCTCTGCCCTTTCATCTGTGAACTTCCAGAAGCCTAGGACCATTCATCACAGAAAGACCAAGAGCAGAAGCAGCCAGGAGCAGCTGCCAGAGACAGGCCAGCACTCGGACAGGGCCAGGCTCATGGGTGCTAGCCAGCGGGGAGTGTGCTGGCCACACCACGAGGGCTGACCTTTAGCCAAGCGGCTGCTGGGCCGGGGAGGTGAAGAGGCCGGCTGGTGGCTAAGCATTTGGCTCGCACATGCTGTCCCAGGCCACCCACCCCCGGCCTCCCCACTGCCTCCGCTCAGCAGCCGCGTGGAGACAGGCCCCAATTGGGCACCCTGGCCCAAAGTCTGGAGCTGCCTGCCAGCCAGGTCCTAGCCTTTGGTGCCTCTCCCTCCCCTTCCTCCTCCTGTCCCCTGTCCCCTCTCCCACCTCTCTCATCACCTGCATGGCCATCCTTCTCCTCCTCCGCTCCTGACCTTCTATCCTCCAGCTCCCCCTCAATGCCCTCAATCCACCCTGGCATCCCATCCTTCTCCTTGATATCAAACCTCCTTCCTCCAGGGTTCTATTTAAGACATCTTCCTTGCACTAAGCTCTGTGGTAATAGGTTGTTCAAAGTTCACCCCGAGCCCCATTCCCACATAGGTTGTGTGTGTGTGTGTGTGTGTGTGTGTGTGTGTGTGTGTACATGCATGCATGTGGTACTGAGGACTGGACCCAGGGGCATTCTCTCCCTGAGCTGCTCCCCCATCCTATATTTATTTAGTTAGTTAGTTAGCTAGCTAGTTTTTGTTTTTGCAGTACTGGGGATTATACCCAGGGGCATTCTATCTATGAGCTATACCCCCAGCCCTATTTTTTATTCTTTATTTTGAAACAAGGTCTCACTAAGTTGCAAAGGGCCTTGCTAAGTAGCCAAGCCTCCTGTCTCAGCCTCCCAAGTACTAGGATTATAAAAATGTGCCACCACGTCCAGCTCATTGTCCGTGTCAATTATATGGCACTTTTGGGGCTGGAGATCGCTGCAGACTTCCCTCCAGTGGGCTTTGGTCCCACCCCTATAAGTAGGAACCATCACCTTGTGCCACCTTGAAGTGAGGTACTTCCCCTCCTGGGATATTAGAATCAAAGATACCCAGCCCCATCCTACTGAGGCCCAGGAGTAGAAGGGAGTCAGCCAAGGCTCTGGAGTTGCATGGACCACGTCTGAAGCCAGGCCACTCTCCTTAACTGCTGGGAGCACTGAGTGTGGAGTCTGGCCCAAAGCAGCCCAATAATGAATGCTAGCTCTCCCTACATCCTCCTCTTTAAAAGATGCCATCACCCCCAACACACACACACACACACACACACACACACACACACACACACACAGTCCCACTTCTTCTCTCCCACCCCTGCTGTCTTTAGCCCTGTTTAATAACTGCTCCAATTTTATTGAGCACGCAGACATTCATCCATTCAAAACCTCCCAACAACTCTAGGGGTATCGACCATCGTTGACACTGTTTAGAGCAGAGGAAACTGAAGTTCACAAGCATCTGCCGTGGCTGCTACTCCTCCTTGCCCGAGGCACAGCAGCAGCAGCAGGGAGCCCACACTGCAGGGTTCTCGGGCCAGTGCACGCGGCCCCCAGAGCTCACTGCCCCCACCAGGGCAGCTCAGCCCGGATACAGCCCCCACCCATGGGTCCTGCTTGCAAGAACAAATCCCTTCAAATCTTCACAATAATATCACGTGCACACATATGCGTGCACAATCACACACACAATCTCCCGGAGTGGTAGCTTCGCAGGCGAGGTGTCCCCGCTCTCTTTCAGTTTAGGATCCTCCACACTCCAGCGTGCAGTGTCTCTCTGGCCCTGATCTTTTCCCAGTGGCCCTCACTCACTCACTCACTCACTCACTCCTTCCCTCATTCGCTTGTCCACCGATTCATTCAGCACAGGCTCTCTGAGTTCCTGCAGTGTGGCCCTGCAGGTGGACATTCAAGGAACATGTGGTCCAGAAGAGGGAGACACTGAAGAAACCACACACACACACACACACACACACACACACACACACACACAAGTGCTGTCAAAGGTAAGAACCAAGTGCCTGGGAGGGACCGCCGGCTCCGCAGCTAATGTGCACTTGGCCTGTGCCCGGCCCCACTGCTCCCACCACAGCACGGGGCCCCGAGGCTACTCCCCCAGCCAAGAGCCCGGCGGCCAGGGGAGGTCAGTTACCGTGAGTCAGTAACAACTGGACAGCACGTGGGCAGTGGCAGCATTTCATCTCCAGTCATGCTCTTAACTGCTACACCGTATTTGTCTCTAAAAGGTTCAGAGGGTTCATTAAGGCCCCGTTACACACACACACACACGCACACACACGCACGCACACACACACACACACCAGCAGTAGCTACGCAGAGGCAGTGGTCAGTCAGTCTTGCAGTACTCAGACTCTAGATCTTCAACTTGTTCTACCAGTAGGATGACTCAGATGTCACCTCTAGATGCGCGCATGTGTGTGTGTGTGTACGCACGCGTGCTACTCAAGATTGAACCCAGGGACATTCAACCTCCGAGCTACAGAACTTTTTATTTTTTATCTTGAGACAGGGACTCACTGAGTTAATGAGAGTCTCTCTACATTGCTGAGGCTGTCCTCAAACCTGCAATTCTCCTGTGTCAGCCTCCCAAATACTGGGATTACAGGTATGTGCCACCATGCCCAGCTTAGACACTTGATCTTTACCCTGGTGGCTGGAGGGACTGTTCAAAAGATGTGGCCACCCCCTCCCAGAAGTGTGTGCTTGAGACATAGGTCCTGAGTCCCGGGATGGGACAAGAAGGATCCCAGCCTCTCCCCACGCCCACCCAATCAGAGCTCACAAAGTGTGATGGAGGATTTCAAGTTGACCAATCCAGCCCCTCCTCATCATGAGGCAGAAAGCGAGACCCAAGGAGGACAAGGACGGAGTCCCGGGTTCACCACGGGAGGATCTCAGTGGATTAAGCCAAGAAGCTGGCCTCCAGCTCCCAGCCCAGTGCTCAGGCTCGGGAGCCACGCTGGTTCCTAGGGGAGGAGGCTCTGCCCCGCCCCACCTGGGGATGGGAGCAGGACTTTGCCTCAGTGCCTAAGGTCCATGGCTCAGGCCCCAACATGACAAGGCATTTGCAGGGCCTGAATAAAGGATGCTCAGGTACAGCAGGGCCCTGCCCTCTGCAAGAGGACCAGGGCAGAGGCTGGGTGGAGGAGTGAAGGGCCACAGCTGGAGCCTCCCTCTGGGCGCTCCTCCCCAGGGACCCCGAGGGCGACTGTTTTCTTGGAACACTGTGTTCAGGCTATGAGTCTTGGCTCAAGCAATCTACACTGGCAAATCTCCAGCTGCCTGTTTAATAATGTACAGCCAACCAGCCATTAACTGCAGATTTCAATTAAGAAAAAAGTTTGGTGGTTGTTTTTGTTGTTGTTGGTTTCTTTCTTCTTCTTCTTCTTTTTTTTTTTTTTTTTTTTTCCTTCCGGGTAGTTGGTGGTGGTGCTGGCCATTGCGAAAAACAAGTCTATTTGGGCCAGCCTCAGGGCAATCGCTGCCTGCCTTGGCTGGGGCATCCTGGCAGATGCCACCCGCCTCTGCCCACCCCCACCCCGGCCCACCATGCCCAGGCGCCAGTGTGCTCGCTCCCACCTCCAAACTCCCAGGGACCCCTGCTCCTGGGGCTGGCCGTGGCTGGAAGGGCAAAAGAGCCCACCTCTGAGCGGGCCCAGTGCCTCCAAGGAATTCCACCCCTGTCTGGCCAGAGCCAGAGGTGGAGCTGGCGAAGCCCAACCAGGTTTGAGGAGCAAAGTCACGACTGGTGGCCGGCCCTTCCAGCCTGGACTGGGCAAGGACCGAGGACCCGGGGCTGCCCCGCTGGGTCCCTCTGCTGGGCCTCTGCTCTGTTGACCATGGGAGAGTCAGGCTTCGCAGTAGGTGTAAGGAGCTCTGAAGCAGAGGACCCACAGGAGAACAGTCAGAGAGGAAACACATTAAGATGCGTGCGGGGCAGGAAGGTCCTGGCCTGTCTGCAGCTGCTGGCCTGGGGAGAAAGCCCGCGGTTCTCCTCTTCTCTCCCGCCTGGCAGGGCAGTGCCACCCCAGAATCCCCAGCAAGGCAGAGCGGCCAGGAGCCAGACCCAAGCTCTAACGGTTCCACTCGGCTCCCTGGTGACCTGGGCCTGTCTCCTGTGCATCCTGGGCCACCATGTCACTGCAGTGACCTGGAGGGCAGAAAGGGGCTGTAAGAGGCAGCTGCCGGGCTGTCAGAGGCCCACAGTCATGGTGACGATGATGACAACGGTGATATGTTAGCATTCGTGATGCTTGGTAGTGTCCCAGGAACTGTTTTCTTGCTAGTTAGAGTGATTGGAAGAAATAAAGAAAACAGGCTTAAGAGTGACAGAGTTTGGACTGAGATTCAAACTGTCTGACCTCAGGGCTCCAGGCCAGGGAAGTAGCCCTCCCGCCCCACTCGCAGGTCCCTGCCTACCATCCCCCCCCCCCCTCCATCCACCTCAAAACCTGTCAGCACACGTTCCTGGGGTCCTCAGCCTCCCATGGCCCCGTGGGAGCTTCCTGTTTCCCACTACACTCCCAAGCAGGGGCATACACAATTATACACACACACACACAGGCACCCATGTACTACACAATCACATGCACTTAAACTCATGCACACACATACATCTGTACACACAGCCACAAAACATTTACAAGTATACAAGCACACTCTTTGTACTCATATTCCCATGAATAAAGATCCATGCTGGCTGACTCTGTCTCCCTAGACACACACACACACACACACACACACACACACACACACACACACATACTGGTACACACCTGCACATGCACTCACACACATACCTGGTACACACCCACGCATGCACACACATACAGACACACTTGTGAGCTTCATCCACAGGCGGCTGGCTGGGCACTGCACCCATGGGCTGTCTGGGCAGGCAGAGCTGGACAGGTGTCCAACATGCCCCCCGGGAGGTTATTCCAGAGGCGAGAAGGCTGCCGGCTAATAATACCACAGTGCATTCCTGGCCCGAGATAAGCGGCCCCAAGCATCCTCGGCACGTTCCGGCCTCCGTGTCTCACCCCTGTGGATTCCACCCACCCGCAGCGCCGTCCTGGAAGAGCCGCAGAGGCCAGCACCGCCAACACAGACGCCTTGGCTGGAGGCCTGCCACTATCCCTTCTACCCTGCTTCTTCCTCTTCGGAGGCCCCAGGCCTCAGTTTCTCCTCAAAAGCATCCACACAGAGAAGAGAGAGATCTGTATTCTTTCTGAGAAGTTGGTCATCCCCCTCCCCACCACCCCCATCCTCAACTACCCCCACCGCTCTCAGCTGGACCGACCACACTGCGCTGCGCTGTCCTGGGTGGGGTGGGAGCTGCAGCTCTGCAGCGGAGCTCTGGAAGCCCATCCCATGGGGGGCCTCAGTACCTAGCTCACTGTGTCCTCACCCTAAGGAAGGCATCGCCACGGTGGCCATTCAACAAGTAAGGGCCTGAGGGTCCCTGAGCAGGCCTTGGCCAAAAAGAAGAGTCCAGAATTCAAACCCAGCTCTGCCAAGTCCTAAGCCAGGGCTCTGTGCATGACCTCAAACCATCCACCCTCCTGACCAACTCTTGGAATCACATCCTTTTGGTAGCCCTGGGTAGATGGGGGGGGGGCGGTGCCCTTAGGGAAACACTCCTGTTTATTACAGGCTGAGGAGCTGGGGACCCTCGGCTATATGAGGGGACACTCCACAAGGCGTCAGGCTTATGGGGCTTCATCTGGGGCCTGTGCAGCTGCCTCGAGCTGGGAGGGCTGCCTGGAACAGGGGCCAGGAGGACAGGACACCCCGCTGTCCCCCAAGTCACAGAGGCTTCTAGAGGAAACTTGGGAGCTGTGAGAACAGAGAAAGTGGTGGGACGATGAGGGAGGGATTCTGGATGTTGGGCTTGGGGGCCAGGCGGGGCTGGGACCTGGGGAACAACGCAGGACCCAGGGGATGGATGAACACACAGTGCCCTGAGCAGCACAGAGACGGAGGGAGCAACAGGCACAGAGAGAGGCGACTCTCCAGTGTGCCTCTGGGCAAGAGCCACTGAGATTTACAGCTGTTCTGGGCACTTCTCAAATGAGAACACTGTGCCCAGAGAAGGGCTGCAGTTCCTCCAAAGGTGCTCAGGATCTTAGCGGTGGGAAAAGGACCTGGGTATCCCCACAGCCTCAGTTTCCCCAACAGCTACCCACATCAGCCAACGAAACTAAGGTAAGAGACGTCCCTAGCAAAGGGAGGAGCGGACAGAAGTGGGGCTGGGGACCCCCGGCAGGACTTTCCCAGCGCCAAGGAGACGCCAGGGACAGAGGAGGGTCTGAGCAGCTTCCCTAGTGGAGAGCAGCCGCCAGGCCCAGAGGGCAGGACCTTGGCTGGCAATGAAAGCGCAGGGCGTGGAGGAGCAGGCCGCTGTGGGGAGTGCAGTAAGAAGGGGCATGCTCCCTCGCTGCCACCCCAGCCCCCAACCCTGAACAGCAGCCGTGTATTTCCCAGAACCAAGTGACCCCACAGCCAGCCCTCTGGCGCTGCCCACTGGCCTGGCGCTGAGCAGGCCGGGCAGCCTTACATGGACATCTCAGGGACGGGATACTCATGGGATGAGGCATCTGGAGAGTCAGCCACGAGCTCCCCCAAGCTTCACCCCAAGGGGCTGCCTGCCTCCCCTGTGTCTGGACAAGCACAGCAAAAGGCCAGGGCTGAGAGAGGCCAGGCACCGGGCTCCAGATCTCAGCCCTTGGGGATCAGGAGGGATAGAAAGTAGGAAATACAGACCCATCCGGAGAAGCAGTCACATATCATCAGTTAATGGCGAAAAGACAGAGGCAAAGATAAATGTCAATACAGGATTATTGTCACCATCGACAGGCTCAACAGAACCTTGTTTCCAAGTCTGTCTGCCTGATTCAAACGAAGCAACTGGAACAAGATGCTTTTGAGATAATC